>NW_027223752.1:230455236-231121236 GCF_028538775.1 Myotis yumanensis | reverse complement strand
TATATCAGTATCACACTTTCTTTTTAAAAAAATATATTTTTATTTATTTCAGAGAGGAAAGGAGAGGGAGAGTGAGATAGAAACATCAATGCCGAGAGAGAATCATTGATCAGCTGCCTCCTGCACACCCCACACTGGGAATTCAGCCCACAACCTGGGCATATGCTCTGACTGGGGATTGAACTGTGACCTCCTGGTACATAGGTCAATGCTCAACCACTGAGCCACACCATCTGGGCAGTATCACACTGTCTTGATTACTATAGCTTTGTATTAAGTTTTAAAATAAATAAGACTTCTAACTTCGTGGGGTCCCCCGCCCAATATGATTTGGTTTTTCTGTATCCCTTGCATTTCCTAAGGAGCTTTAGAATCAACTTGTCAGATTCTGTAAAAACTGCACTGGGATTTTGATAGGGATTGTATTGAATCTGTAGATCAATGTGGGGCATATGACAATGTCAACAATACCAATTCCAATACCAACTTCAAGTCCATCAACCTGAGATGTCTTTCAGTGTGTTTGGATCGTCTTTAAATGCCTTCAACAATGTTTTGCAGTTCTCAGTGTACAACTATTACACTTCTTTCGAGAATGAAATGAGGAGCTATTAGGCAATTTCAAGCAGAAGAGTGAGGTGATATGATTTATGTTTTAAAAGGATTCATGTGATTTATGTTTACCGAGCAGGTCTGGTTTGGAAGGCCAAAAGTTTCATTTTCTCCATCTTAAGTTTGAGACGCCTGACATCTCCAGTAGAAATATTGAGCAGGCAAATTGGATATAGAGTCTGGAGTCCAAGGGAGAGGTCTGAGTTGGAGATATAAATTTTGAAATTGTCAGCACATAGATGGTATTTAAAGTAATACGTTTGCATGAAAGCCCTAGAGAATGAGCAGACACGAGGAAGAGGTCCAAAGATTGAAATGTGGGGCTCCAGCATGAAGGGAAACCCACAAAGGAACCTGAGAAGGAGTATCTGAGAGGTAGAAAGATGACCAGGACAATGCGGTGTCCCAGGAGCCAAGAGAGTGAAGTGTTGAAAAGAGAAGAATAGTCAACTATGGAAAATAATCCAGAACTGGTGTGTGCAGAAGGGAGAGGGGAGAGAGAACTATTTGGGGATTTGTCCCTTTGTTTCAGCTAAGAACGTTTTCTTTCTCCCCAAATCCTCTGTAAGTTCAGCCATGTGGTGATGTAAGGTGATGGGCTGGGTTGGGCGCCATGGTTGACTTGTTTTTGGTATGTGTAATCCCCCTGTCCCTCTTCTGCCTTGATTACCGAGGATCCTGGCGAGGAACATTTCCATGGGGATGTGTGCATTTGCTATGCCTGGCGTGTAGACAAGTAAATACAAATGCTGCTTTATCAATTTACAGTACAATTGCTCCATGGCCAAAAGCAGAGTTGGAAGTCTGCCTCCAACTGCCTCCAGGATAGAGGCCAAACTCTTTAGCGTGCCATATCAGTCTTCATCAGATGGCTTCATTTCTTGCCATCCTCCCACTTCTCCACCTCCTCTACCTTCCCCCACGACTCCTCCGCCCACCGCATACCCCCATGCTCCACTCACTCGGGACCTCTTGCTCTCCTCTAGGCACTCCGTGCTCTTCTATGCCTCTGCCCCTTAGGTTGGCAATGCCCTTCCCTGCTTTTGTGCTCAGGAAGGTACTGCCGGTCCTTGGAAGCCCTGCGCATATGGACTTTCCACCGTAGAGGCTTTCTGGCCGTAGGCAGCAGCGCTTAGTCCATTGTCTGCTGCCTGCTCTCCTGTTGCATTCCCACATTGTATTGAAATTGTTTATATGTCTGACATTTCCACTGGATTTTATGGTCCTCAAAGTCAAGGAACTTATTTTTCTCAGTGTCTCTTGCTCTGTCTGGCACATAGTAGGTATTTCATGATAATAACAGCGAACTTAAAAAAAAAACTTAACGACATGCGTGTCTCTGTGCTAAGTGCTTTTGCATGTGTTTTTTTTCCAGTTTATCCTAAAAAAAAGATAAGGTTTCCTATTTTTCCCACACGATAGATGAAAAAGTGAGGTTCACAGTGGTTATAAACTCGCTGGGGGTTATATAGCTTATATTTCAAATCCAGTTGATTGCAGGGCTCAAGTACTTAAATTCTGTTCCATAGCCTTAAATAAAGGAGAAAGACAGGCAGGGTTATGATTCAAAGTTCTTTTTTGGATTTCTGGTCCCAAACTCCCATATTTCATCTCTTATTCATTTTTAAACTAATGTGCTTTGCATCTTCCCTCTTTCAAATGTGGCATTCTTTCCTTCTTCACGTGTATGACAATAGTCCGATTTGTTTATCCAGGAAACGTTAAGTAGGGATCTGTGCACTGGGCATGCCCACACAGGTGACTGGAGCCCGGCCTGAGTCAGGGCAAAGGCTCCCACAATCAGGAGTGGTGGGGTGGGAGAGGAGGGAAATCAGTGAAGAAGCAGGCCTCCCACATTGCACAATTCCTGGAGGAATCTATCTCATTGTGATCTTTCCTGAGTGGTGTACTTGGGGTAGACGGCTGAAAGAGATGGATGAGTGTGATGATCAATTGTATGTGACAAGGTGGCTAGGCTATACCCTACAATTATTAACCACTCTTCTGGGTGTTTCTGTGAAGGTCTTTTGTGAATCTGAGTAATATCTACAATCACTTGACTCTAAGTAAGGGGAGATTATCCTGAAAAAATCTGGGTGGGCCTGATCCAACCAGTTGAAAGATCTTAGGAACAAACTGAGGTTTTCCTGAGGAAGAAGAAATTTCACCTCTGGACTGCAGCATCATCTCAGGCAGGAGAGTTTCCAGCCTGCCTTCTCAGCAACCTGCCCTAAGGATTTCAGACCTGCCTGGCCAGCACCTACAATTGTGTAAGCCAATTCCTTGCAATAAATCTCTCTCTCTCTCTCTCTCTCTCTATATATATATATATATATATATCTTTATCTCCTTATATATATCCTACTGGTGGTTGTGTGTGTGTGTGTGTGTGTTTTGTGAAACCTTGACTGAGACAGTGAGCAAGTAAAAAAAGGGTCTATAAGAGAAGCTAAAGGGGGAAAAATAACTGAGTAAGGAAAGAGAATATAATACAGTATAGTAGATATGTGAAGAGGGGTCAAGGAGTGGAATTGGAGAATTCACTGTCATCCTTTAAGACTCTGCCTTGATGCTTCCTCATCCACACTGCCTTCCTCTGCCTCCTGGCCTAGGCAGTTGTTCTTATTCTGCCTCACCTGTTGTCAACAATAGGATAATTCCATGCTGGTTTGTTTGTGATTCCCCACTCTCCTTCCCCATCCCTGGTATGTGAGTTTTGAAACCTCAGGATACAATTCATCTCTTTATCTCTAGCACTTAGCTCAATGCTTGACTCATAATAGGAGCTGAGTAAACATTTATTGATGAGTGAAAGGGAGTTCATAGCCTTAGGTGCTCAGAGATGCCCAGCCCAAGCCAGAACACAGACCAAGGAGGGCTTTCCTGAGGAAGCAGCCTCTGAGGACCATCAGAAGGGAAACTGCAGCCAGTTGTTCTGGCTCTCTTTCCCTCTATCCATGTCTGGTGCCTTCAGGAGCACACAGTTCGCTGGGTCCCCTTCTCTGCAAGGTGGTCTCACCTATGTACTTCTGGTGCCTCTAGGAAATGGTAGGCAGTGCTTCTTATTTGATACTGCTTCATTGGAAGACTCACTGGCCACCTTGCACACACTGGCAACTCTCACAGGGCATCTTGGTATCTTGAGAGGCCTGTGGATACTTCCGTCTTCACCAGTGACTTTCCTTGGGCTCCTTTCATTCTTCTCTTTGGTGGCACCAGAGTTTGAACCATTTCTGGAGGACACAGATGTGCTGGATGGGTGTCTTTGCAAGGTGAGATGCAAGGGCCCTTGCCTGCAGTAAAAAGAGAGCAGAGGTTCTTCTAGAGATAGAGCACCCACCCCAGGGGTGCTCTGATGGGGTCCAGGGAGGGACTTCCTCCTGCACATGGACTTTCCCCTCAGACAGTCTGGACGTATGATCACTTCCTGGTAATATACAAAAAGGAAGGAGAGAAGCCCTTTCTTCTTTTAGGGATCTGCATCTTTTGAACTTATTTTGTTATGTTAAAATAATATGAAGGAAGAGTGAAGGAGAGAGTAAGTAGCTCGCAGGCTGAACTTTTAGGATCTTCTAACCCTCACTCTTTAAACTCACCACTGCCTTGGATGAAAAGGAGAGTAGATATTCAGTTGAAGGCAAATACCATTCCATATGAAGTTTAATATGCTCTCTTGACGTATCTTATGAAGTATGGTCTGGCAATAGTTCCAAACCCTCAAGAATGTTAAACTGAATTACTGAAAAGAACAAAAATTTGACAAAATGGTCCAAAAAAAAAAAAGAAGGAAAATCTGAAAGAGGACTTCCTGGGACTTTAGGTTCAGGGTTAACTGTGCCTAAATTGAAAATTAAGCGGGATTGCGGGATTGTTGAAGAATATACCAGAAAATAAGTAAGTCATTTATATTAACACATATTTTCCAGTCTAAAGTCAGGACACAGTTTACAGGGACAAAGGGAAGAACATTCTCAACTGAAGCTGCTTTGGGAAATCTGGGTCACAGAACCAGTGAAAAGTGAAGAGGGTGAGAAAAGGCAAAGGTAGACGGATAGGTAAAGGGTAGATAAGCTGTTGATCCTACCAGTCCTGTTTATCTCTTGTGATGGATGTTCATAATTGCTAAACTAATAGTCATTCCTTTTTTCACACTAACTGAACCCTTATTTTGTTGTGTGTAAATATGCCTCACTCCAAAGGGCATTTCCCAGCCTCCCTTTCAGCCGTGAGTAGCCACAGAACACAGTTCTGAACGATGAGATGTAAGCGGAAGTTGCTGAGAAGAGATCCTGAGAACATTCTTTGAAAGGAAGAGAATTAGCTGCCGTTTGTCTTTCCCCTCTTTTCAACGAGAGGATGGACTCAACATTTAACATGAAGAAACAGTCTTGCCACAAAGAGGCAGCTTGAGAATAGGAGACACCTCGAAGGAAGAATGATGGAGTGGAAAATCAGAAAGAACCCGGGTCCTTGAGAGCATCAGAATGTTACCATACATTCTTGGACTGTCAAACGGTGGACTTGTTTTTCATGAGAAAAATAAACTCCCTAAATTGTCTGGGTTATTATTTTAATGGTTTCTGTTACTTCCAGCTGACCTCCAACTTCAATAGATAGACCTCTTAATTAGAGTATTTACTGAGCACGCCCAAAATTCTTTTAAGCAATGACTAAGAGCAAGAACTACAAGAACTAATAGGATCTCTGCTATACCAATAAGAATGTAAATCTTCATAGGAACTCAAATTTTACTAGAGTTTTCTGGATAATCACTGGGTAAGGTGCATACATGTCTAATGACTATGTCATACACCCAATATTGTATGTCAACTGTTAAGTGAAAAAATGTTAAACAAAAGAATATAAACTTTGGCATATAAACCTTTCCTGAGCAGATCTCAAATGAAGTTGGTGCTGACACTTTGGTTTCTTTCTTAACTCATAGCCCTGTGACTAAGCAGTGGCATGACGAAATGAAGTCAGAGGCCTTTTGTTTAAGAATTCTGTAGTTGCCATCAGTCTATGTAATATTGGACTACTCTCTTAACTTTTTTGTACCCTCTGTTTATTCATACATAAAATGGGGCTGACAATACCTATCTTGTAGGATTGTTGTGAAAATGGAATGAGATCTGTTGTATATAAAATTTAGCCTGGTTCTCAGCATGTTGTAAATGATTTCCTCCGCCGTAAACGATGGTTATTATTTCAAATACATTTTTAAAAGCTTTACAAATTGCAAAGAGTATACAAGTATAAAGGATCAGTCTTCTGATGATAACTGTGCCAGTTATTAAGTTACCTTTCAACTCCAAACCCTCCTTTCTAGACTCAGCTCCGCAATGTTGGGGTTAGGACTCAGCAAATGCCATTGGGGTTGCAACCATTCCACTCCTCTTCCATCAGGCGGCAGTAGAGGGAGACTGGGAGGCTGGAGGAGGAAAGGGGCAGGGTCCTTTCCGTCTACTTCCTGTTCTGTGAGTTGTGCTCCAGGGGCTCTACCCGTAAGGCTATTTCTTCCCATAGTCAGAATTGACTCCAGGTTACAGCTTCTCTGACACTTGGAAATATTGTTTCCCCTTCAGAGTCACCAGTCACACATCCACTTTGTTAATGTATTTATTATACACTTATTTATTTTTCAAACTTGAACAGATGAATTTTTTTTGAAAGGGATAGATTTTGACGAGAAAAACCATGGAGCAGAGAGGTATGGAATAGAAAAATACAAATGTAGCTGTTTTGCTAATTGTTTTATAACCACAACAAATTAAGTGCAGAGAATGCCCTGTAGGAAACAACATAATAAAAGTTCAAAGGTCTAGGTGTCCCTTAGGAAAGGCTGAACATGGCAGTCTCTGCTGTTTGGAGTTTAGGCTGCAAGTCTTGTTTTGGGGTGGATCATGGGGTGTGTAGCACAGTCCATGCTTTCGACCGGATTTGAACAGAAGAATGGCCGCTTGGCCCAGGTAGAGTAGAGGAAGTGTTTGGTTTTATGTGTCATGTAACTACTGGAGTTTCTCAGTTTGGGTCATGATATCTTCCTCTCTGTCAGTGGTTCTCAACCTTCCTAATGCCGCGACCCTTTAATACAGTTCCTCATGTTGTGGTGACCCCCAATTTCATTGTTACAAATTGAACATAATTAAAGCATAGTGATTAATCACAAAAACAATATGTAATTATATATGTATTTTCCGATGGTCTTAGGCGACCCCTGTGAAAGGGTCGTTCAACCCCCAAGGGGGTTGCGACCCACAGGTTGAGAACCGCTGCTCTATGTTATATTTCTCCAGCGCCTGAGTAGCACACTCCATGGAGTCCTGTTGCATCCTCTCTAACATATCTGCATACTTGATCATGGCCTCTCAGTCATGGCTCGTGGTTCCCTTAGAGCAGGGGCTGCCCTTCTGCAAAGGTCTCCTGCCAGAGGGGCTGGCGAGGCTCAGCTTTGCCCCACACGTCCTTTTCAGAAGTGCCTTCTTCTTAGGGTCTCAGGCCCATGGACCTCCTTTCGCTCCACCAACACCAGCTGATCCCCACTCCCTTAGATTATTCCTTCAGCTCTGCAAGGCTCCTCCTCCAAGCTTCTAAATTTTGATTAATTTCAGCTTCTCTGTTTCTAAACCCTCGGGGTATTAGCTGTTTCCTGCAGTTGCTATCTCTGAGCTAGAGCCAGCCCATCCATATTGGCTTTCTAGAGTTAATTGCTAAATTTTCAGGAATTTTGCAAGTCAATTGTTAAAAGTTGGCAGCTAGGAATCTGCCATGGTGGGAGTCTATACATCAGGGAAATTGGTCAGTGCTATAAATCAGGTTTCTCCTACCATAGAACTGGTTGAAATGAGCAGCTCACCACTACCGTAAAGTTCTCTTTTTACTCCTTCAGTTACTTAGTTAATCACTTTATATGGAGCTAGGAGTACTTTGTATTCACTCCTCTCTGGTCAACTAACTAGTGTGGTTTCTATATCCTGAATGGATCCTGAATGGAGAGCGGTGCCTCTACCAACCCAGATGTACTCCAGGAAAACTGGTAAGTGTGTGCAGTTTTTTGTTTTGTTTTGACAAGTATCTTTTGTAAAAAGTGCCTGACACTTAGAATTTTTATAAATATCCAGTTAATCTTAGTTGTCTTACTAACATTTGTTAACATTGATAACACGAGTTGATGCTGGCTCAGAGCCTCCTGTTTTAGGATATAGTTGGTAATTCTTTTCTTTATATAGAGAGGAATGAGATATAGCCACTAACCATATTTTTGCTGAGCAAGGAGGATGGCATGTTTCTTGGGGGAAAAAAAAAGAAACAAGTCAAATCACTTTAAAACACGTTCGGGTACATTGGGTCATAAGAATCTTATTATAAATCCTTTGTAAATGAAATATTCATTCCCTGTTCTGGCACTGGTATAGATTTGATTTCACAGTCAGGTTTCTAAAAAGCGAGGGATACTTGATATCTCTCATTCCTTAAGATATGTACTGTAGCTCTTGGTAAGGATACACTTTCTGTTAAGGCTTTTGATCCCAATTTTAACAGCATAATTTTGCTTATTAGACTTGGAGAAACCTGTCGTTGGCTCTCCAAATCTTTGATCTTGCTCAGCATGTCTATGAGGTTCCACAAGGTTATATTCTGGAAAGAGATGCCAACATTCTAACATGATTATCAAAATAACTCGTAAGAAAAAGCAAACTTTTCACACAACTGCTATATTTAAAGATGCCTTACTTCCAATAACATTCATTAAGCGACCATCTGTTTGCCTTTGATCATCATCTGGACCACTAATAAGCGAGTTTAATCTGAGCAATGTTATTTGCACGCTACTTCTAAATTTAGTGCTTTTCAAAGAAGTTGCAAGGCTGGCCTCCAGGAAATATTGGCTTTGATGTAACATCTGGTTTTCAGGGAGTTTCTGTGTAGTGCCCAACTGGGGGTGGACCAAAGGGCAAAGGGAAACCAAGTGACTTGCCCAGAGTCATGCAATTAAGTTAACGACTTAACCTGGATTACCTGTGGTTTCTGTCTGTGGCTACAATCCCAGCCTGTGTCTGTTTCCGGTTCTATATGTTGTATGAATATGTGCTGTATGTGCAGACATACCCACCCCCAACTGAATATTCACAAACAGATAAATGTGTGGATCTGAAAGACTAATTATATATAGATTTATTTATTTGAGTCTTTCCTTTTGGTGTTTCCTTTCCATATTTTAGGAAGGAAAGAACATTTTCTGCTTTATCCTCTCCTTTATAAACAATTATTTGCAATAACTGTAAACTGAAATTGCCTGCACAAACTTCTCTACAAGTGAACTGATCTTGTTCCTTGCAAGGGAAATGATGGGTTAAAGTGAGAGGATTACTCACTTGATTGAGGGTGATCGGAAGGCATCAAGATTTAACCTTTTTCCCTTCTCAATTGTTTTCTCTGTCTCTTCCCTCCTTTTTCCTTCCCTGGGCTGGGCATCTCAGAGCTGACAACGCCTAAAATGCATAATTATAAAGAAAGTTTACGGTTATGATGCTTTTATTATGAAAGCAATTCTTTCTTGTTACTTTACTAGGTCAATATGTTTTATAATCAATATGTGATTTTATTATCCTTGTACTACTTATAACAATACATTCAATCCAATTAGTGCTTTTAGCTTTAAAGGTATTTGCACAATTTTGGCTTAATTTAATCTTGTCAGGCTTTTATTATAAAAACAGTTTCCATATTATGTATGCTTAGAATTGTTTTCCTATTACCTAAAGGGCCACTCCAACTTTTGTACTGCTAAGTATACCTTAATATCTTATAAATTAAGAAAATTAAAATTCTAATCTGACAAATTGGGGCTTAAGTCTCAGCTTTACCAGCTGTGTGACCTTGGGCAAATTATTAGATCTTTCTAACCTTCAGTGTCCTCATCTGTGAAAATACCTATCTCCTAACACTGAGAGAATGAAATGTGATTATATGTAGAGCTGTTAGCACAGTGCTGTGACACACACTGAAAGGTCAGGAAATAGTCTTCCATTTTTTTCTTGTTCTTTTTTTATTTTCTTTTATAAATTACACAAGCGTCCTGGACTGGTTCCTGCTTGACTCCTAGAAATTTTATGAGAATCTGGTCACATAGTGAGGTGAGAGGTGGAGATCTTGGAAGCCTTAGGAACCTTAGAAACCGCAATTAGAAAATTAAATGAAACGGTGTGCTAGGGACTTTTGTATCTGTCTGGACAAGATCTCTTCCCTTTGCTTGGGGTGATGCTAACCTGATTCCCTTAAAGGAAGTTCCTTTTGCTCTTTTCTGTGCAGTCTTGGGAATGCTGTCAGAAAAAGGACATGCCCGCCCTTAGCCAAGGACTGGGCATGAGACCCAAGCCATTTCCCACATCCTTCTAATTGGGCCTCCTCTCCTGGGAAACTGAATCCTGGAGAAAAAACACAAGGCAGAAAAATGGTTGAGGTCACTTGGGGCCCTAAAGTGACTGCACACCAAGGAGGTCATGTAGCACAGAATGTCTCAGATCAGACTCGGGTGCCAGAGAGCATGGGTTCAAACCCTGTACTAAATGACCATAATTGGGCAAGTTATTTAATTTCTCTATGTCTCAGCTTCCTTATCTCTAAAATGGAGTCATTAATAGTACCCAACTCACAAGGTTTTTGTGAGAATTAAATAATCTAGACTATCTAAAGAGGTAGGATATGCCTGGTGCATATTAAATACAGTATACTTTATAACTACAGCTGTTAATACTTATACTACTGTAACTCTGTTCTTGCCATGATACCTTAGTTCATGTGATTCTTAATCCTGGCTCTCTAACCTTCCCTTCAGTTTGGAGAGCTACCCAATATCCCTTTTATACACTTCTTTATTGCCCAAGGTAACCAGAATTGGTTTCTGTTGCCTACAACCATATGATCTTAAGCAATAAGAAGGGCATGATAAACCATGACATCCCATCCACTGTTTTTATAGTTTTTTAAAAATATAGATTAGAAAACTGGGAAAAATCTCTTCACCGATATTGCTTAGCATATAAGTGTCAGTATTTGGATTAGAGTCTGACTATTCTGACCACTACTCATGGACTTTCTTTACTGGACTAAGATTATGCTTATTTTGTCTTTACCTTTTCTATTTTTTTTTAAAACAACTCCACTCCCTGCATTCAGTCTTCACTTCCATTGTTTAATTGTGCCTTGCCCCTCATTTGACAGACCAACGCAGTTATAACTTGGATATCACTGCTATTTAGGGACTCAGTTGAGACAGATGCATGGTCCTTGCCCCATACTCCTTTCTAGTAGTCACACTCCTGTGTTTTCACTTTGAAAAATTTTATCAATTGGTTCATTCATTAGTTGGCTTATTCATTTATATACTTATTCAACCAGTAAATACTTACTGAACATCTATAACATTCTAGGAATCATTCTAGATGCTGGAGATATGGCAATAGACAAGATGATGTTCTTTACAGCAAGGAGTTTATATCCCCAGTAGATTTATAGACAAATAAAGAAAATTATAGTAGTACTAGAGGCCTGATGCACGTGCAAGAGTAGGCCTTCCTTCCCCGGGCTGCTGGCACCGGATTCCCTCTGGCACCTGGAACTGGGGCTGCTTTGCTCTGGCCTGCTGCAGCCAGGCACCCGCCCATGCCTCCTGGTGAGTCTGGTCTTGGTCACTCCGCTTTACAGCGTGTGGACCACAGGCCTTTTATGATATAGATGTTACACAATGATACAAATGATCAAGGGTAAGAAGGTGGAGAGGAAGGGTTTCTGTGTCATAGGATATTAAGGAGGCAATGTTTGAACAGACACTTCAATGAAGTGAGGATGCAAACTCTGTAAATATCTGTAGGAGGAACATTCACTGAGATGTACATATGCTTGGAATGCTTAAGAAATGATGAAGAGGCGAGTGTGGCTGGAGAACAGTGAGCAAGAAAAGTAGTGAGATCAGAGAGGTAGGAGGAGCAGACTGTGAAGGGCTTTGAATTCATGATAAGGTCTCTGGATATTTTTCTAAGTGTGGTGAGAACAGTGATGTCCTGGAGACTATTTCCACTACTCATGAGATCAGACTTCTACCATCTCTTCCCATCCCTGTGTTTGGTGATGCCATGCAGGTTGTTAAGCGTTGACCCATACCATTGGATGGGATATTCTTGGAGGGTTAAGAGGAGAGTGGCACAATCCCATCTATCTTTTAGAAATATCACTCCGGTGGCACTGTGGAGAACAGCTTATAGGAAGCCAAGAGTGAATGCAGGGAGTCAGAAGTTTGTTGCCATAGTCCTGGGAGTGTGATGCTCAGAGTTGGGGAGTAGTGGAAGGCTATGCATGAACTAGTGGAATGTAGGATATATTTTGGAAATAGAGTGACAGTATATGCTGATGAATTAAAAGAAGGGTGTGGGTGAAAGAGAGAAGTAAAAAAATAACTCCAAATTTGGGTTCTGAGCATCTGAACTAATGGGGGTGCTGCTTACTGAGACAGGGAAGACTAGGAAGTGGCAGATTGGAGAGGGTACTTAACGTATTTTTCCATGTATAAGATGCCCCCCCCCCCCCCCCACTTTTCCAGCCCAAATTTAAGAAATCAACATTTTAAACATTTTGCTGGTTTTCCTTTTAAGGCCGTCTTCTTTTTTGGCATCTTAAGCAGTTGTTCCTCCTGTTTTCTCCACTGTATGTTCATACACACAGCGGGAGGAGGTCCAAATTGTCTCTCTGCAGCTCTATTTCCATGCTCTTTTGCATAGCTGATTAAATTCAGCTTGAATTTTGCAGAGTAAGACAATCACTTACCAGTATTTATCTTTTTATATTTTGACATCTTTATGAACTCAAAATGCTCTGGTCCCTGTTGTATCTGCACACTCTCCACCTCCACCTCCTATTATGGCATCAGATGATGTCAGTAACAATAAAGCATGTGATTGGAGGAAGCCTGTTTGATGAGATATGGGCAGCTAGGCACCATCCATGTGGCTCCCTCCTCAGGTGACTTTGTGTGTAAGATGCCCCTCAATTTTCAGTCTAATAATTTTAGAAAAAAATATAGCGTCCTATGCACGAAAAAATACAGTCTATTCAAAAGTTGTAGTTTGGATTTCTGTTTCCAGGGTAGGGGAAACCCCCTGCCCCCCCCCCCCCAACAACAACAACAACAAACAAACAAGGAATAAAGAAGAATAATTATTAGGAAGAGTAACTATTGTTAAAAGGCCAGGCTAAGAGGAGGATAGAACTAGGACATTATCCAATTGGCCAGCTTATTATTGAGAGTGAAGAACTGGAATTGAAACATTTGAGGGCAGGTATTAGCCTATTAGATGAAGAGTTGGTCACTTTTTTATTAAAGTACTAGAGGCCCAGTGCATGAAATTTGTGCACAGAGTGGGGGGGCCCTCAGCCCGGCCTTCACCCTCTTGCAATCCAGGATCCCTCGGGGGATGTCTGACTGCCAGTTTAGGCCCGATCCGTGGCAATTGGACATCCCTCTCCCAACCCGGGACTGCTGGCTCCTAACTGCTCGACTGCCTGCCTGCTTGATCACCCCAACCACTCTGCTTGACTGCCTGATCTCCCCTAACTGCTCGCCTGCCTGCCTGATCACCTGTAACCCCCTCTTGCCTTGGCCTCTGCCACCGTAGCTTCGTTCGGAATGATGTCTGGAAGGTTGTTCTGCTGTCTGGTCTAATTAGCATATTAGGTTTTTATTATTACAGATAAATAAGTTTCTACCTAGAAAAATATACCTCTTGCATGAACACCTTGAACAAACATAGATGCAGAAAATAAAAACATTTAATTAATTGTTTTAATAAAAATTAATTATTAATTAA
Organism: Myotis yumanensis; assembly: GCF_028538775.1. Lineage (NCBI taxonomy): Eukaryota > Metazoa > Chordata > Mammalia > Chiroptera > Vespertilionidae > Myotis > Myotis yumanensis. Next base: position 231,107,761 of record NW_027223752.1, on the reverse strand, counting down.
TATTTTAATTAAGTATTTTATAAGCTTCAGCCAAATTCTCTCCAATGTCTTAAGACATTGCTGATTACTATAAGGTTTCTACTGAGCAGTTTTAGGCCACACTATTACACTGGCAAAAGTATGGAACAACAGTTAAGAGAAAAGGTTCTGGAGCTCAAATGCTTGGATGCAAATCACAGCTCTGTCTATTGATCGCTGTGTGATGGGGTGAATTGATGGAGCAGTCCCTTTGTGCAACTTGCAGGTCTCACAGCAGTGGGGAAATACATATGGCTAACCGTGTGTTAATTCTTAAAGTCTCTTTTCAAAAGTGACTAATGCGAATTCAGTTCACATTTCATTGGCCAAAGGCAGTTATGTGGTCAAGCCTGACATCAACAGGGTAGGGATATTTCAATCTTTTCACAAGACCAAGCCTGCTTTCAGTCCCCTTGAGGGAGTAACAGTCCATATTTTGAACAATAAGACAGACTTCTTGAAACTAATATAGGTGTAGCGTAATACATGGACCTCTCATAAATCTAATGATATATGATCTTAAAGCTGTGAGTCAATGTTTATTATTACTGGCAGTATCAAGGTTCTCTTTAAAAAATGAAAAATTCTCATGAACCCCTAGAAGGAATAGAACAGAAAATTAATTCGTGGCTGCTAATTAGAAGAGAATGGCTTTCCAATCTTAGGGTTTTAGATGGTGCTTTAATAGTAATTTCTTTCAGAGGCCTGTGTTTCTGTGGTTTAGTGCCTGGATTTTAGAATTGCTAGCTACTGCTTGGGTTTCTTCCCTGGCTGACCACAGATGTCGTGCAGAAACTCTGCCCCTCCTCTCATCCCCTGGGCCTCATCATGTTTCTGTGAAACAAGGTAGACCAGTTGTCATCCACTTGACTCACAGTCATGTTGTGAGGACTAATGAGTTAAAGTTTGTAAAATGTCTTCAGCTCTGAAAGGTGATAAATAGAAGGCATTAATATTGGTATTTTCCCATCTTTATTTAGACTTGAAAGGCCTTTCTAGTCACCTTTGCAATTTTGACATGAGCCAGATATGGTGGTGAATTTCATTTGTTTTACTCTCTTCTGTTTGACATTTTTTCTACCCTTATCCCGTCACAGTGACTTACTTTAAAGAAGAAATGTCAACCTTAACCTTTCATGTCTCTATCTGTTGAGATCTTTGGCTCATCTTATTGTTATTTTGTATATTTTATTCTACTATTTACAAGAATATGCTCTCAGATCTATGCTATTAGCTAAGTAACACAGAGGCATAAATGATAAACTGTAGTCACCTCTTTATTCTGTATAGTGCCTGGTAAGTTTATAGTATGGCTCAGTGATTAACCAAGATTATTCCAAATAAAGGCTTCCAGTGAACACTTGATTGGAAAGTCTCTTTCCTAATTTAAAGTAGAGTTCAAAACAAATGTTTATCATTAACACATTCAATGCATTAACGTATAGTCTCCATCCCTGGCTTTGACCAGATAAAATGCAGGGAAAGGTGAGTTGAGAGAGGAATATTCTATGCAGAGTTGTCATTTCAGGGATATCATTTTTAATCAGCATTACTGTGTCCACTAGGATTTTTCCTTTGCGGTACAAAAATAAAATGTAATGTTTCTCCATCCAGGCAAATTTGTTTTCTCTCAAGAATATGCAAATAGATGGCTTCCATTTTCACATTTTCATTCATTGCCACTGTAAGAGCAAGCCTTTCTGCAGGTTGTCATTTCTCTTTTAAAACTTGCCTCTGCCAAGCCGACTCTCATTAGACCCATCCAACTCCAATCATTACTTATTTGACTTTCCTTTAGCATCAGTGGAGGGAGGGTGCTATGGTAGATAATACCACTGGAGAGGGAGAGAGAGAGAGAACATCAATGATGAGAGAGAATCATTCATTGGCTGCCTTCTGCTCGCTCCCTACAATCTGCAACCTGGGCATGTGTCCTGACTGGGAAGCAAACTGTGACCTCCTGGTTCATAGGTTGCCACTCAACTACTGAGCAACACTCGCGGCCTTAACAAATATATATATTTTTTAACAAATATTTCTAAAGTGCATACTAGATGTGGGACTATCTATCACATCATCCAGTATTATCTATCAAGTATTCAGTGAATCCTTGATTCATAGCAGTTCATTCAATATGTGGTGATTGAGTACAGGAATGGGAGAAACCAGGGACTGCTTTTATCAGTGATCTTTACATGGTGTGTGCAATAATAGACTGGCCATGGTGTAGGCCTTCCTGGAAGGGAGTAATTCAATATATGCTAATTTCTACCTCACAAGCATTTTTTGAGAGTTAGAAATTAGATGCATGATTGTAACTGTTTCCTTAGGCTGACTAACTGCTTTTAATTTTGTTTGGAAGACGTGTTTAAAAGCTGAACAATGTTAATGACAACAAGTATCATTAATCATTACTCAGATTTAATTAAGCAAGTATTCTAAATTGCTCAATGCATTATTCTATTTATGCTTCTAAAATCCTCTGTGATTGATTTTGGGCAAGTTACCTTCTCTTTACCCAGGCAGTATGAATGATCTTGGTTACCTTTCCGGATTGTTATAAGGGCTCAATGAAGCTATGTGGTCCTCAGACAAATATTTACCGAGTGCCTCCTATGGGTGAGGCATGAGCCAGCTCCTGGTGGAAGAGCCATGAAGCAAGTGTGACATTGTCCGTGCTCTCATGGAGATTACAGTCTAGGGAGGGAAACCTATGAAATGATATGGATTGCTATTTAATTCCAGTTGTGATCAGTGCTGCAAGGAAAAAATCAGGGGGTGCCCTGAGGGAGTATTTCTGGGAAACTGACTAAGAATGTGGAGTCGGGGAAGAAAGTCTCTCTTGGGAAGGAGACATATAAGCTAAGACCTAAGGATGAGTGGGAGTGAGAGGTGGGGAGACTCAGGGAAGAACATTCAGAAAGAGGAATTAATCTCTGGTGAGAGGAAACTGATGTAAGGCTGTGGTTGGATTGTAGTGAGCAAGAGAGAAAGGGGCCTGTGAGCTGGGGGGTCAGGGTTTTGTAGGCCATGGCAAAGAATTTTGACTCATTTCACTTAGAATAAAGTTTCCTCCATGTTATAGCATGGCTAAATACTATCCCATCATGTTACATACCGCATTTTCTTTACCCAGTCATCCATTGATGGGCATTTAGGTTGTATCTTAATAAAATTGGAAAAAATATTTGGAATCTACTTTATGGGTTATAGAAACCATTGAAACATATTATGTACATTTTTATTTACTTTTTACTTGATTATGATAGCATTGGGAGAAAAGTGTAGAAGACCTTTTTCAGGGAAACCATTAGGAGGCTATGGTAGTTGTCCAGGTAAGAAATGCTGGTGCTCTGGGTCCAGGGAGGTGTCCATGGGGATAGAGAGAAGGGATGCACTGGACGTAGGTTAGGGAGAGAGAGGAGTTAAGGATAACACCCCAGTTTTCTGATATGGGATATTGAGTGAAAGGTGTTAGAGGTGTCTTTATTGAGAGATGAGACTCTGGAGGAGGAGAAGATTTGGGGTAGATAGAACACTGGGTTCATTTTCAGGCATGTTAAGTTGGAGGTGCCTGTGAGACCTCTGAGTGAAGACAATAGATATACAAGTGCACATATAAAGGTTTAAAACTCAGAAAAGAAGTGGGATGGAGAATAGATTTTGATGTAGAAGGGGTGGTCATTATAGTCATGGAATGGATGAGGTAGTTTAGGCAACAGGTGCAGAGTAAGAAGAATAGAGCATCTAGGACTATGCTGTAAGGAATATCAGTATTTAACAGTTAAATAGAGTAGGAGGGATAGGCCAAGAAGGCTACAAAAGAATGGCAAAAAAGACAATAGGGAAATTAAGAGTGTGCTGTCACAGGACCAAGCAAAGGGAGCTTTTAAGCAAAAAGGCATGAATGGGCCCAAAGGATATTTTTAGAATGATGGAAATGTTCTCAAATTGGACTGTGGTGATGATTGCATGATTCTGTGAATTTACTAAAAAGAATTAAAATTTACACTTACAGTAGATGAATGTTATGGCAAGTAAATTATGCAATAAGCTGTGCTGAAAAAAAAAGAAAGAAGGTATGGTAACCATGTTGACAGTTGAAGAGCGATTGAGACAGGTGAAGACCAAGAAGCATCTTTTTTCCCCATGAAAAGGAGACCATTAGATGTTTGGAAGGAGTTGAGGAGTGAAGATAGTGGCTGCTGACAGCTCTTTAGAGACACTAAATTGCTTTGAAAACTATAAATCACATTATATTAAGTTGCGATTTTACTTTTCTAAAGCATAACAAACTTTTTCCTTAGAACAGTGATTTCCAAAGTGGTGTGCAAGGGGAAATATTAGAATTGGCAGGTATTAATTTCATCGAATAATAAGAAAAATGAACTTAACTACCAATTTGTAATATATGGATGGACAGTTAGTTACTGTTCATCTGTACGTTTTCATGAACAGTACAGATGGTGTTGGGGGAAAAGGTGGGAGGGTGGGCACAAAGTGGAGGGTGGACAGCGGTACTGGCCTTGTTAGCTTGTTCCCTTTCAGTGAAATGTACATTCCAGGTCATGTTTGTGGAAGAAGCTTCGAAGTTATATTATCAGGCTATCATGAAACAAACTTTAAAAAAGTGGACATTTCTTTAAAATGTTCCTGTAATTAAACCACATTATTAAAGAGAATTTTAATAATTTAACTACAAGGAACAAGAATGCTCCCTCCACTTCTAGTATTAGTTATCTGTCAGTCACATTACAATCTTCAAACAATGGTTTGAACCGGCCAGAAGTTGGCCAAAACACTTGAAACAATTCTCAATGAATTGAAATAATGAATCTCATCCATTGTTGTTACTAAAGGTAGTTCCGCTTATTTTCTATTGTGTTCACTGTGCCTTTGCAAGCCCTATTTTCCAGCGATACAAATAGCTATAAATCCACTGAAACCAAATACTGAATGAAACTGAACTCAGAAGCAATCTTGGAATTGCTGTGTCACAAAGTATTAAGCCAAGGCTTAGAAAAAACAACAACAAGCATAATCAATGCATTACTGGCATCAACATTAATATTAATTATTTTGTCCAGGGCAAAATAATGCAGTTAAAAATATGTATATGCTGCCCCTGTAATACTTTTATTTCCCACCTTGGCCAGTCCAGGACAAACACTGAAGACAGTAAAGTGTTTTTATACCCCCCTCCCTAATTCCCATGAGTGCCCGTTTCTCTAATCTAACCTCCTTTGCATATGCTCCTCCTAATCCATCCTATGTGAGATTACTCCTGAGGTCAGTCCTACTTATTCTCTGGGCAATAATGGTAGCTCTAGGTGCCACTCCTAAAACCTTTCTTCTCCTGCCCTGTTTGGGAGGGTGTAAATGGACAATGCATACAGAAATTCTTAAAACTCTGCTTAGCCACTGACCCCAAAATTCCATGTCTAGGAATTTACCTTAAGGACATTTTCAGAGCATCCCACAAGATTTAGCTTTAAGGATGTCACATTGCTGATGATACAAAAAAAAAATTGGAAACATTTAAATGCCCATTACACAGGGTTAAATTATAGTACTTCCACTCAATGGGTATTTCTCAGCCATCAGAAATGATGTTGCAGAAGAATATTTATGGACCAAGCCACTGGGATATACAACACTTAGTGAAAAAATCAGGGTACAAAAATATGTATTGATTTCAGTATTAGACAAAAAAGATTATGAATAGAAAAAAGACTGGAAGGATATGCATGAAAACATTAAGAATCATTACCTTTTGATTAGGATATTATGGGTGATTTTTAATTTCCTCTTTGTGCTTATCTAGATTCTCTGTATTTTCTAGAAAGAACATAACATGTGTTACTTTTGTAAGGAGGAAAAATAAATTATTGAAAAAATTTGCCGATTGCTTTTCTTCCCCATCACTCCCAAAGAATGGACAGTCGAGATGATTAGGAATATCAGAGTTTCCAGTGAGAACATTATTGCTTGCAAATGGCCTCTCTGGTATTCAGGAGCCTTCCTGTAACCCAGCACCTCTTTTCAGAGCAGGGGGAAGGGCAGTGAGCATGGAAGCATCAGTCACAGTCACTGAGCATCTATCTCTGCTGAGCATCCACCTGGGCTCTTGGAACACAGCAACAAGCAATATGATGCTCTGGCCTTGGGAATTTTACCTTCTAGTGAGCAAATGCAGCCAATTAATAAATAGACCAACAAATCTATGTGTCAGGTGTAATGAGGTCTATGGAAAAATGTAGGTAAGAAGGTAGAGTATGATTGGCGTGTGTGTGTGAGTGTGTGTGTGTGTGTGTGTACTTGTGGGTTACATTATATAGGAAGATAAAGAAGGCAACTCTGGTAAGGTTATATTTGTGCAGAGACCTCAAAGAAATAATGGATGGACTCAGGTGCTTATCTGTTTTTTCTAGCCTGTGGAAACAGTTAGGAAAAGGTCCTGAGGTAGAAATATGCATGTCAGGTTTGAGGTACAGAAGTGAATTAACATAGGACCCAGCAATTCCATTTCTAGATCCACGCTCAAAAGAGTCGAAAGCAGCCCTCAAACAGATACTTGTATGCCAAGGTTAATAGCAGCATTATTCAGAATAACCAAAAGTCTGATACAACCCAAACATCCATCAATAGGTGAATGGATAAACAAAGTGTGGTATAGACTTATAGTGGAATATTATTCAGCCTTAGAAAGGAAGATGAAATTCTGATACATGCTACAATGTGGATGAACCTTTAAAATGGGCTAAGTGAAATAAGCCAGACATAAAAAGACAAATATTGTGTGATTTCATTTCTATGAAGTACCTGGGAGAATCTGATTCATAGAGAGAGAAAGTGGAATAGGGATTAACAGGTGGAGCTGCAGAGTTATTGTTTAATGGGTACAAAATTTTTGTTTGGGATCATAAAAAAAGTTCCAGAAATGGATAGTGATTATGGTTGCTCAACACTGTGAATGTACTTGATTCCACAGAATTGTGTGCTTAAAAACAGATAACATGGCAAATTTTACATATATTTTACCACAATTGAAAAAATGATAGTGGCTTGAACTAAGAGGCTGAGGAAGTGATGGGAAGTGTTGGATTTTGGATATATTTTGAATGTTAACCAATGGGATTTTCTGATGGTTTTGATTTCTGTGTGTCAGAACGAGAAGAGAGTCAGTGATCATATCAAGTTTGTGGGCCTGAGAGCAACTGGAAGCATGGAGTTACGATTTCCTGAGATGGGAGGCTGTGGGATGAAAAAGTAAGGGAATCAAGGAGAGGTTTTTAGATGTGCTGTATTAGAGATGCTTATAAAGCATCCAAGTGAAGCCCGGCATAGTGGCTCAGTTGGTTAAGTGTTGCCCATGCACTGAAAAGTTGTTGGTTCGATTCCTGGTCAGGGCACATGCCTGGGTTAGGATTTGATTTCCAGTTGGGGAGCTTATGGAAGGCAACTGATGGATGTTTCTCTCCCCTCTCCTCTTCCTCTGTCTAAGCATGTCCTCGGGTGAGGATTTAAAACAACCCACAAAAAACATCCAAGTGAAGATGGTGAGTTATCCCTGTCCTCATCACTGGTCCATCCAGCCAGGCCTTCCCTTTGGAAATCCATTAGGACCTTATAGGGCCTGTTATTTAAGTGAATAAGTGCCTGGCCAGAGTGGTTCTGTGGCTGAGAGTTGACCTATGAACCAGGAGGTCCTGATTCAATTCCCAGACAGGGCACAGGGTTGTGGGTTCAATTCCCAGTGTGAGCATGCAGGAGGCAGCCGATTAATTATTCTCATCATTGATGTTTCCATTTCTCTCTCGCTCTCCCTTCTTCTCTGAAATCAATAAAAATATGGAAAAAATATGTCAGTTACCTAAATTATCTGTCAGATTTTATTTGAATGTATCCTGTGAAACAAATAAACACATAGAGAGATAAATAAATATGTGAATAAAATAAATCAAACCATATTTCTAGGATGAAAGAGAAAGAGATGTGGTGTTCTGGTGATTATCCTTAATGTAGAATTTGTGGCTGTGCAATCCAGGGCTAATTGCATTTTTGAAATCAGTACATCTTGTTCATTATCTTTTATCATGAGGTGTCCCTAATTCACTTGGTGCTTCAAATAAAGTTTAATGGAAGAATCTTAGAGTCACCTTGATCTTCCTTACCTGACAAATTAAGGTAATATAATACTCAAATCTAACCCAAGATCAAAGTTGTAAAATAGTTTAATTTTCATCTGTGTTTTGTGTTGGAAAATAATTTTACTATTAAAGGACAGCTGTAGACTGCTAATGACTTGAATACAGTTTGACTGTTTTCATGAAGTGCTCTGTGGGATGTCAGAATATTTAATTCAGGATGTTAAAAACATCCCAAAATGTCACAATAATTATATCACAGCAGGCAATTAAAACACTGGAAAATGCCAACTGACTAAGAGTGTTCCTTGTTATTTAGGAAACTATTAAGAACCTGACATATAAAGTAAAAAATGCTGGTTATAACTTTCTATTTTGATAGACAGTTTCATCATCATATATGAAACTGATGCTTGATACAGCCAGGGTCACACTAAAAATACAGCCCAAGGAAGAACTAAGGAAGAGATCTCCACTTGATCTTAAACTTTATAATATCTATATTCACACATTATAAAAAACATTGTTTGGTCTTATATATCATACCATATGTGCTGCAATATCCTCCATACAATGGTTGTGTTAATTATGTCATATGTTGGCAGCCTTACTTGATCTGATTTTGCCATCCTGAATTATGGGCAATGGAATTATGCCCTTGTTTTTCAAATTGTACTTTTGTAAATCCTAGTGGATTAACAATGTAATGCTGAAAACCAGGGGCAGTGTTTGCTTAATCCCTGAGGATTAGAGTGTCATTCTCAGTGGGGATATTAAGAATTGACTAGATGAGCTCGAAGGGAATATATTCAGGGAAGGTGAGGGACAGAACGCAGAATGTGTCAAAGTCCCAAGAGTTTAAATGCAATTACTGACAGTTGGCTATCTTGGGTATAGGTGAACAGCTTGCCCATGGAACACCAATATTTGGAAAACTGTGCTAATGAAAAAAGAATCCATGGTTAACCTGAAGCTGCATTTTTGGGAGCTATGTCTGAATTCAAAATGGGTCACTTGAAAGGTTGAATGTTATCTTTAAATCAACACACTTAACAAGGACTGGTTAAGATATATAGTTAGCACCAGAGCATTTATAGAGAGCCAGAATTATTACAATCAGTGTCATTTTTGATTTTGGTAAATATTAGGGAAAACAATCACCCTGCCTTCAAGAAATGGATATGACTCGAGGTAATTTCATAAGCATCTAATGTGATGTTCGGCAGAGTGTGGTTGTTGAAACATTTTAGTTTCTTCTTTTCTGTGTGAAAACAGACATCAACACAAAGAACTATGGCATAGAGGTAGCATTTGGGCTGAATATTGAAGGATAAATAGACTAGAGAGAAGAGGAAGACAATGTTTTGGAATAATGTCCAAACTCAGGGCAGATTTCAGTGTTTTTACAATTTTGGGGGCCCTCTTTCAGAAGAACAGCACAAACTTATCAACACAAAAATCAGGAACAAAATTACTTAAGAATGAGAAAAGAAAAACAACAAATTACACATTAAAAAATCTGACAAATACCACAAATATCCTAAAATTTAAAAAGATTTTTTATCTTTTTAAATTATCTACCTTCACCACTAGAATACAGGGTGTGGCAAAAGTAGGTTTACAGTTGTGGGTACATGAAACACAGAGTTTATTCTTGTATTATTATTACTTATTAACTTTTGTATTATTTTCCAAACAAACAACTGTAGACCTACTTTTGCCCCACCCTATATTTTCTTCATTTTTTTTAGCTGTGTACTATTTGATCATCTTTCATATGACAATGACTTTGTAATATCTTCTATAGAGAGTATAAGTTGATAATTCAAAGTTTTCTTTAGCATGGTAATTTAATCAAGCTATGTTTTTAAAAAAACATTATTGATATTTTTAAAGAAGTTTTTTAGAAAAGTTTTCATTTTAGAAAAGCTTCACAACCTATTATTTATATGACTGTTGTCAAATTTGGGGAAACATCTATTAAATTCTTCCAAATGTGTGTTGTAAGATTTCAGGACATTTCAAATTTTCTTGCTTAGTGTAATCTTTAGTGCCAGTAGAGTTTATGACACACATTAAGCAATTTGTCATTGATGTTCTCTCTGAAGTGGAGAAAGTATTTTGGGTCAAATTAGCAAGAAATTTAAGTCTTTTCCCAATGTGCTCATATAACTTGTTCCTCTTCATTAATTGGGTTATTGAAATATTCAAGAACCTATTCATTATGTCTTTTCAAAATTTATTTCTCCCTCTTAATCATTTCATTTAGTATGATCTGAAAGGTTGTTACAATTTGATTTTCAGAGTCAGAATGAATTTTATTGATTTCATTCCTTTATTGCTTGTATTTCATATTTCCTTATTTTAATTAGAAATTTATTACTTATTTAAAAATAATTTAAAAGTGATAAAAGAAGATACCTATCATATGCCCCCAAGTTAGGAGTATGTAATTCCTCACTTGTTTTACGAATAGGTTTTCCAAATGACAATTAAAAATTGTGTATCTAAACTTTATCAAGTGTGCCATTCTAATAAAAAAAGGAAAACACCCCTCTTACACAGAGATGGTTTGCAATAAGTTCACCATATTTGGAAATGATTATGGACAATAAACCCAAAGTAAACATATAGTCAACTGCACTTCTCTCAGCTAGTTCCCCTAAAAATGTCCTAACCACTCCAATGCCACCTGACACCAGAGCAAAATTGACGGCCGGGAAATCAGAGCAGAATAGACAGCTGTCATCATCAATTTCAGTGGGCGTGTCTTTCTTTTGCAAACATTTCAAAACCCTATGACTCTATGAATCCCTTGCGAGGGCTGTTCCCAGGGCCTTGGAGCTTAAGATTCATTAGCTTTAAGGTAATTCTGCCTTTGTCTAAACTTCTTCATATAGCTATTTATGATCTGGCTTCTGCTCACTCCTCCAGCTCAGTCTCTCATCATTTTCTTCCCTTGCTTTCTCTGCCTGAGCCTTATTCGGTCTCTCTCAGTTCCTGACTCTGACATGCTCTCTCTTCCCCCAGAGTATTCATTAGTACTATTCTTTGTCTGGCTAAATGTTTGTTCTCCACATGTCATTTTAGAAGTCCCTTAGCTTTCCCTGGCTACTCAAGTCTAAGATAAATGCCTCCTGTGTTTGCTCTCATGGTATAATATGTTAACAAGAAAAACAACAATAGCCAGTAATGAATAATTCCATGGTGTAATGTAATAAGTGCAATAATTAAAATCTGTATCGTATCTATTTAGTATGTTCTTGTTTTCTCATCTGTCTCTGCCATTAGAGGTAAGTTATGTGAGAGAAGAGACCCGTCTTTCTTCTTATCTATTGAAACTATTTCCAGGCCCAGGTCCTGGAGCATACAGTAAATATTTACTGAAATGTGAAAGGTGGAATATTCCAGGCTGAGGGAATAGTATCAAAAGAAATAGAAGCATTAAAGACAGTATAGAATAGTAGTTGGGAGAATATGTTCTGGACCCAGATGTCTGTTGTTTAAACCTCAGGCCTGTCAGCTCCAAAACCATGGGCAAATGACTTAACATTTCTATGCCTCAGTTTCCTCAGCTGTGAAATGAGCATAATGGTAGTACCTACCTCATATAGACTCTGAAAATTAAATAGGTCAAGACATGTAAGGTGCTTGGGACAATACCTGATACATAATAATCACCTAATAAGTATTACTTAGTATAACATTCATAGCTTAATCCCAGTGAAAAAGTTTACTGATTCTAAAGTAATCACCCTTCAGCTTTCATATCAACCTGACATTTACAAGCAGTCACTTTTGAGCTAGTAGACTTTAGAGATCATTGATCTTACCTCTTCATTTTACGAAGAAGGAAAATGTAGTGCAGGAAAGCCAGACTAGAATCCAGATCCTGACTGATCAAACTGATGACCATGGTTAATTCAGAACCAGAGGCTTAACGTGAATTGGGAGGTGAAGGTGTTTGAGCTGTCCCCCTAAAGATGGTGGTTGTGCTTCGATGCTGTGGAAGCTGTTGCCTACTTCAAGGACCTATATTACCCATTACTTTGACCAATGTGGGTATCAGGCTCCGGAAGAGCAATGAAAAGGGTCATAGTAGACTTCTGATTTGTAATCCAGTTCATACTGGCTTGACTTGGATGTGATAAAGGCCAGTGCTGTGAGTAGAACATCACCAAGATGATTCTGGATTCTGGCTCCTAGCCTCCACATCAAAAAGCTGCATTAATGAATCTCCCCTGAGTGTATATTCTGTTTACTTCTACATGCCAAGACCCTCTAAGCAGGAGGAGGCTGTCCTTTTGCTTATGAGTTCTAGGAGAATGGAGTATCTCAGATTTTAGAGCTCTTGTGCTTAGAGAGACACCACATATACAGAGTTACAAAGAAGCTATTCCCCCCGCCCCCCCCCCCCCCCCCCCCCCCGCCCTCTAAAATCTTTGACTTAGGTGGCTGGCTTTGAAATTCATCGCACTATACTGCGACAATTTTGCATGCCCTATAAGATGTTGCTCAGACAAATAGCAGGACTCCCTAGTCATATGTAATTTTGTTAGGAAGACTGTTTATCACTTCTGCTCAAACGAAGTAATAGGATCTTATCTAAAACATGGATATGGTCTACTGGATTCTGCTATCTCTCTTTAACAATAACTGGAAAGGGCCCCAACTGAACTCAGGTCTTTGAAACATAAAAGATTGGTTGAGAAACATAGAATGGACAATAAGGAATGAACTATGCTTATTTTACTAAGCTCATATTAATATACCCAGAATACTGCATATAGTACAAAGATAACTAGACATAGAGATTAGATAGATAGATAAATAGATAGATAGATAGAATGGACCAGAACAGGTCTGGGTCTGGTTTTAACCTATCTTCAGAGTGCTTGTTGGTCAGCAGTGCCTTTGTCAGATTACAGTGTCTGTTATTTGTCAAATATATTTTAAAAAATATTTATTGAACTCTTACTATGAGATGGAAGCTGTGCTGTTATCATGTATGTGCAGTTCTCATCTTCAGGCAACTTACTTTTGAAAGAGGCTGATGGAGGTCCTGTGACCTGAGCCAGTTAGGGATCATTATTATTTCTTTTTATTGTTCTTTTATGTCCATGTTCATTCCTCCACTGGACATCCTCCACGGGACTAATTGCTTCTTGATATCTGAATGTCTTTCCTCAGCTTAGAGCAACTTCAGTTGGTTAAAGTTCAATCTTTCACTATCAATTAGAATTCAACTACTATATGTTTATTGCATTAGCTCTTTCCATTTTGACTTGCTATTGTATAAATTTAAGCAATGCAGGAAATAGCACAATGAAAGAGCCTCTGACTGATGCTTTTTTTTTTTTGCCTATGATTGCTGAGGTGGGAAGAAGTTTATGGTTCATTTTGGTTTGGAGCAGGAAAAAATGATATATTCAAGGCTGGGTGTTGCCTAGAAGATTACTTGCTGTCTCTCTCAAGTCCTTTCCTTTAGTCCTGTTTCCTGTCACCTACAAGCGGTTAAATTCCCTCAGAATAGATAACATTTAGAACTAAGAGCTGTTCCTTGTGAAAAAAGTGCAGTGCTCCGGGGCTCTTCCTGTTTAAAACCTCATCTATTCGCTGTGTGAGTAATACTTAAATAAAGGTGTGTGAAGGCTGATTCATGACTATAGCGACCAAGTCATTAATTTGGTTCGCTTATAATCTCAAGTATTTTTACAAAATTCCCACGTTTATACCATGTCTCTCTGTGTGAACATTGTTCAGATTTAAATCTTACATTTTTCTCTCATGTAAATATTTTTTACCGTTTAGAGAGAGCTTTGCTATCATTCTCTTCTGATCTTCACATCTGCCCAGTGAGTGATCCAGCGGGAGTGTGTGAGATGACTACCCAATGACAGGTTCGGAGACTAAAGCTCAAATGATTGAGTAGTGTGAAGTAAGGAGTGGAAATTGCCTAATTAGCTGTTTTTCTCCCTAGAATCTTTTCCCCTTCCTTTCATCAGTATTTCCATGTTTCACTTGGAGACCCATGCCTTCCCCATCTTCTGTCTGTGTGGACCAAATGGGCCTCTGCTCATTGTTTCCGGGGTGTATCTTGTCCCAAAGGTCTAAGACAATCTCATCTTCATTGTCTGGCCAAGTGATGAGTTCAGAGTAGACAAGTGACCGACTCAGGCCCATCGGAATAATACCAATCTTTGGGGAGAGACATGGGATCCTCTTTCCCTCTGGGCTCGGTGTTGGGGGGAGATGGGGTTGGAGTCTTAGAGGAAGCCAGTAGAGCAGAAGGCAATGCCAGATAAGGAGAAAAGGGAAACCACGTGCTGGTAACACCATTGATGCAGGTAAGCACCTACACCAGCCACACCTCAAAGTCAGCCTTATCTTTGGATTTTTTAGTTATGTGAAAAGTTGTTTTTTTGCTTCAACCTGTTTGGGTTTGCTTTTCAGTCTTGGCTGGTATAAGTCTGTAGGTGAACAAGCGACAATTCTAGTTTTCAATGATCACAATTTCCCAGTCTGAGAAATGGAAGTGCTTTTCTAGCCCGTGACAGCTCTGGGGCCATTATTCCATCATGATTCTCTGATGCTCATCAAAGCAGCTTCCTGAGACAATTTGAGCTTACACTTGGGTGTAGTGTTTCTTTCCCTTTGGGAAATACTTAATTTTTCCCAGGCTGATAGCGCCTAGGAAAGATTTATTGTAAGTAAAGATTACTATTCAGAAATGGCTATGGTGTCATCCTTTAAAATATTAATAAAAACATCAAAGGACTCAGTCAAAAGTCAACACCAGCTAGACTACAACCAGCCTTACAGAAATCTATGCACTAAATCTATGCATTATTTTGGCATTAAATAGGTTGTGTCTTAGTATATAAAGAGAGTAACTTCCCTTCATGACAATAACTGTGGCCCCCAAAATTTAGTCATGAGAATGTGGTGCTCTGTTGTTTAAGGTTAAGCAAAAATGGTATTTGCATCATACACTGAACTGAAGAAGGGCTGGGTGACGGGGGAAGAGTCACTTTTAAAACCACCCCTGTCCTCACAGAAGAGAACCAACTCTTCAAAGTTGCCAGGTGGGGATGCTGAATGGAGAACAGGAGCAAATTGCCAATTGCTTCATGGCCCTATTTGTTGCATTGTGAAGTTTTTGATAAAATGGCATAAATCTCTTACTTAAATTCTCATGACAAATTAAATGTTTGGGAAAGGATTCTAGAAAGAGATTTCTTTTTTTTTTTTAATTAAATCTTTATTGTTCAGATTATTACATTTGTTCCTCTTTTTTCCCCCCATAACTCCCCTCCTTCCAGCTCCCACCCCACCCTCCACCCTCACTCCCCACCCACTGTGTTCATCCATAGGTGCATGATTTTTGTCCAGTCACTTCCTGCATCTCCCACACCCCTTTCCCCCCCAAGAATAGTCAGTCTATTCCCTTTCTATGTCCCTGATTCTATTATAATCACCAGTTCATTCTGTACATCAGGTTATTTATTCACTTGATTCTTAGATTCATTTGTTGATAGATGCATGTTTGTTGTTCATAATTTGTATCTTTACCTTTTTCTTCTTCTTCCTCTTCTTAAAGGATACCTTTCAGCATTTCATATAATACTGGTTTGGCGGTGATGAACTCCTTTAGCTTTTCCTTATCTGTGAAGCTCTTTATCTGACCTTCAATTCTGAATGATAGCTTTGCTGGATAAAGTAATCTTGGTTGTAGGTTCTTGGTATTCAGCACTTTGAATATTTCTTGCCATTCCCTTCTGGCCTGCAAAGTTTCTGTTGAGAAATCAGCTGACAGTCGTATGGGTATTCCGTGGTAGGTAATTGAGCCTCTTTCTCTTGCTGCTTTTAAGATTTTCTCTTTGTCTTTTGCTCTTGGCATTTTAATGATGATGTGTCTTGGTGTGGTCCTCTTTGGATTCCTTTTGTTTGGGGTTCTCTGCGCTTCTTGGACCTGTAAGTCCATTTCTTTCTCCAGATGGGGGAAGTTTTCTGCCATTATTTCTTGAAATAGGTTTTCAATATCTTGCTGTCTCTCATCTTCTGGCACTCCAATAATTCTGATATTAGACCGCTTAAAGCTGTCCCAGAGGCTCCTTATACTATCTTCACACTTTCGGATTCTTTTTTCATTTTGCTTTTCCAATTGGGTGTTTTTTGTCGAATCTTTGGTTTGATTATTGTGCTCCTCTGGTCTGCTATTGGGTATAATATTCTTTATTTCAGTCCGTGTATGCTTACTTTCTAATTTCTTTATCGTAGCATCGAGGGTCTCATTAGTTTTCGTGAGGCTCTGCACAAATTTATGGCAAGCCCTCAAAATTGCGATTCTTAGCTCCATATCCTCCATTTCTGTCATGTTTTTTTTGTCTCCGCATCTTTTATGCTTTCTTGGTGCACCCCCTTGTGGTCTCTGTGCGCAGTCTTGTTCTAGCCAAGCCTTAATTGTTGTAGTTAACACTAGAGGGATTTGACAGCCAGGCCGACTGGCTATAGGAATCAGCTGTATGGAAAACGTCTGCCTTCTGGGGAGGCGCTAATCCAGCCTTTGCCTGAGGCTATCCGGCAAATGGCTGTGCGCAGGCTTTGGGCGGGGCGGGCTCAACAGGGCGGGCGGAGGGAGCAGTTATGGCCACGCTCAGTCCCGTTCCCAGAGGCCCTGCTTCTCAGAACCCCGGCAGCCGCTGCAAACTTCGGAGAGAAAGCTGCCCTCAGGTTCCAACTGATGCCGGATAATCCCGCTTCTCCCGTTTGAGTCTGGGTCCCTAGAGACTCGCCCGGATCTGGAGCCCAGAGTCTGAGACTCACTCCCGACAGAAAACGACAACCGCGCCCTCAGCCACCAGCCCGCTTTGCGCGCGCACCTCGGTACCTTTGTATTTTCCACACTGCGCCGCCTCTGAGCCTCGATTTGCTCTTCTCTTTCCTTCTAGTTGTAGAGTCTCTCTTCAGCCAGCCTTCCTGTGGTTCTGGGTGATGTCCGTTCAGTCTTTTAGTTGTATTTTTGAAATGGTTGTTTGCGGCAGCGGTCTCCGGTGTTTACCTATGCCGCCATCTTGGTCTCTTCCGATGATATGATTCTCTAGAAAGAGATTTCTTATGGTGCCCTGAACACCAGGGTGTTTCATGTTTCCATACTTTTGCATGTGCAGTTCCTCCAGCCTTAAATGCCATTCCTTGCCTTCTCCTCCGAATGAGTCATTCAGACCTTTCAAGAAATAGTTCAAGAGCTTTGTTTTTTTCCTGGCTTTTCCTCAAGGCATTTGATTGCTATGTCCATGTTTCCACGACTGCAGCTTGTCTATCTATGGTTGTTAGAGTTGGTCAAAATCTATTGAGCTATTTCTCGGCTCCTGTCTCTGCCAGTGGACTTTGAGGACCTTGGATTCAAAAACTTGCCTGACCCTGCAAGTGCCCAATACAGGTTTGCTGGATGAATAACCTTAGTGGCCCTCATTTGAGCAAAACTTCTAGCTACAATGATGCTGGCTACCCATTTTGAACGCCTAATAATGGCCAGACAATTTATATACACTGCAGTTAATTATAATTAACTAATAATATAATTTAAACGAATTATAACTTTATTATAACTACTAATATAATTTAAAGATATCACCTTTAATCCTGCAAAGTGCATGTTATCTCTCTCCCCATTTTGTAGATGAGAAAACCGAGGCTCAGAAAGGTTTAGAGCAGAGGTTCTCAACCTGTGGGTCGCGACCCCTTTGGGGGTTGAACGACCCTTTCACAGGGGTTGCCTAAGACCATCGGAAAACACATATATAATTACATATTGTTTTTGTGATTAATCACTATGCTTTAGTTATGTTCAATTTGTAACAATGAAAATACATCCTGCATATCAGATATTTACATTACGATTCATAACAGTAGCAAAATTACAGTTATGAAGTAGCAATGCAAATAATTTTATGGTTGGGGGTCACCACAACATAAGGAACTGTATTAAAGGGTTGTGGCATTAGGAAGGTTGAGAACCACTGGTTTAGAGGGTTGCCGGAGCTGTCACCATTAAGTGGTAGTGCGTAGATTTAAAGTCTGTGCTCTTTCCTCCACATAACGTCTCCAACTTCGCTTGAAATAGTTATTTTAAAAAATTTAAAAAATGCTTCCTTTTCAACATTCCCTGAATATTCCCTTGAGGGCTCTGTTTCCGGCTAGATTCGTGCTACCTGCTTCCGTCTGCGAAATCAAATAAGCTACTTTGTGCAGCTCCTTCCTCAGGAAATCTGGAAAACGGAGCTGCTCTTTCTAGGAACGAGCACAATTCATCTTCATTTACTGGCCTGGCTTCTGATTTTCAGCTTAACCCATTGTGGCTCATGTCCCTGGGCTGGGGTTGTTGGCCTCATCAGTCTAAAATAGTTTTTATTCCCAGCAAACAGAATCAGGAAGTGGAAGCAGATTTTTGGAAAAGCCTGGTTAAGAAAGAAGCTTTTTTTCAGTAATAGAAGCCAAACAAACATTTTGATTCAAATGATCTAATTCCAGTCCGTGGCCCTGCTCTGGCGGGGTAGATCTGGCCCGCACCTGCTACACCCCGCAGTGCACTTTGCCCTGGAGGTTGCCACATGCCGGTTTGTGAATTTGACCTGCTCCGGGTTTGGGTGAGGTTTTCATCAGCTGGGAGAGAAATCAGGAACAAAACGAGAGTATTAAGAGGAAATGAGGACTATGCCTCTGAATTTATATGAACATATGCACGTCACACACACACACTTTCACAATCCCTTTTTGGTAAGGATTGTTTTTTTATTCTGAGATGATTCCTTTTGACCACCATTTGGCATTAAAATACCCTTTCTCTTAAGAACATGGTACGAATAGAGGATACTTTTCTTAATGCCTTAAGCTGCCTGACAAAATAAAAATGTCATAGGAAGCCCTATCCACCTTGATTTGTAAACACATTTTATGAGGCCACGACATTTCCAAGGCCTGGAACCACGTCTCCCTCCCTCTCCCCTGCTTCGCTGGTTGGCCACAGATAACACACCTGCTCCCAAAGAAGGAAGACTCATGTTTGCAAAGTGGATTCTCTGGACTCTCGTCTCACCGGCTGTCTTTTCCCTTCATTGGCAGTTAGAATTTGATGCCTTGTTTCATTCACATAGATTTATGTCCTAGCTAACAAAAACAAATTCTAACCATGCCTACCCGAGATAGGAAGTATCTCTATTTAGGTTTTGCAAGAATGTACACATAATAGATGCTCAGCTGTTTTAAAAATAGATTTAACGTCAGGAACTTGGGGGCGAGGTGCTGGAAATTAATAAGATAATGATGACAATTGACTAAAATTAATATTTATTAAGTGCTTTCTATACACTAAGCACTATTTTAAGCATTCCACATGTATGACTCACTTAATCCTCTCAATAGTAAAAAAATAAGGTTTTATTGTCATTGCCTTGGTTTTACAGGGGAGGGGAACTGAGGCAACAGAGGGTTAAGTAACTTGGCTAGAGTCACATGGTTTTTTCTTGACGTGGTGGGATTTGAACCCAATAGCTTTAGCCTGAGACCTGGGCATTACTGGCCACCACACCATGCTGCTTCTTGCAAGGACAGTTCTGACTGCTGCATCTGGAGAAGAATGACAGCAACAGCAGCAGCAATCTCAACAGCTGGAATTAGGAGGGTCCCAGGGAGGCATGTGTGCTAAGGGCTTCAGCTCGATTATCTCACGCCCACAACAACTCTATGCCATCTGGGCTCCTGTTCTCACCCTTTCCAGATGAGGAAGCTGAGGCGCAGAGGTCTTGAATCCTATGCCCAAGACTGGGTAATGGCAGAACCTGAAACTCAAGCATAGGTTTGTCTGAATCCACACCCCTTGAGCTATGATGGGGAACTTGGATGAGCGGAGGACAGGGGGCAGGAACATTCCATCTCCGGGCTCCCCAGCAGCCGAGCAGCCGCGGCCAGGTCCCCGGGCCCCTGAGATTATTCCCTCATCTATAAGGAGAATGACATCTGTGTGAGATGCTTGATAAACAGCAATGTGCTGTTTAAATGTCACTTATTTAAATATGTGGCAGAGGCTGGTTCCATTTCCTGTTCCTCTGAGCGTCTCTGGAGATTCAGAGAGCTCACTGCCTTTCCTCCTGCTTCCCCTGCTAGCCTTCCCTCTCAGCAGGCACCTCAGGAAGATGTGGGCTCCTGGTGCTGAGTAGCTCTAGGAAGTGCCTTTCGAGTTACCAGTCACCTAGAGCCACAGAAAGACAATCCGGACTGACAAGCACCATGCTCATTAGGCAGACACTCAGCTCTGTGCAGTCACAAAGATATTAAGAAATGATATTTATAGCTGACCTTTCAAGATTAATAATTCCTGTGAAGGAGAAACCGTGGTATTCAATGTAATTAAAAAAAAAACCAACCTTGAGTGTTGAAGGAAATAATTATTTTACTGTTTGTAGTACAGTTTGCTACATTTATTAAAAATTTAATAAAATGCCCATGCATATTATCAAACTTAAAAGACAGTGATAACGGAAAATCAGTTTGCTTCTTTCAACTCAGATGTGTGGTATTCTTATGACTCCTAATTATTTTCATATATTCTTAAAAATATGTGGATAAATCTTGTGATTTGAGAAGCAAAGTCCCATAATGATCAGTTAGAAAGATATTTAAAAAATGGATCTTTAAGTCACACTGAAGTCAATTGCTAAAGCATTCATGATTTTAAATGCTAGGAAATAGAAATAGAAAAACATGAAATATTAACAAGTTCCTTTTCCTTAGTTTTTGATCTTCCCTTATTCTCCCTTTGGACTCCGCCTTAGATTTGACAAGTAATATCATGCTCAGATATTATGTGTCTGGTGAAGACCTTCCTGGCTTATCCTATTGTCCAGAAAAGGCAAGAATTAGGAGAGTCCATTTTGTCTCCAAATAATTGCATTCTCATTGAGGCAACGTCAGTGGAAACTCCTTATACTGCATGTAACTAACTGCTTTGTGCTTTGGTCATAAAACATGCCAGACACTGAGTGCAAAACCCGCACAACCTTTCTAAGTGGGATGCGAGTGGCGATTCTGAGGTGGGAAGGGGAAAGGTAGAGGCTGACAGGACAGTGTTTGGAAATATTTGCTTGAGTACTTGATGCTTTTGGATTGTTGTTCTGGTAGAGATAAAAGCTTGTTACAGATTAAACAGAAAAACAATTAAAATAGTTGCATAAACATAAAAGCATTTTCTGAATAGAAAGACTCCATCTTTTCTTTTTAAAATTCTAAATTATTATGGAAACATTTCAGAGGAATTATTAGAAAATAATCGCCATGAACACACCAAATAGCCATTTTATTTGTGCATATTACTTTAAAGTCCTTGTTCACATCTATAATAATAAAAGCATAATATGCTAATTAGACTGGACAGCCGAACAACCTTTCGAACATCCTTCTGGACATCCTTCCAAACGACCTTCTGGACCAAGCCGGGGCTGTGAGGGCCGAGGCAAGCTGCTGCGGCTGTGAGGGCTGAGCCTCTTGCACAAATTTTGTGCATTGAGCCTCTAGTATGATAATAAGAATTTTCAGTTTTATGGTATTTAAAAATTTTAACTGACATTACACTGACTTCATTATTATGACTATTAAAGTCTTTATAGTGCTTTGATTTGGTTAATCACTACTTATTTAACCATTACCTTATTTTTTGATAATTAGATGTTTTGTTCATTTATTTTGCTCTTCTAGAAGTGGCAACTAGACATTTTAGATTTTCTAAATATTTTGTTTCATTATTCCTACAATTGTCTTTGTATTTTTGTATCCTGCTTTTTGCTTTAAAATGTATGGTCTTGGCCGTAGCTGGTTTGGCTCAATGGATAGAGCGTTGGCCTGCAGACTGAAGGGTCCCCAGTTTTATTCTAGTCAAGGGCACGTACCTGGGTTGCGGGCTTGATCCCTGGGTGCATGGGGGAGGCAACCAATTGTTATGTCTCTCTCACATCCATGTTTCTCTCTGTCTGACTCTCCCCCTCCCTTCTACTCTCTCTAAAAATCAGTGGAAAAAATATCCTTGGCTGGGGATTAACAACAATAAAAAAAGTATGGTCTTGAGAACCATAGTTAATATTTAAGCAATAGCCTAAATATTGCTTATGTAGATTTTTTTCCTGTGGTGAGTTATTTCTTTTGTTCAAATTTTCTTCCCTCTGCCCGAGTTACTTCCCCCTCCCCCGTATTCTCATGATGAAGACCTATTGATTATTTAATACCCAGCTTTAATATTTTTTGCTGCGCCTTTCATTGATACTGTCGAGCAGTGTTTATCCTTTAAACGTTACCTCTTTATAGCAGGGAGTACATTGTAGCACAACAATGTTTAATTTCGAGAATATACTGCCCCTGCTCCACTATGCTTTTGTTGAGAATGGTCCCTAGGCACATATTGTACATATACTCCAGCTTCACAGAACAGTTTTGAACAAATTCAATATTGATTGTATAGCTGAATGAGTTAAATAAAGGAGCTGACCAGGACCTAGGTTTATGTATTAGAGGAGTTCAGGGAAGGAGAGACCTAAAGGGCTGGAGGAGGAGGAGGAGGAGGAGGAGGGGAAAGGTAGGACACCTGTTTCTATTGAGCTTTGTTATGTACCAGGCACTATGCCAGGTACTTTACACACCTTATCTCATTTAACGCCGAGAACAACTCTTGAAGTAGGTCCTGTCGCTGTCATATTGCAGGTTGCAGATTGCAGATAAAAACATTAATGTTCATGGTGATTGAGAAATTGCGTAAGTTCACTCCATTAACAAGTGCCAGAGCTGGAGGAGAGATAGAAGAAAGGGCGTTTTTCTGACGTTCAAAAGAAGGAATGGTCGGGCGGATTCTGTGTAGGCCTACGCACAAACGCAGATGGCAGTGACCAGCTGGCATTTATAGGTTACCAGGGAGGTCAACCTGGCTAACCTACAGAGTTTGAATGGGGGTGGGTAGTCGGTGTTCATGGTGTCTCATGCCTAACAATCCATAAGTCATTAAAGCCTCTGTCTGAGGAGAAGGGGTTAAGGTTCTGCTGAAGGGTGTGTCTGTATAAATAATGATTACAGGTAGGTTGGCCTGGGCGACTCCTGATACCCAAGGCAGGTTCTGTTCTCACTACTGCTCTGTTACTAGATGATTATGCTTGAGCCCATAGGAATTAATTCACATTCATTGCCAAGAGCCTTTGGGAATGCCCAGCTGAGAGTTTTAATGAAACAAAAGAGATAGTTGAACTAAGGACATTAGTTTAAGATGGAAAGAAGGCTCTGCTAACTTGAAGGATCACGTTTAAAATCAAAATGTATCATTTAAAAGGAAAAGAAGATTAACAAAATTTGTTATTAAGGTTTCATTTTTCTTCTGTAAAGGAGCGCTTGTAAAATAAAATAGAATTTTTAGGCATGGGCAGTGTCTTAGTCTGTTCAGTCTTCCATAACAACAATACCATAGACTGGGTGGTTTATAAACAACAAAAATTTATTTAATTTATTTCTCACACTTCTGGAGGCTGGGAGGTCCAGCAGCATTGCCCCGGCAGATTTGGTGCCTGGTGAGGGCCCCACTTTCTGGTTCATAGGTGGCCATCTTCTTGCCATAACCTCACATGACAGAGGGGCTGTGTTATAAGGAGATGGCAAGAGTGAAAATCAAACATTTGGGGATGAGGTGAACAATGACAGAGTCAGATGCAGTGCCCCACGTCAAT
Source organism: Myotis yumanensis (assembly GCF_028538775.1). Taxonomy (NCBI): domain Eukaryota; kingdom Metazoa; phylum Chordata; class Mammalia; order Chiroptera; family Vespertilionidae; genus Myotis; species Myotis yumanensis. The sequence goes on along the minus strand of NW_027223752.1, from coordinate 231,083,841 downwards.
CATTTCTGAAAAAAAAATCTAGATGAGCTTGATTGGCTTAATCAAGATCCCAGGCTTATATATGCTTACACTCAAACTGTCTAAGCAAGGTGGGCTAGAAAAAAAGGAATTTTGAATTCTACCTTTGAGAGGTGAGAGTCATAATTTAGGGCTTTCCTCAAATATACGAAAGCTGTTCAGAAGATGCTGAGAGAGCCAAAATATCATAGGCCCACTACAGATAGAAATCCTCTTTGAATCCACTTCCATCTCTTTTTCTTTCTGGATTAGAGAGACCCATGAAAATAGTGCCTAGGGCCACTGTGTAAAGACGTATTGGCTGTGCACTGCACGACTTCTCAGCGTGTGCCAGCGGTTCTCAACCTGTGGGTCGCGGCCATCAGAAAACACATATAGCATATCAGATAGTTACATTACAATTCATAACAGTAGCAAAATTACAGTGATGAAGTAGCAACGAAAATGACTTTATGGTTGGGGGTCACCACAACATGAGGAACTGTATTAAAGGGTCGCGGCATTAGGAAGGTTGAGAACCACTGCTTAGACTCTGCTATGAATGGCTCCCCTAGAGCCAAGCAACTTGGAAGCTCTCAGTGAGCTCCTGCAGTTACAATATTAATTAGTAAGAAAAGAATTATCAAGTGCCAAGCATGATTCAGGGACCATCCTACCACAGGACAATGGAACAGTCCAGAGCATGGGTTTGAATTTCACATCTGCCACTTATTAGTCGTGTGGTATGGACAAGTTATTGAAACTCTTAGAATCTTATTTTCTTTGTAATGTGAAGGTGCCTTTACTTAGGCAATTAAGTTGTTATACACGCCTAACCCACTGTGAACATGCCAGGAAATGGCAGATATAAGTATGATTCATAGGCATTTCTCATATAATTCCATTACAGTCTTATAATTTAGCTCTAATTCATGGGGAAACTGAGGTTCAGAGAACATAAGGCCAACCCCAGGTAAGATAGCTGTGGGGTGGCAGAGCATGGATTTCTCCTCAGATTTGGGAGCTTGTGTTCATGCTATATTGAGTTGATTTTTACCCACATCCAAGGATGAATCTTCAATCTAAAGTCCTTTTCCTCTGAGCTTCTCTTGCCATGTTCAACATAAATATTAATGCAGCTACCATCTGCCACCATGTAAAAACACTTGGTCAAATCTATTTTAGCAAATGAAGTAAAATTGCCTTTTATTTGGTTTAATATATGTATGTGTTATGCTTTCTTTTGACCATCTAGTCCGTTTTTGAAGTGGAATTTGGTTACCAAGGGAACGAGCATACAGCACTAGTTTTTTTTTTTTTTTTTAATTAGATTCAAGTTCAAAGTTGTTAGAATTGTTGGCTGAATTTCAACTGGTGACCACTTATTGATTGGAAAGTAACATAATTTCACTTTTTTTGGTATAAAAATAAAACTTACAGTGAGAGAAAATGTAAGGAATTTATGAGAATTGGTGAAAAATAAGAATCTTTAACTTGCAGACATTCGGCTTGCAGCTGGAAGCTAGCTAATCGATATCTTTACTTCAGACTGTATAATCTGCACATAAGTCTTACTGCTTTGGGAAATGTTTTATATGTTTTTAAATGGAAATAAATTTCACATGCCATGTTTTAGGAGATCTATAGCCATTAATGGTTTTCTATTCCTTTCTGGAGTGGCACTATATAAAGTCTATAGGATCTTGCCGCTCCCTAGACTCATCTCTCTTTTTCAATAAGCCTGGGTTTAAGTTCAGTGATTCACAACTCTCAAAATGCAACACATGTTCTTATAAAAATAATTAAAATTAAAAATGAGATAAAAATTTCCTAAAGTCCTTTCCTACACCTCTAGGATTACAAACAAAGGTCAGGGCGGAGAGATCCAACCTGAACTGACACAGGATTTGGGGAGCTAAAGGCATGAGTCAAAGCAATGTTTGCCTGAGAACTGTGAGGCTCCTATACCAAGGAGTATACCGTGAGGGCCAGTCTGAAGGACTGTAGGGATAGAAATATGAAGATTCAGAATGAAGAGTTTGGAGCCAGACTCAAAGGTTAGGAACCTGATTTGCATATGAATGAGGGAAAGTTGGAAACTATTTGTTTTACTTTAATGGTGGCAGGGCCAAAGAACATATATGCATAGTCCATGGACACGGACAACAGTGTGGTAATGGTTAAGGGAGAGACAAAGGAGGAGAGAATGGGGGGTATCTGTAACAGTGTCAACAATAAAAGTGAAAACAAACAAAAACCCCCACTGAAAACAAAAACAAACACAGAAGCAAAACAAAACAGAAGAAACTTGGGTTGGTCAGACGACATTAAGAGATCAGTGTTAGGCAAACATGTCCTCACAGAGCATGCGTTTTAGTTTTTGTTATCTTTTATATTAACGAGAATTAAGTGGGCCATCAGGACTGTCTTCAGTCTGGCTTCCTAAAAGCACAGCCTGAGAATATGGAGTCAAGGGAGGTATGTTAAGCGGTCCACTGCTGAGTTTGGAACTGAGAGCCAAGTATGTAACTACCAACATGTTAATTTAATGGTTTTGGGAAGAGAGATGACCAATTATGTCTGGGAGTTAGAGACACCAAAACAGAACACGCAGGATGGTAATAAAGGCAGGAGGTGCCCTGAAGTGCTGGATGTGGCCACAGAGGCAGTTCCTAATGTGCCTGTGGCCTGGTTTGTTAGAGCTACTAGTACATGGGAAGTTCTTATGGGCTCTCAACCAGTTTTGACCAATTAGACCTTAAAGGATGGGTAGGGTCTGATGGAGAGATATAAGGGGGAGGACATTGGAGTGGAAATGTGCCCAGGATGGGCCAATATGGGGGGAATGCCTGAAGAGTTTCATACATCTCTTGAACCTATGCCCCTCAGCTGTATGACACCAACATTATGCCATTTAAGATTCACTCTTTGGTACGTCTGGGCCCTTTCAGTTGAGCCTTTACCTTAGCAAATACGGAGATCATAAAGCCAGCTGTTGGTGATGTCATGGGTTAGAAGGGTAGTCATTAACATGGTTCTAAAGAGTCTCCCTCACACTCATAACAATGTCATTCTCCGATTGATGGCGAAATATCGTCAGAAACAAAGTGGCCTTGGCCTGTCCTCTAAAGACACTCAGACTGCCCTAACCAGTGTGGTTCAGTGGATAGAGTGTTGGCCTGTGGACTGAAGGGTGCTGGGTTTGATTCCCGGTCAGGGCACATGCCCGGGTTGCGGGCTCGGTCCCCAGAGTGGGGCATGAAGGAGGCAGCCGATCCATGATTTTCTCTCATCATGGATGTTTCTCTCTCTCTCTCCTTCTTCCTTCCTCTCTGAAATCAATAAAAGAAATATATATATATATATATGTATATATATATATATATATTAATCTATTTTTAAAAAATAAAGACACTCAGACTGAAAAGATGAGGACTTTTCAGGATGTTCACTGGAAGGCCAAGTGTTTTCAACCTGGAAAGGGCAGTGGCAGTGAAGTCCAATGCCTAGACTGGGCAAATGCAGGAGAGAGAAAAGTGTGCAAGGCCAGTAATTAGAGGAGAAGGAGCAGGTGAGCTTCCAAGAAGTAGTCGTGGGAGCAGGAAAGCCTGAGTAATGCAACCAAGAAGTGCAGAATAAAGATAATGAGACTGTGTAAGCTGCAACCCACACAAGATGGCCAAAGGAGAAGAGGCCACAGGCAGAGGGAGCAGTCACACTAACCGGCCATGTCCAGGGGAGTGCATGGACCAGCTCTTGGTGGGAAGGGGGACTGGTGGTCAAAACTAAAGCACAGGTGATTCATGTGCATGTAACAGGTATCTTGTTTAATATTTTAGCAAAATAATTTAGTATGTATAATGTGATTCTTTATTAAAAATTACTAGCGCCAGTGGAGAATACTAATATCTTAGTGAAATAATTCAATTTGGGTGGATTTTACCAGCCTCCTGTCCCTTGGATTAATACTGAGACTGGACAGTCTTTCCCAGTTTGAGTCTACCTATGTTTTTATTCTAATAAGAATGAAAGGACTTTGGGTACTTACTTGTGTACTTAAAATAAAGGATCTTTGAGTAATGGAGTTGGGTATAAGTGTAGACAAGCTGCCTATGCTTAAAAACACTTCACTTTGCAAGTGCAGCAAATTGTAAATTTAATGACAAATTCAAACAAATAAGTCACTCCATATGCACTTGCCAACGTGTGCATATACAATGTGTCGGAAACAAATAGAAATGGACTAAAATGTACATATGGACATGTAAATTTTTCACATTTGAAAAATACGCCCAAGAACATTAAAGTATTCAGAGGGGCCCCTTTTCAAAACAGTTGACTTAAGACTCTTTCCACCTGCAACAGACTATTGAATTGTAAGAGGAGAACTAGAGAAATCTACATTGTTGTCCCCCAAAACAGGTGCCCAGGCTAGTGCTCTGGTGGAGGACAGTTCTGAGTGAATTGTTGGTAAGTTATAAGCCTTCTGGAAGCCCTGAATTATTAGATTTAAAAGAGCAGGCATGCATAGTTGTCAAGTAAATGCTATATAATCTAGTTATAGTTACATATGGTGCTGTTCGATAATGTAAAAAGCATGGCATGGAGGCATAAAAATGCACCTTTGAATAAGATGCACAGAAGAATAAACCCTGGCTTTATTGGCTTTAATACTTGTGGTTTTTTACTATTTCTGAGTGACCCTGGAAATCCACGAACTATAATCCTTTGCCATTTTGCTGAGGCATGTGTAGTATAGAGCTTATATTAATCACAGAATTTATGTTCATAACTTTGTACATTATTTTGTTTCTGTCCCTGTAGAATCTGTATACTGCATTGGAAGGGGTCAGTTGAAAATTTTCAGTTATACTTATTCCACATTTATGGGAGAAATTATGTGTTACAGTGACATTTTAAAACATTTCTCCTGGATGTTAGGGTCTAGGGTATGCATAAAGCTGTTAGAAATATGTTTCCATGTATAGTAGAAATTCCAAGGGGGAACAGAACCTGACAACTATGACTTGTTAGAGCACACGTGTGAGTGGTCGATGCGTAATGATAGAAGTTATGGGATTTGCTGTCTAAAGCTGTTCTCTACTATTGCTTGTGTGTTTAATTCCTAAAGACTGAAAACTGTTTCAAGGAAAAGGAAGGCCAAAACTGTAGGTCAAGTTCTAAGAGCATGGCAAGGATTGAGGGCATTTGGCAGCCAACAGAGTAAGGGCATGTAAGACAGGGATTGAAGAATGAGCAGAAGTTCACAGGAACAAATGTAAGCAATGTAAAAGAGGAAGACTAGAGATTGTCATATTGCCTGGAATTGCAATCTCCAGCATTTTTACGAGGTGGTTGTTTAATCTGTTTAATTTCTTTTTGAATACTGCTTTATAGATGAGACATTCTGTTTGGCGGTAGCTCTAACATTCTAAAAGTTATCTTCTTTTATATAATGACACAAATCTAATTTTTTATGCATTGGCATTAAATAATTCCAGATACCTCATGATTCCTTCTTTTTTAAAAAAAATGTTTTTATTGATTTCAGAGAGGAAGGGAACAGAAGAGAGATAGAAACAACAATGATGAGAGAGAATCATTGATTGGCTGCCTCTTGCATGCCCCCACTGGAGTTTGAGCCTGCAAACTGGGCATGTGCCCTGACTGGGAATCAAACCGTGACCTCCTGGTTCATCGGTCTATGCTCAACCACTGAGCATGCCAGTCAGGCCATGATTCTTTCTTTAAATAAATATTTAGTGAGGACCTGTTTTGTGTAGGCACTGTTATTGGTGTTGGGTATACAGTGTTAACAAGACAGACAAGAGTTAAACACATGGAGCTTATATTTTAGTGAGGGCAGACAAAAAATATGCAAGGAAATAGTGAACACAAACAAAAATATCAGAGAGGGACAAGTAGTTAATTAAACAGGGTGACATCATATGGAATGAATGGGAGGCCAAGAGAAGAATTCTGACATGGTAATTTGCAAACAATGCAAAGACTGGATTGGGTCAGGTAGGGTGGGTGGGGAGCCGAACTTCAGTGTGTTAAAGGAGCTTAAGCAAGGCTTTTATGGCCAAGTGTAGTATATGAGGCAGAAAGTAGCCCAAAGATGTGGATGGAGAGAAAAGCAAGGGGCAGGCCACCTAGGACTTTGCGAGCCAGGAAAGAACTTGGCTTTTATTTTCATTGTGATTGGAAAGTCATTAGAAGTTTTAAACAGGTGGGAAAGGCCATGCTATGTACATTATAAAATGTTCACTCTGGCTGCTGGGTAGAGAATGGATGATGACACCAGGGGCTGTAGTGATAGTTTTGGTGAGAGGTAATGATAACTGGGATAGGGATGGTAGTGATGGAGAGAGATGGAAGCGAGCATATTAGAGAGATGTCTTGGAGGGCCTGATGGATAGATTGGACATTGAGTACAAGGAAAGAGAGGGGTCAAGGGTAACACTTAGATCATTGGCTGGCACAATGGATGGTGCTTCTGTTCCTGAGAGGGAATACACACTGTCATTCTTCGTCTGTATTGAAATATCACAAGTGTATGGTTTACAGATGTATTTGACATATTAAATGAAGGGCAATTAGTAAGGAAGATATCTCCCATTATAGAGTTTATTCTACTTTTGCTAGAGTTCAGACACATACAACTATCTTAAATTTACCTAAAAGTTTAAATTCATTCAAAAATCTGAAGTAGTTTTAGAGACAAGATGTTTATAGAATGCATTAGTATTTGCTTAATACGTTAAGACCTCATAGACAGTATTTTACAAGGAAAAATCACACATTTTGAAAGTTTTAAAATGATGTGAAAACTATGGAAGATAAGGTGACAAAAGAAAAATATCCTGGGGAAATATTTTAATGGATAAGACTTATAAAGGGTTAATATCCTAATTTCTAAGGATTCTTAAAAATCAATTAAAAAAAAAACAACCCAACCCTGCCAAATACTAAGAAAATTCACAAAACACGAAAAGGCAATTTATAAAAGAAAAGGTCAGGGAGGGCTGTTTTGGGGGCTGGGTGAAAAAGGTGCAGGGACTGAGAAGTACAAATTGGTAGTCACAAAACAGTCATGGGGATGTAAAGTACAGCATAGGAAATATAGTCCATAATCCTATATAATAAAAGCCTAATATACTAAGTGTTCGGTCATAATCCTGTCTCATAAAGGGAGAATAGGCAAATTGACCGTCACACCATCACAAAGATGGCTGCACCCGCACTGGAGGCTGAGTTCCCTTAATGAGCCTTAACGAGCAATCAGCAGGGACCTGAGGCTTGACAGGGGACCTTAGGCTGCGCCCCCGACCCAGGTGCCAGGCCAGGGGACCTCAGGCTGTGCCCCCCGCCCAGCGGGGCTTGACGTGGGACCTCAGGCCACATCCCCAACCCTGCAGGGCTTGACGGGGGACCTCAGGCTGCACCCCCTGCCCCAGTGCCAGGCCAGGGGACCTCAGGCTGCGCCCCCCCTACCCTGGTACAAGGCCAGGCGACCTTAGGCCATGCCCCTCACCTGGCGAAGCTTGACAGGGGACCTCAAGGAGTGCCCCCACCCTGGTGCTGGGCCAGGGGACCTCAGGCCGCACCCCCTGTCTGACGGGGCTTGACGGGGGACCTCAAAGTGTGCTTCCCGCCCTGGCCCAGGCCGGGGAACCTCAAGCTGCGCTCCCTGCCCCAGCACCGGGCCAGGGAACCTGAGACTGCGCCCCCCACCCGGTGCCGGGGCTGGGGGACCTGAGGATGCGCCCCCCACCTGGCGGGGTTTGATGGGGATGGGACTGGCCGGGTCTGGGTCTTGCACAATTTTTTTAAAAAATATATATCTTTATTGATTTCAGAGAGGAAGGGAGAGGGAAAGAGAGATAGAAACATCAGTGACGAGAGAGAATCATTGATTGGCTGCCTCCTGCACATCTCCTACTGGAGGTCAAGCCCGCAACCCAGGCATGTGCCCTTGACAGGAATTGAACCTGGGACCCTTCAGTCCACAGGCTGACACACTTTCCACTAAGCTAAACCATCCAGGGCCTCGCATGATTTTGAGGTGCACGCGGGTAAGCGGGGACTTGACTCTGGGTCCCGTGGCACCCCCCAGACTATGACAGGAGGAAGATTTTCATATACATTTTACTAATTTTCTTTCATCTCTAACAGTTATATTATAGAGAAAAGGCAAATAGCAATATTAAAATATTTCCTCTAATTAATTCCCTTTTAATGTGCATGAATTTTGTGCACCGAGCCACTAGTATGCTAATGATCTGCTAAGGCCACTCAACTGCCTGCACTGACCACCAGGGGGCAGATGCTCTGACTGATAGGTTATCTTGCTGCTGGGGTCCAGCCGATCAGGACTGAGCGAGATTGGGCCGGACATGCCCTGGAGCCCTCCCGCAGTCCCTCCCTGGCTGGCCAACATTTCACATCCCTCCCTGGCCCCAATTGTGCACCGGTGGGGTCCCTCAGCCTGGCTTGCACCCTCTCACAATCTGGAACCCCTTGGGGGATGTCGGAGAGCTGGTTTTGGCCCAATCCCAGAGGCCAGGCCAAGGGACCCCACTGGTGCACGAATTCGTGCACCGGGCCTCTAGTATTATGATAACTATCTATGGTGCCAGGTGGGTATTTGAAATGTCAGGGGACCACTTTGTAAAGTATATGATTGCATAACCTCTATGCTGTACTCATGAAACTAATCTTACATAATAAAAGGCTAACATGCAAATTGTCCCCTCGACCTAGAGTTCAACCGGGAGTTCAACCAGGGGTTGGGGCCAGCTGGCCAACTGCCCATGGCCCCTCCCCTGGTTGGCCCCACCCCTGATTAGTCCCCCCCGCCCAATTTGGGGCTGGGCCGGCTGGCCAACTGTCCAGGCCCCTTCCCCTGGCCGGCCCCCACCCGTGCATGAATTCATGCATTGGGCCTCTAGTACAAAATAATATTGAATGTAAACTGTAATTGAAAAATAAAATAAAAAAAGAAAAGATCTAGAACAGCAGTCACCAACCTTTCAGACCTCACGGACCACCAGTGGTTCACAGACCACCAGTTGGTGACCACTGGTCTAGAACATGATAGAAATTTCCAGCACACTGATAATCAAATCATTCAAAATTATGAAACAATGAGAAACAATATCATAGCAAATAAGAGCACACAAACTCTGGGAGTAGAATTATTGAGACCTACTAATTGGGAAACTTTGGGCAAGTAACTTAAACTTTCTTTGCTTTAGTGTCCCTACCTGTATGTAACATGGGGGTCCTAGTAGTGCCTATAGCAAGGTTGTTTTGAGTATTAAATGGGTGTTAATATAGGTAAATTGCTTCAAACAGTTCCTCGGATATAGTAATTGCTATGTAAGCTTTAGAAATTCTTTATATTATTACTGTTTAGTGTCTAATTATTGTTAAATGTTTATAAAATGACAAGGCCTAATATTGGCTAGGTGGGAAAAATGGGCATTTTCATACATTGTGGATGAGAGTATAAATTGGTCCATTATTTCTGGAAGGAAGTTTTATAATATATCTTAAAAGTTTTAAAATAAACAAAATCCTTAATAAAGAAAATTTATTTTGTGGAATTTAGCCAATGATCCATGTGCTTGTTTTTGTTTGTTTGTTCATAAGGATGTTCACAGCAGGATGACTTATAATGTAAAAAAATTAGCAAAACTTGACTTCCAGGTAAAGAGGTGGTTTGAATATATACATTTAATTTCACCCACTCTCTAGACTTCATTATAACTACTGTAAAAAATTACATTTTATTGAGGTAAAATTCCAATATAAGGAAATACACAAATAGTAAGTGTATAATTTGATGTGTTTTAGAGAAATGTGTACACCTCTGTTACAAAGCTTCTAATAAAAAACATTTCCACCTCCTTAGAAAGTTCCCTCATGTCCCCTTCCAGGAAATTCTCACATCCACAGGTTAAACTATTTAGATTTCTATCACCACAGATTAGTTTCGCTTGTTCTTGGAATTCATGTAAATGGAATCATACAGTATGGATTCTTTTGTGCGTGGCTTCTTTTCTTCAATATAATTCTGAAAACCATTTCATGTTGTTATATCAGCAGTCTAGCCTTTATGCCTCTTTATTCCTATGGTCTATTTTTTATTGCTGAGTAGTGTTCCATTTTCTTAATAGACTAGAATTAGTTTACTTATTTTCCTATCGATGGTATTTTGGTTGTTTTTGCTATCATGAATAAAGTTGTTATGAAGATTCTTATGCATGACTTTTTGTGGTTATACGTTTTTACTTTTCTTGGGTAAATACTTAGGAGTGGAATTGCTGGGTCATAGGGGAAGTGTATGTTTAATGTTATACTAAACTGCTCAACAACTGTTCTATAAAGTGATTGTACCATTTTATATTTTTACCAGCTTGTATGTTGTTTAATGTATATTGCTTCATATCTTTGCAAACATTTCAATGTTGTCATATTTTTATTTATTTACTTATTTTATTTTATTTTTAATCCTCACCCGAGGATATTTTTCCATTGATTTTTAAAGGGAGTGAAAGGGAGAGGGGAGAGACCGAGAGAAACATTGATGTGGGAGAGAACATGGATTGGTTGTCTCCTGCATGCACCCTTGACCAGAGCTGGGCAACCTGCAACCGAGGTATGTGCCCTTGACCGGAATCGATCCCGAGACCCTTCAGTCCGAGGGCTGATGCTCTATAAATTTTTAAAATTTAAACTATGTCTGCTAGGTGTGAAGTGCTAAGTGTAATTTAAATTTACATTTCTCGGCTCACTAGTGATGCTGGGCATCATTTCATGTGCTTATTGGCAATTTACACATCTTCAGTGAAGTACCTATTCAAAACTTTTACCGAAGGTTGTAAAGATATTCTCTTGAATTTTCTTCTGAAAAACTTATGGATTTAGTTATACATTTCAGTTTTTGATCCATCTCAAATTAATTTTTTTGTATGATGTGAGTTAGAGGTTGAGGTTCATATTTTCCATAGTTCTTTTTTAAATTTAAATTCTTTATTGTTTAAAGTACTACACGAGTCTCCTTTTTCCCTTCATTGACCTTTCCCTAGCCACTCCCATCCCCCAGCACATGCCCTCACACCCCTACGGTCTGTGTCCATTGGTTACGCTCATATGCATGCATACAAGTCCTTTGGTTGATCTCTTACTCCCTTATCTCCCCTCCCCCACTTCCCTCATAGGTTGGACAGTCTGTTCGATGCTTCTATGTCTCTGGTTCTATATTTGTTTATCAGTTTATGTTGGTCATTATATTCCACAAATGAGTGAGATCATGTGATATTAATCTTTCTCTGACTGGCTTATTTCACTTAGTATAATGCTCTCCAATTCCATCCATGCTGTTGCAAATGGTAAGAATTCCTTCTTTTATACAGCAGTGTAGTATTCCATTAGGAAGATGTACCACTGTTTTTTAATCCACTCATCTGCTGTTGGGCACTTAGGCTGTTTCCAAATCTTAGCTATTGTACTAAATTGTGCTGCTATGAACATAGGGATGCATATATCCTTTCTGATTGCAGTTTCTATTTTCTTGGGATATATTCCTAGAAGTGGGATTACTGGGTCAAATGGGAGTTCCATTTTTAGTTTTTTGAGGAAACTCCATACTGTCTTCCATAGTGGCTGCACCAGTCTGCATTCCCACCAGCAGTGCAAGGGGGTTCCTTTTTGTCCGCATCCTGTACTTGTCATTTGTTGATTTCTTGATGAAAGCCATTCTGACAGGTGTGAGATGGTATCTCATTGTCGTTTTGATTTGCATCTCTCAGATGATTAGTGACTTTGAGCATGTTTTCATATGTCTTTTGGCCTTTTGTATGTCCTCTTTTGAAAAGTGTCTGTTTAGGTCCTTTGCCCATTTTTTGATTGGATTGTTTATCTTCCTTTTGTTAAGTTGTATGAGTTCCCTATAAATGTTGGAGATTAAAACCTTATCAGAGATAACATTGGCAAATATGTTTTCCCAGGCAGGGGTCTTTCTTGTTGTTTTGTTGATGGTTTCTTTTGCTGTGCAGAAGCTTTTTATTTTGATGTAGTCCCATTTGTTTATTTTCTCCTGAGTTTCTATTATCCTAGGAGCTGTATCAGTAAAGATATTGCTACAACATATGTCTGTTATTTTGCTGTCTATGGCTTCTTCTAAGATTGCTATGGTTTCCTGTCTTACATTTAAGTCCTTTATCCATTTTGAGTTTATTTTTGTGTATGGTGTAAGTTGGTGGTCTAGTTTCATTTTTTTTGCATGTATCTGTCCAGTTTTCCCAACACCATTTATTGAAGAGACTGTCTTGACTCCATTGTATGCTCTTGCCTCCTTTGTCATATATTAATTGAGCATACTGGCTTGGATCGATTTCTGGGTTCTCTGTTTCCCATAGTTCTTTTTAGTTGTCCCAACTCCATTTATTGAAAAGACTTTTCTGTTCCCATTTATATCTTGGTATGTTCATTGAAAATCAATATATTGTACATGTACAAGTTTTTTTTTTTTTCTGAATTTGATATTATGTTACCTTGATCTATTTATCTACGTCTGTATTTCATTGTATAGAAAGGGTGAAAGGGGAAATGGAAGGTCTGAAGCTTCCTTTTAAGGATGTGAATTAGAAGTTGCACACATCACTTCTCCTGTCCTACCAGTCAGAACATGGACATTCCAAGTGTCTTAGCTTGGGCTGCTATAACAAATACCACAGACGGGGCGGCTTATACATAGCAGAAATTTATTGCTCACAGTTCTGGAGGCTGGAAGTCCAGGATCATGGCACCAGTATGGTCAAGTGAAGGCCCTCTTCTGGTTGCAGAATTCTCCTTTAATCGTGTAGAAGAAGATACCCTAGGGATGGTGGAACAACTAGATAGAAAGATCTGGAACTTTTCTTTACCACATAGATAAGAGCTGCCTACCTGCCAAGGCTGAACAGCAGCTCTTACAGAAGGGTAAAAGAAGCCATTTTGTTTAAACACTGTTATTGTCAACGCAGTATGTTGTATGTACTATTTTTAAAATTCCTTTTTAAACTTAATATTGTGTTGAAAAATGCTTTATTTACCTTTAAACATTTTAATGGCTAAGTAATATTCATGGTGCAGTTATATCATTATTTAACTAAGCCCCTATCATTGGGCATTTAGGTTGTTTCAATTTTCTATGTTATAAATAATACTGGAATGAAAATTCTAATTCTATAAATATTTACTTATACATGTATGCACATGCATATAACCACACAGTAAACACACATATATGTATATGCATGTAGGTGCACAAAGAGATCTCTGATTGTTTCTCTAAAATAAATTACTATAAATAGAATTACTTGATTAAAGGTCTCTCACATTTATAAGGCTTTTAAGATTGGCAAGTTGAGTGCTCATACTTCTGCACTAATTTACCCTTCCACTAGGAATATATGTAGATTGCTATCCAATGTTGAATTTTAAAATACTTTTGAGATATAATTTGCATACTATAAAATCCACAGATCTTAAGAGCTTAATCTCATACGTTTTAACAATTGTATACACCCATGTAACTGCCACACTAAAAAAGATAGAGAACATTTCCATTACCCAGAAAGTTATATTGTGCCTCTCTCCTTCATCCCCACCCTACAGAAGCAAGTGCTGTTTTGATTTCTAACTTTGCCTATTTTTTTGGACTTCATATAGATGAAATCATACAGTAGGTATTCTTTTGTTTCTTTGCTTTCATTTTTGAGATTCATCCATTTTGTTGCAAATAGCAGAGTTCTGCTGTATGAAATTACTACATTAAAAAAGTCTGTTCTGTTGATAAATATTTGTGTTATTTCCAGTTTTGGGCTATTATGAATGTGACTTTTTGTAAACATATGTTTTTCATTTAGTTACTCTTCAGTAAATACCTAAGAGTGGGATTGCTGGGTCCTAGGGTAGATGCATATTTAACTTTCAAAGAAACTGACATGCAGCTCTCAAAAATGATTGTACAATGTTATGCTCCCACTAGCAATGCATGAGAGTTTCAGATGCTTCCATCCTGGCAAACATTAGGTATTATCAGTCTTTTAGATTTTATTATTATTTTTTTAAAATATATTTTATTGCTTTTTTACAGAGAGGAAGGGAGAGGGACAGAGAGCTAGAAACATCGATCAGCTGCCTTCTGTACACCCCCCCACTGGGGATGTGCCTGCAACCAAGGTACATGCCCTTGACCGGAATCGAACCTGGGACCTTTCAGTCCGCAGGCCGACGCTCTATATCCACTGAGCCAAACCGGTTATGGCAAGTCTTTTAGATTTTAGTCATTCTGGTGGCTGTGGGAATGTTGTTATATTTTCCTTTTTCCTAATGATATTGACTGAGCTCCTTTGTAAATACTTAATGACCATTTGTATATCTTTTGTAAAGTTTTGTTAAAGTTTTTTGTCCATTTTTACAAATTGAATTTTCTTTTTATTATTGATTTATAGGTGTTTTTAAAAAATATATTCTGGGTACCAGTTCTTCATCAGATACATGTTAAGATTTTTTTCTTCTAGAGAGTAACTTATGAGCAGAAATTTTAATTAGAAAGAAGTACAGTGGGTCACTTTTTAGTTTTATACTTAGTTGTTTCTTGTGTATTCTAAGTTTTTGTGTATCACAAGTTTACGAAGATATTATCCTATGTTTTCTTTTAGAAATATTTTGGTTGTAATTTTTTCAATGCAGTAAATGATCCATTTCAAATTAACTCTGTTATTAGGATGAGGTAGGGGAAGTTTCATTTATTTTCTGTTTTTTTTTTTTTTTTTTTTTTTTTTATAACAGGTTTTCTATTACATTGGTTAAAATAACTCTATTTTAGATTTTGCCAATGATAAGTACAAATGGCATTTTATTGTTTATGCCTTGATGAATCTTGACTTTGAACACTTCCCCGAGTTTTCATGTTCCTACAACTTTGAGTCAGAGATATTCCAATACCCAGTCCCAAAGGACAGACTTCTCGGCTTCAGCAAAATATCTCCTTTTCTTTTTGAAAGGTGTGAAATTGCCTCAGGACTGATCTAGTGACATCTGTGTCAATGAAGATTAGAAAATACTCAGAAGAATTATTGCCAAACATCAATCTATTTTAAATTAGTAAGGATTTAGACTGACTCATGAAGCATTAAGATGGCCATACTTATATGATGTTGTTCAACTGGAAGAGGTTGAAATTTTCAATATAAATTAACATGTAGGAAAAGACTAATTATACCAAATACTAAGAATAATGTAATAACTGTTAACTCTGAAAAGCACGAGCTATGCTTCCCAGGGAAAGAAATGAAACCTGTTTAAAATATATTTAATGAATATATTAAAGAAGAACAGAGAATACATTTCAAAGAAGCAGTTTATGCTGACAAGTTAAACCAAATTACTTTGGCGATTTTGCCCTTAGCTTTCCATGACCTACAAAATATAGGAGCCATCCACATGCTGTCAAAATCTGAGTTTCTCAGAAAAGGGTACGTCTCAACCCTGTTGAGTTTGATTATACTGTACATAGATGGGCTAGAGCTCTGAGGAGAGTCAAACATTCACATTCATTTTGGAGAGTTAATGTCTGCGAAAAGTGACTAGCTAAGCAGCTATAATAATCCCAATTGAGAGTACATTTACATTTTTCTAATAATACAATTCATGTAATTCTTTATGTAAATCTTTTCCACACACTTCCAGATATTTGGCATCCATATGCTCTATAACTCTCTAAAACAAGCTCAAATTTTTATCAGTTAATTTCTTTCCATGACCTCTAGAAGTTATGTTGTACCATAATTTTTCCTCCATTTTCCCCATCTCCCCCCCCCCCCACAAATGTAAGGATTATTATCTTAAAATATTTCTCACATATATTCTTTCATAGTTTGCATTTTGTGACTCACTACCTCTTTATTTCCTACTAGAGGCCCGGTGCACAAAATTCGTGCACGGGAGGGTGTGTCCCTCAGCCCGGCCTGCGCCCTCTCGAAATCTGGGACCCCTTGGGTAGGATCCCTAGGCCTGGCCAGCGATCAGGGCCTATAGGGGCTTTCCTTCCTCTGGCTGCCGGCAGCTGGCCCTGCCCCTGCCACTTCCACTGCTTGCCATCTGTGCTGCGCTGTCCCCCCTCCCCCACTGGTCACCTCCCTCTGACAGGTGTGGGGTGCGATAGCTTGGCTGGCTTGGGCCTCCCTCAGCGGGGTGATCATCGTGGAGCCCCCCTGATTGATCGCTCCACAGAGGGTGGCCTGGGCGTCCTTCTGTGGGGCAATCATGGGGCGATGGCGGGGCCCCTGACCAATCACATCACACCCGCCTTGGCTGCCCTGGCACCAGTGCGTGTCATAGCGTGGTCATCCGGTAGTTCTGCTGTTCGGTTGTTCGGTCAATTTGCATATTACGCTTTGATTATTATAGATTTTCTATTTGGTGACTCAGAAATAAGGCCAGGCTTCAATACAAAGGCAAGTAATTGCCATAAGGTGACCATTGTCACAATTTCCCCAAGGAGCTCCATCTCGTTAACTGTTTAAAATCGCCTAGCACATTTTTCTTAAGGGATTTAGCATTTATTTATTTTTCAGTGCTTTTTATGATGCTGACAAATTACTTTATGTTTGAGTAGAGTTCTCGTAATATCTGTGACAGCAGTTCTGTCAAAACACTTGAAAAGTGTGCTCACTCATTATGGAAAATTTGAAAGCCCATGTCCCTTCAAAAATAATGTTTTGCTTTGGAAGCTATGCAAAACAGCTCAAATTTGGGAACATCGTTGGGAACAGTCCTCAGAGAAACCGTTTTCGTTTTCTAATTGGAGAATCCAGGACAATGTTAGTGAAACCAGTGGACACAACATCCCTTTGTCTAAGACAGTTCTAGCAACGCCTTCTAGAAGGTCCTAACAATGTGTCCGCAGCTTAAAGCGTTGCAGCGCCTGAAATGCAAAACATTGGGAATCCAAAGGCTGAGTTGATCCTTTCTGACAGAGGACAAAGGCCAACAAGCCAACCCCAAATGGCCTGATTAGAAGCCCTGCGTTATTAACAGCCATCTGCGTGTCTTGTGTGGCCCTTTCTGTGTGTGAAATAGGGCCAGCACTATGTGAGTACTTAAAAGCTCCTTTCAAAAAATTTAAAGTTCTTATTGAGACATTCCCCTGCAGTACAGAGAATAAGACAAACCAAAGTATTCATGGCCAGCCCCTCCCCCTTCTTATTTTCTTATATGTGTGAGTGACTTACAACCAAATTGGCATGATGCCATACCAGCACAGTAGAAATGTTTATTGTAGATTTAAAAATATTCTATAATTCACGAAAAGAAGTTCAGCTCTAGGAGCTAAGAAAACAATGTTGTGTGTCTCCATCAAGATGATAGTCCTAAATTTATTCTGAAATCTAAAGGCGTCTACTCCTACAAATGCTAATTCCCCAGGCCTCACATTCAGAAGTTTTATTATTTCTTCTTTAGGAGAAATAATTTCTAAGCAGATATTTAATGTGTGCGTGTGTGTGTGTGTGTGTGTGTGTGTGTTTTCAAATAGGAAGTGACTGGTAAAGTTACCTATACATTAATTCTTGTAATAGGCATGAGTCTTATAACCAGGTGATGCTCCCTTTAATTCTGGATGATAGCATGGCTAGTTTAAGAGAACATATGTGTTTAGCCCATAATTTTAGAAGATTACACAGATCACCAGTAGTGTCCAAGAGCACATTTTCTTGTTGTGTCCTTATGTTTGCGGTGTTGTATAAGGAAATCTGGATTATTATAGAGGGGAAACTGGTCCTGATACCTTCAGAAGTCCCTTCGAGCTCTTAGATTCCATGATTTTGTGAGTTTTAGTTTTATTTATTTTATTTTTATTTTTCAACTACAGTTGACATTCAATATTATATTAGTTTCAGATGTACAGCATAGTGGTGAGACATTTACATAATTTACAATGTGATCCCCAATAAATCTAGTACTCACCTGGCACAATGCATGACTATTACAATATAATTGACTATACTAGTATTCCCTATGCTCTACTTCACATCCCTGTGTCTATTTTGTAACTGCTAATTTGTACTTCTTTCACCCAGCCCCCAAACCCCCAAACCCCCAAACCCCCACCCCGAGTTTTAGTTTTAAAACGCTGTATGCAAGTCAGTGAAAATATGTAAAGCTATTCTGCAAATTCATATAAGAATATTCAAAGATCTAGAATTAAAAAAGTTTATATTTGCATTAAAAATTTCTTTAATGATTTTGCTTCCTACATATTGCACCTGTAGAATTTGTATCACTACTCTACACGCTAATTCCCACAACACAGAATCCTTTCTTTTGAGATTTCAAACCTAACTTCTCAGAGGTTTAATTTAATACTTCTTCCCAAATGTAACTGGTGTATTCAGGTTGGTATACAAATCATTGATATTCCCAAATGTAACATTCTGAATTCCCACAGGCTTGTATATTAGCAGATAATCCATCCAATCTTGCCTTAGAGACTCTCTGCTGATTGCCCTATAATCCCCGGGGGGTTACTGGCATCTAACTGGTCACTTCTTTTTTTTTGGGTCACTCACAAAAGCAGCCAGAACTCACTCTCTGGTTCTTTTGAGTTCAGAGGACTTGGTAATCCCAGAATATCATCCCTGTCTGTGTTGCTCTTGTTCTTGATGCCACAAAACCCAGTGTGGGTCTCCGTGTGGTTCTCCATGGCCGGGGGCTTCAGTATCTGAAATGTTCCAGGCCTCACTGGAGCTCGGTGTCTGTGTCCAGTTGGTTTTAGCTGTAGAGAGAGGAAGAAGTCTTTCTATTGTCCAGTCTTCAGACTACATTTTCTGTTTTAGGATTACTTTTCTCATGGGATGATTGAGAGGGAAGATGTATCCCCTGCAGGGAAGTCCTCATTTCCCACCTCAGAATGTGATTTGGCTTCAATGGACCTGACAAGATAATTAGGAACGAACCTGATATGAATTATTATAGGGTTATGGGGTCATTATCACTGTCAACTTCTTAAGCACGGACAGTCTAATGAAGGGATTTACTGAGTTGATATGTGCATGGGGAAGGAAATGAAAGTGCATTGAAGTCTCATTTTTTTCCCTATTCAAGACTATATTTTCTAATTTTTAAAAATCCCAGTACCTCAAAATTTTAGACCTCCATAATGACTCCCAATTCTGGAATACTCTGTTTAACAATGATTATTATAAATTGTACACAGGTTTGGAATTTATTCACCAATAGTTGTGTGGTTCTGTTCACTGAAATAATATATATGTGGTATCACATTTCATTAAGACCATAAATATTTATTTCATGTCTACAATGTGTCATCAGAGTTATAGATCCTCTGGAGACCATGAAGAGTAGGAGACAACTATGAATAAAACTGTTTGCATTTGAAAACCTGGAGTACAGTGGTCATAATAATTAATCACAATACAAAATCAAGAGATACAACAATAGTAAATATGAAACCGTTTATTAAAGATTGTTTTCAAAGAAGTATAATAAAATTCTATGGAAATATAGATAAAACTCACAATTATTTTAACAGCTGTGAAAATTAGTATGACAAAGAATTTGAACACTATTGCTTATAAAAAAGAAGAAAACAGATTTCTCAGAGAATTTCTGTTTTCCTCTTGGCTATGGCAAAATGTTGCTGCCTTGCCTTCTTTTCTTACTTTCCTCAAGCTGTAGTATGAAAACAATCCTTTTATTAAAAGAACTAGAAATGTTTTGATGCAGTCGTTCAAGCTGATGAAGCAAGATCTATGGATTCATTGTTTAAGTAGTGCTTTACATAATTGGAAGGTACGGTTTCAAGGATGTTGACACTGAAATAAAATTTAATTGCTGATTTCATTTACATCCATGACTACTGACATGGAGAGATTAATTCTTTTGTTTCAAAAGTAGATGCTTGTTGCTTTTTAAATCGTGCTTTGCAACATAAACTAGGGATTTTATTTGATTTCATACTGCTACCAGAAATGACAGGGAACTAATATTTTTTTTAAAGTCATGTAGTACTTTATGTAGACACTTTCCATGCATTCCCTCACTTAATTTTCACAACTCCAGGGGAAGCTTCTCTCTATTCATCTATCCACTCATTGACATACCCAACAAATGTTTATTGAATGTTTATCATACATAATAATGGCAATAATAACAAAAGGTGTGACTTGGGAGTAAAGGGAGAAGTCTGTGTCCATGATTTCAGTGATTGGAAAGGCAGAGGGCTGGTCCTGGACTTAATATGTCACTGGTGCTAAAATCCCTGCTGATCCCAGGCTCAGGGGAACTATTGTAGAAGACTGCAGTGAAGACAATGATCAGGGATTTCCCAGGATGCTGCAGTTTATTGTCTATGCTATATGGACAGTCAATATCAGGAAAGAGGTCCTTTTGCACAGGCTGATGATATTCTCTCACAATGGTAAATGGGATGGTTGTTGTGGACAGAGAAAGCAGCATTTGTAATCTGAGGGAATACCTAGGAATTAGCATGGACGGAGAGTTACAGCATGGGATTTGAGATGTACTAATTAAAAAGAAATTTTTTTTCAGGCACTCAGGGCCTTTATTTATTTAATATGTGTTTGTTTTTTTAAAATTGATTTTTTAAAAAGAGAGAGTGGAAGGGAGAGGAAGAGAGAGAAAAAACATTGATCGTCTGCCTCCTGTACAACCCCTACTGGGGATCAAGTCTGAAACCAGGGCATGTGCCATGACAGGGAATGGAATCTGCAACTTCTCGGTACACAGGGTGACGCTCAACTGAGCCACACCAGCCATTGTGAGAAGTACTAATTTAGATTAAAAGAGCGACATCACTGTGTACCCCAGGATAATAAGGTTGGATGAAAGGGTTATATAAATGTGACAAAAGTGAAGTTTTGAAAAGTCATTCATTGATAAGCAAAGAAACTGGGATTCAAATCCTGGTTTGTACTACTTTCTTGGGCAACATTATTTTAATTTATTTTTTAAATTTAAGTATAGTTACTATTCAATCATACATCGGTAATATTAGTTTCAAGTGTACAATATAGTGATCCAACATTTTTACACTTTATAATGTGATCACCCCACTCATTCTTTTTTTTTTTATATTTTATTGATTTTTTACAGAGAGGAAGGGAGAGGGATAGAGAGTTAGAAACATTGATGAGAGAGAAGCATTGATCAGCTGCCTCCTGCACACCCCCTACTGGGGATGTGCCTGCAACCAAGGTACATGCGCTTGACCGGAATCGAACCTGGGACTCTTCAGTCCCCAGGCCGACACTCTATCCAGTGAGCCAAACCGACTAGGGCCACCCCACTCATTCTTATAATCATCTGCCACCATGTAAACTTACCACAATATGATTGACGATATTCCCCTTCCCCTCCCCCCCGCCCAACTCCCCAACTTCTCCCTTCTGGTAAACATCCCTTTGGTCTTTGTTTCTATGACTCTATTTTTGTTTTGTTTTGTTTGGCAACTTTTTAAACCATTTGTAGACACTTATTTGAAATGCTTGCCTTGGAATTTGCTTTTGACACTGCAGGAACAAAATCTGTATAAAGTGGAGTATATTTTTGTAACAGCAAAATAGTGAGTAAGTCATTCCAAGTTGTACTCTGACTCTCTGTCCTTTGTTCATATTGTACTATTCACATATTAAGAGACAGGATGTCTCTATGACTTAATTATGACGAGTATAATAATTGAAAGTAGGTGATTATATTGTGCCAGAAGAGATAATTAAAACAGGAATTGCACTATTAGCTGGGCTTTTAGTACCATGCATTATCCTTATGAAAGATGTTGTTATGATTACAACTATACGTTGCTCAGATAAACATATATATACAGAGTCAACACCACGTCAGAGGGCATTAAGATGCACATTAGAGGTAGAGGCACCCCAGAGATATGAATACTTTGGAAATTTTACAAACGTAAAATACAGGTCCCATTGACTGTTTTTGACCAGTAGTTTCAGTGTCAGTAGGAATGGCAATTCTTCCTGTACCTACAATTTCACAAACTGACCATATCTGTGTAACCGGCATCCAGATAAAGAAACAGAATATACTTGGTCCCAGAAACCCCTCTGTGCAAATACATATCCCGATTTTCACTCCATTGCAATCTTTAGAGGAAATTTTTAAATTTGTCTCTCATGTTCTTGATTACTTCTCCCATGTTTGCTAATTTTCTTTCCACCAGAAAGGAAAATACCTCCACATTATAATTTTTTTTTTGCCCTATTACTTCTTAACAACTTGAAGTCATGAACAGAAGAGAGAATTTGAAACTACATCCAGCCCAGCAACATGAAGCTAAAACAACAGCATCCTATAGGAAGGCAGTATTCTTTTTCCCGAAAGAGACAGAACATAACGCTGAGAAATAACATAGTACTTCACTTTAAATAGATTTGAGAGAATGGTGCTTTGTGTCTTCAAGGTAGCTTATACACAATCTAATGACAAAGTTGCTATGGAAACTATTGAATGATAGAAAAAAAAACACTTGCATAAAATTTGTATAATTCATGGATTTCTGAGAATTTTCAGCTCTATAATTATAATACACAGAACTTCTTGCCCAGTGGGCCAATTTTGTATTTGGTAAACATCTCTTTTTGTCTATAAGTGCTGAAATACTTCTTCTGTTGATTGAATTACTCTGGAAAACCTGCCTGGAGTTATCAACATTCTGTTTTGAAGGTTTGAAATTGTTAACTATACCATTTTTATATAGAAATACACACACATATTTTTCACTTATTTAAAGAATCAATAAAGCCCCATAGATAATTTATATTATAATATAAAGGTGTTGTTTAGCCCTTTAGAAATTTGACAGGGACAGATGAGCTGTGGAAAACAAGAAGATATAATTTAGAAATTAACACATTACACATACTAATTTTTGACTGCAAACTGGAATTAAAAACAGTTTAGAAAAGATGGTAGGAATCTATGTCCTAGGCCACAGCTATTTTCACCCTCATTTTGAAAAGACCAGGAAGCATGAATTCATTAACTCGAGAAACATTTATTAAAAGCCTTCTTTGTTTTAGTATTCTTCAGGCACTAGGGTATAGCTGAAAACAAGACCTTAAGAGCAAAATTCCTGTACATTTGAGCAGTGTTAGATGATAAACAAACAAAAATACTAGCTAGTCATAAGTGCCAAGGTGAGAGTCAAATAGAAGGGCTATTTATTTTGCTAGTGCGTGGTCACAAAGGGTCTGACCAGGAGATTCCATTTGGTCTGAATCCTAAATGGCTAGAAGGAGGCAGGTGGGTGAAGACGGGGGAATAGCACCCACAGAGAGAAAAGGCCAAGGTAATGTTCTAGGACAGTGGTGGTGAACCTATGACACGCGAACTCATTTTTTTGGTTGATTTTTCTTTGTTAAATGGCATTTAAATATATAAAATAAATATCAAAAATATAAGTCTTTGTTTTACTATGGTTGCAAATATCAAAAAATTTCTATATGTGACACGGCGCCAGAGTTAAGTTAGGGTTTTTCAAAATGCTGACACGCCGAGCTCAAAAGGTTCGCCATCACTGTTCGAGGACATGGTGAGCTCATTTCTCTCTCCCAAGAACTGTATGTTGCTTTTGGTGCCTGGTACCCACATCCACATGAAATTCAGGGATCACCCCATTGTTGGACCTTTGGAGTATGACTTTAAAAGGGGAGAATCATTTTGCCCTTTTTGTTGATACCTTCTCTGCAGGCATAGTTGATGCTTTGAGATGATCTACCCCTCCTCTCACACAGAAACAGAAGACCCAACAGCTCGGCATGCACTCTTTTCCTTGTATATCTTTGCTTTTTCTTTTTCTTTCCATCCTCCTCCTTGCTGGCTAGTGTTCCCTTCTTTCTTCCCTCCCCTCCCCCTGCCTTTCCTTCTTACCTCCTTCCCTGCCTTTCTTCCTTCCTCTATTCCACAAACATCTGTGAAATGCCCAGGGTGTGTGCACACGAGGAAGGCACAATGAAAGAAGTTTCATGGGAACAGATTCATCCGTTGGAGTTCACCAAGAACAGGTGGTCCCCATCCAAGAAATTCAAACACACAGCTTGCTTCAGCTTTGGCTGATTTTCTGAGGCAGAATTTGAAGGTCCCAGATTCCCAAATTTCAAAACACAATAACCTCTTCTGTTTGTTTCACTTATTACAGCAAATGTCTCTCATTTGTGAGATCAACATTTTTGGCGTGTGCATTTTGAGGTGGGAGTGTGGGGGAAAGTGTTATGCCAACAGTCAGGGGA
This sequence comes from Myotis yumanensis, assembly GCF_028538775.1. Lineage (NCBI taxonomy): Eukaryota > Metazoa > Chordata > Mammalia > Chiroptera > Vespertilionidae > Myotis > Myotis yumanensis. Next base: position 231,059,497 of record NW_027223752.1, on the reverse strand, counting down.
AAGGAAACTGTTCTTTATGTATGAAAATAGTGACTAATTCCTTTACATCAGGTTGGCCTTTGGGATATTGGTCTTTGAAAACTTAACTCATTGGTGGGGGGAAAAGACAACAGACAAGCAAGTGAAGCCATAAAGAAGTACAAGTAGAGCATGTGATAAGGATAAATGTTAAGACCTATCATAGCATGGAGCACATCCAGACAAAAATATATTTTAAGCATTTTTATAGAAATTGTATAAGTGGGTAGGGAAGAGTTACTTAATCTGTTTGGCCCACTCTGGACTTGCATTTCTTAGCCTCTGCTCTTCACCAGTGTCCCTTGACTTGCAGGTGCATCACTCCAGTGACATGGCCATGCTCTTCTTGTGTGTCTTCACACCGTCTTTCCTCTATGTCTGTCTCTGTGTCCAGATCCATCCTTTTTATAAGGACATCAGTCATATCGGATTAGAGCCCATTTTAACTTGATTACCTCTGTAAAGACTGTTTCCAAATGAAGCTACATTCTGAGGTCCTGGGAGTTATGGCTTCAACATAATTCAAACCATGATAACCACATAACACGGATGTTTCCGGTCCATGGGCGGCTTTCCTCTCCATGATGATTTAGGAACCAGACTTCTCCCACTTTGTGGCTCTGCTGTCCCTCAGACTTTGGCATCATGTGTGTCCAGCTGATGAAAGCAGGGTACATTACCTCATTTCCAGGGTGGCCCAGAGGTGGAGCACATTCCTTCTCCTTACTTACCACTGGGGAGGACTGGTGCCCAGGCTCCACCCAGATGCAAGGAGAGAATGTGAAGTGCATTCTGCTGGGCAAGGCTTCTTAAGCCATTTGTGGTGAAGAGCTGGTGTTTCGAACACTTCATCCCAGACCAGCATTTTATACACTCTTATTAAAATGTATTATATTTAAAAATGAATTTTAAAACATACCAAAGAAAAGCTTTTTTGATCATTTAAATTTAACAAACATAAAAAATTACTCAAGTTCCGTGCTTATAAAGACTTAAACTCCCCATTTCCATGCTCACTCTCACTGTGGACCACTAACAGCTGGCAGATGGGCCAACACTTTGAAAAACATTGCCTGACACTGTGGAGGGGAGCGGTCTTAGTCACTTTAGGCTGCTATAACAAAACAGTGCAGACAGGGTGGCTTACCCAGCAGCTTTAGTTCTGGAGGCTGGGAAGTGAGGACCAGAGAGCGAGCCAGGTCCCATCTCATCCTCTTCTTACAAGGGCACTAGTTCCATCAAAGGGGCTCTACTCTCATGACCTCATCCAAACCTAATTGCCCCCCAAAGATTCCACCTCCAAACACCATCACATTGGGGGGTAGAGCTTCCATATGAATTGGAGGAGGGTACAGAAGTATTGTATTTATTGCTTAGATGATTATTTCTGCCTTACTCTGATAACCCCTGCTACTTACCCCACCCCTGCCTTAACAATTTATTATATTGGAATTATTTGTTTGGCATTTGTTTTTTTCTATTCATCCCCTGGACTCCAAGCTCTGTGAGGGCAGGAACCACATTTGTCTTGTTCATGCTGTGTCCTCAGCACTCGGCTGAGTGCTTGGTATGAAGTTGGAGATTATTGAATAGTTGTTAAAATTCTGTTTCTGGTCTGTACCTGGAATAATCCCTAAGAAAATATGTTTACCTAAAATGTGTGAAATTAATTCATGGAACAGAAGCTCTGTTATTTTAAGTGTTGTCCTCATGTCTTGTTGATCGAACACTGGTGCTCTCTGCCTACATAATGCAGACAGGAAGGCTTTCCTTGGAAGAATGAGCTTAATGACATGACAAGCAGGTGGTCAGGCTGCGTGGTTGTCGTGGGTTAGGGCAAGGAGAGTGGCAATAGTTGTCAGAACTCGGACTGTACACAAGAAGAATAATTTTGTAAGCAAAAATAAGAATATTCTGCTAAAGAAGTAAATATTTAGAAAAAAAGGAAAAGGCCCAGGTAGTGGCAATGAGAACTCTCCTAGGAAGATAGAAAAATAAAAATTATAGATAAATGATGCTAAAAACATGTAGCTGTGGATAATGGAATGCCATTGAGTTCCGAAAGGGATACGTTTTGTGAGTTTTCTAAATGCCAGATTCAGATGTGGCCCCATTAGTCAAGCAAGAATCTAATAAAAGACTCAAGTAGAATTATTTACAATATTTTTCTCCAGCAGCTGGAAATTATTGTTCTTCAGTAGAGAACTTGGGTGGACTTTTTTCTAATTTGTATCTTAGAGTTTTTCTCAAGAGTCTGGTTGCTACATACAGAAAGAAATGTATTAGCATACACACAAATAGCTACCATTTACTGAGAGCTTACTTCTGTCAGGTACTGAACTATGTACTTTATATGCTCTGTTCATTTAACTTCCACAACAGTTCTCCAAGGGAGATTCTATTATTTTCTCCATTTCATAGGTAAAATAACTAAATCTATAAAAAGTTAAGTGATTTGCCAAAGTCCCAGAGCTTGTAAGTAAGGAATATATTCCCAGTTGTTAATAACTTCTTATTTTAATACCAAATTAAATCATCCAAAAGTCATGCTTTCCTCTAAGGACAAATAACCATAGATGTCTTTAAAAAAAACAAAAACCCACTATATTTTTATTGATTTCAGAGAGAGGAAGGAAGAGGGAAAGAGAGATAGAGACATCAATGATGAAAGAGAATCACTGATTGTCTGCCTCTTGCATGTCCCCTAGTGGGGATTGATCCTGCAACCCAGGCATGTGCCCAGACCAGGAATCGAACCATCACCTCTTGGTTCATGGGTCAATACTCAACCGCTGAGCCACACCAGCTGGGCAACCGTAGATAATCTTTTAGTTTTAGAAAAAATGACATCCTCTGTAAACATATTTTTTTTATTGAAACTCTTTATATTATGTGATGTGATTTTATATTAGGTTATGTTATATTATACCATATTGTGTTGTTAATTTTTGGTCATGATGATTTTCTTAACTGGTCACTGTTTGAATATGACATCACTTCACATTTTCTGAGTCAGAGGAAGAAGAGATTTAGATTAACAATGCCTAAGATTTCATAGGCAACCCACTGCTCTCACATAGTACGTACCCTCAGGAGAAGCTCTTGAGCAACAGAGAAAAATGTTAAACTCCAGCGACGATAACCCAGCAAAATACGATGTTAAAAGAATTTCTATGGAAGATGGAATTCTGATGGAATAAAAGTTATTGCTGCAAGAAAGGAGACGATAGCAACTTTCAATAACTCAATTTCTTTCCAGCAGCTAACATATGTTTTAAATTCATAAGTTTTGTTGTGTTATTACTTGAGTTTCCTGTTTAGCAATTGCATTGATTTAAGATGGTTTGGCCTTCCCCTCCTTCTTTAAAGCGAGAACTAACTCAGGTTGTGTGTTCCTTTCCTTCCTTTCCATCATATCCTCGGGTGTGTGGCAGATGTGCACCCTACTCGTGTGGCAGGCATTCTGGGAAGAGAGCCTGGAAGGTACCTTGCTTGGCCTAGTGTCTGGGATACAGTAAACAGAGATACAATATGCGGTGCACCCTGAAAGTATTAATGTAGCTTGCTCTGGATGCACAGATGAGGGAATTAGTTGTATTTCTGTGGATGAGGGAAGGCTTAACACAGGAGGAGAAACTGAAGCTGTACTTTTGAATGCACCAGACCAGCAGTTCCATGAAGACAAAGTGTAAATCTTTTTTTTTACCACCGACCATGCTTGATACACAACAAGCACAAAATAAATACTTGCCAAAAGAATGAATAAATGGATAAATGACGGAGAAACCACTGTGGCATGGAGGAAATATATAAGGACTGTGGAGTTGAATATTCTAGGTTTGCTTTCTTTCTGGGTTTGCTCCTGACCAGCGATGTGGTCTTGGTGAAGTCACCTAACCTGAATATTAGCTCCTCACACTGTGAAATGGAGAGAGTAAAGCAAATGTTCAGGTACCATCGTGAATGTCAAATGAAGTCAAATATGTCAAGTACAACAAAATTAGGAAATTAATATATTTCAGGGTGTTTTTTTTTCAATCCTGAATTTATAAAGATTTATTTAATAATATACCTTTAAGCATCCTACATTTTACAGTGGCTCTTTCAGATTTTCCAATTACCATTTCAGTAAATCTTTAAAGCAAAAATAAACTTAGCCACCACTTATTATTATATAGTTGGTGATGCTATATAAAAATATTTTCTCTCATAAGGACAGATGTCCTTTTTTTGGCTCGTCATAGGCAATTTTGATAAATCTAAAAATGTGAAATCGTTTTCTAAATACAAATATTGATATTTTTCCTTATAGTGGTCTGTATTTATTTGAAAGGATATGTTCAGTGAGTCTAATATTATGATATATGAAACTAGACTTTCAGAGACACAAAGAGCTGATCACAAGGTATCCAGCCTTTTCCATGATTTAAGACCTAGTGCCCATCCAATCTCCCTTTCATAAACACCGAAACCCAGAATTTGGTGTTCTAGCAGTGTTAATAAAACACAATCTGACAAATGAATTTAAGTAAAAAGGAATTCCATTTTTTTGATAGACAGGAAGGGAGAGGAATATAGAATCGAGCCCACTATGTGGGCATGTGCCCTGACTGGAATTGAACCGTGACCTCTTGGTTCCTGGGTTGAGGCTCAACCACTGAGACAGACTGGCCGGACAGGAATTTCATTCTTTACTCTCATTTCTAAAAATATTAAAAATATTCAAATATATACTGCAGTAGGCAGTATTTTAAGATGGCTGCCAAGACCTGTGAATATTACCTTTCTAACCAACTGACTTCAAGTCAATCAAAGGGGGAATTATCCAGAATGGGCCTGACCTAATCAGACTAGCTTTTAGAAGTTGTAGCCTGGAAGAGAACAGAATGACCCATGTTGTGAATTGGCTATGAGACGTGAGGCAAGGAACTATGGGAAACCTGTAGACACTGAGAGTGGTTCCCAGCCACTGACAGCTAGCAAGAAAATGTGGACTTTTCAGTCCTCCAACCACAATTCTATCTTTTCATGATTAAAACATGTTCCCAATCCTTTTGGTACTTTGGGGATAGAAATAGGATCAGTCCAATCCTGGAGATGTATTACTTGAAATTTTTATATCAATTAGACTAATCCTCTAGCATCTCTCACCATTATGCAATATAACTGCAAACAGACTATTTGGTTGAAGTGCCCTTTAATCTTTCCTAGATCCCTGTCAGACTTTTATGGAAGTCCTTGTGTTCTGTGTTAGTCTCAGTCTATTGATGGTGATGCTGTCTTGCTGTCTGCTTGGAATGCCTGTGGGCACTCACCTTGGCCTGCACTGCTTGTGGACAGTCCCCACTGACATTTCTCCATCTGGAGCCAATGTTGTGGCAAGAGCAGCCCCTCTGGTTCTTACTATAATTGAAAAATGCACCTCGGCAACAACTATCAGGGACATTGGAAAAACAAGGTTTAATACTCAACTCTGGAGGGTCTTGCACACCCAGGATGACAGAGCGAGGTGAAGGGGGGGAGGAGAGAGAGAGAGAAAGAGAGAGAGAGAGAGAGAGAGAGAGAGAGAGAGAGAGAGAGAGTTGGCTCTTAAACCTGTGGTTGGGGTGCATAGGGTTTCTTGGGTTCACTATTGATTAATTTAAAACATAAGATTGGAGATTAAAGTGGAAGAAAAATGCAGAAATGCAGGGTCAGTCAAGCAGTCATTTATCTAAGTCACCCAGTGCTTTCTAAAAAGGGAACTTTACAGCTGGGTTGGGTTGGCCTGGCTGTTTATCTAGTAGCTGGCAATGTGTTTATTAGAGATGGATGTCTCTGAAATAGATACCTCAGCAATCAAAAGCTTAATGACAGGCATTTACACTACAATAAAAAACGCTAATTGTCAGACACTTACACTACAAATTGTCATTGTCTTTGTCGCTTTAGTTGTTTGTTTTATCCACTAGATTGTGATTCCTGGAAGATGAAGATTTGGTTCAGTATTTCTCTGAATTCCCAGTTCCTGGAATAGGGCCTAATAAGCAAAAGGCCGCCAATTGATGTTTTCTGAACAAACGAATGAAGGTAATAATGTCCGACGGTTGTGGGAAATTGGAAGGGAATAATGGGACTGTAGACTAAACATAGAACTGAGAGCTAGAAGTTTGGAAAGAAACTTGAAGAGATTATTTCCAAAGTTCTCATTAGTTACATAGTTGGTCAGTCACAAACCCAAATGTGAATATGTTGGCTGACTTCTAGTTTCTGCTTTGACTACACCAATGTAGCTACAACTATATCTGAATTAGGAGATGTTTAGGAAGGACATCTTAATTTTTATTGATTGATTGATTTTTGGGGGAGAGAGAGAGAGAGATCCATTTGTTGTTCCACTTATTTATGCATTCATTGTTGATTCTTATATGTACCCTGACGGGATCAAACCCACAACCTTGGTGTATCTGGATGATGCTTTAACCAACTGAGCTCTCTGACGAGGTCTAGGCAGGACATCTGAAGGAGAGGTGACAGACAGGAGCAGGAGACAAAATAGAATAGGAAGTTCCAACTGAACTCCCCTCTGGGGAGGGGAGAGGGGCTGGAGGCTGAATTAATCACCAGTGGCCAATGACTTAATCAATCATGACTACATACTGTAGCCTCCATAAAGCCCCTGAAGTATGGGGTTCAGAGAACGTTGGGATTGGTGCTGGGAGGGTGCACACCTTGAGAGGACACAGAAGCTCTGTGCCACTGTCCCCATGCCTTGCCTTATTGCGTCTTTTCCATCTGGCTGTTCCTAAAATTTATAATAAATTGGTAGTCTAGTAAGTAAACTGTTTCCTAAATTCTGTGAGGTGCTCTAGCAAATTATGAAACCTAAAGGGGGGTGAGAACCTCTGATTTATAACTGGTGGGCCATATGCGCAGGTGACAACCTGTCTAAAGTGGGACTGAGTGCTTACCCTGTGGGCTCTACTCCCAGGTAGTGTCAGAATTGAATTGTAAGACACCCAGCTGGTGTAAGAGAATTGCTTGGCTGGAGAAATCTCACACACATCTGGTGTCAGAACTATCGGAAATAAAGTATGGAAAAGAGTTTTTCCTTTCAGTACCCATACAATGGATTTCAGTAGGGTTCATTAATGGTCCTAATTCTTCACTTCTCCATATATACAGGGTGGAGCAAAGATAAGTTTACAGTTGTTTGTATGGAAAGTAATACAATGACTAACAAATACTAATAATACAAGAATAAACTCTGTTTCGCACACTCACAACTGTAAACCTACCTTTGCCCCACCCTGTACATGCCCATTGCCAAATGACTTTGCGGTTTACCCCATGAAAGAGGCAGAGTGTATTTCCCTGCTCTTGGTTTTGTGTTCAGACACATGGCTTTACCAACAGAATGTTAACAGGCATGAGGTGACCAAAGGCTTGAAACAAGCCTGCATGATTGAGTTTGCTCCTGTTACCAGGAACAGGATGACAGACAAGCGGAGCAGAGACTAGTTTCTACAGTTGAGCCCATTCTAGGGTCTTCTGACTTTGGATGTGTGTGAGCCAGGGTGAGGGCAGTAAAACTGCTCAACTGAGCCCAGTGCAAATCAGTCTACCCACAACAATGATATGAATACTGGTAAGTCTTTATTATTGTCTGCTGCTGAGATCGTTATATAGTACTATTGTAGGCATAATTAACTTATAGGGGATTATAGCCAGAAATAGGAAATACTGATGATGGGGAGGGATGTTGGCAAAGTTTTCTAGAAAAGGAATTGTGGGAGTTCAGGATTGCATTTCAGTGGTAGGGCAAAGCCAGTGAAATGCCACATTTGCATGTTAGACTTCTAGTGGTGTCCTTTGACACATATTTCAGTTTTAGGTGGCAATATCACATTCTAAAAGTGATTAAATTATTTTCATTTTACAAGGACCAAAGAATCATGAACCAGCACATTTCCTGAAGTATGCTATGCAGACTAGATAGGGATAAGTGGGAAATAAGATAAATATGTTTCTGACTCTTAATTATTTCTGTATAGTTGAAAAATTAGAAGAAAATCCACTTTATTAAAAGATGGAGAGCTCAGAGTCATCTGTGATATTTGCACAATGAAGGGCATTTGCTTTATGGGGAGAGATGCCACTTTACTCCATCAACACATTTGCCTGTATAATTAGAGAACTCACCGCTGCCAAATACATTATTGACTTTAAATTATGGGAGAAAATTGAAATGCTCTTGGCTGGAAAATTTTCAAATTTCTCTTGATTTAAATCGCGAGGCTCAATCCTGGGCAATCGCTCCTTTCTTTCTTCTCTCCTTCTGTAGCCAAGTCCTCTACCTCTAGCATCCTTAGATCTCTTTTCTTTCATTTCTTTGCCTCTGGCTAGGAATTTCCTTCCGTCACCTTCACTCTGATCACATTCTTATTCTTCTTATTCATAACTCTTCTCGTATCTCTTTTGTTCCAAAAAATATACTGAGTTTAGGTGGGTAAAAGCCAGGATCCTCAACTATCTGAGAAGAAACCAAGCTGCTATAGCAAGGAGACCCCAAACTAGAGGCTCAAATAAAAGATAAATTTATTTCTCTCTCATTTAATGTTCCAGATAGAAGGAGTAGTCTAAGACAGGAAAATCCTTACCAAGTCAGCCAAGAATCCAGTTACTTCAATCATGTTGCCCCGCTACTGACTCGGGTGTTGTCCACATCTGCCTTTTTGAGGCTGGTATTTTATGGCCACATTGATGTTTCAGTGTTTAGGGAGAGGAAAAAGGAAAATCAGAGGGAAAGTGATTCCCATTTAAGAAAGTGAGTAAAAGTTGCACACATCACTCCTCTTAATATTCCATTGGTAATAACTTAGTCACATTGCCATATTTAACTGCGAGGCAGCCTGGGAAATGTTGTATCCAGTTGATTGGCCACAGGCCATGCTAAACCATTTTGGTGGGGATGGAATATTAAAAGGAAAGAAGGAGAGACTGGGCATTCAGGTCATTCAGCAGGCTCTGTCACAAGGATTCTTTAATTTCCCTAGAAACACACACATGTTTATTGCAGGAGTGCTTTTCTGTAATAGCAAGATTCTGGTGCTGGACCCATCAACTAGGCAGTAGGCCCCCTTCCTTAACTGAACCTGTCAACTAACTACTTAAAACAAAAAAATGAAGACATTGCATGCCTATAAAATATTGGACAAAATTATAGAATGTATTTTTTTCCTTTAGAAATACCGATTTGAAAAAAAGTTCAAGTAAAAGTTTGTCAAAGCATCCTATATAATAAAGAGGTAATATGCAAATTGACCACCACACCCTTGCACAAGATGGCCACCCCATGTGGTTACAAGATGGCCAGCAGGGGAGGGCAGTTGTGGGCGATCAGGCCAGCAGGGGAGGGCAGTTAGGGGTGACCAAGCTGGCAGGAAAAGGCAGTTGGAGGTCCCAGGCCTGCAGGGGAGGGCAGTTGGGGCAACTGGGCCAGCAGGAAAGGGCAGTTAGGTGTTGATCAGGCTGGCAGGGGAGTGGTTAGGGGGTGATCAGGCTGGCAGGCAGAAGCAATTAGAGGCAATCAGGCAGGCAGGCAGGCAGGTGAGTGATTGGGAGCCAGCAGTCCCAGATTATGAGAGAGATGTCCGACTGCCGGTTTAGGATTTGACCTAAACCGGCAGTCGGACATCCCCGAGAGGTCCCAGGTTGGAGAGTGTGCAGGCTGGGCTGAGGGACACCCCCCAGTGCATGAATTTTGTGTACCGGGCCTCTAGTATTAATATATTTTCTTATTTCTAACTAGAGGCCCGATGCACAAAATTCATGCAAGGGTAGGCCCTTGTAGCCCTGGCTACCTCGGCCCTTGCAGCCCTGGCTGCCTTGTAGCTCTGTGGGTCTGCTCCCTGCCCACTGGTCATTCTGCTGTCTGGTCTAATTAGCATATTAGCTCTTTATTATATAGGATTCTGTGCCACCAAATGCTAAAGCATCCTGGAGTTGTTTTTTTCTTATATAATTGCAACAATAAAGATCCTCAAATAATTTTCTAGTTTATCTGGAAAAACTTTGGGGGGGATTTGAAAGGAATGGAACCTTTTCATTGCATTTTGTTGAATCTATTTCTTTTTTTTTCTGTTCTATTTAATTCCACACTACTGAGTTCCTCCCTCCATCCCTTCCTTTTTTATCCCTCCTTGCCTTCCTCCTTTTCTTCTTTAGTTTCTATTATAGCAATTAAGGTTCAGTCAGGAAGCATAAATTATTCAATTATTTATTATTAAACAAATCTATTGAAGTATAATTGATTTACAGTAAACTGTGCATATTTAATGTGTAAAATTTGATGTTTTGACATATGCGTACACCTGCAAAAACATCACCACAATCAGGATAATGAGCATCTTAATCACATCAATAGTTTCCTGTGCCCCTTTATATTCTCTCCTCCCCAGCCTCATCCTCAGGTTAGCACTGGTCTGCTTTTTGTCACTGTTGATCAGTTTGCATTTCCTAAAACTCTATATAGATGAAACAATGCAGTATGAGTTCCTTTTTTCTGTCTTCTTTCATACATATTAATTGTTTTGATTTCATCCATTTATAGCATGTATCAATAATCTATTCTTTTATATCGCTGAATAGTTTTCACATTAGATGTATCAGTTTATTTAATCACCTGTTGAGGGACATTTGGGTTGTTTCCAGTTTTGGGCTATCTACACTAATAAAAGAGAAACATGCAAATTAACCATCACTCCGTCACTCTGCCACTCTGCTACACTTACCAGCCAATTAGAGTGACTATGCAAATTAACCCAACAAAGATGGCAATTAATTTGCATATGCAGGCGCGGAGCAAAGACTGAAGAGGACTGAAGATGGTGGTGGCCACGGAGCTGGAGCAAGCAGGAGGCTTGGGTTGCTCCCGGTGATGGAGGAAGCCAAGCTTCCTGCCGGCCCTGGACTCCACTCAAGGAGTGGCTGGGGGCCTGGGTCGCCGGGGGCAACCCAGGCTTCCAGCCCACACTGGGCTCCCTCAAGGAGGGGCTGGGGGCCTGCGTCGTTGGCGGGACCCAGGCTTCCAGCCAACCCTGGCCTCTGCTTGAGGAGCTGGAAAAAAAAAAAAGGAGGGGCTCTGGAGGAAGTGGGCGGCACCATAGGCACTGTGGTGGGCAAGCTGGCTCCCTGTGTGCTGAGGGCCTGGGAGGACCCCACCGACAGAGGTAGCACTGCCTGGCAAGGAGGGAGTTTCAGTGGCAGAGGCCCCCTCTAAGCGGCCACCCTCGCTCTTGCCCTTGCTGCTGGCTGATCCTGGGTGCAGCCTCCTGGCCCAGAAGGTGCACGATTGCAGGGACAGCCACCATGGCGGGCCACATTGACATCCTCCTGGCTGCACCACGTGGGTTTGCAGATCTGCGCAGGCCTCCGCTGAGTGCATTCTCTCCCCCACCCTCATGTGTGAATGTTCCCCAGCGTGCTGTCACCCATGCCTGCCTGCAACAGTCCCAGACCATGGCGTGTGCATGTTCCCCCCACCTTTCTGCTGCACTTCCCTCAGTCCCACTGACCCTGAAATGCCCTCCCTGACCTGTTTCCGGCGAGGCCTCTATGAAGATCCTGCCCTCCCAGGGAGCCTGGCTCTGGAGGAAGCGGGCAGCACCACAGGCATTGTGGCGAGCAACCTGGCTCCCTGTGTGCTGAGGGCCTGGGAGGACCCCCACCAACAGAGTTAGGACCTGCCCAGCGACCGATGGCCCTGCCCCCTCCCAGCCAGGAAAGAGGAAGAGGGAGGCAGGGAGTCAGGGAGGCAAGGAGGCCTGGAGGACTGCTGAGAAAAACAAAGAGAGACAAGAGACTGGGTGAGATCAGGCCAGCAGGGGAGGACTGTTAGGGGTGATCAGACAGGCAGAGGCAGTTGGGGGTGAGATCAGGCCGGCAGGGGAGAGCACTTGGGGGCGATCAGGCAGGCAGGCAGAGGCAGTTATGGGAGATCAGGGAGGCAGGCAGAGAGGTTAGGGGCAATCAGGAAGAGGCACTTAGGGGTGATCAGGCAGGCAGGTGAGTGGTTAGGAGCCAAAGGTCCCAGATTGTGAGAGGGATGTCCCCAATTGGAGAGGATGCAGGCTGGGCTGAGGGAGACCCCCCCATCCCCATGCACGAATTTCACGTACCAGGCCACTAGTTATAAATAAAGCTTCAGTGAGCACTCATGTACTGGTCTTTGAATGGATATATACTTTTATTCCTTTTGAGTAAATACCTAGGCTGGAATAACTGGATTATATGGTAGGCATAGATCTTACTTTTTAAGAAACTGTAAAATGTTTTCCAAAGTGATTGTACCAGTCTTTTTTAACTTTTGCCTCTCCAATAGTGGTATCTAGTGGTATCTCACTGTGGTACAATGACTAATGTTGCTGCACTTTCACTGGCTTATTTACCATCTGTATGTATTATTTGGTAAAGTGTCTTTTTTATTGATTTTTGTTTGGGTTTTTTTTTCATTTTTTTCCAAGTGTTGCTTTTTGTTTATTGATCAGACATAGTGGCTTTGATTTCTACATGTGCTTTCTTATTATTTAACTTTAGGATTTTAAAAATATATTCTAGATACAATTTTTTTTAGATGTATGATTTACAAATATTTTCTCTCATTATGTTGCTCATCTTATTCTTGTAGCAGTGTCCTTCAAAGAGCAGAAGGTTTAAATTCAAATGGAGTCCAATTTATAATTGTTTCTTTTATTGACTAAGAAAAATGTATTATATCTGAGAAATCTTTGCCTAACTAAAGGTTCCAAAGATTTTTCTCCTGAAGTTCTATAGTTTTAGGTTTTACATTTAAGTCTATGATCAATTTTGAATTAATTTTTGCATTTGGTGTTGTTCCAATACCATTTGTTGAAAATAATATATTTTTTTCTCCACTGAATTGAATTTGTATTTGTGTTGAAAATGAGTTTTCTATACATTTGTGGGTCTATTTTTTTATTTGTGTATCATTATGTCAACACCACACTCTCTTTATCACTGCATCTTTATGTCATGAAATCAAACTGTTTTTTTCTCCAACTTTGTCCTCCCTTTTCAAAGTTGCTTTGATTATTATAGGTCTTTTGCATTTTTACATGAATTCTAGAATAAACATGTCAAATTTTTGTAAAAAATTCTATTTGGATTTTGATTGCAATTGCTTTGAATCCATAGATTAATTAAGGAAGAATTAACATGTTAAAAAAATTGAATCTTCTGTTCCATGAACATAGTATGTCTTTCCATTTATTTATGTCATACTTAATTTTTTAAAGTAATGTTTTGTAATTTTTATTGTACAGGTTTTTCATATATTTTGTCCCATTTATCTCTAGGTATTTCACATATTTTGAATCTATTGTAAACTGATTGTTTTTAAAGTTTAATTTCTGATTATTTGTTGCTAGTGTATAGAAATATAATTGCTTTTACTTGGTTTACCTAGTGTACTAAAACTTGCTAAATTCATTGATTGGTTATAGTAACTTCTATAAATTTACTAGAAGCCCAATGCACAAAATTCATGCAAGAGTAGGCCTTCCTGCTGGCACTGGCTTCCCTCTGGCACCTGGTACCCAGGTTTCCTTTGCAGAGGGAGGCCCTGCCCACCTGTCGCAGCCCGCCGGTCACTGGTTGGTTGTCTGGGCCTCCCTCTTTGGGGCAATCGTGGAGGCCCCCCCCCCCCATAGATTGCCCCACCAGCCTGTGGCCTGGGCCTCCCTCTGCGGGAGGATCATGGGGCGATGGCGGGGCCCCCGACCAATCACATTGTACCTGCCTTGGCTGGCTTGGTGCCAGTGGGTGTCATAGCATGGCCATTCAGAAGGTCGTCCGGTCTAATTAGCATATTACACTTTTATTATTATAGACTGTACTTTCTACATAGATGTTTATTATCCACAAATAAAGGCAGTTTCACTTCTTCCTTTCTATCCTTGATATTTAAAAATTTTAAATATTGCCCTTTTTCACTGGCTAGAATCTTGAGTGAAATGTTGAATAACAATGAGGAGAGCAGACATTCTTGCTCTGTTACTGATCTTACAGAGAAAGCATTCAGTCTTTTCTCATTAAGTATGATGTTAGTTGTTGGGTTTTTGTAGGTGCCATTTACTCCTTTCATTCCTAGTTTTCTGGTAGGTTTTTTTCAGGAATGGATGTTGCATTAGGTTAAATGCTTTCCTTGCATTTGTTAAAATGATAATGTGGCTTTTATCCTTTATTTTGTTAATGTTTAGTTTGTTACAAACATTGTATTCCTGTAATAAACCCCACTTTTATGTATAAATATATATTTTATGTATTATTAAGTCATGCTATATCATCCTTTTCATATATTGTTGGATATTGAGTAGTAGCTTTATTGGCATATAATTTGGATACCATAAAGCTCACCTATTTATTTATTTATTTATTTTTTTTTTTTTTTTTTTTATTTTCCTCTTAAAGTATTACAAAGGGTATTACATAAGTATCCTTTTTCCCCCCCCCCGCCCTTGACAAACCACTACCCTCCCTTACCCCCCAGTGTCTTATGTCCATTAGTTATGCTTATATGCATGCATACAAGTCCTTCGGTTGATCTCTTACTCCCCTCCCTCCTGCCCCCCAACTCTCTCTGGCCTTCCCACTGCAGTTTGACAATCAGTTTGAGGCAGCTCTGCCTCTGTATCTATTATTGTTCAAAAGTTTGTAATGGTCTTTATTATCCATGAATGAGTGAGATCATGTGGTATTTTTCCTTCATTGACTGGCTTGTTTCACTTAGCATAATGCTCTCCAGTTCCATCCATGATGTTGCAAATGGTAGGAGTTCCTTCTTTTTAACAGCAGCATAGTATTCCATCGTGTAGATGTACCACAGTTTTCTAATCCATTCATCTACTGATGGGCACTTAGGCTGTTTCCAGATCTTAGCTATGGTGAATTGTGCTGCTATGAACATCTGGGTGCATATATCCTTTCTGATAGGTGTTTCTGGTTTCTTGGGATATATTCCTAGTAGTGGGATCACAGGGTCAAATGGGAGTTCCATTTCCAATTTTTTGAGGAACCTCCATACTGCCTTCCATAGTGGCTGCACCAGTCTGCATTCCCACCAGCAGTGCACAAGTGTTCCTTTTTCTCCACATCCTCTCCAGCACTTGTCGTTTGTTGATTTGTTGATGATGGCCATTCTGACAGGTGTGAGATGGTACCTCATTGTTGTTTTGATTTGCATCTCTCGGATGATTAGTGACTTTGAAGCTCACCTATTTAAAGTATAAAATCGAATGATTTTAATTATCTTAGAGTTGTACAACAATCACCATAATCTAACTTTAGAATATTTTTCATGAACCCACCCCAAAAGAAATCCTGAACCCATTATCGATCTCCCTCATTCAACCCTCCCACACAGCACTAGGCAATCATTAATCTAATTTATGTTTCTATAGATTTGCCTTTTCTAGACATTTCATATATTAAAGCATACAATATATTGTCTTTTGGCTTCTTATACTTTGCATATTGTTTTTGAAGCTCAGCTACTTTGTAGAATGTGCCAGTTAATAGTTAAATAATAGTTAATTGCTGGAATATACGCTAAATATGTTTAACATTTAGAGCAACTAAAAACTATTTTCCAAAGTGGCTGCTCCATTTTGAATCCCCACTAGTAATGTATGAAGGGTTGATTGGCTAAAATTTGTTCAGAATGTATTCATCTATGCTCACAAAGGGTTACCAGTTGTTCTCTTGTAATGTCCTGTCTGGTTTTGGTATCAGGGTAATTATAGCCTCATGGTCTTAGTTAGGAAATAGTCTCTCCTTCTCAATTTTTTGAAGGAGTTTGTGAAGATTGGCATTATTTCAGATTATCTATTTCTTCATATGTAAAATTTGATAATTTTATCTTTCAAGGAATTTGACCATTTCATCTAATTTGAATTTCTTGGCATATAGCTGTTCCATCTTCTCAAAGAACAAATTTTTGTGGTGTTCTCCATTTATTTTCTACTTAGTTGATTTCCACTAAAATCTTTATTATTATTGTTATTATTATTATTATCATTATTATTATTTTTCTTCTACTCACTTTGCTCTTATTTTCTAGTTTTTTAATGTGCAAAGTTTATTTGAGGCCTTCTGTCTTTTTTAAAGATAGGCATTCAGTGCTAAAAAGTACTAAGTTAATGGCATCCCCCAAACTTTGATATATGAGGTTTTCGTTTTCTTCCAGCACAGTCAAAACATTTCCTAATTTCCCCTTTGAAAAATTTCTTTGATCCATGGGTATTAGAAATGTGTTATTTACATTTCAAATATTTAGGCATTTTTCAGAAATGTTTTTGTTCCTGAATTCTAATAAAATTCCATTGTGGTCAGAGAACATATTTTTGAATTCATTGAAAAATTTTAATGACCCAGAGATATGACATATCCCAGTAAATATTCAGTGTGCATTTTAAAAACATGTTTATTCTGCTGTTGTTGCCTGGAATGTTGTATAAATGTCAATTAAATCAAGTTGGTTGAAAGTGTTGCTTAAATCTATGTCCTTTACTGCTTTCCATTCTACTGATTATTGCTATGGACTGAATTGTGTCACCCACAAACTCATATGTTGAAGTCCTAACCCCCAGTGGGATGGTATTTGAAGACACCAGAGAGCTTGCATGCCCTCTTGCTCTCTCTCTGCTAGTGAGGACACAGCTAGAAGGTGGCTGTCTGCAAACCAGAAAGAGAGCTGTCACCTGTACCTGACCATGCTGACACTCTGATCTCAGACTTCCTGCCTCCAGAACTGTGAGAAAGCAACTTCTATTCTTTAAGTCACCCAGGCTGTGGTATTTTGTGATGGTATCCTGAGCTGACAAAGACAGATATTGAGAGAGAGGTATTGAAATATCCAATCAAAATTATTATTTTTCTATCTTCAGTTCTGTCAACTTTTGCTTCCTATGCTTTGAGGCCCTAATATTGGGAGAGCCTCATGTAAATGTAAAAATGTAAAAACTAAATGTAAAAACTAAAAATTTAAAACTCCTAGAACAAAACATAGAAGCAATTCTTTGTGATCTTGGACAGGCAAAAATTACTTAGGGCACAATAATCATGATTCAGAAAGAAAAAAATTGATAATTTGGGATTCATCTGACAATTAAAATCTGTTCTTATACAAATGAAAGGGGAAGGCATGGACTGGGAAAAAAATATAACAGTACATAAAACTGATAAATATTGCATCCAGACTATATAAATGAACTCTTATAACTTAGTAGAAGACAACTTATAAAAAAGGAGGGGGGAGGTTAAAATATTTGAACAGGTACTTTACAAAAGAAGATCTATGACCGGCCAATTAACAAAAAGATGCTAAAAATCATTAGTCATTAGGAAATGTAAATTAAAACATAATACTTAACAAAAGGAAGATAAACAATCCAATAAAAAAATGGGCAAAGGACCTAAATAGACACCTTTCAAAAGAGGACATTCAGAAGGCCAAGAGACATATGAATACCTGCTCAAAGTCACTAATCATCCGAGAGATGCAAATCAAAACGAGAATGAGGTACCATCTCACACCTGTCAGAATGGCTATCATCATCAAATCAACAAATGACAAGTGCTGGCGAGGATACGGAGAAAAAGGAACCTTCTTGCACTGCTGGTGGGAATGCAGACTGGTGCAGCCACTGTGGAGAACAGTATGAAGTTTCTTCAAAAAATAAAAAATGGAACTCCCATTTGACCCAGCAATCCCACTTCTAGGAATATATCCCAAGAAACTAGAAACACCAATCAGAAAGGACATCTGCACCCCTATGTTCATAACAGTACAATTTACAATAGTTAAGATTTGGAAACAACCTAAGTGCCCATCAGCAGATGAGTGGGTTAAAAAACTATGGCACATCTATACAATGGAATACTACACTGCTATGAAAAAGAAGGAACTCTTGCCATTTGCAACAGCATGGATGGACCTGGAGAGCATTATGCTAAGCGAAATAAGCCAGTCAGAGAAAGATAAATATCACATGATCTCACTCATTTGTGGAATATAATGAACAACATAAACTAATAAACCAAGATAGAGCCAGAGGAAAAAAATATTTTAGAATATATAGAAGTAATCCTGTTATTTGCAGATTTTTAATATTTTCTACAACTTTTGTGATATTATACTATGTTAATACAGTTTTGGTAATATTATTATATTTAAAATATTTTTTCTTGAAATATTAATTTTTATTGCATGTAACATTATTATATTTAAAATCATTTTCTTGAAATATTAATGTTTATTGCATGTAACATTAAAAAAATAAAAATACATAGGTTTTTACATTAAAAAGATAATAAAATACTCATGTAAACCCAGTGGAATGACTAAAATTACAAGGCTGATCACACCAAGTGCTGGTGAGGATGTGGAGTAACTGGAACTTGCAAACACATGATGGGAATATGAAATGGTACAACCTATTCAAAACAGGTTGACAGTTTCTTATAAAGCTAAGTGTACAGCTACCAAATGACTCACCAATTTCACTACTAGACGTTTATTCAAAACAAATGAAAACAAATGTCCATTCAATGACCTGTATGTGAATGGCATAGCAGTTTTATTTATATTGTCCCCAAACTGGAAACAGCCCTATGTCCAATGGCAGGTGAATAGATAAGTAAGCTATGGTGCATTAATACAAAGAAGTAGTTATCAGCATTAAAAAGAAAATTGCTGATTCTTAAAACTACATGGGAAAATCTTAATGACAGTATCTTGAATGAATGAAGCCAGACATAGAAAAGTTTATACAGTATATTTTCAATTTCATGAGATAATTCTAGTAAAGGCAAAAGTAGAAAAGAGAAAACAGATTATTTGTTTTCTGAAACCTTGTTTGGGGAGAGGTATTTATTGCAAAGAAGCACAAAGTTACTTTTGGGGTGATGAAATTATTTGTATTTTAATTGGAATGATAATTATTATATGTTAAAAGTCATAAAACTGTACAATTAAAATGGTAACATTTTATTTTACATAAATTAAACTCAATAAAGTTGATTAGAAAGAAAAATTAGAGGAGCATTTTGAAATGGATTTAAATCTTTGACCTCAGTGGAGGGGCCCCAGTTGCCTGGTATTGGTGTCAATGGGGCTGCTTCCACCAGGGTGGGAAAAAAAACACCCCAATATGGATGCTGCTGCTGTACCAGGAATAGCATGGCCAGAGGTGAGGAAGCATTCTTAAGATACTGTTCCTCTAGGAATCAGGAGCAGACAGGATGTCCCCAGGAAGCAAACAAGAATGCACAATTGCTGGCTTCCTCCTCTAGCCCTGTGTTCTCCCTTTAGTGACCCCTGGAGCAGAAAGTGGGTACAGGCCCAGCCTCACGCAGTAAGAGCAGAGTGGGTTTGGAGCTGAGAGGCAGTGGCCTAAGAACGGCACACTCATCAGTGGAATAATTCCTGTGATCCTAAAAAAATGGCTATATATGAAAGCCTATTATATTTAAAACATTAGGTTTTTGTTCTTCATCAGCTGATCCTCCATTAATAAAATATTTATTGAATAGCTAGTAAAAACAACCAATCAGTACAGCACAGTTTATCTCAGTTATAATTACTTCATTGAGTGTAAGTAAGAACTCTTTCATTGAGGTTTCTGATTTGCAGTGGGTTCCTGAAAGGTTTTATGAACTTGATGTCACTGAATATTATTATCAACTCGAGGCCTGATGCATGAAATTCTGAAAGGGGCTTGGCCCTTGTGGCCCCAGCTGCCTCAGTGGCCCCATGACCCCGTCCCCTGCCCACTGGTTGTTCCGGAAGGTAATTCTGGAAAATTGTTCTGCTGTCCAGTCTGATTAGCATATTAGCTCTTTATTATATAGGATAGGATTCTCGGGAGACACAGGTTAATGTGATGCTGCATGGGAGAAGTAGACATTCAAGTTGTTTTTCAAGGTCATATCTACTGTCTTTGAATGACAGACACAGGTAATCTATACTAATAAAAGGGTAATATGCTAATTATACTGGGTTGACTGGACATCTTCTGGTCACCTGGTCCTCCTTCCGGACAAAGCCACGGTGGCAGGGGCCAAGGCAGAGGTGGCTAGGGGCGATCAGGCTGGCAGGGGAGGGCAGTTAGGGGCGATCAGCCTGGAAGACAGAGGTGGTTAGGGGTGATTAGGCAGGCAGGCAGAGTGGTTAGGGGTGATCAGGCAGGCAGGCAGGTGAGTGGTTAGGAGCCAGCAGTCCTGGATTGGAGAGGGTGCAAGCCAGGCTCAGTGACCCCCTCCCATGCACGAATTTCATGCACTGGGCCCCTAGTATACCATAATTCTAAAAGGTGCTGGATCAGTGTTTCACCAGGTCACAATTTCATCATCCAGTGGCTAGTGTCTAAAAACTTACAGCTGCAGCAGAGACATTGATATTAAAAACAAACAAAAACTGGCACATTTCCTTATCTGTCAAGCAGTGTGCTGAGCTTTATAGGATGGAAAAGGGTGGCAAGGTGAGCGTTTGCCTTCAAGGAGCTTACAGTTTTGCGGGGAAGATAAAGCATGTGCATCAATAGCTCTAACAAAGATGAAGATGAGCTATGGCTATTCTAGGATGATGAGAAAAAAATTCTGAGGGTGGTCAGATGGAGGATGAATCATTTCAGATGGGGTTGGGAGCTCTTCTTTGGGGAAGTGGTATTTCAACTGGTAACCACCTTTTCTTCTTTTCTGAGTCCTCTGAAAGGCTTCCTCTTTTGGGGATGGCTCCCCTGATCCCAAAAGCAAATGGGTGGATGGTCCTTCTGCTCTGTTTCTATGAAGTCAGACCTAACCCTCATTGAACCCTCATGGGCCAGACAGGCACTGGCTGAAAGTCCCAATGTAGGCATTATTGCTTGTAACCTTCACAGTAACCCTATGAAGTTGGTCCTGTTGTCCTTCATGGTACCAAGGAGGAAGGGGAGGATAAGTAAGTTGCTTATTGATGGAAAAAAAATGCCCAGATTCCAATCTAGGTGACCAGATTGTGCACTGATTTATCACTGCTGACTGCTTTTTGCCCTCTTTCGCTGTGAATGAGCCTGAGCTGGCCTTCTGGGTAATGGGAAGCCACGTGGATGAGAACCCTGGTGACTGTGGACACGCAAGGGAGGCCCAGCTGAGATCAGATGAGCTGAGGCCAAACCTCTGACCTACAGTTTTATGAGCAAAATAAATGGTTGCTGTTTTAAGACATTAACTTTTGGGGTAGTTTGTAAGGCAGCAAAGCTAACTGATAGATAATCCCAGCTCTGCTACTTACTATGTAACTTTGTGCAAACCATTTAATCAATAAATTCACTTTCTTTCCTTGTGACATGGGGATGATAATAACATATTATGGGACAATTGGGAAGATTTCATGAAATAATGCGCATAAAACAGAGCCACGGTGCTGGGTACATGGCGAGGGCTCAATAAACTGGAGCTATTACGATGACAATTTCAGGCCTTTCCAGCTTGTCCGCTTTGTCTAATTGTTGATTCTATGTGAAAAAATGGTGAGGAGGTTATTGCTTAACAGGGCACGGATGTTTTATTAAGAAGCGGTCTTAATTTTGCTGCTGGCATGATGCCTCATGCAGGGGGCAGATATTTTGTTAATTAGAAATTTAAAAGTACATAGTCGTCTCTTTGGAATAAGTCTATATGTAACTCTGAAGCTGAAGCTCCGAAGCAGAGGATATTCACAAAGGTGTGGCTTGAATAACAATTGCGATTCACACAGAATGTATGTTGTATTCGAGATGTTGTGGATGAGATTATGTCAAAAAGTGCCGGATAATAAATGGCTGAATCTCATTAGTTCACATAAAATCGACGTGCGGGGCCATATTCCAGATGCTTGATTGCCGTTCTTTAATATAACGAGCTGCCAATTCCTTCCTCCAGCGCAGGACTGACAGACTGTAATGCAATCTGTTGGTGCTGTTTGACGGTGATTCTCAGGCATTGCCTCCACCGCTAAGGAGTGGAAACCTAAGCACGAGGCTTTGCCGGGGGAACTGGGTGTCAGTGTTGGATGTCAAGGCCATTCCCATCGATATTAGGAAGTATAAACTATCAGTTAAAGAGTGGGATTTGTGGAGCTTCACAAGGAAGCAGAAACTGGCTAAGAATATTACACAGAGCAGCCGACAATTAAATTACAGTGTGTATTTTACCGAACGAGATGCCATCATCGGAGACAAAGGAAAGCTGATAAAAATGAATTATGGGGAGATTAAATGACCATAAAACCTCAGGTTTGATGAAGCCTGTATCTTTAAATCTTTGGGCAGAGATGAGTCTGGGGAGGAGAGGTTTGGAGTGGCTAGGAAGGTAAGCTTGCCTTTGGAGTATGTAAGAAAGAACACAGGGGAGGAATAAGCTCACAAGTCATAATGCTAC
Organism: Myotis yumanensis; assembly: GCF_028538775.1. NCBI lineage: Eukaryota > Metazoa > Chordata > Mammalia > Chiroptera > Vespertilionidae > Myotis > Myotis yumanensis. Next base: position 231,037,024 of record NW_027223752.1, on the reverse strand, counting down.
TGATTTCTGGTTAGTAAATATAGTTGCTTTAAGTTGATATTTAGATCTTATTTTATTTACTCAAATTATAAAAATAGTACATGTACACAGGTGGTAGTGTTGTACAGTGGTTAAGATTTGGAGTTGGCCTACCTGTGCTCAAATCTTTCAGAGCTGTGGTATTTGAGAAAGGTTATTTCATCTCTTTAAGACTTACATATATAATTAGGGATAATAGTATACTTCATATGTTTGTTTTGAGAATAAAATGAAATAAAGCATGGAAAGTGCTTAAAACAGATATTAACTATTAACTATTGGAGAAAATTTGGAAAAGAGTAAAGATAATAAATAAGAAAAAATATCACCCATCATCTAAAAAAGCATTTACCATCAGTTTTTGGATGTATTTCCTCTTGGAGTTTATGTCTTTCTAAAAAGGATATTGGTGAACTCAAACAAACTCAGAGAAGATGGCACCTCTATTAGAAAGTTTCGAGAAAATGGAAAATAAGATGGTTAATTCAAAATGAATGAAAATATGTATATTAGAGCAGGTAGGTTTTAAAAAAGAATATAAATTCAGAAGATGCACTGGGAATGAAGAATATTTGACTATGCAGAAATCAGAAATAGTGAGATATCTATATATAATGACTTCATAAAAATATCATGACATAAGGGACAAAGGCCAGTTGTAGGAAAATGCATACAACACTTATGTTACAAATAAAATAAAAAATTTCTATGAGCGGATAATACAAAATTGAATAAGAAAAAACTCAAATGATTCAAACTAAACTGGGTGGTGGAGAGTGGGGGTTGGGGACTCACTTTATCTATACTGTTCGAATTATTTACAAGAATGAGACAGTCATGTATTGTTTTGTATGATTATTAATAAATTGAAAAGATTAAAATGTACATAAACATTGGTATAAACTTATAGGATTTTATAGGAGAGAAATGGCACTTTTGATTGGTTGGACATATTTTCAAAGAAGTATCTAATTTAGTAAAAGGCATTGTAAAACATATTCAGCACAATTAAGCAAGTTCATTTATGAACAGAAACATACCCAAATATAAAATAGGTTTTTCAGCTTTGATTCAGACTTTCGACTCTATCTTCATTAAGGAGATTAAATATTTTTTTTAAGGATCAGAATTGCTGGCTTGCTTACATTTTTACAGGAGGAAGATTTTCAAGATTTTGATAACAGTTATTTAGAGGTTCAGCCTGTGGTGACTCAGGTCCTTTGCAGCTTGACTCTTGCCTTGCTCATCTGGGTTGCCAGTTTCTTTCAGGAAATTCTAGGAATCCATAACCAGGGGTAGGGAACCTTTTTCTTGCCAAGGGTCATTTAGATATTTATAACATCACTTTCGGCCATATAAAATTATCAACTTAAAAATTATCTTGCTATATGTGGTCAAACATTTAATTAACTCTCCCCTAATGCCTTGGCAGAGCCAGACAAATGATTTTTCAGACCTTATAAGGCCCATGGGCCAGACGTTCCCCACCCCTGCACTGAACCAATGGCTCTTTTCCCCCCTCAGCTTTATTGAGATATAATTGACATATACATTTGTGTAACTTTAAGTGCAACAACATGTGTTTTTAAAATCTTTATCCAAAGGCATGCTTAGAGAGAGGAAGGGGGACAAACATCAATTGATTGCCTTCCATATGTGCCCTTACCTGAGATCAAACCAGCAACCCGACCAGGAATCGAACCAACAACCTTTTGGTGCAAAGGAAAATGCTCAACCAACTAAGCCACTGAGCTGGCAAGGTACACAACATGTTGATTTGAAATAATCACATAATGCAAAATGATTAGCACCATAATGTTAGTTAGCACCCACATCACGTCACAGAATTACCACTCTGTTTTTTGTGGGGAGGAATTTAAGGCCTACTCTTTTAGCAGCTTTCAAGTATATACTAGTAATACATATTTTAACTATAACCACCATGCTATACACTAGATCCCAAGAACTTATTCATCTTATAACTGAAAGTTTGTACGGCTCTTTTCTCCCTACTTCCCAGCCACTGGTAATCACCATTCTGGTATGTTTCTGTGAGTTTGGCTTTTTTCAGATTCCTCACGTAAGTGACATCACACACTATTTGTCTTTCTCTGTGTTATTATTTCACTTAAAGTAATGTCCTCAAGTTCCATCCATGTTGTGACAAATGACAGGATGCCTTTTCTTATGGCTGAATAATATTCATACGTATGAATAATATTTTCTTGTTTCTGATGTTAAGTTTAGAAAAATAGGAGTTTCTGGTGGGCTGAATTTGAATGGTTAATTCCTTGGCCTGTTCAATAAATTATAGATTTATATGTTATTACATATTGCTTCTAGGGAGGCAGTAAAGGTTCAATAAAATTGACAGATTTTAAACCCCAATTTGACAACGTCATTCTCCAGTTTCAAGTTTTTTTGAGCTATATGCCCACTTTTACTATAATTTCGAGCATTTGAATTTAGAGATACAAACTTACCTTCAATTATTCATGTATTCACTTTCCCCCTGAAAGTATATATTGAGAATTTACATGTACCAGTCAAATAATAATTTTTAAATGTGAATAACTGTCCTCAAAGTGCTGAACATAAAACATGTAAATGCTATCTATTAAAATCCTTCTTAGCCTCAAGTGAAATTGCTCACTCATATAATCAGTCCCATTAGGCAGTGAAGATTTGATGGTTATTTAATAAATTTCAGTCATAAGGTCAAATGGACAGCTGATGCTGCAGAGCTGGTTTCCTGGATCAAATGATCTGGTTTTGTTAGCCACAAAGACCAAGTTAATCGAGAATTTGCAGATATCTGCTTCATTTTGTGTTGGGTGGACACAGCAGAGACGGGAAAGGAAGCTGAGTTTTAAAAGGCAGGATGATTCCAAAGAAAGGATGACACTGAGGGAATGAACACAGTGTCACGTGGAAGAGCATCGATTATACAAAGCCAGATGGCGCTGAGTGATGGACAAGGAGGACCAGGTACCTGAGGCTCAAAGAGAGTCAAGGTGTCTGCTGGAAAGCGGCACAGAGGGCACTTGCCAAATGGTTAGTCTTTGGAGAAAAGTCTGAGGTGTGCTGGTGAAACAGGCAGATTCAGTGTAAGATGGAATGAGCAGATCTCTGAGTCTTCTCTCATCTCAGATTTGGCACTTTTGATTGTTGCCTAGAGTTAGTGACTGGGATGCCTAGCTATAGATTTTGGGATGGAGCATCCAGGACAGTTTTTAGGTGTAGAGATGGGCCAGAAATCCTAGATTGTTCAGGATTTCAGGTTGTGATCCTTAGGTGCAGGGTCTATGTTTAGTTCACCGTTGCATCCTGGGGCCAAGTCCTGACCCCAGATCTAAGAGAATCACTAAAAGTGGTTGGATGCCTGCATCTTTTGTTTTCCTTATTACTTTTCAGATAAAGGTCCCTCCTGGGTAAACTCTCCCCATAATTGGGAAGAACAAGAATATCAGAGAAAAGGCATTTGTTTCAGCAGAGATATTTTACCCTGGAATATGATATTTAAAATTTAGTAACAGACACCTGACCATGGTACAATAGGTTTAAAGAACTTTAAAGGGTTTCATTTTTTTGTTACAAATATAACTTCTTGCATTGTACATACTGATTTATTTAATATATATTAAAGTCATCAGAGGTTATTTTAAAACATTTTCAAAAAAATTTTGGGAAAAATATCTTGACTAGAGCATATAAGCCTGATTACCCGCCCCCCCCCCCCCCATACTTCCCCCAAAACAGTCATATGTCAGCTTGGAGTGTGGGATGGGGGAGAAAAATCTGAAAGACTGAACATTTTTTTTGAATCATCCAAGAAGACACTAAGATACCTAAAGGAAATAACAAACACAAATCTCTCTCAAACTTTTAATGATGGGGAGGGAAACTGGCCTATGCTCCCTGGATGGACTGGAGTCAGTTGGGTAGGAGGATTGCCTTTGTCTCTTCCAGCCCGAGCTCCTCGTCTTTCTCTCTATACCCTTCCCCACTTCTGAAAGACCAGACTAATGAGGCATGAGGTTGCAGTAGGGCCTTCACTTCATGCAGCTGACTACACTTGTGCCATTTCAGTGTAGGTAGGCTTACAAAACTGCCTGCTCCTTCTCCTTTGCCTCCGATACCGACTTCTTCAAGACAGCTCATATGTTACTTGCTCTCAAGTTCTTCACTTCCCTAGGCAGGATTTCCCTTCTGGGCACACTGTGTTGTAATGATTTGCTTTATGTCTATCTCCATGGCTAAGCTGTGAGTCGGTAAAGAGAGCACTTTCTGATTTACTGTTGTATCTCCAGTGACAAGTAAGGGCTTGACCTATAGAAAGCGTTCAATAAACTGAGTGACTAAATTACTTAGACTTTGAAGTCTCTGCATTGGGAACCTATGGCTTTTCAGCTTTGACTGTGAAAGGGACATTCTAAGGTCAGAATGAAAAATCCATGTATTGAGCCCAACAACTGAAGACACTGAGTGGCGTTCAGGCTAGTGTAAAGAGCTCCACAAAAGGTTTGCCCAACTGCTCTAAAAGAAGGCTGATCAAAGTGATTCTAACACACCACATGCAGAAAAGACACTGCTTCTGGCCACTGCCCCATTATCTTAGGATAGTCAAGTAAAAAATCCAATTACTTAGATTTATACAGTGCTTTATAGTTTATGAGTACTTTTTATAATTGATTTCACTTGGTACTTTATAAAATACTGTGAAGTAGGTATAGATTTCAATTCCCATTTTAGAGATGTAAAAAGTGAGGGTCAGTGATGATGAATGATTCTCCTGGGTCACAGAAACAGTGCTTTCTTCATTCCACTTTGGCTCTGAGGAGATGCTGTCTTGTTACCTGTCTAAGCAGAGCCATCATATACCTCCTGTGATGGAATAATAAGAACTACCATTTATCAAATGGCCATTTTGTGTCAGATGCTGGGTCAAACACTGTGCATTGACTCATTTAATGCTCACCAAATGCGCTACTATCATTCCCATTTCATAGATGTGGAAACTAAGGCATAGAGGAGTTAATCAACTTGTGCACAGCCACACAGCTGCTAGGCAGCAGTGCTGAATGTAGAATTCAGGCAGTCTGAGTTCAAAGAACACATTCTTAACCACTCTAGCACACTGTCTTGCAAGAATACAGGTTCTAACATTAGATCACCATGTTTAGAATGCTGGCTGCTACTCTTGCTAACTGGGTAGCCTTGGCCAGTTTTCTGATTTATAAAACGAGGTTAAAAATAAAGCCAGGAATAAAAGAATGAAATATGCCAACATGCCTGACACATAATAAATGTTCAACAAATGTTAGTTGTTATTTTGGCAGCAGATATTCTTTTTTTTTCATTCCTAGATGACTTGATGGTAGGCAGTGATGGGAAGTCAATTCTTGGAATGTTGAGTATTTGATTAATGAAATCAGAACATACCAGATGAGAACAGAGCCATGAAATTCACTCTAAAGAGACAATGACATCCTAGCAGGTTTGGCTCAGTGGATAGAGCCTCGGCCTGCAGACTGAAAGGTCCCGGGTTCGATTCCGGTCAAGGGCACTTGCCCAGGTTGTGGGTTCGGTCCCCAGTAGGGGGAGTGCAGGAGGCAGCCAAATGGTGATTTTCTCTCATCATTGATGTTTCTCTCTCTCTCCCTTTCCCTCTCTGAAATCAATAAAAATATATTTTAAAAAAAGGAGACAATGACTCCCAGGCTCCCAAACCTTATCAAAGTTTAACCAATAGGATGTGAAAGAGTATTAGAATGGGAGAGCAAAGCTCAGCATGGAAACCCATAAAAATGTTTAGAGAGGCCACAATGGGGTGTATGCATCCAATACTATTAGGGGAGATAGTGACCCAACCTGGCTATGCTCCTATCTGGTTACTTGGAGGATATATCAATTTGAGGTTAAGCATGAATCTGACTCCTATGGATTAATCTGATGGAACATTTACTTTTCTCACATTAAGTCTGGAAGTCTGGCAATAGATCACCTGAGGCTGCTACCACCTGAGACCCTGCCTTCTCCTGTGTTTCTGCTCTGCCATCCTTGGCTTTCATCTTCATGCCTGCTTCGTGGTAACAGGATGGCTGTTCTTTCTCTGTCCTCTTGTCTACATTCAGGTAGAAATAAGAAGGCAGAAGGCAAAAGAAGGAAGAAATGACATTTATATTTGGAAATGAGAAATTCCAAAACTTCCACTTCCAAGCAGACTTCTGCTTATATGTCATTGGCCAAAACTGTGTCTTGAAGAGCTATTGAAAAATAAAAGTGCATGGGAAATAGATGTTGCTTAAGCAATTGTGCAGCAATTTTGTCCCCATTGGTCCACTCTCCAATCTTCTCCATCTCTTCTGCCTCTATAAGGTGTCATCATCAAGTTCCTAGGTCTTTGGCTTCCAATTGGGTTTGGCCAGTGGAGCCCAGGCAGGAGACAGAAGGGGATTAAGAGAAGGAGATCAGGGCCTATTTCCTCAGCTCCCTCCTTGAAGGATTATCCAGACGTGGCTGTGCCCTTGACCAAAGATCACAGCTCCTCTAAAATGGCCCTCTATAGAATCCTTTCTTTGTGATCTAAGTGGCTATTCCTCCCCAATCTCTTTAGGCTTATAGAGTTGTAACAATAACAACATCATGCACTTCCCCTATACCAGTGGTTGGCAAACTCATTAGTCAACAGAGCCAAATATCAACAGTACAACAATTGAAATTTCTTTTGAGAGCCAAATTTTTTAAACTTAAACTATATAGGTAGGTACATTGTTATTAACTTCATTACGGTACTCCTAAGGCTTAGGAAGAGCCACACTCAAGGGGCCAAAGAGCCACATGTGGCTCACGAGCCGTAGTTTGCTGACCACTGCCCTACACCATACCCATAGTTTTGTAAATAATCCTCTTACTAAATCCTCTTTAAATCATCCCAATTTGCATGTGTGCTATTAGTTATTTGATGGGAAACAACTGATAGAGAAATCATCAGTGCCTACCACTCAGGGCATATTTCTATATTACTATGGAGAAATGGATACATTCAAGTATTATAGTGAATGACATAATTTATTTAGCCAGCATTTATTGAGCACCGATATAGCAGAAGATGATGGTAGATAAAAATCCATTTTTTGCCCTCAAGGAGCTCACAGAGATGTAAACATTTACATCACCCAATTTATTCTCCTTGTTCAGTTTCTAGGCTTGTCAAGTCATCTCTAAATTACAATTTGGCTTTCTGGTGACTTTTCCACAGGGGTCAAATTCACTTTTCATGCTATCTCAAGACACAGTTGACTAATACTTATATATTCTCATTGAAAACGAAGACATATAGAATGATGCTTGAAAGCAAGGATTTTGGAGTCAGATGAGCATTCAAAAGTCACCAGATGTTTAGCCTTGAGCAGTTACATAATCTCTGTGGACCTGAATAGTATTACTTATAGATGGACTATATTGCATTACTCCCTCTGATTGTTGTAAAGACTAAAGGAGTTCAGGTACACAAAGCTCTTACTTAGCTCAGTGTCTGGTTCAATAAATAAGTGGCAGCTATTCTAGTTTACACATTACTTTCTTGCATGTGTGTTACAAGCAATCTATAAATGATTGGTCATCTCTTAAGAGACTTGAGTTTCCTGACCTGAAAAACTTAGGAACAGACCCTGGTCTCTGATAAAGTCATTCACCCAGAAAATATTACCAAGGAAGGTTCTCTCTGGGTAGCCTGCAAGTTAGTCTCTAGCCTTTGCTTTGCTTGAGGATGCAATCCACAAGAAAGTCCAGTTCTTGGAAGACTGGAGTCTGGAGACTAGATTTAATTCCAACAGATAGTATGTGATATTTTAAAAAATATTTTTATTGATTTCAGATAAGAAGGGAGAGAGAGATAGAAACATCAATGATGAGAGAGAATCATTGATTGGCTGCCTCCTGCATGCCCCTGGGGATCAAGCCTGCAACGCAAGTATGTGCCCTGATTGGGGAATTGAACCATGACCTCCATGGTTCATAGGTCGACACCCACCTGCTGAGCAGAAAGTATGTGATTTTAGCTAGAGGAACAGATTTGAGAAGATATAGCTAGTCTGATCAAAGCAGGAAGGTTTAGAAATTCCAGAATTTCTCCCACTAAGACCTTGATTAGTTAAGACTCTAATTTGAAAGAATCTTGAAAGAATTTCATCCTGTTTGACTATTGAATTCCCATAACCAAACAGCTTCAAATAAGCCCAAGAAGCTCTCAACATTAAGAATCCACAGAATAAACAGAATTATACTACTGCTCTCTTATGTGGTTCTGATTACACATTGTTTATAACTTAATAATACTTTATGGTTCCATAGCACATGATAGTTTTCAAAATATTTTTTCTAGGATGATATAATTTAATCCTTATAGCAACACTATAAGGCAGTCATGATGATCACTCAGTTGTAAATTCAGTTCGGCTCAATTCCATTGAACATTTATTGAGCACCTGCTATGTGCTGGCATTCTGCTAGTTACTGAAGTTTAACTTTCTTCACACATAAATGAAGACCATCCAAATGAGAACAAGCAAAGGTAATTTATCCAGGGCTTGCTATGGAAAAGAGTCAGCCACCATCACTTGTGTTTGGCAGGACTCAAAGACAGGATGAGGAGTGGGAAAGCTTCATAGTGAACAAAGAAGAAAGTTTAAGTTATGCCCTGATTGAAGGCTATTGCTATGGAGAAGTTGGAGGTGGACTGTCTAGACGATGGGCAGCCTGATTTATGAGTTAGGGAAGCATAATTGGTCAGTTCTAGTTGAACTTGAATTGGGAATGGGGGGTGGGAAATTAGGGAAGCTCTATTGTTGATCAAGTCCTGGCTATTGTGGATGGATTGCTACAGAGTTTGTGGTTTTGTTTCTTGGACTGGTTGCTGCAGACATTGTGGGTCAGAATTCTGTCTCTGTAGGTGGTCTGGCTATTTTCTGTGTGTATATTCAATCTCTCAGTAGTGTAGGTGACAAATACATAACAACACGAATGGGCCACAAAGTAGGACATGAAGAGGAAATGAAGACATGGGCAGGGAGGTTAGTAGACTTTCCTGAAGTCACTAACAAAGGTGAATGGAGCAGCAGAATTTAATCTGGGTTTTCCAGCTATGCTCCATGCTTTTCATGGTCATAGGTTTAGGAGTTTAAATTTAGTTTAGGGAAGATGTGAGCAGAGACTTTCTTTTAGTACAGGAACAGTATACTTCTGAGCACGAGTAAAATTTCCCCCTTACAGTGTGGCTGAAGAAGTTGATCAGTGAAACACCTCTGTTATTTGCACTCAAAGTTTGACAAGAAAAGCCTGCTGTGATAGCAGAGATGCTGCAGACCCAGCCCTAGGCCTCCTTCTGGGGACTATGTGACCGTTTTCGGTTCTCCTGAGGATTTTCACCATTGTTTGCTAACCTCCCGGAGTCTCATTTCCTTTTTGGTTTTAACATCTGCTTTCCATCTTATTGTACACCACATCTCCCTCAGCCATCCTTGGAAAGTTTGACAACCATGCTGACCACCCTTCCCATATTATGGTTTCACACATTCTATCTTTATTTTTCCCTCACTAAACAAAAACTTACTAGGCAATGATTAGGTGATAGGGACTCTTCTATGTGTGGGGAATACAGAGGGGAAAAGACAGTAGAATCCCTTCCTTTGTGGTGCTTACACTCTAGTAGAGAAGTAGACAAGATACAGGTAAGTAAATGAATAAAAATATTGTGTTATGTCAGGTGGTGATAAGTGTTATGAAAAAGGTCAAAGGAAGTAGAGTATGGTGTGTGTGTATGTGTGTGTGTGTGTGTGTGTATGTTGTGGGGCAGTTGCTTTAGGTAAGGTGATCAAGAATGATCTTCCAAGGAGGTGACTTTTAAGCCCAAGATTGAATGGAAAGAGGGTGTGAGCCATGGAAGTTCTAAAAGAATATAATTCCATTATTGAGACTAGCAAGTGCAGTTCCTGGAGGCATTGGTGTATTTGAGGAATAGCAAGAAGTCCTGTCAGGCTAGGGTGGGATTAGAGAAGGGCCTTGTGAAGCTATAGTTTAATAACTAAATTTTTCACCTGAGGAAGAAATGTCAGTAAAGACAGAAAGAGAACATTTTTTTTTGTTAATCACATTGGTTAAAGGAACACAGACAACTGATGCTCATTGTTTTTTTAGTATCAAGGATGTATGTGGCTCTCCAGCCCATCACACCTTCCCATCAGGAATACTGTGATGTGATTTTGCCTTAACAAACTTGGAGAAGAGTCATTATTTATTTTTGTTGTATTGTGTTGGTTTTACGTGCACATCCTTGGCCTTCACCTGAACATGTATAATGCTCATGTGCCTGCAATTGTATAGTCAACAGAGAAAGAGTGAGGGGCATAGAAAGGAACATGGCATGAGTGTGGAACATCCAGTAGACACTGTTGGGTTGCCTTCCCACCACCACTTCTTCCTTCTCTAATAGCACTACTCGATCCTTTCATTTAAGAGGTTCTCTTTGCTGCTCCACATCAACTATGGAGTTTGAATAAGAGCTGCCATCTTTTTGTGGAAGTTTCCCTCGCCTACAACCTCCCAATGTCATGTTGACTCCTTAGCACAGTTGATGATACCAAGATGGACAGTTGACTTACACTGAGCCAATTAGAGAATTTTCATAGTTTTTTGCGGGGCTGGAGCTAGAGAAAAAGATTTATACCGTCTTGGAGTGCAAATCCTACAGGTGGGTTGGGGGTTGAAATCTGTTGGTAACTATGTTCTTTGCTTTATGTACTTTGTCAGGATGAAGCAGACACATCAATGCAATAGTAAAGATGAGTGGGGGTCTGGTGGCATTTTATCTCTGGTTCCTTTAATCTTTGAAGCATGGCTGTGTTCATTCTTCCCTTGGTTAGCTGAAATTTCAAAAACATTTCTCTTTTTAAGCAGATTTGAGTTGCCACTTTCAATGGAAAGTGTTCTGACAAATGCAAAATGCATTAAAGATATACCATTTTGAGCTAGGGTACATTATTTTTTTGCATTCAAAATTATGGTTATAAGTGATCTTACAATTACTTGATGTAATGCTTAGAGTCAACTAGAGCAATGTTTCTCATACTTTAAAGTGCATACAATTCACCAGGGAATCTTGTAAAAATGCAGATTCCAATTCAGTAGGTCAGGGTGTGTCTAGAGAGTTTGAGTTCCCAGGGAGCTCCCAGGGGACACTGCAAGTTTGAGAAGCATGGAACTAGACAGTGTATATGTAAAGCATCCAGCACACAGGTATGATGGTCATAGATGCCAGCTGTTAAGTACATACCCTCCTGAGCTGAGTGAAAACTTTCGCATCCACATTGGTCTATTGAGGTTCAATAATGAAATGATGTTAATTGAGAGAACAGTTTAATACTTGGCATTGTGAGGTTTACTCACCAGAAAAACACACTCCTATATCTTTTTAAGATTTGAAAATGTGCTTAACACATTAAAAAGTCTTTGACAACCTGGAACCTAGTCTTTAGAGAGATTGCCTGGTTCCATGGCAGGTGTGCTCATTCCCGGAGCCACACAGCCTGGGCCTGGAAACATGCTCCGTTCATTTCCAATCGTGTGTACCAAGAATGTTCTAGTTCTTTCATCCGTATGTAGTGGGTAATTTTATGGTCAAATTTGAAATTTTCTTTATCTCTCTATTAACTGAGCTAAGTGTATCTTTTAAGCCTGTGTCCCTTAAGAGCAGAAAATCCAATCTTACTAACCTTTGGTAAACTCAAGGACATTTTTCTTAATCTCTTTTGGATAAAATTTACTCAATTCAAGAGTCCTCCACCTACTTCTATTCTTATTCTCTTCAAGGACATTTCAGTCCTGGAGGGCTCCTGTGTGGTCCAGATGTGGCCTTTACTTCTCATCTTTGGTCTTTCTCATTTCTGTGCTGGCACATTTGTTCTTTGGCAATCTAGACCTTATCTGTTAAATTATCTACTGCCCCTACTCTCTGGGTTATTGCAGACCATTTTGTATCATTTTTGTTCACTGAATAACCTCTCTAGGTCAAGTGACCAATTCTCAGGCACTTCTAAACCCTTCTTGGGGGGCGTGGGAAACATTTAGAAACTCTTCAGTTTCTTAAAGATGCATCTTATCCATCTTTTATGTGATTATTCAGTAAATATCAAATGTCTCCTGTGTAACAAGCACAGTGCTGGACACTAGCACCAATATTCTCAACCCTAACTTAGTGCTTAGCATATAATAGATGCTTAATAAATGTTTACTGAACAAATGGATATTTCCTAATATGAAAAAATTTTAGGAAGAAATGAAAGTATTTAGATAGATGTTTTCCAAAATAACAACCATTCATGAGAATACATAGAAATGTTTCAGAATACTTTATCTAATACAATCTAACCTTTTTGAGGGTGGAGTGAAAATGTCCTTTGATATCATAACAGGACACTGAATATATTTGATGTTCTACAGAGGTCAGACGACGGGCAAAATGTTCCATAGTGCTACTTTGTGGTATCATTGATTTATTTAATTGAATTCTTGATTTACTTAAACCTTAACTTGTTTTTTTTAAGTGTCACTAATTCCAGTACTTGATTATTCATGACCATGACAATTCCTTACTCCAGCTCATTTCCCACCCCCCTCACTCCTACTTGGGCTACACCAGTTCCTGTGTGTGCATTTTGTGGATTAGCAGCATTACTGATGGATAGCATGCCAGGGAACATCAGACACATTTATAAATATGGAACATGTCTAATTGTGTTATTCTGACATCTTTGTCCTGTGTTATTCTTGGGTCTTGGAGGCTTTTGTAGGTGAGGAGGATTGGAGCTACTTAAGTTTTGTGTTTTTTAAAAAACTTTTGGTTTGTTTTGCCTAAGCATGGGCTTTCAACTCTATGATGACTAGGTAGTAGATAGCTAATATTGGGGAATGTGATGGTTTAGGAAGAGGCTTTATTTGGATAAGACTTATAGATTACCTTTGCTCAGGAAACACCTAAACCTACATGGAGTTTTACCAGCTTTCCTTGTGCCTCGGCTGGAGGTGGGCAGAAAGATTCCTTAGGTAGCCACTACCAACAATCAAGTCTTATTACTTATAATTTTCTCCCTCCATTAGTTTTTTGAAATTTAATGTCTTTTTATTGAGGGTTAAGAAAGCTTGCACAAAATAATTTATTCTTTCCTATTCTAAGTTGACATAGCTTTCTTATCTAAGTCTTCAAGCCATTAGTTTTCTACAAAATTCAATTTCCTTTCTTTTAAGCCTAGCTTTAATATAGACAACTTTAGATTTCAAGACTATTTTCTGAGCTATGGATTAAAACCAAACCAAATCAAACAAACCAAACCAAACCAAACCAAACCAAACCAAACCAAACCAAACCAAACCAAACATCTATTCAGAGACTCCTTTGCCTTCCTGGTTTTTATCTGCATTTGCCCTCCTTGCAGGGTAATGAAATCACCCACTCAAAACCTAGTGGGTCACTGGGCAACAGGCAGAGAGAGAGAGAGAGAGAGAGAGAGAGAGACATCATTCACAATCCTAGAATTTTATCCCTTCGCATGTAAAAGGGGCAAAGCGTCAAGAGAGAGGCAGCCAAGGCACAAGATGACCTTCTCCAACAGGAACATTGGGACCTCTTGGTCTCTCAGAAATGTGCTGCAAAGTATGGAGAGGAAAGGATAAAGGCAGAAGTTACATATGTAAGCAGACAATCAACTTTACTGACTGGTAACCAATTTAAAACATGAATACTTTTACAGTAAACCAAATGTTTTACATGTATATATGTACATAGAACACACAAAATTTTCTCTGCATTTCAATAGAGCACCCATAATTAAAATATCCAGCTTGTAGGGGACTACTTAAGCCTTTCCCCTTAGCCCTTGAGGGTACCTGTTGGTGCTTTGCTGCCATTACGTGTGTGTAGGGGATCTCTTCCAGGGGCGCTGGGGGAAGGGAATTGTTCTAAACTGCTTGGCTGTGTATTAACACAATTCTCCCCTTCCCCTCAAAGGAAATCGTCAATCTCTATCAAATGGCTAAAGCCCAATCTGTCTAAGAGAGGGAGCTGGCCGTGCTACAAGAATCCACATCTCTATCCTCCCAAGTCCCATCTGTGCCCCGGATGTCACCTGGAGAGATGGTTTTTGGAAGAGCAGAACAGGGACAGGCCAAGGACAAAATGTGGGTGAGTCAGTCCTTGCCTTCTTGCATTGTTCCTGATGTTGAGTTGTTTATTTTAACTCCCCTTTCCTGTGCCTTTAAAGGCTGCTTTCTGAGGTTCCAAAAGCTTCCTGAGACCGTTAGCAATGCTGCCTTGTTACTATCTCTGAACTCTTTTGAGATAGAACCCTGAGATATTTGCTTCTCTTCCCAGGATTATATTTCTAATTTTAAAGTTATTTCTAATGGAGCATGGCTGAGAAGAAACACAGAAAATAGTAATTTGTCATGGAGTTCCCTTCCCCCTACTAACACACACACACACACACACACACACACACACACACACACACTGCAAATGGGAAAAATGTTTGAAATAGAGGCAGACTAATTATCTAGGTTGGGACAGGGCCAGAATATTGGTCATTGGATTCTCTCTCTCCCCTCCCCAGTTTCCCTTCCTCTCCCTTCTGTCATCTTTCCCCCAACCATCAGGTGGGTGGGTGGGTTGCTGGCTGGCTGCTGGTTGGCAAACAGAAATAGTTTAGGAGCAAGTGTTCTTGGGGTATGTTCACTGAAGGATGAACCAGAGCAACAAAGAATGATTTTTCTCTCCACGTTCGGCCTATTTACATCCAGGGAGAGCAGGTGGGGAGATGTAATTTGTAAAGGACTGAATACATAGAAATATAAATCTGAGTAAGTGATAGTAATATTTCCCAAAGTAAAAAGATGGAATGTAGAAGTTAAATAATATTGAAGAAACGTGAGTGGGGTGGGAAGTATTTTAGCCAAAGAGCAATAAATAAAGGATGTACATATCCGCCACAGCAGACAATAAATTACTCCATTCCCGAGGGATGCGAGGCTGAATGTAGACAAGTTGAAAGAATGGATTTCACTATGAAATGGGCATGAGGGTAATTAAAACCCATGAAGTTGAAGGCACCAGAAGAGGAGCAATTTAAATGGCCCGGTGTGTTTAATGAACTAGTCTTTTCCTGGCTGGTGAAATGTCCTTATATTAGCAGCATCATATAGTTCATACCAGGAAACTGTGCTCACAGATTAATTCACTCTTAAGATACGCCCAGTGAGTGCTACAATTTGTAATCTGGGTTTCAAAGCTGCAGTCTGTTGATGCTCAGACAGTTTAAGAGGATTTGTTCAATAAGCAGAGATTTGTCTTGCAACAAGACTGTCTGGGCCACCTACAGAAGAAAGCAAGCTGAACTCCGCAGACTCGCCTTTGAAGCTCTTTAGTAACAGCTACTGCAGATCTTCCTTTCCACGCCTACTGCTGGCTTCTTTTGGGCTACACAATCCCTTTGCTCTGCCCAGGCTGGGTCCTTACCACCAGAAGCACCTGTGTGGCTGATTCTGGGCAGTGTATCTTGTCTGATGCTCTTTCTTTCATCAAAAAGACTTTTTCTTCTCCTTGGTCAATCTGGGTACATACTTTTTTGGGGAGGGGGAAGGTGGTTCTCCTACTAGATGAATATCGTATAAAACATCATTCTGTGATGACAGAGCCTGCTGGTTGGGAGAGAGGAATATTGAACGTTACCTACTGGAGTCAGTCCTCATGCATAGTGTGGTGGGAAGGACACAGCCTTGGAGCCTGAGCTCCGTTTGGTAACAGTTGCTATTTCCTTTAGATCTTGCATTAAGTAATTACAGTCACTGTTTCATTTATTTCTCTTAGCAATCCAAATGGAGAAAAGTGAAGCACAGAAAGATTAAATAACTTGCCAGGGTGATGCATTGAATAAGGAGTCAATTTGGAATTAATAACCCAAATCTCTCTGATTCCCATGCCTGATGCGTGTGACATCTCTGGCCTGGGCAAGGTATTTGCATTTCCAGTGCTTTCCAGGCCACATTTATCAATAGTAGACAAGGATTCGAGATTAAACACTTAATATAACGGCTGACAATATTAAGGGCTTCCTCAATGCTAACTAGGTTCTTATTAGTATTCATGTGGTTGTTTCACCCCTTGCTATTCAGAGTTCGGTCTGAGGACTGGAGCATCAACTTCACCTGGGAGCCTGTTAGAAATCTTGGCACAATCTTGGTCTGACCCCAGACCTTCTGAATCAGAAGCTGCATTTTAACAAGATCCCCAGGTAGCTGATCTGTATGGACTTTATAGTTTGAGAAACACTGGACTACCCCATGCATACCCACTGAGAACAAATCTTGCTACCTTTTGTTTCTTTTCTCTTTATTTAGACATATTTTCACACAGAAATATAACAAGAATAGTACAAAGGACTCTGGTTCCCTTTAGTGGAGAATGGTATTTAGAAATGAAGATCCATGTGCCAGGTGTGCTCAAAACCACAGAATTCCTCCTAGCCTTCCCCCTTTTTGTATTTGTAGTTCACTTCTCTGATGGTGAAAAGCCTGGAGCCATTATCCCCAGTATGTTTATGTATTTGTCTCCCTCCCCTTGTGTGTAACCAATTTCCTGATTGGCTGAGCTTCCCATTTGCAGGGGTCCTGACCCCCACTAGCTCACCACTAGACCTGGTGGTGTTACTGGACTAAGGGGGTCCATTTGCTTGCACACAACAAAGCCCAATAAGACACAAATGAGTTTGCAGCAAAGAAAGTAAGGGTTTGTTTTTAGGAAGTTGCCCAGCCCAGAGACACAGATGAGCTGATGCTGAAAGACCAGGGGATTTGTTATGTAGGGGGAAATCACTCATCACGGTGACAAGGGAGTTAAGGTCATGGTGTCTACTGATTGGCCCCAATCAAGGGTTGGGGTCCCTGATTTGTGCATCTGGTCCTGATGTCAGACATGGCGTGGCTTCATCTGGTTTGGCTGCTGTTCTGGGCCTGGAGCTGAAACAAAACTGAGGCCTCGATATTATCTCTAGTTTGACTGAATCTCTGTGTCTGTGGTCAACAGGCCCAAGGCTTTGTTCCTAAGAATATTTGATGTTGACCAGAAGGCTTATGATTAAGGGAGTGGTCCTGAAAGGGAGAAAGAGGTAGCTGAGTCAAGGTACTGAATGAGGCCAGTTTGAATCAAAAGGAAAGAAAGGATAAAAGCTCATATTAAAGAAATAAAGTTTCTACATGGTTACTGTGGCCTATTATTTCCTGAGGCAGATCCTTGTCATGCAGAACAGGTCTTACCAAGACAAGGTTCTTTCTTATAGTGAACTAAAGCCGTACTCTCATATCTTCCTCTCCCCTCTTTTCCTACCTGGGTGCTGGCAGTGTAAATGTGCTCAGATGTCATCATGAGACATTTTCTCCCTGCCAGAACTGCTCACTTTGTATTATCTCCCATTGCCTCAGTTTTTTATTTGCAAAACTAGGGACAACATACCTACTTGCAGGTGATTGAGGACCAAATGGAACAAGAATATGAATGGCTTAGCCGAGTACTTGGTCTATATTAATGATAAAATAAAATGACTTTCCTTCCTTCCTTCCTTCCTTCCTTCCTTCCTTCCTTCCTTCCTTCCTTCCTTCCTTCCTTCCTTCCTTCCCTCCCTCCCTCCCTCCCTCCCTCCCTCCTTCCTTCCTTCCTTCCTTCCTTCCTTCCTTCCTTCCTTCCTTCCTTCCTCCCTCCCTCCCTCCCTCCCTCCCTCCCTCCCTTCCTTCCTTCCTTCCTTCCTTCCTTCCTTCCTTCCTTCCTTCCTTCCTTCTTTCCTTCCTTTAATACAACATTTCAAAGTACCTAATCTGTGTTGCATGTCAGTAAACAAAACAAATATAGTTTTTTTCTCTCATAGAATTTACAGGATAGAGGGTAAATAGGCATTTAAAAAATCACCTAAATATGCGATTAGAAACTGTGATAAGTATGTGCTGTAGATGCGGGGATACAGGAGTACACTAGATAGAGAAGAGCCCTGCTCTCATGGAGCTTATATTCTAGGGGACGAGAAAAATAATAAACAAGAAACAAATAAATACATGTATAAGTTCAATTCAGATAATGGTGACTGCTGAGAAGAAGCAAAGGCAGAATGATGTGATTATAATGGGCCTAGGGGAGCCTCTTTGGACTGGGTGGCTGTGGGAGGCCTCTCTGGTGAGGGGGCCTTTGAATAAAGCCCTGGAAGTCAAGTAGTCAGCCAAATGAAGATGGAGGAAGAATGTCCTGGGAAAATGGAATGGCTAGACAGAATGAATTTGTGTGTTTGAGGAGTAGGGAGAAGGCTCATGTGACTAGAGCTCAGTGAGTGATGGATGGATGGATGGTCTGAGACAGGCCTGGAAAGGGAGGTCCAGCTGCTTCATGTGCATGGGTGGGGAACGTTTGGCTCTTGGGCTGTATAAAGCCTGTGAAATCATTTGGTCTGGCCCTGTCAAAGCATTAGTGGTGAGTTAATTAAATGTTTGACCAGATATAGCAGCCTAAATTTTAAGTTGATAATTTCATATGGCCCACGAATGATGTTATAAATATCCACATGGCCCTTGGCAGAATAAAGGTTCCCCATCCCTGATGTCCTGCCTTGGAGGCCACAGTGGGCTGTTCTGTGCCATGTCACTATAAACAAGAGGTTCATTCTTTTGATGGCTCAGTTTCCCTGCCCGAAAAAGAGGTGGGGGGGGGGGGTGCGGGGAGGGAGGCACTAATATTCTTCAAGCTAACTTCATGAGGTTTGTTGTGACTATAAATCATGAGGAAATAAAAGAATTTTGTAAATCACAATGTGATTGTTGTCATGTCTAGTAGGCCTTCTGTAAACTCTTGGTGATTAAAGAGACCAACAAAAGAATAAGATAAAAAAGGAGCAAAAGATAGCCAACTATGCAGTCTGTCTTTCTCATACCTAAGAGGAAAGAACAAGAGGTGCTTGGAAAAGGGCTTCAGACTTGAGATCACAAGAGAAAAAGCTTTTTTAGCGAAGACATGAATTTTTAGGATGCATTGTCAGCCAAGCAGATAGACAGCATTTCAATGGCTTGACAAAAACACTTTCTTTAAAATGCACAAGTAGAAAGGTTAACAATTTGAATCTATCTTGACATTTCTGAGTGTAGTCTCAGGGCTGTTTTCTTCCTTGCTTAGGATAATCACTTTTCATATATGACTGAGATTGCTATTTCCTGGCTGGACCACCAACCCCGGAGTGGAGCCTGAGTGTGACTGTCAGTGGGGGCAGTCATTGGGAAGCATCCACACCGTTGTGTTTTTCTCTCCTCTACCCTTCACCTCCTTATCCCAGGTTCATGTGACCTGGTCATCATGTGGGTCATGGTGGTCTCACCGCATATTATCATGGGCTGGTGATCATGTGGATCATTGTGAGTTTGGACTGGAACCTATCCTTACACATGCCAGAAAACACTCGCTAGATTGAATAGATCCTGTGTTCCATAGACACTGACATTGCTCTCTGAGGAGCTTGGAAAACCAGCACATCCAGTGATCTTGATGAGTTGGGTTGCTTTTAGGGAAAACTGTAAGAAAGCATATGATTTTGCCCTGTTTTTCTTTTCTTTTTTTAAACCAATGCAATGGTGGATATCTTCCTTTTATTCCTCCTGATTTCCTCTCCATTCTCTTTTCCCTACTCTCTGAGTAGGCTGACTTATATGGGCTATATCAACAGGGCTACATTTGCGTTTTATTTGGGAGCAATGGGCCCCTGGCAGGAGATGGAGGGTGAGAGAAGAATATTATTGGGATATTTTTACCTTTCCAACAAGGTCTTTTTGGACTGAATGTACCCCTGACAAGGTCATTGCCTTTCATGAGAGGGTTTACCCCAGAGGCTGACCTAACATTACCTCCTCCTCTGGAGATTCTGGTGATCATACCCTCTCTTTCCGCTTTGGGCCTCTGACTGCTAACAGCTCAGTTGCATGGTTGGCTCCAGGTTATTACACTAACCCTTATGGTTCCCATTCACCCCACTTTTGTTAATAGCCCCTTTGTAAATAAACCCTTTTCAAATCATCCTGTTGTGAGTGTCCCATCTGAGTGGGACCCTGACTAATATCAGGGCTGTAGGCTGGCTGATGTGGGACCCTGACTAATATCAGAGCTATAGCCTGGCTGATAAACATGGTCTGTGCTTGGAGGCAACACAGTGTGGTGGGAAGAGCTTTGAGTTTTTCTGGACAGTGTTTGAATTTAGTTTTTTAATTCTAAGTTTGTAACTGTCGGCACATTTTATGTCTCTGAACTCAATGATAAAAATAGGATAACAAGACCTCTTTACAGAGTTGTTCTGATGCTTATAAAAAATGTCTGCACACAGTAGAGCCTCAATAATTGCTGGTTTGTCCCTATTCTCACAAGTGTTCGTTCATATTACAAAAAAAGCCAAATGATAGATTAGGAGAGCGACAGGAAAGCTGGTGAAAAGTTGAGTTAGGCCAATGTCTGAAAGTCTCTTCATCCAATCCCAGCACTTGCTTGTTTTCCAGCAGGCCCCTCTGCAGAATGGGGTGCTGAAAGGGGCTGTGTTTCTCTTCAGGTCAGTGACACACTGGCTCTGATTGGAGAAGTTCTCAATGGCCACACAGAGCAGAACTCAGCCAGCCCAGCTGCTGTCCCCAGGTAGGGAGAGCCTTGGGTCCTGTGCTCAGCAATGATGAAAGGGCAAATGCTGGTGGTGGGTGAAGTGTGAAGAGTCCAAAAATGCCTCCTAGACTTGGAATCTCATTGAACTTCATCCGGCCTCCTTTTGGATGCCACTTTCACAATTTTTTGTTCAACTCTCTCTTACTCTGCTTCCATTTTTTGCCCCACAGATCTACTCTCCACAGTAAGCAAGCGTCTACCTTTTAAGAGCAGAGCCAAGGGCTACTTAGAGTAGGGACAGACTTCCACCATATTCTAGATCTATCTACAAATCCATTCCAGATCAACACACAATTTTAAAAAAACTGAAGTCTTAGGCAAATTCAAAACACATTTTGTAGCATCACCTAAGTGTGCTGTCCCTCAGTACTTCCCACAGGGAAATTCTGGAGCCCCCCTATGCTGCTCTCTATTATCTCTTAGCCCTTCCCTCATCTTATATCAGTGACCCCTGCCCTGTCTTCCTCCAATCTCCCTAATTTAAATGCAATCATTGAAATAACAGTACTGAGTGTCTGATAGATACAGAGCAGATATATCATTTCTCACTTTCCTGGGAGCTTCCAGAAAGCTACACACAGCAGGAAGCTTCAAGGGTCATTCACCTATCTTCTTCCCTCTTATTGCTTCTACTAACTCAAAAACAATTTACTAACCCTTTGAAAATAGCTGTTTTCAACTTTTACACCTCCCCAAAAACACACATTTTGTCCTGCATAATGATGAATATTCTCATGTATCATAAACTTCTGTGGGTATCCATTGGTTCATCATTTACATTTAACAAATGCATTTGGAACACCTACTATGTGTCAGGTTCTGTTTTAGGCAGTTATGAGGGCATTGCCCTTGAGGAGCTTCTATACGCAGCTACTATCTCTGCCCTCCCTCCCAACCTCTACTAAAGCAACAAAGAAAAATCAAATCAAAACAAAACAACAAAAGAGAGAAGTATCAACTTTGCTTTGAGGATAGAGAAAGGGAGCCCAATAATTGCAAGTGGCTGTAATATAAAGACTTAATGCTCAGATTCTGGAGCCAGACCACCTGGGCTCATATCTAGGATCTATCACGTAGTAGCTGTAGGACCTTGGGAAAATTACTTATCTCCTCTTTTTGTTTTCTTATCTGCAAATGAAAGTATCTATAGCGCTATCTGGAGTTGTAAGGATTTATGGTGCCAGTCATGTACAAGCCCTCCATGAAGTTTGTGTTTTAAGCCCATGAACAATGATTGAGTGAGTGATGGTCAATACTACCTTCCAAGCACAACTCTAAAGCCCTTTTATGTATTGAAGCCTTCACAACCACCAATAAATAGGGACTATATTACCATGATGATGAAATGAAGACACAGAAAGGCTAGGTAACTTGCCTAAGATAACACAGCTAACATGTGCCCAAGTTGGACTTTGAACCTGGCTCATTGGGTGCAGAGTCTGCTTTTTTCATTACTCTATACTTTTAAGGTCCTGGGCCTTTGATCAGTTAAAACAGGCTTTAAACTATTTGTACTGGTTCCCTCTTCAGTCAGGAAACATCAGAAAGCACATTAGTGAACATAACCTCAGCATTTTTTATTGTGACCTCCCTAAGACCTGACCCTTTTCCTCACAGAGCAGACCTACTGGGACCCTCACTGAGGGGTTCAAGGGCTCTGAGTCCATGTTCAGTGAAGAAAAGAAATTGGGCAGATTCAAATGGAAGTGCACAGCACTTGCATCTTGTTGGTTTTTCCACCTCATGTTTCCCTCTGGGATAATTTCATGTCCCTGTGACGGTATTTCCTCATCATTAGTGTGAATTCGTGAGTGCTGGGATGTGTAGTCCTGTCCCTTGCTCCTCCCTGCATGAAAGGGGCAAAGCCATTTTCATCTCAGATTGCAGGGACATTCTCCTATTCTTGCCACATACACAGGTCTTCGGTGACCTTTGCATTTCCTATCACCTCCAAAGGAATCTGCCTTTGGAGGAAAAGTGACATGAGCTGTATGCATTATACATAAATGTGAGGATGCCCCATTGGCTTATGTTACAGCTTTATGGCATTTTTCATATGTCTACTCACTTCTTTATATAGTCTAATTTATGCACTTTTTGACCACTGCCATGCATTCAACAAATATCTCTATTGGGCTGTCCATAACAATGCCTAGATCTGCTTCCTGTGAGGTGGTAATTAATTCAGATATGTCGGCACATGAGAGCATTCTACAGTCTCCTCTCCAAGGTTCTCCTCTCAAAATGGGAATGTGAAAGATTAACACATTTAATCAGTAGACAATGCATTCATTTGTTCCTGAGGCTGTCTGTTCAAAAGGGAGATATGCATTTTACAAGATATAATTCTAATTGTGGGATGATAATTTAATGATATTTCCTTATAATGTACACTAGAGACCCGGTGCACAAAAACTTGTGCACTCGCGGGGGCGGGGGGGAGGGGGGTCCCTCAGCCTGGCCTGTGCCCTCTCGCAGTCTGGGACCCCTCGGGGGATGTCCACCTGCTGGCTTAGGCCCGCTCCCCGGGGGATCAGGCCTAATCTGGCAGTCAGACATCCCTCTGGCAGCCCGGGAGCCCTCAGGGGATATCCACTTGCCAGCAGGGAACAGGCCTAAGCTGCAGTTGGACAGCCTTAGCGCTGCTGAGGAGGCAGGAAAGGCTCCTGCCACCACCACTGTGCTGGCAGCTGTCAGTCTGGCTTGTGGCTGAGCAGAGCTCCCCCATGTGGGAGCACACTGACCACCAGGGGGCAGCTCCTGCATTGAGCGTCTGCCCCCTGGTGGTCAGTGTGTGTCATAGTGACCAGTCATTCCCAGTCATTCTGCTGTTAGGATCAGTTTGCATATTACCCTTTTATTTTATAGGATAGAGGCCTGGTGCATGGGTGGGGCTGGCTGGTTTGCCCTGAAAGGTGTCCCGGATCAGGGTGAGGGTCCGCTGGGGTGCCTGGCCAGCCTGAGTGAGGGGCTGAGGGCCATTTTCAGGCTAGCCACACCCCCTTCAGGATGGAGGTCCCCACTGGGGTGCCTGGCCAGCCTGGGTGAGGGGCTGAGGGCCGTTTTCAGGCTGGCCACACCCTCTGGCGACCCAAGCTCCCAGCATCTCCTTTTTTTATATTTCTTTCTGGGATTTATTTATCTTCTATAATTGAATTGTAGCCTTGAGCAGAGCCCAAAGCAGGCCAGGGCAGGTGGGAAGCTTGGCTTCCTCCATCGCCGGCAGCAACCCAAGCTTACTGCTTGCTCCAGTTCTGTGGCTGCTGCCATCTTAGTTGGGTTAATTTGCATATTCACTCTTGATTGGCTTGTGGGTGTGGCTTGTTGGTGAGCATAGCAGAGGGACAGTTAATTTGCATGTTTCTCTTTTATTATATAGTACTAGAGGCCCGGTGCACAAAAATTTGTGCACTCCGGGGGGAAGGGGGGACCCTCAGCCTGGCCTGTGCCCTCTCGCAGTCTGGGACCCCTCAGGGGATAACCACCTGCTGGCTTAGGCCCACTCCCCGGGGGAATGGGCCTAAGATGACAATTAGATATCCCTCTGGCAGCCTGGCAGCCCTCAGGGGATGTCCACTTGCCAGCGGGGAGCAGGCCTAAACTGCAGTCGGACATCCTTAACGCTGCTGAGGAGGCAGGAGAGGCTCCCACCACCACCGCTGTACTGGCAGCCATCAGCCTGGCTTGTGGCTGAGTAGAGCTCCTCCCATGTGAGAGCGCCCTGACCACCAGAAGGAAGCTCCTGCATTGAGTGTCTGCCCCCTGGTGGTCAGTGTGTGTCATAGTGACCAGTCATTCCCAGTCATTCTGCTGTTAGGGTCAGTTTGCATATTACCCTTTTACTATATAGGATAGAGGCCTGCTGCACGGGTGGGGGCTGGCTGGTTTGCCCTGAAGGGTGTCCCGGATCAGGGTGGGGGTCCCGCTTGGGTGCCTGGCCAGCCTGGATGAGGGGCTGATGGCTGTTTGCAGCTGGTCACACCCCCTTCAGCGTGGGGGTCCCCACTGGAGTGCCTGGCCAGTCTGGGTGAGGGGCTGAGGGCTGTTTTCAGGCTGGCGGGTGACTGAAGCTCCCAACCTCTCCTTTTTTTTTTTGTTTAATTCTGGGATTTATTTACCTTCTATGGCTGTCACTGGAACTGAGAGCTGGCTTTAGCTCTGAGGCTCGGCTCCAGCTCTGAGACCTCGGCTGCTGAAAGCAGGTATCTGGGTTTGTTTGGCTTCTATAATTGAAACACTGTTGCAGCTCCAGCTCTGAGGCCCGGCTGGCTGAAAGCAGGTTTCTGGGGTTTGTTTAGCTTCTATAATTGCAACATTGTTTCTTAGAGTGCAGCTCAGAGCCCGGCAGCGGCAGGCGGGGAACCTTGGCTTCCTCCATCACTGGAGCAAGCAAGCCTCCTGTTCGCTTCAGCTGCCTGGCTGCCGGCCACCATCTTAGTTGGGAGTTAATTTGCATATTGCCCTGATTAGCCAATGGGAAGCGTTATTGATTTCTTGCTATGACCACATGTGCACAAAGCGGTGGGAATGCCAAGGTAAACAAGACGTAGAGCGCACCTCCTGGAGAGGAAGACGCAGGAAGCAACAGTCACAAGCGCTTACTAATTGCTTGGTCTTTGCCTAGTGTCTATGTCAGCAAGCTATGTTGCTCAGGTTTCTGGAAAAGCCTGAGGTACGGTTAATTACCATGTTTGTCTATTATTAGATAGGATACGCGTGGTATGGCAGTTTGGAATGGTATTATTTCATAAAGTGATTCTATAAGAATGCATTATAAATAGATCAAATAATCTCTGTCTATCTGTCTTTACCCCTCTGCCACACACATGTAATACATATATAGGGGTGGGGCAAAGGTAGGTTTACAAAGTTCATATGGAAAATACAATAATTAATAAATAGTAATAAAGAATAAAGTCTGAGTTGCATGTACTCCCAACCGTAAACCTATGTTTGCATATATATATATATGAAGTCAGACATACCATTTATAATATGCAATGATACACATACTCATTCCCATACTTATACTCACACAGCACTATGGCTCCATAGGGTGGGTGACATTTTCTACCCCTGTTGATAGAATTATATTGGTTTATCCTACCACTGTTCCTGGTTTCTGTGATCACCTCTCGTTGGACTGTCTTTCCTTTTACTCTCTCCTTGTAGAGGTCCTTTCCTTCCTTGAAAGTCCATATCAAATCCCACCTCGTCCACAAAGCCTTCCCTGATTTTTCTAGCCCACTCAGTCTCTCTCCCTTGTTTCTATTCATGTAGGATTCATGGTCATAGCATACAATTGGGTATCACAGTTATTGTCTAATTGCTTCAGGTGAATTGTGTTCCTCAGATAAGATTAAGGACCCATGAGGAACTCTGATGATATGTAACTACTAGTGCCTGGAAGAGTGTAGGTTTTCCAGAACTTTTTGAATTAAAATTTAGTTATTAAACTAAAATGTAAAATTTACTTTAAAATGAAAACTTTGTTGCTTCCAATGTTGCATACTAAAATCTTGTGCATTCTTCATAAACTTCAATGCAACAACGAAGCAATGTAGCTGATGCCAATAAAGAGTTCTTTATGTGATACCTTGATAAGGAAGGACACAACCTGCAGTAAAAGAGTAATCTTCAAAACACAGGAACAGGAACATGTGTAGCCCCAGACAATTGTCCCAGCCCCCCCCCCCCCCCCCAGCATAGAACAGCTAGTTTTTCATCAGTGTAGTTTTCATGAAACTACATGGGCAGGCGTAGCCTTTGAGGGTATTTAGAAAAATATCTGTCTCCCAGGAACTCTTAGAAAGCTGGCTTGCAGTCAACACTGCTTCTGGGCCACCCTTAGCAGAACAGGGAGAAGCTGATGAACGCAAAGCGCAGGGCAGCGAGTGTAGGAGCCTGCGATTTCTGTCCCGGTGTGAAGACTGTCTTCTTCAGTGGCTAGGGTACTGCCTGGCCCCTCAGGAGGGACTCAACGAATATTTATCGGATTAATTTAGATAGACTTCACAAATACTGATGTCAAGCAAGTTTTGCGATTTCTTAGTCTGTTGATCGCAAATATTCATGCCAGACAATGTTTCTGGAAGGAATTACAGCAGTGCGATGCAAAGCCCAAGGCAGTCTTTGCATAGCCAGCTGGCCACGTTTTTGGTGTTAAGCACTGACATGCCCTATAGATCACTCAAGGGGCCAAATGGTTCACTTTCCCAGTTTCAGGACCAGTTAGGAGCTTGATTAAAATGTGCCAGAGTCAGACCTGTCTCTCCCGATCAGCTGGTGATTCCTGTTTCTTGCTTCCATGATTTACCGTTTTGCCAGGAGAAAAGGCTTAGAATGCGGGGAAGCTTGTAACAGGTGTAGTGTATGTTCTTGTTTTTCCTAGGCGCAGATGGTACTGAAAGAAGATCATCTCTGTGGGGCCATTACAGGATAATGCGCAGGAATAAATAAGCACAGCGATAGGTCTCAGCAAAGATAGCCGGTCTCAGGGTCGCTCCCACATTTACAAATGGTACCTATACACCGAGCGAGCTTATCTATAAGCTCAGGAAGTCCGATTTAAAACTCTAGTTCCTTCCTTTTTATTTTCCTCCATAAACAATCCTCCTCCCCCCTCCCCCGCTCCACACACATACACACATTCAAACAAGCCTGCTTCTCACTGGAATTATAGGTAGTGTATTAACAAGGAGCTAAATAAAGTGAAGTTCTCTGCTACAGAGCTTGGTACTAAAAGGGAAGAGGTAATTTTCCTTGGAGATTCTTCCCAGCTCCCAACAATTTCTGTTTTTATTTTAATGGGTTGGGTGGGGCTTGGTCTTTGATCTTGGCCTCTTAAAATCCAAAGAAGCAGAGGAAGGTTAATTTCAGCAATTCTACCCTAATGCATGCCTGCTGTTCTGCATGAATATCATTTAACCTGGTATTGGACTGAAGATATGATTATGTTCTTTTGTGCAAAGGTAATTCTTATCTTTCCTGGAAAACAATTAACCCCCACGGGCATTAGTTTTATATATGTTCATATATTTGTGTATTCACATATATGCATATATACGTATATTCGGCAGATTATAAATTTCTCATATTTAAATACCTGTTTAAATTGGACAATGCCAGGGCAGTGTTTCAGCAGGACCTACGCTCATCTTCTCCCTCTCCTTGTTTAAATTTTATTTCCTAATATCCCAGCCTCAGCTGTATTTGAAGAATATTGTTCCCTTGGCCTAATGCAATTTTTTCCACATGATGTATTCTTAGTCTGTCCCTTATCTTCCCTTCACTTGCTGACACCACTGTTTAGTCCATTTGGGGCTGAAATGCACTGGAAGCAAATAATACTATTTTAACATTCTGCCTGATTCTTGTTCATTAGCAAGAGATTCTGTCCAGCAGTTTGGTTAAATGGCCTTTACCCTTTTAAGAAAAAAAAAAAAAAAACGCGTAAAGAATTCTGTTATGTCTTTGACAAGAGAGGTGATGCACAGATACAAGCTTATCAAAAATAATAACATTTTCCAAAGCATCTGACTGTGTATATGTGTGTGCGTGCACATGTGTGTGGGTTTATACATATAATCGTGCATCCACAACTAGATTAATTTTTATTTTATTTCTCAGCACTGTAATCATTGATGCTTTCTGAAATCTCATTAAGCATCTAGATCTAAGACCTACTGATGTGTTTCCTTTCCTATATTTAAAAATATACACTGAATGTAAGTATTTAAAATGTGGTTTTTGTATGGTTGAACTGTACACAAACATAGGCGTTTGAACTATGGTTAACCTCTGCAGTGCAAATGTCTGTGGGCCCCAGTGGGTTAATCTTTGATTGCTTGCTCTCCCTGCATCCTTGGAATTGAAAGAAGCCTGCACAAGGAAGAACAAAAACAGACGGTCTTTGTGATGTCACGTGCATCTGCCTCTAAATTCCAGTATGGAACATAAATGCAACAAGAATTGAAAGAGAAAACTGAAGAGAGATGGCTCTTGAACTGGGCTGATTTTATTGTAAAGCTCTAAATTAATTATCTCTTCAGGTTTGCAATTTTTCAAACATGGGGTGTGCAGGGCAAAAGAGGACTCACAAACATTGGCTAAATCTGAAGAAACCCCATGTCATTCCCCTATCCTACAACTTGGCTAAATTGCCAAATAACAACCACTGGGGTATAAACCAAGTTAAGAGAATGATGTGGTGTGGTTTTTCTTTTTGTCAAGGTCTGTGTCTAATAGTAATGAACGTGTAGAGAAGGCAACGTTATTGTAGTGGGGATCATATTCACGGAGCTTATTAAATAAAAACAGCCCATTCTACAACTGAGAATCACATAAAAAAATCTTCGCTTTAGTTAGATAACACAATCTGAATTTCTCTGATCATTTACCATGTCTAATTAGCCTTAGCTTCATTTCATAGGCAATCTTTAATTATTGGTATTTTTAATTTACTTTAAAAAATATTATCATCTTACCTTGAGTGCAATTATCCATTCCTGTCTAGTGGGAGTAAATTTGCTCAGGAGTTACTGCAAGGTAAACATGGTTTAGAGACCATAATTTTGCTATTGCACTTGTCTAGTTAATAAAGGGAGGCATTTTATTTTCCCCTGGTTACCACTTGCACTTTGTTCAGTAATTAAGGAAGTAAGTCGGTGCTCCCACATTTTAGCCTTTCTGTAACCCCTGCAGGTTTGTCCAGAACGCCAGGGCCAGTTTTGTTAGGGTGTTGGCTGGTTATGGAAAAGCCTGGGATGACAGCAGAGAGGATTGTAATGGCGATACCTTAAATTAGTATCAATAATTTGATCCGTGTCTAACACATAAAGGATATTCTGCCTGAGAATAATCTGCAGGTTCCTTTTCAGCATGTATGTTTCAGAGTTCTCAGAAACAGCTCCTCCATCCACGATGCAATACATTAAATCATGCGCATCATCTCTGTGTATTTTTATGTATCCATTTCCTTAGAGGAGAAGCTGCATTTTGCTGTCAGATGAGGGTCTGAGAGTTAAGTTCCTTAACTCTTTTCCTGAAGGTTTTGTTTTGTCATGTATATCGTGAGGATAATGATATTGCTTATTTCATAGGATCAGTGAGAGGGTTAAATGAGGCAATGCATATAAAATGCTAGGTATGGTGCTAGACAAATACTAAGAGGGTTTGATAATATTGCAATTATTCCCATTGTTTAAAGTGTTTTATATAGAGACTATAAAGTTGCGATGCTGATTTTTGAACGATGTTCATGAAATTATTCTACTTGTTTTTCACTTTGTGAGTACAAAGCACGGTTATAAGCAATCCTTGTGAAGTCCATTTTTCTGTCTTGTTTGACTCACACTTCGAGTCTCCACCCAGATGTTCCCCCTTCCCGGAAGCTCTTCTCCCACTCCCTCCAGCTGGGACCCTTATTCTGTGTGGCACAGCCTCTAACCCACCTCCACGAAGGCTCTGTCACTTTCTGCGTCTTGTGACTGTTGCTTCCTGCGTCTTCCTCTCCAGGAGGTGCGCTCTACGTCTTGTTTACCTTGGCATTCCCACCGCTTTGTGCACATGTGGTCATAGCAAGAAATCAATAACGGTTTCTTGAATAAAAAAGTGAAATATAAAATACTGTTATTTATGTATGCAAACACCGATATTTTTTCAGTGATATTGTTCTTTCTTATATTATTTCCCCCTTATCTTTAACCATGGTTTTGTTTCTAATTCAAGCCATCTTTGGAACTTGTGACATACCATGAAGCATGTAGAATTATGTGTCATTGTACTTATTCCCTCATTTAGGTAGAAATTTAGCTGGGTGGGGAAGCAAACTTGTCCAAAACAATTACATTTTTAAAAATCTGTTTTAGTCAGTTTAGTCCATTGTTAAGGCTAAAATGAAAAGAGACTAGCAGAAGTGACATGAAATGGAAATTGTCACCCAGGGAATGCATTGTTTATGGAATTTGATTTGCTGCTTACTAATTGCTTGGTCTTTGCCTAGTGTCTATGTCAGCAAGCTATGTTGCTCAAGTTTCTGGAAAAGCCTGGAATCTTATAGAATGTAGCCCAAACTAGGCAATTACCTTAGGCTTCTCTGTTCCGACTAATATATGAAACCAAGAAAAAGAAATTATTTTTTTAACTACAGGTGAGTCTTTAATGAATGTACACATTAAGACTTAAAAGATGAACCTACCTGAAAGTTAAAAAAAGACACACACACAACTAATGGTAACTGACTAGCTATCTCAGTGGCAAGGAGAAAAACAAATGCTTACAGGCAGATTTTATGTAATTTATGTAACACTGATTATTTTTACTTTATATTTCTTTAAATAACTCACCCAGAACAGTTGAAAACAACCCCTTTCTTCCACTGAGGAAATATATTTCCTTGTTTGTGGAAGGACTTGCTAGATTGCTACCATATTGTAGGTGATATTTTGTGTGATAGCAAAATCATGTGAAACTCTAAGTACATGACACTTTGAAAATTAGCTGCAAATAAAAAACGCTATTTTACTCTTATGAGATAACATCAATAACTACCATATTAAGAGCTGAAAGTGCAACCTGGATTTAGCAGTGAGGTTAATATTTGTTTTTCCTTAGCATGCTCTCATTTACCATCCATTCACCTCTGTTACGGACTAGGCACATGGAACACAGAGATGATCGGGGCATGAGCCATGTGTCAAACAGCTTATGAATACAGTACAGGAGAAAAGAAAACTATCCAAATCACCATGGTGAGCACCCTAAGGCAGGCACTGAGCTGTAGGCATGTTCAGAGCCCTGTATGTCTGGGAGAATTTGTGAAGGCCTCTTGGAGACCTTGGTCTTAGAACCAGCCCACAAAATATGGGTAGGTCTTTGCCAGAAAGAGAAGGGCAGGAAGAGAGAGGAGGACATTTCAGGCAGAGGAAATGGTGTGAGTCAGTTGTGAAAACGGACACTTTGTGTGGTAGTGTTCGCAGCACAGGACATATGGACTTGGCTAGAGTAAGAGACACATATAGAGGAGGAGTGAGAGAAACACCTGAAATTATGGGTTCATTTCTGATCATGAAGACACTTGACCACATTGGCTAAGGGATTTAGAATTTGTTCTGAAGGCATAATTACTAGACATGCCAACAAAGAGAAGTGGCAGGATCGGCCATGCTTCAGGAAGACTCCTCTGGCAGGATGCGCATGTCCTTAAAGAAATTCTCAAATCCTTAGCATGTCCTATCAGTCCCTCCATGATCTAGCCCCTACTGCCTCTCCAGTCTCCTCTCCTGCCATTGGCCCTCTTGCTGTCCAGGCCCACTTGGGTTCACTTAGCCTGGGGGTGAAGGTACCCCATGCTTCCTGCTTCTCCCACACACTTCCATAGCCTGCTAATAACTACTTTTCACAACTTAGCTAAATGTCACATCTTTAGGGAAAATATCCATGACCACCAAGTATCTTTTCCTTTCTATTTATCGATTATCCCAATGGTGAAATTACTAGATTTAAAAAGTTAACAGAATCAGAAAGTATTTACCCCAGAATAAAGAGAAATATTTTATGTATCTAGTTGATTTTATGCAATGATTTATTGTTTAGTCCTTGGATTAGAAAATAACAACACGTCCTCTTCCATAATAACTAGCTATTATGTGGAGGTTTATAATTTTCATGTTCACATAAATGTGATCTTCATATCTCACATGACTTCAAAACACCCCTGGGGAGTGTGTAGAGCAGGTGTTACCTGGTTTCACAGAGTCAGATGAGGGCAGAGAGGTGACTGGCCTAAGGGCATGGATTTTAAGTAACAATTTGGGACTTTATCCCTTCTGACTTTGAATCCTGGTCTTAATTTTTTTTTAAAAAAAATTACAGTTCTCATTCAATATTAATTTGTATTATTTTCAGGTGTATAGCATGTTAATTAGACAATCATATACTTTACAAAGTGTTCCCCCCAATATTCCAAGCACCCAACTGGCACCAATCATAGTTATTACAATACTAGAGGCCCAGTGCACAAAAATTTGTGCACTCGGGGGGCGGGGGGAGGGGGTCCCCCAGCCCAGCCTGTGCCCTCTCACAGTCTGGGACCCCTCAGGAGATAACGACCTGCTGGCTTAGGCCTGCTCCCGGGTGGCACAGGGCAGGCCCAATCCCTAAGTGCAGCCCCTGGTCAGGCTCAGAGCAGGGCCGATTGGGGAGTTGGGGCGCCGCCCCCTGTCATGCACAGAGCAGGGTGGATCGGGAGGTTGCAATGCCACCCTCAGTCACCCTCAGGGTAGGGCCGATTGGGGGGTTGGGGCATCGCCCCCTGTCACACTCAAGGCAGGGTCGATGGGGAGGTTGCGGCGCCACCCCCTGTCACGCACAGAGCAGGTCTGATCAGGGGGTTGGGGCGCTGCCCCCTGTCACTCACAGAGTAGGGCCGATAGGGGAGTTGGGGCACCGCCCCCTGTCACACACAGAGCAGGGCGGATCAGGGGGTTGGGGAGCCACCACTGTCACACTCGGGGCAGGGCCGATGGAGAGGTTATGGCTCTACCATGTCACACACAGAGCAGGGCTGATCAGGGGGTTGGTGCGCTGCACCCTGTCACACACAGAGCCGCAGGGCGATCAGGGGGTTTGGGCACTGCCCCCTGTCACGCTGATCCTGGTGCCGGGAGCCTCGCTGCTCCGCTGATCCCGGTGCTGGGAGGCATATTACCCTTTTACTATATAGAATAGAGGCCTGGTCCATGGGTGGGGGCCGGCTGGTTTGCCCTGAAGGGTGTCCTGAATCAGGGTGGGGGTCCCCACTGGGGTGCCTGGCCAGTCTGGGTGACGGGCTGAGGGCTGTTTTCCGGAAGCGAGTGACTGAAGCTTCCAACTGCTCCTTGTTTTCTTTTTTTTGTTTTGTTTTTGTTCTGGGCCAGCTTTAGCTCTGAGGCCTCGCTGCTGAAAACATGGATACAAAGTTTCGGTCCGCTGGCTTTCAGTCTGGCTGGTTTCTGGTGTTTTGTTTAGCTTCTTATTTGCAACATAGTACATAGTTGCTTAGAGTTGCAACTGAGAGGCCGGCAATTGAGGTGGGGAACGTTGGAGTTCGCAGCAAGCAAGCCTCATGCTCACTTCAGTGCCTGGCTGCCGGCCGCCATCTTGGCTGACAGTTAATTTGCATATACTCACTGATTAGCCAATGAAAAGGGTAGCGGTCATACGCCAATTACCATGTTTCTCTTTTATTAGTGTAGATTATCGACTCTATTTCCTATGCTGTACTTTACATCCTCATGACTATTTTGTAACTACTTTTCAATCTCTTCACCTTTTTTCACCCAGTCTCCCAACCCTCTTCCCTCTGGCAACCATCAGTTTGTTCTCTATATCTATGAGTCTATTTCTGCTTTGTTTGTTCATTCATATTGTTCTTTAGATTCCACATATAAGAGAAGTCATATGGTATTTGTCTTTCTCTGATGCAAACGGTAAAATTTGCTTCTTTTTTTATGACCGAGTAATATTGCATTGTATATATGTACCACAGCTTTTTATCCACTCGTCTATTGATGGGCACTTGGATTGTTTCCACAGATGGCTATTGTAAATGACACTGCACTGAACACAGGCATCCATATATTCTTTCAAATTAGTGTTTTGGGCTTCTTTGGATATATTCCCAGAAGTGGAATTGCTGGATCATAAGGCAGTCCCATTTTAATGTTTTGAGGTAACTCCATACTGCTTTCCACAGTGGCTGCACCAATCTGCATTCCCACCAACAGTGCACAAGGGTTCCCCTTTCTCCACATCTTCTCCAACGTGTTTTTTATTGATTTATTGATGATAGCCATTCTGACAGATGTTAGGTGACATATCATTGTAATTTTAATGTGCATTTTTCTGATGATTAGCATCATTGAGCATCTTTTCATATATCTATTGGCCATCTGTATGTCCTCTTTGGAGAAGTGTCTATTTCTGTCCTTTGCCCATTTTTTTAATTGGGTTGTCTGCTTTATTTGGTGTTGAGTTGCATGAGTTCTTTATAAATTTTGGATATTAACCCCTTATCAGATGTATCATTGGCAAATATGTTCTCCCATTCAGTGGGTTGTTTTTGAATCCTATTTTTTTTGACTGGATTGTTTTTCCTCTCAAATAGAATATCATGAAGAGAAATTAATATAAGTGTAAAAAGTGCTGTGTAATGTGTAGCAGTCAATATTCAATTAACATATGGAGAAATGGTGAAAGAATAGAAAGCCCACAAAAACAACAGAGTGGAATAAGATAAAGGCTTTGACTCATATCCAACTTGTTATAGAGCCACAATTCTTTTGGTCAATTTGAAAGATTATCCAGGAGCAAAGTATTTACATTTTGCTTACATGACTTCAATTTCTATCAGTAAGTTACTAGTCTTCTTTGCGGTTAGTAATCCAGCTTTTCAACCATATGAGCAGAGGATTTATTTTGTGTTGCAGACAGTTCTGTTGAGAAGATGGGCAACACGTTATGACCTGGTTATGCCTCCAGGTAATATGGCGAGGGTTGGTGGTGGAGGGGGGAGGCAGAAGCTGGGATTATCATCTCAAGTTTTCTTATTGTTCAGTCAACCGATTGATATTCAAGCTTTGTCCTAAAATTTAGTTTAAATGCACTGTTTGGAAGTTGAGAGATTTATTTCTATGGGTATGTCTGGCTCAAGGCCAGATGGACAGAGGGGAAAGCAGAGTGTGTCCTAGAAAGCATCAAGGGAGTGATGTTTAGTTCATCATTTGCAAGGTGGGATTCTGAGTGGCAGCCAGATTTAATTACTTGGAGATCACTAGAAGGTGCTGTGATCTGAAGCAGGAAGGAGCTGTGGACCACAGCCTGGGGAAACAGAGAAACCAGAGACCAAAATGTAGGAAGAAATGGACATGGAGCAATGACTGATCCTGCCAGAGGATGTTGCTATTGCCCAGGGTTCTGCTGACTGGATTGTTGCAGGGATTATGCCTTCTTGCCCAGATAGCTCTCTAAGTTGCCATGAGCATCACAAGTCAAGCTCCCTACCCTAGTTCCTCCTAAGACATTGTTCAGTAGTACCACCAAACCTAGACATCATATGCAGCAAAGTTTCTATGGGAAATATAGTCAAGATTTCAATTTGGCCTTTCATTTTAGATTAATGTTTAGCTTCCTAACTGGTCTTCCTGTTCTACCCTTGATTTGCTTCAGGAATATCTCAATATGGAAGTTAGAGTGATCCTGTGAAACTATGTAAAATCCTGTATTTTTGTTCAAAACCCTTAGATGGCTTTTCATTTCACTCAAAGTAAAAGCCAGAGTTCTCAAGATATTTACTCCTCATCCTTACTTATAGGATCTTGCCCATTGCCCTAACCTCACCCACCTGCTCTGGCCTGATTGGTGGCTTTGCAGCTACTCAAAAGTGCCAGGCATACTGCTATACAAGGCCTGTACACTTGCTTTGTCACTTCTTAGACTCTCTTCTGTCCTGCACATGTTTCCTCTGCATGGCCTTCAAATCTTGGTGAGCAATCACCTTATCAGAGTCCTTTCCCAACGCCCTACTAAAAACTGCACCTCTTGCCCTTGCCATCCTTCTTCCATGTTTTTTTTTTAATTTGCCATTTCCTTTACTTAATACATTTATTTATTATCTGTTCCTTTCTAAGGTGAAGTTCCATTAGGGCAGGGATTTTTGTCTTTAAAAATATTTTGTTAACTCTTGTATTCCCTGTGCCTAGAATTATTCCACATGCATAATAGACATTCAATAAATACTTCAATATATAAATAACCTTTCATTGGTTTGGGTCCTCTGCTCTGTTATTTTCCGCCCATCCATTTATCCATCCATCCATCCATCCATCCATCCATCCATCCATCCAGTCATTTATGACCCAATCACTCATCATGGCCTCTGATGCTACTCTCCCTTTTGTTTATTATTCTCTAATTTTATTTGCTTCTTGTAGCTCCCCAGGAGTTTAAATTGGTTTCCTCCTGAAAGACTTTGAACTTTCCCTCTCTTTTGTCTTGAAAGTTCTTCCTCCAGATACAGATCTCACCTCCTTAGAGAAGTCTTTCCTGACCATTCTACCTAAATCCTCCCTTGTTTCCAACCCCAATAACTCTGATTGCTATCATGTTACCCTATTTTAGTATAATTTTGGGGATAAAATAGCACCATTCAGAATTGTTAATGTATTTATTTACTTGTGTACTGCCTTTGTCTCCTCCTGTATGTCCCCTGGTAGGATGTTAAGTTTCTTCAGAGCAGGGACCTGGTGATTGTGTTGCCCATTGTACACCCAGTATCTAGACCAAAGACTGGAACATATTTGATGCTTAATAAGTTATTTGTTGGTTGTTGATTAGAAATATGTTTTCTGGAGTTCAACACCAGCTTTATCATTGCCTATCCCTCTGACTTGGGGACAGTGTTTAACTTTCCTGTACTTCAGTTTCTTACCTATAGATGAGTTTTGTAATAGTAAATCCCTCATGTGATTGTTGTGGGGAATAATAATGATATTAATTATTACTACTATTATTGAGCAATTGCTGTATACCAAGTGCTATTTTAAACTCTACCTATATTTAATTATTTAATCCTCAATTCCACTCTATGAAGTGGGTGCTATTTTCATTCCTATATTATAGATAGCTAAAGTTTTGGAAAGACAGATAATATGTAGTTACTAAGAGGTGGAAAAGGGATTGGAGCCCAGGCAGGTTGGCTACAGAGCCTGTGTTTTTATATGTGCTCAGGACATAGTAATTACTCCATAAATGCCAGTCATTATTATTATTAACTATGCAACATTACAAATGAATACACTATAAATCCTATTATTTCCCTAAAGATGTCTGCTGTGAAACAGGCAGCTTCATTTTAGATTCCAGGAAAAACAAGAGGAATTCACACTGATGCTAGAATATAATTTGAAAATACCATCCTTTTTTACTTAGGGAGTAATTAAAATACATATAAATAAATTTATTTTATTTGATCATTAACTTTTAATGCAAATATAACATGTGCTATATTATACTGGCAAGTGACATCTGTTAAAACAAGATTCCAGAATGCCAGTTTGGCTTAAGTAATTCTGTGAAAGAGGTTCAATATCTGAATTCTGGATAATTCCCCAATACAAATTTCTTGGCAAATTAGAGCATGCAGGTTTTCAAATTTGCTTTCAAATAGTTAAAACTAAACTGCAAATCCTCAAATGTCAAGGGAATACTGTGATTTTGGTTTTATACTTGTAACTTGTATTATGGACATTTATATATACTTACCAATATTTACTAAGCTGCAATATATTTTTTTTTTGCGAGTAGGTAGTAATTTTCCTAATTTTTTCTTACTATACTTATGCTAGAGCCTTGAATTTTATAGGGAGTAAACAGTTTTTACCAATATTAGATAACCATTGTTAACTTGTACATATTTGGAACTTATATTTCATATTCAGGGAAATTGTTTTTTCTGGAATTACATCATGACATTGAGTGATTAAGTGTCTCTACATGTCAACTGTGTTTTATAGGAGATACAGCACCTCTGTTCAAATGAAGGATTTGTATTTAGACTTTTGATAAGGGCAATGGGTCTCCCTAGTGAAGGCATTTAGAGGATGACAGAATTTTAGAGCTGGAAAGAACTTTGGGAGCCTATAACCCAATTTTTTCCTTTTACAAATGAGGAAACTGGAAACCTGGGAGTGTAAGTGACTTGTCTAAAATCTCAGCTAGTTTCTATCAGAACTGGAGCTTGGACCCAGGTCTCTTCCTTCCTGTTTCGATGCTTTGCCAGAGCAAAGAGACAAAATGCTCCAGGAATTTTGCTGGAGAACTTAGGAAATCTAGATGAATGGATAGTTAGTGTGCTCGTGACACCATCTGTCTCAATAACAAATGCATTTAGCAAAGTTTTCATGCATCTTGTAACTGAATCTGTTAATAAGAGTCTCCTGTGAATAGAGTTATATATTTTAGTTTCACTAAAAATAATAAATTTCTCTGATTAAAACTAAAGCCACAAATTGGGAAAGGCTATTTGAACACATAAAATAGGGAAGGTATTAGATTCCAGGTGAATAAATGATAAAATAACTCCTAAAATTCATTGAGTAAAGACAAGACAATAGGAAAAAAGAGCAAGAGACTAAAGTGTAATTTCACAGAATAGGACACAAGAATGACTGTGAAATATGTGAGATGTTAAACCTCACCAATAATCAGAGAAGTGCAAGTTAAAACCACAACTAAATGACATATTTTGTGTCTAACAGAGGCAATCAAAAACTGTATGCCAGTAACAAATATTGATGAGGATGTAAAAGACCAAGCACTTTCAATTATTGTAGGTGGGGATATACATTGATACAACCACTTAGGAGAACAATTTGGGATTATGTTGTATGATTTAAAACATGTGGGGTAAATGGACTCTATGCTGATTCCCAAGGATCTCCACCTCCTGGAATTTACACCATGTAAGTTCCCGCCCTTTGAGTGTGGCAGGTCTGTGACATGCTTCAGTAGACTACGGCACAAGTGATGGAATGTCCCTCCTGTGAATAGATCTCATAAAATTCTGACTTCCGTGTTGCTAGCAGATGCTCTGTCTTGCTGGCTTTGATGATACAAGCTGCCACATTCTCAGTTGCTCTGTGCTGAAGTCCAAATAACAAGCAGCTGCGGGTGGAAAGCAAGTAAGGAAGTGAAGCCGCTGGTCCAGAAGCTCACATGGAATTGAATGCCACCAAAACTACATGAACTTGGAAGCAGCTTCTTCCCCAATTGAACAGTCCAATGAGACCCCAATCCTGGCTCACATCTTGATTGCAGTCTGGTGAAAGACCCTTGAAGCAGAGGATTTCTGACTCAAGAAACTGTGAGATAATAACCATGTCTTTCTATGTTGCTACACTTTTGTGGTAACATCATCCTACAGCAGTAGATAACTAAAATAAATTTCCTAGGTCAGCAATTCCACTCTTTTTTTAAAAAATATATTTTATTGATTTTTTACAGAGAGGAAGGGAGAGAGACAGAGAGCTAGAAACATCGATGAGAGAGAAACATCGATCAGCTGCCTCCTGCCCATCTCCTACTGGGGATGTGCCCGCAACCCAGGTACATGCCCTTGACCAGAATCGAACCTGGGACCTTTCAGTCTGCAGGCCGATGCTCTATCCACTGAGCCAAACTGGTTTCGGCAGCAATTCCACCCTTAATCATAAACCCTCAAGAAACTCTTGCACTTCTCCAGGAGGTAGGTGCAAGAATATGGGTAGCAGTATTATTTGTAAAAGTAAAGGTATAAACATTATATAAGAGTCCAAAATAGTAAATAGTCAATGGAATAGACATAGGAATAGTAAATGGGAATAGTCAATAGAATACTAAAAAACAGTGAAACAAATGAACTGCAACTATATACTAGTACATGAACCTGATGAAATTCAGACACAATGTTTTGCAAGACAGGCAAGACACTGAAGAGTGCAAACAGAATGGTTCCATTTAGAGATAAACAGGACAAAGCTGAACAATATATTGTTTGAGGATGCACACTTTTCCGAAAGGGAATCATAAACAAAATTGAAATAGTTATTTTTGGTAAGGGTATTATAGGAATAAGTATTTCTATAAGACTTAGATTGGGGAAGTGAACATATTTGGAGCTATTTATAGTGTTCTCTTTCTTAAGCAGGATTGCAGATACCCTGATTATTTTTATAATTATACTTCATTCACTAATGTTTATTTTGTATATGTTCTTTTGTCTATATATAATATTGCACAAAAAATGGATTCAACACTGTTTCTATCCTAAAAACATTTTGCAGAGAACTACTAATGGTGACCCTTTCATTTGATTTAACTGGTAAATGAAGCCCTAACTACTGAAAAAATTGACAAATTCTTGACCATCCCATCAGATACTTAATTGGTAGTGGATATCTTTATCTTCTAGTCTAGAGATTGGGCTTGGGAACATAGCATCTCCAAGTCTTGTAGGGGCTTTTCTGGATGATCTGTAGTTCTCTTTTCCTGAGACCATTACCAAAATGATAGAATACAACTGTCTAATAATAATTCAAGGTAGAGAGATCTGAAAAGACGTCATACAGAGGAGAGAATGGCTGGGAAATTTTTAGACTCAAAAGACATGAATTCTCAGATTCAGGAAATACAAAATATCCAAATAAGATTAAATTAGACTCAGTTTTTCATAATGAAATTGTGGAACACCAGAGAAAAACGATCTGAAAAGTAATCAGAGAGAAAAATCAAATTACATATAAAGGAAATATTAGCATGAGAGCTATTTCTTGGTAGCAATAAAGAAACTGGCAAACAAAAGGATATCTTCTCAAAGGCAAGGCTTAAAGGTTCTTGGAGAAGAGGCCAGTATATATTATTAGTTTAATAATAAATATAAGTCATGAAGTCTATGGTATAAAACTCTGGAACAAAAGAATCCTTGTTTTACATTTATGACCTATTAATTAAGATTATTAGAGCAGTTTATATTAGTAGCTTATTGCTATGATAACAAGTGACCACAAATTTATTTTCTCAAATTTCTGGGGCTTAGAAGTCTAAAGTAAGTTTTATTGGGTTAAGTTCAAGGTTTTGGCAGGAGACTTGCAGAGTGTGTTTCCTTACAGTTTCCACGAGGCCTCTTCCTCCATCTTCAAAGCCAGCAATGTCCCGTTGAGGTTTCCTCATGCCCTATCACTTAGACACTTCTTTTTTGTAGTCAAATCTCATTCTGTCTCCCTCTTATAAGAAAATTTGTGTGTTTTTTTAATTGGGCCTACCTGAATAATCCAGAATAACCTCTTATCACATCTGCAAATACCCTTTTACCATTTAAAGTAACATGTTCATAGAACCTGGAATTCAGAGGTCGACATCCTTGGGAAACCATTATTCAGTGAACCACAAGCAGAAAGGAACCTTCGAGGTCATTCAGTCTAAATATTACTCTGTGAAGAATTCTAGATTAGCAGTGAATCCATGGACATTTGTTTTACTTTGTCATTAACAACCAGAGTGACCTTAGGCAGGCCCCTTCATCTTTCTGAGCCTCTGATTCTTCCTTCTTTCCTTTACATATTAATTCAAGAACTGTTTTTTCAGTATTTCCTATGTACCAGGTGCTATTGTAGGTTCTATAAAAATGGTGCTTATCCTAAAACTAGAGGCCTGGTGCAC
Source organism: Myotis yumanensis (assembly GCF_028538775.1). Lineage (NCBI taxonomy): Eukaryota > Metazoa > Chordata > Mammalia > Chiroptera > Vespertilionidae > Myotis > Myotis yumanensis. The sequence goes on along the minus strand of NW_027223752.1, from coordinate 230,994,996 downwards.
AAATTCGTGCACAGGTGGGGTCCCTTGGGGTGGCCTGTGGGGATCGGGCCCTAGCTCACGCCCCCAGCCTCGCAGCCCCACAGCCCTGCCATGGCCTGGCATTGCCCCCTCTCCTGCTTCACCATCCCACCTGTAGGGCAATCAATCGGGGCTGGGGCCCCCCGCCACTGCCACTGGTCACCATCTGCAGGGTGATCAGTGGGGCAATCAGACCCCAGCTTGCACCCACCTTGGCCTGGTGCCCCCCGCTCACCTGCTCCACTATCCCACCATGGTCCCGCTCTCGTCAGGGCCCATCAAGGCAGGCAGCATCTCCACTGCCATGTACTGCCAGTGCTGTGTCACCGACGCCCGCCATGTTCCGCACCACCCCCTGGTGGTCAGCACACATCATAGAAAGTGGTCGAACTCCTGGTGGAACTCCTGAGGGGACAATTTGCATAATAGGTGTCTATTATATAGGATAATAAGAAATAATGTGAATCGCTTCTCGGCCTTTTGACTAAGATCAAGTGCAGTATCTGTTCTTATCAGTTTAATATCTGATACATCCTCTATCTGAGGACATTATATTAAGTGTATTTTTGGAGCAGGGAGAGAGAATAGGAGCTTGCTCCATCCACTCCACACATCGACCTGGTATTGCAGTACCTCCAGGAATGGTGCACAAAAAGAAAAAGAAGAAAATAGAAGAAATAATGTGCTTAAAGCATCTAGTAAGATTCCTGACATATAGTGAGAATTTAATAAATGAAAACCATTATTATGGATTGAAATACAAAACGAAGACATTTAAATGACAATGATATCTTCAGAAGTGGAATCCAAGAGGGCAAACATTCACTCACTGAGTATTTGTGCAACGCCCACCATGTGCTTTGTGCTAGGTACTGACAATACAAAGATGCATGAACCCTCTTCCCTGCTCCTGAAGAGAATGTATGGGCACGAGGAACTCTGTACAAGTAGAGTCCTATGAGCACAGAGATGGAATTACAGAAACAGCATCCTAGACTGATTCTTGTCTGACTCCCAGAGGTGGAATTCTTCTTTTCACAAAATGAATTATTCTCAGGAAAGATCAGCTAAAGGTGTGTGTGGGGGGTGTGTCCTACATTCTCTTTGTCTTTTGTGCTCTTGCCTCTCCCAAGCCTCACCTTCTTTGGCTCCCCCATTACCACCATATTCCCTTGTGTGGAATTACCCTCCTTTTGTGTTATTTCTCTCTCTGTCAGTCTGTGATCAGGAATGTCACTCTGCCCTTTGATATTTAGATCCAATTGACTATAGCTCTGCTTTTATGGTCCTAGGGAAGCACAATTCTGTCCCCTTGGGGTGTTTATAGTAATGCAAACAAATCAAGAGAGGCTAGTATTCATCTCTGATTTTTGAGTCTTTTGGCAAGTCTAACATATTGGTTCACTCCACAAGGTCCAGTTATTAGTTGTGTTGCTCTCTTCTCTCTTCTCTGCTTTTCACTACCACTTAAATTTCTTTTTGTTTCCAAGGCAGAGAGGATTGGTATTCTCTTAATGCCTCTTTCTAATGCTTGCTCTCTAGGCAAACTTTATCAGAATACTTTCATAATCAAAGACTGTTTTCTCCCTAAGAGAAACCTGATATCAGCCATTCATTCATCAACATTAACTCAAATGTCACTTCTGGTAAATCTTTTCTTATCTTCCTAGACAATATATGCCTCCTTCCACTGTGCGCCCATAGCTTATAGAGCTTGTTATACCATGATTATTTGCTTTCATTTTTGCCTTTGCCACTTAATCTGTGAGCAACACTAGGGAAGGACCAGATTTTATTATTTTTTAAATGAATGTGATTTATGCTTGCTCCAAGAGTGAGTATCAACTATTGATTGTTGAATGAATGCATGCCTTCAGGACCAAGGCAGTATCATGAGACAATTAGAGGACTTCCAGAATTGGTCTAATTCCTTTGCTCAAAACTCAGAGATCCTCAAATTTAGGACTATACCCAGGTAGGCAGTCTTGCTTATTCTTTTTGGCATTCAGGCCCATGTATATTTATTTAATAAACATATGTGTCAGGAGCTTTATGTGTTATTTCCTACCATCCTTCAGAAAACGCATTTATGGAAACATCAGGATCCTTGTTTTAAAGATGTCAAAGCTGAAGTTAACTAACTTGCTCGAGATCATACAGTTGCAGAATGGATGGTAGAACCAGGGTTGAAACCCAGGCCTGTCCCTGAACTCAGGCTCATTCCACTGCATCACATTGTCCACCCACATGAGCTCTGCAGCCATGGTGTGACCACTCGGCTTCCTTTGGGGAGTAGACTGGGGCATAAGGAAAGTCAGTTTTGATACCCTCAGGGGATTGGTGCCATGGTGTACAAGAATTCCTGATGACTGCTGCTGTCAAGATGACTGGTGACCACTCTGAACAAAGGCCAACATGCCTTTTGGGATAGCAGGATTTGGCTTTTTCCTAAAATAGCACAGCAAGTTTGTTTATTTGAAGTGGTTCTTTGGCATATGTCTTTATAGCCTCCCTTCTGTCTACCTTACCTATGACTTCCGACTCTCCACGGTCAGTCAGTGATATTGTAGACATCCCATAGTGGTCAGCGCAACACTGGGTTCTCCCTACCTGAAGGATATTGGCAGCTTTTTTCACTGGCTTAATCCAGGGTGCGAGCAGTGTCGGAAGGGCTAAGAAAGTGGTGGGGGACTGTTTCCAACTAAGTGGGAGTGACAGACAGATTGGTGTCTCTCGTTGAGCGTTTCAGGCCTCCAGGAAAGGAGATGTGGGTTAGGAGGGAAAAGACAGCATTGTGAGAAGAGGCTTTGGAATCACACGAACCTGAGTTGAATGCTAGCTTCGTGCTATTTGTGACTCTGTGATTTGATCTCTCAGAGCCTCAGTTTCCCTTTTTAAAAATTTTAGGAGTAATGATGACCTCATGATGTTGTGAGGATTAAATGAGATAAAGAATAATGGGTCCAAAACAGAGCAGATACTTGGTAAATACTATAGCTGATTTCCATATTCAGGCTCTTGAATGAGGAAAGAAAGTACTCAAAGACAATCATTGTTTCCTCACATTTTCTGAATTAGTCCAAATGCCCCAATTTTTTCCACTGACATGGGAGACAAATTTGAGATCCATTCTTGTCAAAGCTACCTAGAATCGCAGAGGCCATTCATCTTATTTCAATTAAGAAAAAGTTATCTTGCAGAGATAGAGCAATTGCCCCCTTAACCAAGTGACCAATCTTAGTACCAGTAACACTGGGGTCACCCTGACATCAAGAATCTCTTGATGTGATGCATCACCTACAAGTGTTCTTACTAAAAGGTGTAAATGGAATCTAATCAAGTCTCTATACCTAACTTCCAGCTTACAGGAAATAGGATAGAGGACCAAGATAACTGAAATTGTAAGAAAATAGTCTAGAATGTGGGATGTTCTATAAGACAACTGGTCTGGAGTCTTTAAAAAGTCAACATCATGAGAAAAGGTAGAGACACTGTCCTAGATTAAGAGAGTTAGCAGAGGCATGCAATTAAATGCAAGAAGTGGATCTTAACTGGGTCCTCAACTGGAAAATAAAACAGGTGTCAAATATATTTTGGGACAGTTGGTACAATTTGAATGTTTATATATTAAATGTTAGAAAATACATTTGACACCCCACCTCCCCACACCTATACAACCTTCATTTCTTCTCCACCTCTCCACCCTATATTCTGAATCAGTCATTTAGTTGGTCTGGTGATGGGGCCAGGGCATCAATATCTAGTAAAAATTCCCCAGGTTTAAAAAAAATGAGGACCACACTCTTGCACCTGTGCACCAAGAGACACATACAAGCTAATTCATAGGAGTATTGCTTGGAAAATGGAAACCACCCACACGCCCATCACCAGTAGGATGGGTAAATGGTGCTACTTATGACGAAGGAAAATGACTGCTTTAAGGCCTATAATACCTGATAGTTAACTTTCTGGTCTCTTAAGCTGAATTCCCAGTTTTCATTTATTCTATCCTCTTCTACTTCAGCATTAGTTGCATATTATAATAAGGACATTGCTATAAGAGCTGACTTTAACCCTTCATTTCTGAAAATTTCACTCACTGGTTATCAATTTCTCCAGAGTGAAGTATGTCATTCTGCTTAGATATCAAATTCCCAGTTTCCAGTTTGTGGCTTTTGGAGAAAGGGAACTGGCTTGCTTCTTTAAAAGCCACTTGCAGTAGCCTGCCTGGAGTTTAAAATTTTATGGCTTATTCCATTAGCCCATGTGATATTGCCCCATCTGAATTTAGCTAACTGAGCTGCTGCCTAATTAACATTTCTCTCCACTCATACCTTTGCCTCCCTAATGAGTTGAGAATTATGTTTTCACAGTGTGTACCAGGAAGGCAGACATGTCTGGGATGACTTTCTGAGCTGATATTTTCTTCTTTCTTCCTGTAAAATCCCGCTTTACTATTTTAGTCATTGTTTTTAAAATAATGTCCTAGAGCCGATGGAAATATTATTATTAAATAAGCTAATCAGGTTTGTGGTTCCTCATAAACCTGAGTTTCAGCATTCTGACTTTCACTATCAACTTAATTAACTGGGCCTCTCCGAGTGAAAGCAACAGTGTTGTTTTGTTTCTTACTGTTGACATGTGTTAATGACTCATCAGCAGGGTATTAATGTTCATTTTCATCCAACAAGGACTGAAGACACAGCTTTCACAGTTTATTAACTTTAAGGTTCCCTGGATCAGAATCATCTGTGAGGGTCTGAAGCCTCTTAAAAATTGTAATGCACTTACCTGGTGCATTTATGATAGTTGGAGCCCATGTTTATTTTGACAAAGGGAAGTATATTAGTTCATGGAGGGATAATGGTGTGTGATCAAAGTAAACACCTTTGGGAGATTCCAAGATAATTTCAGAAGCTGTCACTAATTAAAAACCAAGATTCAGGTGCATTTGCCACCACTAGGAAGGGAATCTGTGCTATGAACCTTTGGATTTCATTTTTAAAACATTATAGGAAATAATATTGTGGCCTAAAAGAACATTAAATATAGAAACCAAGAGGTTTGAATTTTCCTTGAGGTTTTTTTTTACAGAGCACAGTGTCTAAATTATTCAATTATTGGGTATATCAGTTAGCGTTTGCTTCGTAATAAGCCATCCTAACATGTAGAGGTTTAAATGACAACCCTTCTTTTAGTTCACAATTCTATGGGTTGGCAATTTGGATTGGGCTCAGCTGGGCCATTCTTTTTGCTGGTCTCAGTTGGACCTCACTCATATGTTGTTGGTCAGTTAACAGGTTGGTCAGAGACAGCTTGGTCAGATGGAATGGCTGTTCTCTGCTCCATGGTTTCTCACATCTTCCAGGAGTTTAGCCCACTCTGGATTTTAGTGCTGGGAGCCTGACCACACAGCCTCCCCGGCTGAGCGGGAGGAGCCCTTTGATGCACATCATGTTACTCTGAGTGTCAGCGGAGGACCTGGAGCAGGCGGAGGCCTCCTGGTAAAGGTACACAAACCTGTGAGGATCCAGGGACAGCAGAGATGGGGGAGGTGAAGTGGAGGGATTTTCTACATTCCTCCAAGCAGGCCAGGCTGTTTGGAATTTTCGATGGAGACAGAATTCTGTGGATTATTTGAATATCTGCATTCAGAGGTGCCTAAAGCAACTGAACACTTCCAATGACATAACCGCTGCTCTTTTTCATTTAAGTCAGTTTGTGTTAGCTTCCCTTATAATTAGAGTTCTGGCTAATGCAATGTGTTGTGTGTGTGTGTGTGTGTGTGTGTGTGTGTGTGTGTTGTGTGTGTGTGTGTGTGTGTTGTGTGTGTGTTTGTGTGTGGTGTGTGTGTGTTTGTGTGTGTTGTGTGTGTGTGAGTTGTGTGTGTGTGTGTGTTGTGTGTGTGTGTGTGTGTGTATGTTCCCCACCACCAGAGTAGGAGCTTCCTAAGAGCTGGGACTGTCTCTTTATCATCTTGGCATCCCACTCTCAGCTCAGTACCTGTCTCTTGACTCCGCTTGTGTGATTTAATGATTTAGTGAACGAGCTTAGTAGACAATGGATCACATCTTTAATGGTAAACTCAGGATTTGGGATTTTTGTCTTTACCGGCTTGCTCACACAATTACTGTGTTCTGACCCCATATCAGCAACTGGAAGTATTTTGTCCTTGTGTCTTTAAATGTCTATTAGCTTGTCTCACTGTCATTTGATTCTTTGGGCTGAGATGCAGGGGAAACAAATTCTCTTTAATTGAGGGTTCCTGTTATGAGGACTTACATTATTGCTTGGTTTTAACAAACAGAATATTACAGAAACTGGTGATTATTGTGATGGGAAGGAGTGAACATGCTACATGAGTCATTACATCAGCCCCAGCATGTTTAATGGTCTGTTATGCTGAGCAGAGAGCAGCAGGAGCCTGCTGGGGAAAAGACAAGGCAAAAGGCTCAGAAACTAATTTTTTTCTCAAACTGTCTAACTTATATGCAGAGAACTGTCACCATTCTTCCAACTGCAAAGGAAGCAACAACTTGGAGGAATTCCGCCCCCCCCCCCCCCCCCATGACCAATGAGTATGGGATGTAAGTTGATCCACGTGGTTCAGGAATGTTTTAAAATGGTATGATGATGGTAGTGATAATTGACTCTTAGGACCAGATAAACGCAGTAATGCCTTAACATCTGCTTTCATGCCTGGAAAAAGGAAAAGTAAGAGATACCCAGTTTAAAAAGTTATATGAAAACACATTGGCTTTTTAAAAGGTTTGTCTTTTAGAGGGAAAACATAATAACCAAAGTACAAAAGCACTGGACTGGGAGTCAGGAGTCCTGGTTTCAGTTTTGGCTGAACTTCTGTTTGGATGAACCAACTTGGGCAAGATAATTAACATTTTGAAGCCTAGGTTTTCTCATCTGCCCAAATGGCTTAGTACTTTTCTAGATCACAGAGTGGTGAGTATTGAGAAAAGATTGGTGAAATGTGAGCAACCACATGGGTAAGAAAATTTGATCAAGTAGTAGTATTATTGATAACAATATTGCAGGTCACATGAAATATACCTTATGTATTTTAACTGAACACAAACCCTTCAATGTTACATAGTTTCTACAAATGTAATGTGGCCTTTGGCAGCAGTATTGGAGACCTAACATTCACAACGAATAAGAAGGTGCTTCTACTCTACCCTGGGCTGCTCAGTCCATTTCTGGAATATTATATTCAGTTTTGGAGGCCACAAATGAACAATAACACACATAACCTTGAGAATATTAACAGGGGAGTATAAAAAATGGTAAAGCAATTTGAAGCCATTGATAAAGAGAAAATTTTCAAGGAATTGGGGATGTTCCTTGAGAAGATAGACTTTGTGTTTGTTGGAGTATTGGGGGAGGCACATAATGTGCAAAGGCTGCCATATGAAGGGAGGGTTAGTCTTATTTATATTATACCAAGTAACAGAACTGAAATTAATGGAAGTAGATGAGGAGGTCAAGGGTTTGATAAGCTTTGTGTTGAATAGACTTGTGTGGAACAGCCTTGCAATAAGTATTGAATAGAGTGGCACACTTTCATCACACATAAAGGAAGACCTTTGGAATTATTAGTTTTTCCCAAGTTGAAAGAGGCTGCCTCAATTCAATACCTCTAGAGGTTCATAAGTGGAAGTTTAGCTTCACTATCTAATGGACCACTGGACTAAATGGATACATGTCTCTTTTATCTCTCAAAACCAATAGTTATGTTGAGGATGAGGGTCTGGGCGTACCAGTTTGCTCAGATAGGGGTTCTCAGGATGAGGGGTAGGGATGAGGGAATAGCAATGGCTGCCAATTCCATGCATTCACAACTGTTGTCTTATCTTTATGAGAAGGCAAGAGGGAGCGGGGGAACTGGAGTGTTCATGAGGGTCTCTACTTGCCCTCTGTTGTTGGGCTGAATGAGCTATGACCTGTGCTGAACGGGTTTATGGGAAGAAAGAAAATAGAGCTGTGCACCCTGGAGCAGTCTGGTCCCGGATGATCGTCATCGATCCCTCCTGTCATTTAAAAAATGAAGAATCCTTAGAGTTCAGTTTCCCAGGAGACTTCTGGGAATGACAGCGGCTTTTCAGAGGTAGGAGTTCCTGAAATGACAGAACAGTTTTGAATAAAAAACAATACTATATTTTTAATGCAATTTTAACATGAACACAATTATTTTAATGCCAGTCAAAAATTGTCCTACTACTCCTGTCTTGTGGAATACAGGATACCTATAAAGACACAGTCCCCATATGCTTAACAATACCAACATTTTGTGTCTTTAAAAATATTTGCTTGATTTTATGAAATTTTCCTAGTTTCTGGTAGCCCCCTCAAATAACATTTTACCCAAGGGAGATATGGAGGGGATGTAGAGATTTTTTTTCTCCTCCCTGGGCTCTGGAAACAACATATTGTTCTACAAAAGACGGAATTGAGTTCATTGTCCGCTGCTGAAGGGATCAGCCATTTCTTTCTAAGAGCTGCCGTGGTGACATATTTCCCCTCATTTACACTGGAAAGTGGGGCATTTGCTTGTGAGACAGGTTGAAAACAATTTATGTGGCATTTCGAGAAGGTGGAAAATGAACCAGCCTCCCCCCTCCCTCCCTCCCTTTCCTTTGCCCTCCCTTCTCCCTGCTTTTTGACAGTTTGCATGTAGGTAAAGAATATTATAGCAGTAGGGAGGCCAATTAAAACCAATTACAGCCTGACTGACCTGTCACCACAATCAAATTACCAAAAGAACAGTGTAGCATATTTGGAAAACAGTTTCTTCCAGACCCTGATTGGGTGGCATTTTATTGTAGGGATCTCAGCACGATAATCACTTAGCTGCAATACCAGTTGTCCCTCATCTCTTCTGTATTCATTTTTTCACTATTGGATCCTACTCTTTAGAAAACCTAAAAGGAGCTCTATCCGGTTTTGTTCAGTGGATAAAGCATTGGCCTGAGGACAGAAGGGTCCCAGGTTCTAGTCAGGTCAAGGGCACATACCTTGGTTGCAGGCTCCTTCCCGGCCCAGGCCCTGGTCCTGATCAGGCTCATGCAGGAGGCAACCAGTTGATGTGTTTCTCTCATATCGATGTTTATCCTTAAAAAATCAATGGGAAAATATTCTCGGGTGAGGATTAACAAAAAAAAAGGAAAAAAAAAGAGAAAATCTAAAAGGAAATGAGGAAGACATAAGAAACAAATGGGAAGGTAAGATAGAGACAACAGAGTTGCCTTGGAAGCTTACCTTTCCTTATTATTCTTTTTATCATATACTAGTAGTTGGTAGAGCCTTCAAACACATTAGCAAAGTGTAGGGGGCACATGTTGTCTCACTGGAACATATTTCTCTAGCCTCATTGCTCTATTACATAATTCACTCCAGTCACACTAACATTTTACTAGTTCATAAAAATTCTCCAAATCCTCAATAACTGGAAGAGCTCTGAGCTCTATTTCATTCTTCTTGATGGTTGCATAATATTCCAGGATGTCAATACACCATAATTTATTCAAGTATTTTCTTGTTAATGAAAATTAACATTGCTCTCAGGTTTTGTCACTACAAACAAAACTGTGGGAAGCATCCTTCTACACAGATTGTTATGCATTTGTGGTTGTTACGCAATTCCAGGAGTGGGGTTTCTGGGCATAGAAAATGTAAATTTTTAATCTTAATAGGTGTTGTCAGCTTGCTTTCCAAAACATAGGAACATTTCATGTAGCACCAATTTAAGTACAATTTCCCTCACATTACCACCAAAAATAAGTATTATAGCTATTTTCAATTTTTTTATTGTTGATAATATTACAGATATCTCCCATTTCCCCCCCTTTAACTTCCCTTCTTCCAGCCCCTACCCACCACCCAAGTCTTCACTACCCAATTTCCCGTATCCATGGGCTATGCATATAAGTATATAAGCTCTTTGGTTTATCTCTTCTCATCCTCCCACATCCATATAGAGGTATGTCAGTCTGTTCCATGCCTCCATGTTTCAGGTCTTATTTTGTTGGTCAATTCATTTTGTTCATTAGATTCCACAAATAAGCGAGATCATGTGATATTTGTCTTTCTCATTTTGGCTTATCTCACTTAACATAATATTTTCCAGGTCCATCCGTGCTGTCCCAAAGTATTTTCAATTTTTGTCTGCTTTATGAGGGTATAAGCTGAATTTAACTTACATTTCCCTAGGTATTAGAAAATTTGAATATTTTCTAATATTTGGGGGGGGCATTTGAATTTGACTTTTAATGAAATGTCTATTTAAGTCCGTTGCCTGTTTTTGTATTGAATTTTCTTTTTCTTGTCAGTTTACAAGAAATATTTATATACAGGAGTGGACAAAAGTAGATTAACTCACCAGCTGTCATCACCTAAAAGATAATTCATGAGAATGGGTATAAAACAATAATAATAACAATAATAATAAGACAAGTAACATAATAATTAATAAATAAATAATAAAAATAAACTTAGTGTTTCATGTACTCAAAACTGTAAACCTACTTTTGCCCAACCCTATATGATAGCTATTACTTACCTATGTTACAAAATTTACCAATCATTTGTTAATTGGTTGTTTGTACTAGCTTTTGCCATATACATATTTTAAAAGACCTTTGTGTAGACAAATACCTCTGTCTTTTTTTCTTTTATTTTAAAAGTATCTTCTTGCTTCCAATCTTGATTAAAAGGGTTTCTTTACTTTTTTTCTTTATTGATTAAGGTATTACATATGTGTCCTTATCCTCCCAGTGACCCCCCCAAATCATGCCCTCACCCTCACCCCCTGTTGCCTGAGTCCATTGGTTATGCTTATATGCATGCATACAAGTCCTTTGGTTGACCTCTCCCCCTTACCCCCACCCTCCCCTACCTTCCCTCTGAGGTTTGAGCATCTGATCAATGCTTCTCTTTACTTTTGATTAGTAGTTTCCGAGACATTCTTGCAATGATTTTTGTCTTTTTAGCCAATTTTATTTTCTAGACAGGATACATTATCTCCATTGAATTGAGCTACTATATTTGTCATATGTTAAATATTTATATATCCTGGGATTATTCTCTATTTGCATGCTAGTATCATCCTGATTTGATTAAATGGCTTTATGAAATATTCTGATATCTGATTGGATCAGTCCTCTCAATGTTAAGTACATTCCATTTACATACTAATTTTAAGGTGCTTAATGATTTTTTTCAGATATGTTTTCTTTATTTTATTTTATTTTTTAAAAATATATTTTATTGATTTTTTACAGAGAGGAAGGAAGAGGGATAGAGAGTTAGAAACATCTATGAGAGAGAGACATTGATCAGCTGCCTCCTGAACACCTGATACTGGGGATGTGCCCGCAATCAAGGTACATGCCCTTGACGGGAATCGAACCTGGGACCCTTGAGTCTGCAGGCCGATGCTCTATACATTGAGCCAAACCGGTTAGGGCTCTTGATTTTATTTTAAGCAGTTTCTAGGAAGAAACATCTCACAGATATGAAAAAGTATGTCATCAGTTCAATTCAAGAGGTTATTTTTAAATAAGCAGCTAACATGATACATTATCAGAGAAGGTTGTTATTGAAATTACAGAATCTCAGAGTTGGAAGACGCTTAGACAATTTACATCCACTATGCTAGGAAGATTAGTCATAATTGATCCAGAAAGTACAGTTATACATTTATAAACATTTTCTATTGCTGTGTAACAGATAATGGAAAATTTAGCGGCTTAAAACAACACCTATTTATCATCTCACAGTTGTGTAGGTCAGAAGTCTGGCAACAGTGCAACTGGATTCTGTACTTGGAGTCTAATCTGAGGTTAAGATTCTCTTTCAAGTTCATTGGTTGCTGGTAGAATTCATTTCCTTGTGGGTGTAGGACTGAGCTCCATTGTCTGCTAGCTGCCAGCCAGGAATGACTCTCAGCTCCTAGAGTCTGCCCTGAGGTCTTGCTCCCAGACAGTCTTCTTTTTTACTATATCATTCAATTTTTAAAAGTTCATCTATATTTTTGAATTATATCTCTTTGTCTTTTGGTCATCAGTTCTATCAATTTATAAATGCACAAATAGAGATGAAAGTAAAAGGATTAAAAAAGGTAGAGCATGAAAAGTGGCAAGTACAGAAAAGCGAGTGTGGCCTCATCAATACCAGACAAAATAGATTTCAGCCCAGAGAAATGCCAGAACTAAAGGGGACATTTATCAGAATGAGACAGGTGCCCCCTCCCCCACTCCCTGACAGGAGATGGATAATTTGTTTTCTGATCTATATTTCTGATCTGATCTTTGACTGAGGATGGAGCCCAATCTACACATCCTGCTTTATGCAGGCCTGGTGTTTATTGTATGAAAGGTGCCTTCTCCACGTCACCATCAGTCCTAGTTTCCCTGGGCTTCCCACCACCACCGCCTGCCAGCCGAGAAGTCTCGGTATTTATATTTACTTCCCACTCCCTCTACAATATGAGGCTAATTTTTTTGGTCTCTGGGGATTTCTGTTGCTTTCTGTTGAGCTCAAAAATGGCCTTTTTAACCATATTGGTTGTAATTGATATAGCATCTAGATAGTTTTCAGTAGGAGGGATTTTTCAGAATAGCTAGTCTAGTGTACTGCCAAAGGGAAAGCCCTATCTCGTTCCATCATTTATCAGTGACTTTGGGCAAATAAATCTCTCTGATCCTCAACTTCTTCACTGATAAAAGGAGGTAGTAATCTGTACCTCATAGTTTTATGTCATGTAAGCTATTATAGTTTATATTAAATTAAATGTTCAGAAAGTATCTGCACATAGTAAGCACCCTATCAGTGGTAGCTATCTTTTTTTTTTTTTAACTATGGTTTACATTATTAGTAAACATGATGTGATCTTTACTGAATAAAGTGGAATCATAAAGCATTTGCTGCAGGAGTTGGTAAATGATGGCTTGCAGGCTGAACACCTGTGTTTGTAAATAAAGTTTTATTGGAACATAGCCATGCCCATTTGTTTGTGCATTGTCTGTCACTGCTGTTGCATAGTGAATTGTTGTAACAGAGATCAAAGCAAGTTTAAAATACTATCTGGCCTTTGAAGAACAAGTTCGCTTGTCTCTGTTGTAGTTTATAGGAGCAATGAATTTCAAGATTGAGCTGAATGCTAAGCTTCCTGAGGATTTGTACAAGATCTGGATTGGACTTTCCTTTGTACTATGTGGCATTTAGTCTTTAAAGTAATTCCCTTAATTACTTCCCCTTCATGCCCTCATTAGCTTTAAACTTTTAAAATTTTCCACTGTCTTAAACCCTGAATATCCCACTGACTCCTCAAATGGAATATTTCCTCAACTATTCTTTTTATGTCTTCCACTATTCACCTTTTTTTTGCTATATTCCTTCTTTTTTATTGTCTCATTATTTTCATGTCTTTTTTATAGCCTCATCTGAGGATATGTTTTTATTGATTTTTAGAAAGAGAGTAAGGGGAGAGAGGGGAGAGAGAGAGAGAGAGAGAGAGAGAGATCAGTTGCCTGTCTGGGGACTGAACCCACAATCTAGGTATGTGCCCTGACTAGAAATCGACCCAGCAACCTTTTTGTGTAAGGGACAACAACACTCCAAGCAACTGGGCCACCCAAGACAGGGCTATTTTCACATCTTTTATTGCTTCTCCTATATTTCACCTTTTTGCTTCACACAAAACCAAAAACCAAAAAATAAAATAATAAGTGCATTCAATCAGGTTTCTAATTGTGACAGTTCTTTTCGAAGTTAACTGTCATCCATGAATCTGTTGACTTTCCTTTTCATTTTAACTACTCCTGCCCTGGCTTATACCTTTGTTTCTTCATGTCTGGATAATTTCCCTGATCTGGACTCATCTTTCCATTCCATCCTCATCTCCCACTATAATCTTCATATACCTTAAGTTCTATATTCTTGAGGTGTTTGAAAGCCTTCCATATTTTCTTGACTTTGTATGATTGGACCTGGAAGGCTGTCAACCTCTTCATTTCTCCACCCGTCATTACGTTTCAGCTCACCTTTCAAGGCTTAACTCAAATTCTCTCTCTTCCTAGAATTATTCCACTGGCTCCCCAAGCACTGTTTCCTTCCTGCTTTCAATAGCCCATGCTCCTCCATTACGTAGAGTGTTAAACCTCTTTGTCATGAATTGTATTATTCTTTCTTTAAACATCTCTCTGCCATTAGATTATAATCTACTTTAAGTGTGGCATCTCATTTATCTTTGTGTTTGCTCACTCCCCAAAGGAAGCATGCTCAATAAAATTTTGTTAAATAAAGGAGCAAATTGAAACAGGTTCTAAATGATTTTCATCAAATTGTGAATAATTTGCTCAGACTTACTTTTTTGGGTTTGATGACACAGAAAAACAACCACAACCTCCTACACAAACACTGTTGGGCTGAGCTATTGCCGACCTTGGATGGCACATTTTTACATCCATAAATAATCCTGAGCAAGCTGCTCTGTGAAAATTTATTTTTCCTTTAGGGAGTGAGCAAGCCAAAGATTTTAATTATGAGAATGAAGAGAAAAGTCATAATCTGTAGAATTATAGCTTAGAAATCTTGAACTTTAGCTAAAAATAAGTTTATTCAGACAGGTCTCTTCTACTCATGTTGAACAGTATGAAAGCCTCATGACCAAAGGTTCAACTACTTACTGTCTCCTGAACAGTACATGGCATTTGGACACATATCACATACCATCTTTACAGGGAAGGCGTCTATAAACACCATTTCACAGGTGGGTCAGTCTGATTCTCATAAAGCTTCCTGGGAAAGGTGCGCCTAGTCTAGGGTGTGTGTGTGTGTAGAGAACACCACGAAGCCTAGGTGACTTACAATGCATGGATGACCTTCCACTGGAGCTGGATCTGACCTCAGAGTGGACCGCAACCAGTAACTGCAACAGTATGATTAAGTATTAAAGTAGAGTCATTTAGAAAGTGCAGTGAGATTGCTAACATCAATTTGCAGATGAGGAAATGAAGGCTGAGTGTCTTTCCAAGGTCATCTAGCTAATAAATGATTGAGTCAGGATTTGAACACAGTTCTGTTTTTCTCATATGTGTGTATTTTATTTTATATTTTTTAGAGAGGTTGGAAGGGAGATAGAAGAGGAGAGAGAGAGAAACATAGATGTGAGAGAGGCACATTGATTGGTTGCCTTCTTCACGCACCCCGACTGGGGTTGGGGGTTGAACCTGTAACCGAAGTACGTGTACTTGACCAGGAATCGAACCTGTGATCCTTCGGCCTCCACAGACTAACCCTCTAACCTCTGATCAAAACCGGCCAGGGCATATGTGTGTATTTTTGATCAGCATGAGTCCACACTTCTGATATATACATACACATACACATATATGTTTATGTATACACACATACATATATATATATATATATACACACACACACACACACACATACTATATATATATATATATATATATATATATATATATATATATATAGCAATATGTGGTAAATATTTAAGTGGCTCACCACACATGGGTAAATTAGGAATCTTGATCTCTATCTGTTTGTTTGACTATTGCTGTGTAACAAATGATCCCAAAACTCATGGCTTAAAACAGCAACCACTTATTATTTCATACTATGTGTGGTTCAGAAAGCCGGGATTGGCTTATTTAGATTCTTCTGCTCAAAATTTCTCATGAGGGTGCAGTTAATCTGTTGAATGGGGTTATGGTCTCATGTAGAGTATATACTGGGAAGGGGCTCTGCTTTCAGCTCACTCATATGGTTGTTGGCCAGCCTGTCTCTCACTGCATGGCTCTCTTCACAGGGCTGCTTCACAACACAGCAGTTGACTTCTCCCAGGGCAAGCAATCCAAGAGCAAGCAAGCAAGAGTCCCTCAAGACAGAAGCCACAGTCTATTATAATCTAATCTTTGCAAGTGACATACTATTACTCCTGCCATGGTCTATTCCAGTGGTTCTCAACCTTCCTAATGCTGCGATCCTTTAATACAGTTCCTCATGTTGTGGTGACCCCCAACCATAAAATTATTTTCATTGCTACTTCATAATTATAACTTTGCTACTGTTATGAATCGTAATGTAAATATCTGATGTGCAGGATGTATTTTCATTATTACAAATTGGACATAATTAAAGCATAGTGATTAATCACAGAAACAATATGTAATTATATATGTGTTTTCTGATGGTCTTAGGCAACCTCTGTGAAAGGGTCGTTCGACCTCCAAAGGGTTCTCGACCCACAGGTTGAGAACCGCTGGTCTATTCATTAGTAGTGAGTCACTGAGTCCAGTCCTCACTCAAAAAGAGGATAGTTACTTAAGAGCATGAATGCCTGGAGATGTGGATCATTGGGCTATCTTATCTGCTTAACACAGGAATGTTTCTTAGTTTTTTTTATTATTAGCCTCTTCTAAAACCATGTTCAGTTTTCAGGCTCAGCAGCACTTGTGATTAGAGTACTGCCTAATCACTACTGCAGGCATCAGACAGAAATCAATATAATATGGCATCGCATGTTATCATTCTGAGCAATCCTCACAGCTAGTATTTCTTGATGACAGATCTGTAGGTGGTAAAGCATTCTGTTCAGATCAGTAAATTAGGTTATCATTTTACAAATGTCTTTGGCAAGACCAGAGGCTCAATAATATTTACCTATTCATTGCACTCAATGACATATTAAATAATATGTACCCATATGTCCAATAAGTATAGTTAAGAGTAAAAAATTTACACTAAGAAAATAGCTAGTGTGGCATGGGTTAGGAGGCTGGGACCTAGTCCTTGTCCTAGATGTGTGGACATGTTATTTAATCTCGCTGGTTCTCAGTGTTCTTATCTGTAAACCTAGGTAGTTGAACAAGAGTAGGGGTTGATAACCTCAAAGCCTTCAGGGATCAGGCTAGTAATGTGAGAGAGTGAAGCGTATGCGGTATAAGACAGAGATGAGCGGTGGGACTGTGACAACAAGAGAGAGCACAGACTATTCCCAGAGGGGCCATTATTGCCATGGGGAGGTATGGGCATGGTGTTGCCATCTTTTGAATTTTCAAAATAAGTTAGAAATTGAGCCCTTTTTGTTAACCCTAATATTCATTTTAGTATTTTGTTAATACTAACATTTTCCTATTTTTAAAATTCTGTATAGACCAAATAGTATCCTGTAGGTGGTCAGTTTGAAATCCTTGAATGAGCACATTTTTAAGACCTTTCCAGTAAAAATATACAGGGTTTCTTCCAAAAAATGTATACACACTTTAACAGCTGATAGCTCAATTTTGAAAATGGAATGTATTATAATAAACACTGCCTTTAAAAGTACTCCAAGTGTTTGTATACATATTTCTGGGACACCCTATATGTTTCTGTTTTTCATTTAAAAATATAAACTTAGGAATACTGTAATGTAGAACATATTGCATACATTGGAAAAAAATCTCATTTATAGTATTATTGTTGTAGGGTCACATTAAAACATTCTTTGTCTTCCTTTGGGTTGTTTGTTTTTCCAACATTCCAATTACTTTGGAAAGATCTACATTTCAGCTCCAAGGAATCAATAGAGAACAGTTAATGTGAAAGACACTTTCTCTCATTTCATTTATATTTGACCCTTCATGCTGTGAGGGAAACAGAACAGGAATTACAAAATGAGAAATTTAAATGAATCTTGATGCTACCTGATAGGAAATCTTCACCACCTTAGGTCATGGACTCCATGATAACATCCATCTAATACTTGTTAAAATTAAGTCATAAATTATATTCATAAAGATTTTTATAAATAACCTCATGCAGGGTCAATGTCAACAGAAGAAATTAAAAAAGCAATTGAGAAGCCCTGATGAATGAGCTCATGGGCCCCGCAATTGACTGCTTGATTGTCAGGACCCAATTTTTACCCAATAAACACACAAGTTCCATCGTTAATATTGACGCAGGGAAGTTAAATGGCGATACTCTTTCTGATAAAATGTCATTTTGGAAGAATTAATATGAAGATCATCCAAACAGACTTGCAATGGAAAATTCTGGGCCCTGAAAGTCATGGAAGTGTTAATTGGGAGGGAACTATTTCTAGAAGATTCCATGCATCTTTTTAATTGGTTAGGTAATAGGGGCTTCTATTATATTAATTGCAGGGAAACTATTGTCTTCATTGATTTCAGGCATCAGAGGAAGAACACCGAACCCCAGTGAAATATGTTGCCTTTTCTGCCTTTGCATCAGCAACAGGCCCTGACTTCCAGCTCTGCAGGGTGGAGAGTGCCCAGCATAGACCTAGTGACTGGTGCTCCAGGGTCAAGTTTGCTAATCCTCCTGCAATCTGACTCCTAGCAAACTCATTAGACAGCGCTGTTGGTTTTGCCGCCTTCTAGCAAAGAGATCCTCAGCATGAACTTTGCACTGAGACCTCCTTGGTTTTCCTCCTGCTTAGGTGCCCTCCTCATTAGCTCTGTGACCTTGGGCAAGCTACGTAAGCCCTCGTTCTGCCTTGACTTTCTCATCTATCAAGTGGGGATAATTCTTATACATGAAATTGAGGATTAAATTAGTTGATGCATATAAAATATAAAAAGTATTCATAACACACAATAAGCATTCAGTCAATTTCAGCTATTACTGTTACTGTGGTTTCCACCCCACCATGCCTTTGTCAAACTCATAGGACTTCTCCCCTTGCTTGCCATGCCTACTGTGTCTACTGCCGATTTCTGGTGCTAAACTTACTTTGAGGTTTGTGTTCCTGATTCAGAGAGTTCTGTCTAGTGATCCCCTTCAAAATCATCAGTGGGTCAGAATTTCTTCCAGATGGCAGGAACCTGGGTTGTACTTAATAGAAGAAAGGACTCCTGGATGTATTTTAGGGAACTGGCCTACTGCAGAGCTCTGCATGTGGGCCCAAGATTCTGGTGATAGGATACCACCACTGCCATGCCTAACATAGAATAGACCTTAAAAGATGGACCTTGAGTAAAATGAAGTAAGGTAGGTTGCCAGGAAAATGGCTCCATTAGTGAGTTGTTTTTGTTTTTTTGAAAGAGAGGAAGGGAGAGGGAGAGAGAAACATCTGTGTGAGAGTGAAACATTGATTGACTGCTTCCCACATGTACCTCAACAGGGGATTTAACCTGCAACCTGGGTATGTGCCCTGATGGGGAATCAAACCCTTGATGACCTTTGGGTATAAGGGATGATGATCCAACCACTGAGCAACACTGGCCAGAGCAGTGAGGACTTTTGATGGCATTTGTGTCTGAATACAAAGAAAGTGATTATTAGGAAAGTTACTGTCACCTAGACTTGGTACAGCTAGATTTAACAATACTTGATGAGGGTCATCCAACTCAAGACTTTGTGAAGGCAATTATGTTGAGGATTTTATGTTGAGAATGTAGCCCAAATTGTAGGAGAATGAACTTGTGCTGTTATTAATATTCAGTGGAAGTATAAACTCACACACACAGGCACACACACACACACACACACACACACACACACATCTCATGTAGAGTATTGGAGTATGGCATTAAATGACCAAACTTTTACTATAGTGCACTGAATACCTTAAGTTGGAAGGTGGTATTTCTTCTGGCCTTGTTAGAGTGTTCTCATCTTTGGAGTCCCTGGTTTTGGTCATGGGTCTCCAATGCATTTGAACCCCTTTAGAAACTCATGTTGACCTTCTGGTCTGGAATCTTCCTTGCATCTGAGTTAATATTTTCAGTGTGGAGGAATGTTTCAGTGTCACATTCCTGGTCACCTCTCCCTGTCCTGCTCTCCTCCACAGCCTCTCCCCAGACTCCACATCTGCACCTCTACCTGAACCACAACCTCAGGTGAGTGTTTTTAATTGAAAGGTCCTATGAACTGGGTTTAGAAAATTAAAGCAGAGGCAAAACAACCAATACGACTGCAAGTTTCTCTCCCCCCAGCACCACATGGCTTGGCAGTTCTTCAGGCAACCTTTCTGGGTGCAGACTTTTGTGGCTGTGGACTTAGATCAAGATTCTCCAGCTGCCAGCAGCCCTGTGGACTTCCTTTCAACAGTTGGATGTTACGCCTGTCCCCAGGGCATGCGGACTCGGACTGGTGCAGTGCAGATTCCTTCTCGATGCTGGTGGTTGCATGCCTCTCTCCAGACCAGATCCCTGATCCTACCATTTTCCAGGCGTCCTCTGCCCTTCCTGGCTGTGAATTGTCTCACCAGCTGTGTCTAATTCGCCAATGCTGGGTGGATGTTATTTGATTTAGTTGCTCCTTCTATTTGCTCCGGGACAGGGCACGGGACATATCTGCCTATTCGGCCACCATTTTTTCTCTCTACACAAGAATTGAGGTTTGGCTATTTTATGCACACTCAAAGAAACAAGGTTTCCTGATTTGTGTTGCAGCTGTGGTTATAAAATTCAATTCATTTCAACCCAACAACTATTAGTCAAGCATTTAATAAGTAGTCAGCCATGTGTTGGATGCTACTGTGAAGGAAAGAAGCATAAAATACTGCTCCTGCTCTTGAGGAACTCATAATCTCATTGCATTGATAAGATTACACTAGATTTAAGTAACTGCACCAAGAAATAAATGATTAAGCACCGAAATGAATGCTATAGATTATACCTTATGAAGCAGTTCATAGGATGGAAAGGCCTGATAAATTGGATCAGTCATAGGAGGCTTTGGAGAAGAGATGGAATGCGAGCTGGATAATTAAAATAGAGAAGAATTTGAATTCTGTCCTATTTGATGAAAATAACATATATATATATATATGTTATATATATATATATATACTAATAAAAGAGAAACATGCAAATTGGTGTCACTCTGCTATGCCCACCAGCCAATCAGAGTGACTATGCAAATTAACCCAACAAAGATGGTGGTTAATTTGCATACGTAGGCGCAGAGTGAAGACTGAAGACTGAAGAGGCTTGGCTTCTCCACTGCAGCCACAGTGGAGAATCCAAGCCTCGCTGTGCTGGAGAGGAGGAGCCAAGCCTCACTGTGGCCAGAGGGGAGAAGCCTAGCCTCGAGGCTTGGCTTCTCTGCTGCAGCTGGACCAAAGGCCTGGGTCCTAGGTGCTTGAGGAAAACTGCTGCCAGCAGCCAGGGGAAGGAAGGCCTATTGCACAAATCTTTGTGCAACGGGCTTCTAGTATCTATAAATTGGAAGCAGCAGAGTGGTTAAAAAGAATAGTGGACTAATAAAAAGAAAAAAAAAAAAATTTTTCAGTGTGAACAGGTCTAGACTACTTGGTCAATAATATTTGAATATAAATTCTTCTAGGTTTTCTGAATTGATTATAATCTGAGTATAGCAACCACATTTAAATGGCCATTGCTATATCCGTATCCAATTGTTATTACAGAATTAAGTTAAACTAGTTAAAGAATGGTGACTCTTTCTTAAGCATCTAAATGACCTCAGCTGAAAAATATACCTTTTGAACTGGTTGTGATTTTAGTTGGGGATAAAGAATTTTTTCCAGGTTGACTGATATCTGTAAGATTGTTTCCATTATTCAAATACTCTTTTTCCCCCACTCTGTTCTGTCTGTCACTACAAATGCATCATGATGACAGTAGCTGACTGAGGTCAAAGCCATCTGCTAAGGTGTCTGTTACAGTAAATATTGGCTGTGCCAGCCACATTTAGTAACACAATTTTGGTCTAGATTTGGCAACTAATCAGATATTTTTCCATGGACAGCTTTCACTATTTGAATGGAACAAGGATAGTAATAGAAAAAAGTGGAAAGGCAGCATGAAGCTGTGGAAAGAATGGATTTGGAGTCAGGCAGACCTGGCTTTGAATTCCAGGCCCAGCATTTCCAAGCCATGTCACATTGGACAAGTTACTCATCCTCTATGAGCCTCAGGGTTCTCATCAACAATGAGTGATTAATAAATTGTGCCCATCTCATAGGGTTGTTGTATTAAATGAGATTATATTAAATCTCAATAAATGTTAGCTTAAAAATTAAAACCCCGTCAATCATTGAGGTCTTTGAGTTAGATGATTAAATCCTTTCTGCTCTGAGTTTGAAGTGAATTTGAATAAGGAGACAAGTGGAAGAAAAGTCTAGAGACTGCAGTAGGATTGAATGGCAGAGAGGACTTTAGGACAGGGAGTGCCATGAAAAGAAAGGGAAGATAATCCGACATTGGTACTGTGTCATAGACCCAGAGCTAGACAGTTTACCCATATGATCTTTTTCCATTTTTAAAATCTATTGAATGGTATATTCAGACCGTTATAAAAAAAAATGAGAAAAATGGGGCTCTCTCAAAGAGGGGAAGGGACTTGGGAATATGTAGCAGGGAAGTGACAAAGTATGACTGATGGAATAGAGATTGATCTAAAGTTCGTGGGCTGGGCCATAGTTTTCCTCCAGCGAAAGAAGTGAGGGGATATAATTTTAGAGATATTAGTCTGTATGTAGTGATGTGATAGCATTTGTCTCCAAGAAAAAGAGCCCAAAGAAAAATTCTTACAATCTTTCCAAGTGTTTTACAAAACAGATGATTTTGTAGATAATTCAAGAGACCGTGTATCATTGGTTTCTGGGCTTCCCCCACCCCTTTGTTCAAAATTGGTCAAAAGGAAAAATGTCAGGTTAAAATGTACTTAGGCACTTGGTCCTTGACGCCAGCCCCACCATCTGCCAGAATGCCATTGGAATGAACAAGTGTCCACTATGTGCCAAGCACCGTGCCAGGCCCTGGAAATATACAAGTGATCAAGGCAGCACAGTCTTCGCTGCCATAGGAGTCTCACTCTAGGTGGGAAGACAGACCTTAAATAATTACACAGATAACTCTGTAATTACAGTGATGAGAACAGCTATGGAGGAAGAGTGAAGGTTATTAAGGTAATTATAAGGGGAGGAATAACTACATGGAGGTGAGGAGGGAATTTTCATCAGAAGCTGTCCCAAGGCTATGATATTTCAGCTGAGATCTGCAAGATGAGAGGACTTTATCCATTTGAAGAGAAAAGAGCTCTCCAGGCAAAGCAATGTACTTGTCTGTCATCTGGCATGACAACTCCTGATTTTTTTTGAACACCTGCTTATACTTTAAACTTGGTACCAATCTCACTCTACTCTGGGCATAGTCCATTTAGGATAGGAGCTAATTGGCTTGGGCTTCAACCAGTCACTATTCTTTGCCTCTGTCACTGGCTTTGGAGCTGCGTCTATATTGCCTTCTCTATGCCTTTTGGTTTTTTGCTTTCTTCTGTCTGCTTTCTGCTTGCACATTAACAACGAAGAGGAAGAGATTTTAGAAAAATATATATTTTTTTATTTTTAGAAAATGCTAGTTCTATTGAAGAATAGTTCCCTGAGAGGCAGAGCAAATTTAAATTGCATCTCTTATTTGATATGACTGCTGGTGAACATAAGAAAATAGCATCCATTTATTAAGGAAGCCATGTGCAAATGCAGGGCATGTTTGCAAAGGCTTATTATAGTACAAGAGGCAATTGCTGCTTTGTTTATTTGGTTTGTGGCTAAGTCATTACAGTGCTCCTCTTCTATAAAAGAAAATGTACGTAGACTGAGATGTCTCTGGCAGCATAATTGCTTCCATTTTATTTAAAGATAGTCCAAATTTTGAAAACTGTTGTTGCAGTGGATATTGCTTATTTTGGTCTGTCCAGCATCTATTTGCCCTACTGTTGGAAACATCACTCCAATATTCTTTGTAGGATTGTATTAGTTAAAGTAATACTTACTGTTGCAATGCCTAAGCATTATAAAAATGTGTTTCTCACTCATGTCATGGTCTCATATGGGTATGCCTGGCTTCCACTTTCTCATTCAGAGATTTCTGCTTCTTCCACCTTCTTGACTCTGATAAATTTCAAGAGTCTTCTCCTTTTAGCTGACAGGTTGAAAAAAGAGAGAGAATTACATGTGGGATGATGTCAAGGTTTTCATGCTATTTGTTACAAGTCAGTCACATGAATGCTCCTAGCTGCAGCTATCTATCTCTTCCTCACGTTCCAGAGGATGCTGACTCCACCCCAGAAAAGATTAATCATGTGGCTCATCCCTCGCCTTTTTTGCTCAGGGATGGACACATGTCCTCAGCTAGTTCAATCAAACTTGGATTCCAGACTTCTGGTGAGTGGTTGGGTAGCATATTCTTCCATAATATAGATAAACAAGGGAACCATCTTGAGAGGAGAGGAGAGGAGAGGTAGGGAGGTGCCTTAGAGATTGAAGCCAATACCTAAAAGTAAACCCAGAAATGGACACAGAGAAACCAGATTTTGGTCATTCTTTTAGTGGCTTGATGAAGCATTTCCTGAAGCCATATCTAGTTTTCCACTCAGAGGAGTGAGTTAGCTCCCTTTAAAAATTTAATTCAGTTTGAGTTATAGTTTCTGTTCTTGAAAATTTATCATCTTGCAGATTACATCATAACTGATACAACCATGCAAAGAATTAGGGAATATACACTATTTATGTGACTCTATTTGGTACATGGTTAAATTGGAGAAATGGGCTGTTTCTTAATTTCAGGTATTGTAATCACATCTGATTATACACTGACTATTTCAACAAAGGCTTTATATCATGTGCCTGTTTTGCTTTTTAACTTCACTTGGGGCAGTTCCCATTATAAACACCGAATTCCCTGCTGGCCACTATTTTGACTTCCATATTCTTGGCAGTATTTCAGTGGTGGCACTCTTTTCAACGCATATTTACACTCATAAACTCAAGTTAAAATTGAGTTTTAAACAAAAGCCAAGGTAGGCCTGGGCTCAAACTTCTCCCCATGGTTACACACATATAGGTGATAGTATTTAGTGTTTTCATTTAACACTTCATAATATCTAACAATTAGTGCAATGGTGTATCCAAATATGTTTATAAATGCTTAGGTAAAGCACAGACTTCCAATGTACAATGTTATGGTAACAAAGGGATCTTTCAGGTTTCTTTGTGACTGAAGGGTAAGCAACTAGCCAGAGGATGTGTGGCCTACTTTATTAGTTAGGATATAGATTTTACCTATAACTAAATAGAAAGTTTGAAACAAAATGGAAGTTTATTTCTCTTTCACAGATAAGATAGTATGGCTTTGCTCTATGGATTCTTCAGTGACCCAGGTTCTTTCCATTTTGTTGCTCTTGTATCACTAGGATGCTGTTCAAGGATTCGAGTTGGCTCAGCAGCAGACTGCATATCAGCTAGGGTGAATATGGAGAGGAGAAGGGAAGAAAGTATTGGTTGGAATAGGTTGGGAAATATTAGTGGCTTATTTTTGATTATGTGATACGTTTTTTATGGGTTACTAGGGGTTTTGTTTCATGTTTCTGTCACTCAGGAATACAAGATGATGGACCTGTATCATCTGAAGCATAGGTAGGGACTGTAGCAGGAGAAGGGCAGCTGGAGAGTCTTGTATCAGCAGTTAAATGACTGTCCTTCACCTATTAACCAGAAATGACCACAGGGCCATATTTCACATCGGAGTCAGGCAGTACAACCCTACAGTAAATGTAAGGGAATAGTCCTAATGACTACCATGGAGGGAGTGCTCCTTCAAAGCTGCACACATCAGTTCTTCTCACATCCTATCAGTAAAAACTCAGGCTTCCCCTAGCCAAAGAGGAAGTTGGTAAATGCTAGTCTTCATTTCTGATTTAGTGGTTATAATTTCTGGCATTTCCATTTGAGTCTTTCTTAGAGTTTCCATCTCTCTGCTTACATTATAGCTGCTCTTCCATGCTCTGCTTATTTCATTAGAGCCTTAGCATATTAATCATAGTTATTTCACCTGCTCTATGGAGATGTTATATTTACAGAGATGTTAGCTGGATCTCCAGCAGTCATTTTGGGCCATGAAGACAGGGGAGGGATGGCACCCTTTAGGTTTGTGGAAGCAGTGGGCTAGAAAGATCCCGAGTTCCTGAGGAACATGAAGTTGCAATACCATCCTGGACATTTCAGCCCGAGGCTTGTTTTATGATATAAATAAGCTTCTATCTTATTTAAGCCACTTATCAGTACTTTCAGGGTTTCTATTTTCTCCTAATAAAACCCAATTCTAACTGCTATAAAACCTAACCCAAAATTATATGCAGGGGGGAAATGGGTTCACGGGGCAGCTTTGCAGGTCTGCAGCAGAGAGAAAGAATAAACTTGATTTCTTTATTGTCTAGCTCCTTCACTAAAACAGTGACAAAATAAGAAACTCACAGCTGAGCAAGTTCTCCTTCCTAAACAAAGAAAGCAGAGGGGAACTGTGTAAGTTCAGGTCCCTTAAGAAGCAGACATCAACATGAGATTAAGTACGTAAGGATTTTATTAGGAGAAACACCCGAATGAGATAAATTAATGAGGGAGCCAGGTAAGACTGGAAAGGCCATCAGCCTGCTGTGCAAATATGACCCCATGTGAAGAGAGAAGGGGATAGTGGTGGATGTAAGCTGTGCAGTTGAAGGAAGGTTAGTCAAACCCTTCAGGGGGTGCTGGAGTCCAAGCTGACCCTGGAGGAATCGTGTATCTCCCAGAGATGGGCCTGTCTTACTATCCCTGATGGTGCCACACTCAGTCCCTGGCCGGGGCAGCCCAGGCAAGGCAGGGCCTCACACAAGCCCTGCTGAGAGTTTCAGCGAGATCCCTGTCAATTACACTGTAAGCTGAGTGCTCTTGTGAAGTGCATTCTCATGGCCATCACAGAAGCTAAGAGTAGGCAGCTCCAGACAATAGGTACGTGGATGTTCACAGTGTGTCTCCATGCAAGGCGAATACACTCACACCAGAGTGGCAGACTCACCCTGCAGCCAACAGTAAGGGGCCACCTTCAGGGTTTCCTGGGGGAGGTGAGGGAACCAGGTAAGGTGCGAGCTTGAAGTAGATGCCAAAAGTCCTTGATGTTGATGAAAACATGGACTAAGAGGCCCGAGGCAGAGGTCGAATTGCACTCAACAGCAGCTGCAGTACAAGGCTCTGGGCAGGCAGGTTTAGTGCCAGGTGAGACATCCACAGCTTCGCTGTGTTTGCTGAGATTTTACATGTACAAGGGAGAGTTTCACCCTACAGGGTGAGATTACTTTAAAAGTCGCCTGAGAGTTTTCCCAGTGTCGTATGTGTAGCAGTGGTAATATATGATATTAGGAGATTCATAGATAAATTATTATTTTTTGTTAATCCTCACCAGAGACTATTTTTTCCATTGATTTTTGGCAGAGGTTAGAGGGGAGAGGGAAAGGCAAATAAAGAGAGGAGAGAGTGAGAGAAACATTGATGTGAGAGAGACACATCGATTGGTTGCCTCCCACACAGGGGCTGGAAATTGAACTTGCCACCCAGGTACGTGTCCTTAACCGAGAATTGAACCCGAGACCCTCTAGCATGCAGACCAACACTCTAACCACTGCACCATGCTGGCCAGGGTGATGCAATTATTTTTAATAGTTATGTTTAAGATTCATGGATGGTCAGACATTTCTGATTACACGGTGCTTTAGAGTTTATCATCAAAATTTTAGTTTTAAATTTTATTTAAATTGAAATAAAAGTATTCAGCACATGCAAAAGGCTTATAGATATGGCAAAAATGATGAAGTGAGGAGGTTATCGGTTAGGTTCACACAGTGGGCCAATGACAGGACAATGGCAAGAACCAAGGCCTGACTCTTTCTGAGGCATTTTGTTGGCTCTCTGAGAAGTACTGGCGTCCAGAAGAGGAAAGCTGTCCACAGCAGGATCTGGTTGGCAGGCCTTTCTGAGAAGCAGACCCACTGGAGAGTCATATCAAAGGTTACAGAGTGTCCCAACTCACTTCTATGTGCGTATTCAGACAAATCAAATGTGAGGAGGGGAAATGCATTTCAAATAATATCCAAAGGAAAACTGGCATTGGAATGTACACAGGCTATGGAAAGCACTTTTTAGGAAGTAGGACCAAATCTAGAGGCATCAGGATGGAGCTAGCAGGTTCAGAGAAGATAGAGAACAATGGATGGCATCCTGCAGGGACTCCTTCCTGTTGGGCATCTTGAACTTGTCAATGGCTGTGAGAGGGAGCTTTTTAGGGGACAAAGCCACTTCTGGCAGGGACAGTCACATGGTAGAAGGTTTGGAAGGTTTCTTTTGTATTTCCACTTTAAAGTTGCGAAGGTACATAGAAAAATTAAAACTGTATTTTAAGCAGGATGACTACTGGTGGGTAGGAGTCGTGTCTTCTTGAACTTGCTGTTCACTCAGTGGTTGTGTAATAAATGTTCAGCAGAGAACGATTGAACGTTTGACATCATTACTCATCAACAAGCAGAAGTAAACACTTCAGGAACCTCCCTCTTTGCCATATAATTTCTTTCCTCCTTGTGTTCTTTAAGCTTAGCTATGATGCTCCATGAACCAGAATGACCTAGTGGCTTAAGAGATGCCTGGCTTGAATGTTGTAGAAATCAGCAGAGAGGGCATAGTTCAGAGGAGAGCAGGAGGATAGTGACAAGAAGGGAAATAGGTCCAGCACTGTCAGGTATTCTCATTATTTAGGATTGCCCAATAATTTAGAACCTTATTACTGAATGCCTGCTGCCTGATGTTTTTACCCTTGTAAAGGAACTTAGGGGTTGAGATGTTAATGACTTGCATGATGTTCTTAAGTTTATTTCTGCCAGGACAGGAGAAATAAATATTTCTGACTTTGCTAGTCAGACTTGCTTTCCAGGCAGCCTGTTGGGCAAAGGGTGTACAGATAGCACCGATTCTCAGATACCCACACCCCTCTCAATGGGGATATGCTGTGTATTTGCTCCAAGAATTCTGGCAGGTATATCATATCAAGTCTACAATAGAAATAAAGGAAAATATTACCACAAAACACTGATTTAACTCTATGTTGAATACTAAAGGTATCTGGCCCATTCTAGATATTTAGTAACTACCTATTAATTAACTAAATATTTATTACTCGAACTGTTATAAATTGATTTAATTATGGTAACATTACGTATCCCCCTGCAGTTTGTCAATTTCTTAGAAGGCAAGGGCTGTACAATAAATTCAAAGAAGTAACATACTCTATGGTTAAGAGGTAAACACTAGGGGAGACATTATGAAATCCAAGTTCTACTCCTGGTTCTATCAAGAACAGTTATGATTACTTTGTATTGCATGCTTATAATATGCTAGGAACTTTACACATACTATCTTACTTAGTTCTCACAATGAAGCTATGTGGAAAGTATAGCAGGGGTGCCTAGTTTTCCTCTGGGGCTCCCTGTTGAGTTTTCTCTCCCGTGGCACACTGCTAGACCATATTTCCAGCCCTCTTGCTTGTGGGAGTGGGTCTACAACTAGTTCTAGCAATGGAGTCTGGGGATGTTAGTGAAGTGAGTTCTTTCTGGGTCAAGGTGAATAAGAGCTCGTGTGTTTTCTCCACACACTCTCTACATCCACTGCCTGGAGCAGAGATGGGGGTCCTAAAAAATAGCAGAGCCTTGTGGTGAAAGTTATCATTCTTAGGTCCATTTCACAAAGGAAGAAACAGGCTATAGAGATCAAGTAACTTACATGGAATAGGCAGGTGGCCATGCTGGGATTTGGTGGAGTAGATTAACGTCTTCATAACCATTGAGTGGATAGCTCTCTAAGCCTCAATTTCCTCAGTTATAAACAGAAATATTAAGATTTTCTTATAGGCATGTTATGGGGATTAATGAGTTAACACGTGGAAAAACCTAGAGAAAACAGAGCATAAAATAACTCAAAATAATAGGGGTGTGTGTGTGTGTGTGTGTGTGCGCGCGCGCGCACACACCCGTGAACATATTTGGAATTTGGTCACATCAAGGCTGCTTTTTTATAAAGGACCCATGGCTGAAGCCTCAGAATCTTCTCATCACCCGACGATTTCTGTTCCATGACATTTGTTAGGATTTGACCTATTGTATGAATTATGCCTTTCATGTAAGGAGGCTGTTTAGATACTAATTTGCTCTCTTGCTCTTAAGCAACCAGGAGTAGGGAGAGGGTCAGGCAGCTCTCAAGCTGTGTCAGGTCAGCGTCCTAAAGGAAGCTATGTTCGTCCCTCCTGAGGAGCAGGAAGGGCAGCCAGCCTCAGGATGGCAGGGCGGCCGGTGAGCAAATGCCCAGAAGTGCAGCACTCTTCTGAGCACCAGGAAAGCACAGTCAAGGTGCTAATTCAGGAATAAGAATGTTTTGATTTTTTAAATATATTTTTATTAATTTCAGAGAGGAAGGAAGAGGGAGAGAGAAATAGAAACACCAGTGATGAGAATCATTGATCAACCCGGCCATGTGCCCTGACTGGGAATTGAACTGTGACCTCCTGGTTCATAGGTTGACACTCAACCACTGAGCCCCCCGGCTGGGCTTGATTTTTATTTTGAATAACAGCATTTTGAGGCAGCATGGTGGAGAGGACCAAGAGTCAGAATAGTAGGATTGAGCCTTTCCTTTCACTAATCTTTGAACTTTGGTGTGCTTAACAATTGCTATGAATTTAGTTTTCCTGTCTGTAAAATGGGGATAGCCCTGGCTCTGATGACCTTCCTAGAATTGTTTTGAAGCTAAAGTGCAGTCATGCTTGTGGATTGTACAAATGTAAGTCCTTGTAGCAGCTGTGACATTTTTGTGACTCAGAGCGTTCATATCTAAAAGAAGAAATCCCACACTTTCAATATGGAAGAAATGATGCGTCTGCCCACCTGTCTGATTGTTTGCTCACTGCATGCTTGTCAGAAACCTCTTCTGTCTTTATTGCAAGTGGTTCTGTATGGAGGACAGGCCCATGATGGTGCAGTTATTACCCTGTGAACTTAATTAGAAAGGACAGCAAAGATGGGAAAGAGCATTGACTAATTTATTAATTAGTTTGCTTGTTTGTTAAGTCAACATTTACTAAGAGCCTGGTAAGTGTGCTGTATACTGAGGACAAAAAATGGAATAAGACAGAGCCTTGATCTTGCTGACCAATTACTCATAGCAGAGTGGGAAAAAGAGACACCTCAGTGGATATCCTATACAGTGATGTAGTAGATGCAGTGAGAGAATTGATTTCAAGGGACTCTGGAAGAACAGAGGTGGGGTACTTAATATATTCTGCAGGTTGGATGTGGAGACCAGGGAAGGCTTCCTGCACAGGGTGATATCTTGAGTCTTGGAGCATAAACAGAAAATACTCAGTTAAAATGGTCTGGGGAAAGTAAGAAAAAAAGGACATTCTGGGTACAGAGACTACCAGGATCAAAATTATAGAGATAAGAAAGAGCACAGTGTGGGTTGGTACTTCTGGAATATAACTCCGTGTGTATGGGGGTTGGGCAATGGGGGTGGGTGGAACATGTTAGGGAAATTTTATCTTGAATGGAAACATCAAAGGGTTTTGAGCAGGTGGTGGTTGGGGGTGAGGTGGGCGTTGGCAGTGATGTCAGGAGAAATCCTGTTGTAATTTATGTGAGGGATGCTATAAATTAGAACTATGGCTGTGGCGGTTGTGACTGAATTTTTAAAAAAGCAATCAGGACATATTCTGGGTGGAAAAATAAGTAATCTGAGAGAGAGGCAAGAGTTACAGTTGAATTCTAGGTTTCCAATTTGGGTAATGGGTTGATGATTTTACCACCAACTGAGATGGAGAATGCAGGAAGCAAAACAGATTTGAAGAAGACAGTAAATTCAATATTGCACTTATTTAGTGTGAAAGGGTTTGGGGTTCACCCAGGTGGGATGGTAGCAGGCATTTGGAAGCTGGACAGCGCTCAGTCAGAGGGAGCTTTTGTCTCCATCCCCTATGTGCTGTTAGGACTTCCTGGGCATGGGTGGGGCGAGTTCCATATGATTAGGGCAGGTTAGTTGTAACTAAGTTGAGGAGTTTTCATTCTCTGGAGCAGACACTGCTTCTTGCTTTCCATGGTGGCTGTAACCCAGATTTGTCTTCTCGCAAACTCTCTCCCCTTAATTTCTGGTAGTGAACCTTGGACTCTCTTGGATGAAAAGTAAAAAATCAAATGTAAGATTCTGCTTCCCATTGCAGCAAAGCGCTCTGGGCAGGGAGTTGGGATTCTCAGGTTCAAGTCACTTTTCTGCCTCTAATTCGGTATGTCAGTTCACCTGTTGGGCTCTCCTTCCTTATCTTTTAAAGGGTGACATGCAAATTTTGTTGCCTTGTAAATTTCATTCATGTCTTGAGGCTCTGTGAACTACCTACACAGTTTTTCTGTTTTACGATGCTGACTTTTAATTTTCAAATTGGTAAAATATTGAGCAATAGACTATCTTAAATTAAAAAAAAATAAAGGTGCGAAATCTCCTAAATTACTGAGTTCTTGGAAATTGGTCATAAATCTGTACTCAGCACCCCTCTGCTACCTGGATTTCCACTAACCCAGAGCTCTATTAACCAGCCCTGCACACGCAGTGCAATCTCAGACTGGGGCTCTGAGTGTATGCCCTCGGCATGCTGATGATTGATATTCATCGTGGGTGCCTTAAGGCAATGTGAGAATCCAAAGTCATCAAAGACAGAGGAAATTATGTCCAGCCTAGTTTCAAAGGTGAACCGTATTGCTTTCGCATGATTTGAAAGTCATTAATCTATGTGTGGCGTATATCATGGCTCCCTGACCTTTTTGTGGAGAGAATTTTTTAATTTCCGTGAGGCAGATTCTTTGATTAACCAGAATTTCCTTTTCCCCTGAATATATTAGATAAGAGGATTTCATGTTTACTCATGAGATCCATTGCTATATTCAGCTTAATTTTGTGCTCACGTGATGTTAAACACAAGTGAAGATGAATCTGATCTTGAAGGTACAGTGGGAAGATCTCTATATTAAAAGTCAGGAAACCCAAGTTTAAGTCTTAGCTCTGTCACTAATGAATTGTGTGACCTTGGACAAACCACTTCATTCTCTGGCCTTTGGTTTCACCATCTGTACAATTAGAGGGTTGTAATAGGTAAATTCTAAGGCCCTTGAGGTTCTAAATTGGCATCCATATCGATTTTCCACACACTTTAGTTAAATTGGACATTGACTAAACTATAGTGTTTTACATACAAGATCTTATATAATCAACATAATGTTAGCCTTATTTTCTAACTAAGGAAAGGAGCTGAAACCTACAGAGTTTGAATTCCAGTATTGGCTTTCAAGTTCGGTCGGTGCGCTTTCCTACTCATGCTCTGCTGTGCTCTCATATGGGAACACACTGGGCGCTTTGAGGACAAGAGGCTTTGTGTGTCCTTGTCTCCTGAGAGGATGATGTGTATTTTGCTGTCTTTCTCAGTTTAAGAAATGCTTGGCACTGATTTTTTCCTAGCTTCTGATTGTTGCTTTCAATCTTTCCTGGATCAGAGCATGTCTCTTGGCAGCTGCGATGCTATAATATGAGGATCAGATCTGCCTGCCTGTCTCAATAGCTGGCAATTTATCTCTGGGTATTTTTAGGTGCCGCAGATAAAAGTAATATAAGTATAATGAAAAAATGGATTTCTTTCTGATACTTTGTGGCATTTGTATAAAAGAATTAAAATCTCCTTTAAAAATATTGTTTTTCTCCAAATGTGTTCTCTGGATGGAACTTGGTGTTACAAAACTATAAAAACATGTTAGTGGCCAAATGAATTTAGGAAACTTTTTTTAATATAGTGGGAATTCTCAGAGCCTTTAAAACAAAAATATGTTAATTGTGAATTTAAAGGATGGAAAAAGCATATGTTTTTTCCCCCCAACTTTTGTTAACTATAGAATCTCCTCCATCCTGTCTCCTGGCCCCAACAACAGAATGCTACAGGGCTAGTTTTTGGAAGAAGTGACTTTGAAAAGAATATTTTCAAGTGTTGTGTGCTAAGAGGGAGGGTGATCATCATTTATTAAACACCTGCTGTGTGCCAAGTACTTTTATAAATGTTAGTTTATTTACTTTTTCAACTCTTTGGGTGGTCTTTTCATCCATGTTTATCTAATGGAGAACGTGAGACTCAGATAGGTTAAGAAACACAGTTCATGGCATCATAGTCTGGATTCAAGCCTACATCTAACTGTCAAGTCCCAATCGTTCACCACACTCACTGTGTGTGTTAGGGTAATGCAGTGACAGTCCAAACACTTGGGCTGAGGGAGCAATGTTCTTTCCTGTGGTCTAACTGCAGAAACCCATGCCAGCCAGTTGGAGGCAACTTGGTGGCTTCTCTCTAGTGAGAGTATTCCCATACCTTGCTGTTCTCTCTCCCTCTCTTGGGATTTCTGCAATAGTCTCCTCAATATTCTGGGAAAGGGTTGTTTTTGGGTTTGTGGGGCTTCCATTTTTTCGGGGGGGGGGCGGGGGGAGGTCTGATTCAGAACACTATGGCTTCCACTATTTGGTTCCACCTTTGAAATGGAGCATTTCTTAACTGCTAAGGAGAAATCTTAAATATGTGGCAAGAGTTATAGGCAGTTGCTATTTATGGCCACATCTTGGATTCATTTTTATGATATCTGATTTATGTGGAGTGTTTGTTTATGTTGTTCATTCTGTGACAGCGTCAGTGGGGTCATCTGGAAAGAAGGGGGCACTGGAGTCTGACAGTCCTTGGGGTGAATTCCAGCTCTGGCACTTAGGTGCTGTGAGGCCCTGGATGTGTTACTTAATGTTTCTGATCCTCACCTACCCTGCACAGTTCTAGGAGGGTTAATTAGGCAATGCATGCAGGATCGCTGGCACAAGATAGAAGTTCACTGGATGGTAACAGTTATCACTATCAGTGGTAGACCCTGCATACCTGAGCCCTAGCTGGTGAAATGGAGATCAAAGGACAATTTCTCATGATTATTCATGGTGGGGAGAGTCATCAGCTGGTCTGTAATCTTTTCTGGATCACTTCTTTCCATAAGTGGAGGAAAAGTTCTTAACCAGTTGATTCAGGGCAGGAGGCATTCCTGACACTGTCCTTCCATGGACTGAGCACAAATGAAATATGGAGTAGTTATAAGCTCTTCTACCAAAGGGTGCAAATGAGTAACCTACAATCAGTCGCAAGGAACAGAGTTATGGCTTAACCTAGCTAATCTGTTTCCTGTACCTCAGATAATACAGGGTGAAATATGGGGGGCAGGGAGGTTAAGAAAAGATCTCATGTTTCAGGATATCCCATGGAAACTTTCTCATCCCTTTAATTTTCCATCTTCTCACTACTCCCTTTTATAGTCCCAATGTAAAAAGCAAAACAAGTGGAAAATCTATAATAATAAAGGTATAATATGCTAATTAGACTGGCCGTCCTTCCAGACGACCTTCCAGATGAAGCCGGGGCTGTGAGGGAAGCCCGGGTCCCGGGTGCCAGAGGGAAGCCTGTGCCGGCAGCCAGGGGAAGGAAGGCCTACTCTTGCATAAATTTCATGCTTCGGGCCTCTAGTGAGGAAATAAGAGACTTAAAGATAGATTTATGAGACTTTGGTTGACACTTCAGAAGAGGAACAAAGAAACAAATCAGCACTGAAAGGGATCCCTGGATTCTAGGGTGAAATTTTAAGACAATAACCAATATTTTAAAGCAAGGGAAGATGAGAAGAGGAATAAGGGTACAGAATCAGCCTCAATTCCTCTTTCTTTCTGAAAATTAGATTGAAGATTATATTACACATTGGAGATATGTAATATAAATGACAAACAATGGGTCTTAAAAGAGGAGATACATACTGACTTATTGTAGGGAAAAATCAAATAATTATCTAGAATTAAAAGCAATAATCTGGATCCTGGGGTGGAGAAAAGGAAGAGATAAAATGTTGATTTGGGTGGAGCAAGGGGAGGGGATAAAATGAGTTGGTGGAGGAAATAGTTGGTATATTGTTTTCTCAAAGGAATAAAGAATTTTGTGATTATGAGGACAAGTAAAAAGAAGGTGGTCACCATGACATGCAAATAATAGAACTTCCAAATTAACAAGGTAAAAAATAGAATATCAATTTGATCTAAACAGCCAACACAAAGGAAAATGAAAAAAAATAGTAAGGTAAAATAAGGATTCAAAATTATCATGAAAAGAAGAAATCAAGTCGTACAGAATATGGGCACTCTTAGATTTCCCCTTTAAAGGTCAAAGATTTTCAGTTGTATTAAAATATAAAACTAGTATATGCCTTAAAAACTATATTTATTTCTATGCTTATATCTCTATATCTATATCTATATCTATATCTATCATCTATCATCTATATCTATATCTATATCTATATCTATCTGTACTTAAAAAGTGATAAAGATAGAAAATTAAAGTGGGTCAAAGAGATATAAAAGCAAAAAGGCAAATGCAAACAGAAAGAAAGCAGGCATTATTTTATGACATACATGGTTTCAAGGTTAAATGCATTGACTAAAACAGCAGTTCCCAACCTGTGGGTCGTGACTCCTTTGGGGACGAATGACCTTTTCACAGGGGTCGCATAAGACGATTGGAAAACACATATATAATTACATGTTGTTTTTGTGATTAATCACTATGCTTTAGTTATGTTCAATTTGTAACAATGAAATTGGGGATCACCACAACATGAGGAACTGTATTAAAGGGTTGCGGCATTAGGAAGGTTGAGAACCACTGGACTAAAACAAGGGATATTATGTAACTGCAACAATTTAGGAAGGAAATATACTTATTTTTATTTGTCCATCAAATATTTACAAAAATAAATCACTTACTTGATTATAAATTAAACCTTCAAAATTAAAAAAATAAATTTTATAAGATACATTCTCATAATTATTTTATTTATTTTTTAATTTTGGTTAAAAAATTTTTTATTCTCCTCTTAAGTCAATAAAAATTAAAATTAAAATAAGTAATTAAAAGTTGACAAAAGTTTTGTCTTTTTGGAAAATTCTAATAAACTTGAAACAAAAGGAATTTTAAAAGACAAATTATAAGCTGCAAAAAACCCCCACAAAACTTAGTACCCAAACCTATGGGACATAGAATGATACATAGAGAAAATTTTAGAATCATTAAGTATCTCCATTATATCTTTATCAGTAAAGAAAAAGAATAACACTTATTTTAATAAATTAATAAAATAAAAATAAGCAAAAAAGAAAACAGGAAGAAAGAATTAATCAAGATTAAAATGGAATAAAATAAAAGCCCACTAAAAGTAGATACACCCACTGTAAATCTAATTGAGAAAAAAATAAATTAAATATTGAAGAGAAAGTAGACATAAGCAAAGATGAAAAGAGCAATCAGGGAATACTACACACAAACTCTAGTGGGCACTGTGGTATGTTACCCAGGTATTCGGACTGGAAGACTGACTTACTTCCTCATTGTGTGAGTCTTGGTGGCTGATGGCTCACAGCTTCTCTCTCTCTACAGGAATTGCTTTTTGCTAAGGGGGCTGTCTTGCCCAAGTTACCATTCAGTATATATGGTCCATTATGTTTTGGGGACAGCTCACATCTCAAAGCTAGTTGATACAGAAATATAAAATCCCCGCCCTCTTCTCTCATTTATAGATAGCTCTGAAGAGCCTTAGCTCCTAGTGGAATAGCCATGGCCAATGTTGCTTCACAGTTCAATTTTTCTATTTGCTCAATCACACTTCCCATACCTTCTTACAGGTGCTTTCCTGTGTGCACTTTCCAGTGGAACTCCTTCACACAAATCTTCATTTCAGAGTCTGTTTCAAGGGAACCCAATTTAAGATATAGCCCTATGACAAGAAAATGAAAATCTAGAAAACATGAACCGTTTCCTATGAAAAATAAATTACCAGAAAAGGATGCTTATTTTCACTATTCTCATGTTTTCTTTACTGAGGTGTAATTTACATAAAAATAATTGCATCTATTTTAATTGCATAGATTGATGAGTTTTGACAAATATGTACATTCTTGAAACTATCATCGCAATCAAGATATAAAGTATTTCCGTCACCCCAAAAGGTTCCCTTGTTTTTTCCAACCAACTCTCACCTTCTCATGTCCAGTTTAAAATAACCACTGATGTGCTGTCTATCATCATAGAGTAGGTTTCTAGAATATGTACAGTATGTACTCTATAGTATCACACAGTTGAGTTGCTTAGCGCATTTTTGAGATGCGTCCCTATTTGTCACAGGGCTTTCTTCCTTTCTTTTCCTTCTTTCAAAGATCATAGTCCTGTACTGCTTATTGTCTATTTATTGAAAGAGCTGTTTCAGGTATTGTTTCTAATTTTATAGTTCTTTAAAACATGACAATGAATCTGGTGTCTATACTATTTATGGTCAGAAGTGAAAGCTCTCCCCATTCTTATTTAATCTATTTTAGGATAATTTTATTATTTTCTTAAAATTATTTCCTTCATTACCTTTAAAAAATTTTTATTGAGTTTACTAGTGGCCCGGTGCATGAAATTCCTGCACGGGGGGGGGGGGGGGGGGGGGGAGGTGTCCCTCAGCCCGTCCTGCACCCTCTCCAATCTGGGACCCCTCAGGGGATGTCCAACTGCCGGTTTAGGCCTGATCCCTGTGGGACATCCCTCTCACAGTCCGGGACTGCTGGCTCCTAACTGCTCACCTGCCTGCCTGCCTGATTGCCTCTAATCACCCTGCCTGCCAACCTGCTCACCCCCAACTGCACCCCCCCGCTGGCCTACTCGCCCCCAACTGCCCCCCCTGCCAGCCTGCTCAACCCCAACTGCCCCCCTGCTGGCCTGCTTGCCCTCAACTGCCCCCCCTGCCAGCCTGCTTGGCCCCACCTACCCCCCCTGCCAGTCTGATCACCCCCAACGCCCCCCCCCCACCGGCCTGGTCACCCACAACTACTGTCCCATTCTGGCCTGATCACCCGCAACTGCCCTCCCCTCATGGCCCCTAACCACCTCTACCTCGGCCCAGCCACCATGGCTTTGTCCAGAAGAATATCCGGAAGGTCTCCTGGAAGGTCTCCCAGTCTAATTAGCATATTACCCTTTTATTAGTATAGATAGAGTACTGGTGCATGGGTGGGGGCTGGCTGGTTTGCCCTGAAGGGTGTTCCAGATCAGGGTGGAGGTTCCATTGGGGGGCGGGGTGGCCTGGGCAAGGGGCCTGTGGTGATTTGCATGCCAGCCATGACCCCTTTGGGGTGGAGGTCTCCACTGGGGACAGTGCTGACCTGGGCAAGGGACTTGGGCAGTTTGCAGGCCAGCCACACCCCGATGGGTGAGGGTCCCTGCTGGGGGAGGTGGCCAGCCTGGGTGAGGGGCTGAGGGCTGTTTGCAAGCCCCTTCCTCGGCAGCCGTTCCAGGTGACCCAAGCCTCCCTCTCGCTCTGGCCTGTTCTATGGCCACCGCCCACAGGCCCCTCCTTCGGTGGCCGGCCCAGGCGGGTGGGAAGCTTGGCTTCCTCCATCGTCGGGGGCAACCCAAGCCTCCTGCCTGCCCACTCTGGCTGGCTCCATGGCTGCCGCCATCTTTGTCCCACTAATTTGCATATTCCCTCCTGATTGGCTTTGGGGCATTGCAGAGGTATGGTCAATTTACATATTTGTGTATTAGTATAGATTGGGGTGACAATGGTTAATAAAATTATATAGGTTTCAGTTGTATAAATCTATAACACATCATCTGTATATTGTACTGTATGCTCACCATCCCAAGGAAAGTCTCCTTCCATCACCATTTATCCCCTTTTATCCTTTCTTGCCGGGAGCCGGTCCATCCTTGCTGTTTCAAGGGACCTGGCGTATATGGCATACTGTTCTTAATATGTTTGCTCCCCTTCTTGGCGCTATGTGTTTTAACCAAAGTCACCTCTCCGAGAAAGGTTATTTCCCCAGGTAGGAATTTTTCCCTGAGGTTAGGGAGGGGATACAACCCCTTAATTAAGTGCCAGGCGGGTAGTTAAGCTACATAATCTTTACTCCCTGGAATGGAGATAAGAAACGCCCTAACCTTTGTAATAGAAATTGACAGGATTAAAATCGGCTGGTATAAATACGGATGTAACAAGACAATAAACATCAGATCCTAACCAGAACCTAGGGAGAGAACATGGCAAAAGATCCTGGACAGAACCTGGCTACAGAACTTCACTGGAGAACCTAGACAGAACATGGCAAAAGATCCTGGACAGAACCTGGCTACAGAGCTTCACTGGAGAACCTAGACAGAACATGGCAAAAGAACCTGGAGAGAACCTGGCTGAAGAACCTAGAGACAGAACCAGAGGCAGAACCTAGCGGGAGAACCTAGCAAGAGAACATGGACATACAACCTGGAGAGAGAACCTTGCTAGAGAACATGGCTATGCTGATGGACTGAACGCTGTCTCCGTGTCCTACCTTCTTCGCCGACTCCGTCCACACCTTTGGGGACCCCTGGACCCGCTGGGGCTGGACCCCAATACTTTCTACCTAATATTTTCCAAAATTCTGTAGAAAAAGTATTATGAGAGAAAGGGAATTAAGTAATTTAGATGTAGGCAAAAAGGAAATAAAGCTATCTTCGTTTGCTGATGTTTATTTCATTTATCTACAAAACTCTAGGGACCTACTAACAATATTTTATAATAATAACAGAATTTTGCATGAATTTAAGATAAAAATATAACATTAATTTGTTTTATTGGCCTAGTTATAAGCAAATAGACAGAGAAATGGGGAAAATATACTATTTTTAGTAGCAAAAATATTTATAAAATTTTTAAGAGTAAATTTTATTTATATGCAAAACCCATAATTCTTATTAGTAGATTTGAAAAAAATAGCTAAGCACTTACTTTATTTTTATCACTATTCCAAGTGCTTTACTTCATTAACCCATTTAACTTTCCCTGAAACCTTGCAAGGTTATTATTATTATTATTATTCTCATTCCATGGGTGAGATAACTGAGATATAGAAAGATTATGCAACTTCCCCAAGTCCATCCTGCTTGCAAGTCATAGAACCAATATTTGAAATCAGGGCTGACCAAATGGAAAGACATATCCTGTACATCCATAAGGTTGCTTAATATAAAGATATCTTTCTAAAATAAAATATAATCTGCCACTTTCCTACTTCAAGCTCTTTATCCACTGTCTGCTGCTCTTAGGATGCTCCCTTAAACATCCGAACAACTTCTCTAGTTCAGCCCTTCTATCCATCACTACTATGTGCATCTAGTACTTGCTATGGGAGCTCCTTTTATACTTTAGTTTGCTATTCAGTAATTACTATTACTGTTCTAGTTCAGACCCTCATCATCCATTTATCTATCTACCATTCATTCATTCATTCATGCATGCATGCATTCAAATACTGGATAATTTGGTGTCATTGTAGAGGACAGATTTGAGGGTGTCAGACAGATAGGAGTGAGCCTGGTTATGAAACTTTCATAGAACGGGCAGAAAGTGGTAAGATATCTAGGAATAGATTTATTGATTTCTGTTAATAAGAGGTGGGTTGGATATGAGACTTAGCTCATAGTTCTGAGTGATTTGACTTATCTTTTACTGCTTTGCACATCTCACTACTCTCTCTCTACTCCGCCTGTACTCCAGGACTCATCAATTTGACCACCCTCTTTCAGCATCTTCCACTCTTTGGCTTGCTCACAGTCTTGGATCTAAACAAGAACTAGCTTTTTCTGCTGTTACATGTTAGTGGCAGAAACCTTTGTAGAAAAATCACATACTGGCAGAGGTGATGACCCAATAAACTCTTGATTTCCATCTTTATTTGGGACGAACTATGCTGACACACACTTCTCTTATGTATGTTTCATCAGTGCTTTTTCCTGTTCCCAGGGAAACTCTTTCACCTGTATAGTTCCTTCCCCAGGTCCTCTTCCAACCACTTTCTCTCTCTTCTCTCTCTCTCTCTCTCCCTCCCTCCCTCTCTCTCTCTCTCTCTCTCTCTCTCTCTCTCTCTCTCGGTGAACTGCACACAGAGAAGAGAGAATAGAGGCCTTATGAACATATTCCTCACCACCCTGCCTCCTTTTTCTCAATCAATTCTCATCTTCAATGTTTCCCTCTTGTTTGAAAGGAAGTGATTTCTTGCCTCTTCCCCTTCCTCCTGTTTGTTTAAGGTCAATCCCTCCACCTATGCCCTTGATCCTCTCCCCTCTTGCCTTTCCAGGCTCTTGCTTCATCAATTAATTTGTTTCTTTCCCGACTCATTAACCCTTCCCACTCTACTGGCCATTTCCCTTCAGCATAAAATAAGATGCAAATATTGTCTATTCTGAAAAATTAATTCTATTTTTCTCTCTTGCCATAGGATGATGGATTGAACATTTTGACAGGGACAACCTGATCTAGAAATGGTTAGTGGACTGACTTTCAACCAATTGTAAATATGTTACCAGCCCAAATGGGGAGAGCTTCCGTGGAGCTCACAGGAGGATAAGAGCTGGGTGAAACTGAGCAAACAGTGTGGAGGAAACCTGACTCCAAACCTTAGGCTGGACTCTGGGTCCCACAAGTTTAGCTTGGCCCAGCCAATTTGCAGTTGGACTAAAACCTGTCAGCAAGAAATAAAGCTCACTAATTTGGGGGGGTCAGTCATACACTATTACTGCAGCAATAGCTGATTACTGTAAGTGGGCACTTAAAAAGTGGAGAAACAAGCGTCAAATGGTGGAAAAGAGATTGGCTCCTCAACCTCCCATGCCCAGAAGGTCATATTTCTGCCACCCTTCTGGTTGCCAAGGGAAGAAATTAATCAACCAAAATAATGTTTACCTTAATTCAGTGAAGTCCTTCTTTTCTAGTTTGTTTTTGTTGCCTTCATCTTTCTTCCTTTCTTCTTTTCTTCTTTTAGCTTCTTTCACTATTGAACCCACATATTATATTAGGTACTAGGAATGCAAAATAAGTAAGATCTACTTCTGGTTTAAGTGGGAAAATGTACTGTAAACAAATAATCGATCTGTATGCAAAATATATTGTCTATAGAAGGTAGAAAAAAAGGGAGCGATTGGCTCTGAAAATTGCTGCTGACAGTCACTGGACGCTTGTGCCAAGCCCTGTGCTAGGAGCAGAGTCGAACAAGGACACAGTCCCTGCCCTTGCTTCTTCCCAGCCTTTTGGAGTGTAGCAGTTCCCTTCTGTGATTGCACCACAGTCTCTCTACTCTG
This sequence comes from Myotis yumanensis, assembly GCF_028538775.1. Lineage (NCBI taxonomy): Eukaryota > Metazoa > Chordata > Mammalia > Chiroptera > Vespertilionidae > Myotis > Myotis yumanensis. The sequence continues at coordinate 230,951,866 of NW_027223752.1, read as the reverse complement.
GGTTCTTCACACACATTGCCCACTCTTTGGGAAATCTCTTCCTCTTCAGCTAGCCATCAGCTTTGGGTCCTTTCCCAAGGGAGGCCTTCTTTACATCCAGGAGTAGGTTGATTTCCTTTCCAGATGCATTCAAAGCAGTGGGTATCTATTCCAGTAACATGTATTATACATGAATTACCATTTGAATGTCTGTTTTCACTGCTAGCCAACTAGTCCCAAACAAGTCTGTCTAGTTTACTGCCTATTTCCAACAACTAGCTTGGTGTAGGATACTAGAGGGGACTTGGTAAATATTAAGAGAATTAGAATTAGGTGGAATTGAATTTCTAAAGGTTTATTATGTGTGTAAGACAATAGGCACAGGGTCAGGAAGAAGATTTGCAGGAAGTACCTAATGATCAGTTCTCTTCCTAGGCCCTCAAACAAATACCCAAATTGCTACCCAAGTTGCTCCCTGAAGTTGGAAAAAAAGAGAGAGAGAGAGAGAAAACAAAGAGAAATTCAATTTGGGTCTCCAAGGAGCTCAACAGCACTTTGCATTGCCGAGAACTCTTCAACACATAGAAAATTCCACTCCTGAGCAGCTGGCCCCGCTCATGGCTCATGACGCAGGCAGTGTTTGGAGATAACATTTCCTGGAATTGATGTGTATCTGTAGCGTGTGCTGCCGGGAGACTTTGTCTTATTCACAGGAATACAAACCCATGAACCCCGCAAATCCCAGCAGTGGGAGGCCACAGTGGGAGGCTGCACCAGAGGCCACACTTGTCCACCCAAGCAGCTTGCCCCTAGCCTGGGGCGCAGGAGCCCAGGCAGGTCCAGCCTGCTCTGACCCTGACCTTTGTCTTATGGTTGAGAGGCTGCTGCCTGTGCTCTGTTCTTTATTTGGTGAAATCATTCAATTCCTTCTCCTCTTTGTTTGTTGCAAACAATAAAAACACAAAAACCTTTACCTCCTGGCAACCAGACTTCCTGAGGTATCTATCCAATAAATTGAAAAGATTTTTTAGTATGAAAGGAATCTTTTGTGCACTCAGATTCATCTCCATAGCCTCAAGAAGTTTTTAGTCCTCATGGCCCGGTGGCCATGTGGACTCATGCATAATGCGGCCCATGATGGCGGGTTTTTCTTCAACCCCACTTGCCACCATGAGTGGAGAGCAGTGCTTTGCGAAGACAGCAGGAGTGAGCCAATGGCCTGCGTTGGTACAGCCCTCAAGCTAAGAACAGTTTTAACATTTTTAAATGGTTGGTAGGGAGAGTCAAAAGAAAAAATAGTATTTCTCAGAAGAAAAAATTAGATGAAATTGAAATTTCAATGCCCATTCATAAAGTTTTACTGGAACACAACCATGCCCATTTGTAGAGGGTTTTTAAGGGCTGCTTTCCTGCTACAAGAGCAGAGTTGAGTAGTTGTGACATAGACCGGGAATGATATTTACTATCTAGCCTTTAATCGAAAAAGTTAGCTGACCCGTGCACTGGAGGGATATGGATTTTTTCATTGATCCGTCCTAAATTTCCCAGAGACTTGCTCAAGGGCCCATTTTGTGTTTCCAGTCGATTGGACTTATATTCACCCTCCGAGGAAAGATGTGTGGTAGCAGATGGTTCTGTTTGCTCTTGAGCTACCCTTCTGTACCCTCCTTCATGTTATGGGGGAGGGGTGTGTGACATCACAACCCAGAGAAACACCTGCCCGGGAGGGACCATCATGGTTTAGCGGAGGAGGTGGACCTAAGGTGCAGATCTCTACCTCACATCCAGCGAGGCCTCCCTCTTCTGATGGGCTCCTGGGATGCAGAGAAATCCAAGGAGTTCTCTTGTTCCTCCTTTAAAGGGAGTCACACCTCTGGGAAGAATATCAGGCAAAGACTCGGGTCTGGATTACCTCGGCACCCCTTTAACAGTTCCTATTGCCCTTGGTTGGACTCTGTTTTTTCCTCCGCTGTGGCATCTCCATGCACAGAATTATGACTATTCATCTGTCCCTTCTAGACCGTGACTTCCTTTAACACAGATTTTCTATGTCACTGTATGATGAGCATCTGCCAAGGGCTACACACCTGGGAGATATACACGGCGTGTCCAAGGAATAAGCAAAGTCTGTCCTGCTTCTCACACAGTCACAGATCTGGGAGCCCATGCTGGTCTGACAGGAAGCATCTGAATCCACAGGTTAATTGTGACCTAACCTTCTGGGTATTTGAAGATCTATGGTAAAAATAATGACTTTTATATTTAAAGGAGCATGGCTAGATTACAGAGTAAATACTCAATGTTTAAAGACAGAGCACAGACTTCAAAGAACTTGACCGGATGGTGGTGGCCATTTGGGGCTCTGCCTCAGGTTTTTGGAATGAGCAAGAGGGTAGTAGGTAATGATCTTCTTTGCTGCCAGGCTGGGGTACCTAACCATTTAGGATTACTCCTTGGGAATGTGACTGAGGCCTTGGTAATATGGGGAAGGGTGGAAAGTAAATGGTGAGTGGGACATATGGTCTGGGTTGTTATCCTAGATGACACGTGCTTGAGTTCTCCTGGTCTTCGGTGGTTTCTCCAGCAGGTCTCTCACTTCTGTCTGTCCTTTCCTTTCTCTATTCAGATCATTTTGTTCCTTTTAGGTTCTTTTTGCTCCTTCCTTAGTCTCTGCTTCACTGGGTCACTTAGAATCTGGAGCCAATGAGCCTGTTACTTCCTCACTTCCCTATTGCTCTTGGGGGACACTGGGGGTCATGTAACATACTCCAAGCTTTTGCATACAATTCCATTGTGTTCATGGATCTCAGGGTAATAACCCATGTCCAAGTCCTATGTTTAAAAAATGAGATCTACTATTTTCAGGGTAAATTGAGGCGGGAGAGAAAGGATGGGATGAGCAGGAGGTTCTCTCTTGTCTGAATTACCAGTGAAGGGAAAGGAAGGGAGAGAATTTCATGGGCACCGGCGTGTACAGCATCACTGGCAGCAGGCAGCAGCTAGCGTCCAATCTTAGCCACACACCCACTGTACCGTGTAATTCTAGAGCTCTTTAGGCAGTGCTTCCAGGCACGCTCTCTCTGAGTGCTATTGATTTCTTGGGGAACGGAGATCAAAAACAAGTGTTATACTTGGTGTTGTGTGTTTTCTGGGGGAAGTAAATAAATTAGCCGAATTGGACAAACAAGATCCGAGCAAAGAGAGAGAAGGCTCCTTGGAATGGGATCTCTCAAAGTTATCCACAAGGGCAATACGATGATCAGGCAGGGCAGGGATTTGTCCCATACTCAGCTCGAATGTCACATTTCACATCTGTCTCAGCTTCGTGTCCTGGTACTCAAAGCCCTCTGCTTTCCACTGGATTGCTTGTTGATACCAGCAACTCTGCTCACCTGTATCCTGACCAGTTCCATCCCGTAAGCTGCAGGGCTAACTGTCACATTATGTGTCTGGATATTCTAGAACAGCACTGTCCACGGGAATGTTTTGTGATGATGTAAATGTTTGGACAGTTCTTGCCTATTAAACCCAGAGCCACTGGCCTCATGTGGCTTTAGAGCACATGAAATGTGGCTGGTAAGACCCTGGAGCTAGATTTTACCTTTTACTTCATTTCAGTTAGTTGACATGGAAGTAGCCACATGTAGCTATTTGCTGTAATCGTGGGCAGTGCAGCTTTAGGCGCCTGCAATGCTGCCAGCATCAACCAGCAGCATCCACGCCACCCGGGATTGGGAGACTGTCAGAAATGTAGTATCACCCAGATCTACTGAACCAGAATCTATATTTTAACTACATCTCCAGGTAGTAGAGTGCACATTAGGGTTTAAGAAGCAGTGCTTGGAAGGACTCCTACGTGAAGGTTCTGCAGGTAGAAGAGTCTCAGGAAGAGATGTGCTATCAATTGGGGTAAGCTGGGTTATGCTGCAGTGACAAACAAGCCCCAAACCCTAGCAGCTTAAAAGAAACAAGGTTTACTTCATTCATTCTGGACCAGAGTGGACACTGTTCTACATCATTCTCACTCCAGTTCCCAGGCACACAGGCCAGTGCTCTCTGGGTCAGTTTTCATTGCTGTGGCGGGAAGAAAAACAGACAATGCGGTGAATCCTGTCATCTCTACTCACATTTCATGGGCCAAAGCCTGCCATGCGACCACACCTAACTCTACGGGACAAGGAAGTGCAGTCCTATCATATACCCAGTAGGGGGAGAAACAGAATATTTGATGAACAGCACACTAATGACTACCACACACAACAAGCATAATGAGAACTTTTCTTTTCTTCTTTTCTTTTCTTTTCTTTTCTTTTCTTTTCTTTTCTTTTCTTTTCTTTTCTTTTCTTTCCTTTCCTTCCCTTTTCTTTTCTTTTCTCTTCTTTTCTTTTCTTTGTTTCTTTTCTTTTCTTCTTTTTCAAAGCAGCCATTTCTGAGCATCATCATTCAAAGCCTGGACCTGCAATAGCTTTCTAATTCTGCCGCCGCTGTCCTCCCATCCGTTACATCACTACCACATTAATCCTCCGAAGGCAGAGCTCCAAATATGTCATTTCTCGGCTCAGAACCCTTCAGTGACACCTCATTGTCCACCTAGTTAAGTAAACTTCCTTTAGCATGATGTAGTGGAAAGAATGCTACTATGTTATCTGTGTGACCTTGGACAGGGTCCAGTTTAAGCAAACTTTCTGAATCTCAGTTTTCTCATCATTTAACTTGGAGATAAAACTACCTACCTTCAAGGGGTGCGATGAATCTTAAGTGAAAGAATGTGTACAAAGTGCCTAATGCATCTAGTAAACAAGAGCGTAATCATTATCCTGGGCCCCTGGAGCACGTTATGCATATCTGTATCGCAATGTTTGCCGCAAACTTACTGAGACATCCGTTGCATGTCTGTTTCTCCTGGTAGACTTGAGTTCCTTTAAGGATAGGGACTGTACCTTCGACTTGATAACAACTGACTCTAGCAGAAGGTTCTGCATGTGGAAGCTTCTCAGTAAATGATTTTTAAATGCAGGTCATTGGTCAAACAGTTAGAGCTCTCCCTAGCACGGCTGTCTTCTGAATGTACTCGCTGGGAAAACCAAGTAGGACTACTTGCTGTTCCTCAAACAAATAGCACATTTACCCATTTGCAAATGGCTGAAGTGTGGGGAGTCTGGGGAAAGAAGACAAACAAGGCCATAGAGACAGGCAGGTGTGAGAGGAGACTGGCCTTGCCAGCCATGGTTAAGTAGTTTAAATTTTTTTCCTGAGCCAGTGGCGATGGCAGGAGACTGGTAGCCTCTGCTATCCCGTGTGACTCCAGCCTTCGTTATAATACATCTGTGTTTTGAGACTTTATGCTTCCACAAGTGCACACTTGCCAAGAGTTCCATCCTACCAAGTCCCCAGCTATCTATTTGTCTTCTTATACTAGATGTCAATTTCAATGCATGTATCATTTACACTTTCTGCCTTAATGCACATCTACTGGTCCTGAATTTGACAATCTTTGGTCAGATTCCGTTCTCTTTAACCTTAACCTTTCATCCTCCTTCTCAACAAAGGAGAGGAAAACCAGGAGGTACCATGGACACTGAAGGCAGAAGCCCCAGACAAGCCTCAGTTAGTATGCATCGAGATGAGGAATGCATTGTTTCCTTTGCCACATTTAACTTGTTCCAAAGGTGCCCCTGTTTGGATGGCTTGTTGTCAACTTTGCATCTCTGTGACCCCTTTCTAAGGTTTTTATATAATACTATTCATATAGCCAAGAAAGTATATTATTTTACACTAGAGGCCCAGTGCACGAAAATTCGTGCACTTGGGGTGGGGGTGAGGGGGTCCCTTTGCCTGGCCTGTGTCCTCTCACAGTCTGGGACCCCTTCGGGGATGTCCACCTGCCGGCTTAGGCTCGCTCCCTGGGGGATCAGGCCTAAGCTGGCAGTCAGACATCCCTCTGGCAGCCCAGGAGCCCTCGGGGGATGTCCGACTAATGGCAGGTAGCGGGCCTAAGCCATTAGTTGACATCCTTAGCGCTGCTGCAGAGGCGGGAGAGGCTCCCGCCACCATCACTGTGCTGGCCATCCACAAACCGGCTTCTGGCTGAACAGTGCTCCTCCTGTGGAAGCACTCTGACCACCAGGGGGAAGCTCCTGCATTGTGCGTCTGCCCCCTGGTGGTCAGTGTGTGTCATAGCGACAGGTCGTTCCCAGTTGTTCTGCTGTTAGGGTCAATTTGCATATTACCCTTTTATTATATAGGATTGTAAACATCATTTAAAACGACATATGTGAATATTAAAATATATAGTATGATTATATTTTGTATAATTATATATTATAATTCATAATATATTATGTCTTATAAGTATGCTTCTCTCACCCTCCTGAAAGGGTGAGTTCCCAGAGTACTAGATACTAAATACCTATCATGTTAGTGACATTGTGACAAGAAGGTCTCTCACTTTGCTCTGTAACAATGTCTTAGGAGTCAATGGTTGGGGGTAGGATGGGGTGAGGGGAGGGGTGGTTATGGGATCAAAAAGTGAGGGGTGGGGGCATTGCTCCAAGCCTTGTGGGACTCCAACCTGAGTTCCCAGCCGTGCACCTACTGCAGTTACAGAGCTCAACTTCCATTAACTGACATATGAGTGATACACCCAAGTTTTTATTTGACCAGAAGTGTTTCACTGCTTAAAAGTAAAGTTGAGAACTTCTACCTTAAAACTGTGGATTTGAGCTGTGTATTACAAGTCTCAGCTCCTCCTTGTGACCTTGGGCACGTCATGAAAACTCTCTGAGTTCAGCTTCCTCAGGGGTACAGTAATGCCAGCGTCAAAGTGTCGCTGAGAAGATAAAAAGCAACAGTGCCCATAAAGTTGAAGGTCTGTATCAGTCCGGGGTCACACTCTCTAAAGCCTGTAGGGGCTAGGCCAGGGGCAGAAGTGAATGAGAGAGGTCAGAGTGAACGAAGAAGGGTATGTCCCAATGAAAAGGGCATCCTCCACTTACTGTGTTTATTAACATTTGGGAATGTGATTAGATCTTTCCATTTTTGAAGCAAACCTAGAAATAAGGATTTTTGGAAGGGATTCTCAGGATTTTAAAATGTTGATACTACCAACTTTTAAGATAAGCAAAACACATTTATTTATTCATGGGTCTCCATGTGTAACCTTAAAATATTATTATTTTTAATGGGCCTTGGAAGCTATTTTCTTAAAATTTTTCTAAGAGCCTGCTTATCTCTTTTCTTCTGGTAACATACCTTTGTCCTTTGGCCAGGTCTGTCCAATCAGTTTCCCCTGTAAGTGGTAGGTATTTGAGTGAAGTAGGGCTAATCAGGTTCTTTCTATGTATCGATATATGAGTCTCAGTGGTGAATTAGACTACCTCTCCTCACTATTGTTGCTCAACTGCTCTGATGTAGGCCTAGAGGGGTCAATGTCCATATTCCTTAGTTATAGGATGGAAATCCAGGTATGGGAGAGAATGAGCCAAAAAGCAGAGGCAAGCAGAGATCAAGGAGACCAAGAGAGTTCTTGCAGCCCCAAGTCAGGGAGGCCTTCATTCTTATAGATCCTCCTTTAATCTCAAGAGTTACTAAAAATTATGCCTTTTAGCCATGGGAGCCAGTGAATTCTCTTTTGGCTTGCTTATGGTAATTTAAATTGTATTTTTAAAAATAGCATTCAACCCAAAAGATTTCTACTATTAGTAGTAATAGTAAGTGGTATTAATAGAAGTCAAATTTCATGATCCATCAACTACTTTAGAAACAAGGCAAAAGTAAATTTGGGGATCTTGAAGAACTTTCCTTGGAATTAAATTATTTTTGAAGCATTTAAGTATTGTAGTAAGAGACTTGGTATTTGAATGGTGGAAAGAATAAGCACAAAATGAGACTTTTTCTCCTCGCAGGCTGTGGTGTGTGTACTGGCCCTTTAGATATCCCCTGTCATCTTTTGTAGACTCTTCTTAGCTTCCTGGTACCATTGTGTGAAGAGTTCAATAGAGTTATAATCTCCCAGAGCAGAACCCAAGAGCACAGCTCTAGAAGAAAAGTTTCAGTAGGCACTGCCATTATCTGCTGGGATAAATACCAACTTGAGAAAATAAAAATAATGCCTCAAACAGGGCACTTTCCTAGACGTTATGTGTGGTGTGCAAAACTAAATAAATATGTCTGTCTTCTGCTAAATATAACTTAATAGCTCTTAAAACCAAGCCATGAGGGAGAGAAATAGAAGACAAAGAGTAAGATGTAGGATTCATATATGAGATTAATATATAGGCATTGAAATGCCCTTCATTTTTGTGTGGTAAGAGTTTAAGCCTGGGAGGTTAAAGAGTCTGTATTGGTGGTAGGAAAAATTACATATTAACTTTATATCACCCCATGAAAACGAAATGACTTCTGAATGTGTGTGGTTACTTTAAATACTGTCAAATTGATCAGATATTTTATAGAGAAAGCATCTTTCCCAGAGATAGGAGAGCATCACACCAGGAACACAGTTGCACAAATATTCCTCTGAGCTGGAGGAAACCTTGGTAATGTGCTCCGTGAGCATCTTTTAAGGTGCCTCAAGCTCCTTCTTCATTCAAGCCCATGGTGTTTTGAAAAATTGAGCCTTTACTAGAGAAGAAATCTTAGATGTCACAACAGAGTTGAAACTGAAATCTGTGGGTTTTGGGGTTAAAAAAGAACCTCTCAAAATACAGCTCCCTAATTGGGATTGTTTTTGTGAATTTAGTCACATTAATGCCTGTCTCAGTTAATTATGCAATAACATTTACATGCGTGGAGGCAAATTTACAATTTTTGCTCTGACTTTACTGGAAATGTGTGGTTACACTCTGAAAACAGTGCCAAGATATTAACTGTAAATTGAATTTGGGGTGGAGTTAAAATTCCTGAGCTGGCTCTACATCATCTTAGAATATTGGGGAGGGATCCCTACCATTCTACCCATTCATGATACTAGACTGAATTTTCTACTAAAGCTTCAAATTGTGTCTGCTGACTTCACTTATGAAAAAGTTCCTTTGCTCTTGCCTGTGAGATAGAGGTGTAAACATTTCAGCCTAGGCTCAAATATTCTTGTTTCACCACCAGAGACTATGCCTCATGCTGGGCCACTGACCCTCTCAATGCTGATGAAGAAGGAGTTTGATAACCACATGGCTGGAGTCTTAGCTATAAAGTGAGATCTCCACTTCACTGAGCTACTGGTGGCCATAAGGAGAGTTAAGGTGTTTTATATATATATATATATATATATATATATATATATATATATATATATATTGATTTCAGAGAGGAAGGGAGAGGGGGAGAGAGATAGAGACATCTAGAGACATCAATGATGAGAGAGAATCATTGATTGGCTGCCTGCTGCATGCCCCCCTCCCCCACTGGGGATTGAGCCTGCAACCTGGGCATGTGCCCTGACCAGAAATTGAACCATGACCTCCTGATTCGTAGGTTGACGTTCAACCACTGAGCCACGCTGGCCAGGCAAGTTCAGTTTTGTTTTTTTTTCCAGTTTCTAAGTCTTTCCTTTCAGAGTCTTGAGCTTATTGGTCATATAAGGTGAGATATACTAGTAAACTATGCCTAAACATTTTCCCAAGGTTGCTGGTTATGCTATTAACTTTGTCTACTATTAATCAAAATCACACACATTTCTATGATAATATATCTTGATTTATTTTTCTTAATCAAAAGAATCAGAAGATTATTGGAGATTCAGAAGATTATTGACCCTGGGAGGAGAAGAATTTTTAACTCATTCAGCCTCCAACCCAAGGCACAAATCTCTTCTGACATGACTTGAATGAATCCACTCAGCTGGGAAACACTTATTAAATGCCTACGGTGATTCAGGGACTGTGTCAGGTTTTGTGAAAGGCTCAGAGATGAGAAGATATGCTTTGCGTTCATAGACTCATAGCAATTATGCTACATGTTTATAAGTATACTAGCTGACAGACTGGGACAGGTAGCTTAATAGAACTGGTGACAGAATGCTAGGAGGGTGTGAGGGTAGGTAGGGGAGATTACTTTTGGCTGATGGAATAAAAATAGTATTGAAGAAAGTGGCTTTTCATCTGAGGCATCAAGCAGTGTAGTAAGGGTTGGGTTTGCAGGGTGGGAAAGAAAGAAATTTTAGTCAGAAGTATAATGTGAGAAAATGAAGGTATACAAAGGGGACATGGAGAAGTTAGGTGTGGCTGCACCATAGGACATGATTAGCAGGGAGACTGGTTGGAAGCCTGGTTTGAAGGATACGTAAAGTGAACGTTGGCCAGGTCACTGAGTCTTTTGAAAGGCAGCCAATATACGTTGTTTGTTACTCCGTAGGAACTGAGGAGGCACAGGCAGTTTTCAAACAAGTTTTTAAGCAAGGAAATGACATGATCAAACTGTACTACAGGAAGATGCCTATGGGGGCTGAATTTCAAGAGGACTGGGGAGCAGAGGGACTAGAGTCAGGGACACGAGCTTGAGCACATGGTTCAGGTAAGAGATGACTGGAGTTTAGACTAGAGAAGTAGCTGGAGTAACCATGAGAAGGTGATAGGGGTCCGACCTATGGGATTCCGTGATTGACCTATGGTTGAGGGCAGGGAAAGAAAGAGGTAGAAGTTACCTTAGCATTTTTTATCCAAGTGCCTGGAAAAGTGGGGATGCTGAGGGAGGAAGAATGGATCTGGTGGAGGCAACAGTGGGAGTTGGGAAGAGTACACATCAGATGCTGGCAGTGGAGAAGCTGGAGATGCCCAGAAAACAACGGGAAATGGGAGAGTGAAACTAGGAAGGAATGTCAGCAGCATGAGCAGAGAATTGGGAGTCACTCGTGTGGAACTGCTTGCTAAAAGTTCAGTAAGTCACCTAAGGAAATAGTGTAGAGAAGAGAAAAAGAGGGACAGAATCAGAGATTTATTTGGGGGTATTCATACATTCAGGGAGTGGGGGCTCGACAAGAGTATGAACCAGAGAAGGAGCAGTTACAGAGGAAGGGAGGTAATCAGGGAGACACAGGATGATGGAAAACAAGTAAGGTGAGAACTTCTCAGGCCCAGGGATGTGCCCATTATGAGACGTCCCAAGTTAACAAGGGTAAAGGCGGAGAGAAGGCCGGTATCTCTCAGGTGAAGTAGCTAGAGGGTCATGTAAGAGAACCCTTTTTGGAGAGCATTGTTGCCTTGAACAAGCTTGTAAGGACTGAGGAAAATCGCTGGACATCTGTTCTAGATGGGGCAATGAGTTCACGCTGTGTAAATACCTTTTGTTGTTGCTGTTGTTCCAGTGCACAATAACAGATTTTAAAAAGTTAAAAAAGGATATAAAAGACTTAGTGGGAGGTTCTAAATGCAAGGCCAGTAAAAACACAGTGTTGGTGACAGCTGCAGCCCAGACCTTCCGGGCTTTCTATTCTGAAGTAGGGAGTGGATGTGGGAGTTGAGTTTCTGCAAATGTGCTCCTTCCGGGACAGGGGAACAGAGCCATGCCATTGACTAAAGCTGCTTGGGCTCCTCTGGGGAGGAGAGTAGAATAAAAAATGCCTCATGATGTGTAATTGGTGTTGGCTTAAAAAAACCACCAAAAAACTGTGGGCTGCCCGGCTGGTGTTGCTCAGTGGTTGAACATCGACCCATGAACCAGGAGGTCACAGTTTGACTCCTGGTCAGGGTACGTGCCCAAGTTTCGGGCTTGATCACTAGAAGGACTTATGCAGGAGGCAGCCGATCAATGATTCTCTCTCATCATTGATGTTTCTATTTCTTTCTCTCTCTTCCTCCCCCTCTCTGAAAAACAACAACGACAAAAGCTGTGGGTTGTGAAGTGGGGAGGAGTTTGGAAAGTGGAGGTGGGAGCAGGAATTCAGGAGGGACAGAAACACTGTCTCATGGGTAGGACCTAGGTTCCAGCTGCCAGCTGGCTTTGTACCTGCAACTGTCAGTCTCATAGTGGAACCGGCCTGGACCTGGACTGGGAGACCAGGCTGAGAGGTGGAAATAACTACAAGCTTCTAGACAGAAAAGATATGATGTGACAAATGAAAACAACACATATACAAAGATTGCATTACAACAAACAATCTATCCACTCAAAACAAGCTTGGAAACAGAATTCTTAAACTCATGAAAAATTAATGCAGTGAATAAAATTTAAAAATATCAGAACATGAATCAACCCAGATGAAATTATTTTTCAGAAACCAGTATGACAAAGACTTTTGTGGAAGTGTATTTAAGACATTCAAAGCAAAAACCCCCCATGGATGTATCTTCTATTAACAATGGAGTGTTACAGACAAAAGGATCCAAAGAACCTGAGAATAAAATGGTACCATATAATTTCCATTTTATAAAGTTTAAAAACCGGTATGACTTGTGGTTTTAGAAGTCATGATAAGGATAGCGTTATTTTAGGAGGAGGGAGAGAAAGGTACAAGGGGGATGCAGGAACATTTGAGGGACTTTGAAATGATATATCATTTTATTCATAATGAGGTACAAATAATTAATGAAGGTATATGTACTTACAATTTATGTTATTTTCTGCATGTATGTTATAAGAAGAAGAGTTTATTTAAAAATGGAAAAAAATAATAAAACAAGGCAGAAATAAGAACAAGTGACTTTATAAGTAAATCTTGGGAATTAAAAGTATAATCACAAACTGAGTACGAAATCAAAAATTATGTGGGGTTCCATAGATAACACCCTTCTTTGTACCAATGAATTTGAAACCAGATGAGAGCAATACAAAATACAGATAGGTAGAGAGTAAAGTGAGCTTTATTAAAATGAAGAAGCCAGAGAAAGAAAGCCCACATATTTAATAATTTCATTTTAAATAAATGACCAGAATAGTCAAATCCACAGAGACAGAAAGTAGATTAGTGGTTTCCAAGGGCTGGGGTGGGGTAGGGTGGGGTGTGATAGCTCATAATTTCAAGGTTTGTTTTTGGTGTAATGAACATGTTCTGGAACTAAGTAGTGTGGTTGCACAACCTTGTGGCTAAAAATGAACAAATAGTACACTTTATTTTTATATATTTTATACTCACCTGAGGAGAGAGAGAAACATCAATTGGTTGCCTCTCCCATGGGTTCCAACCAGGGATCGAACCAGAAACCTGGGCATGTGCCCTGATGGAATTTGAACCCACAACATTTTGGTGTGTGGGACAATGCTCCAACCCACTGAGCCACTTGGCCAGGGCCAAATAGTACACTGTAAAGGGGTGAATATTATGGTATGTGAATTATATCTCAATTTTTAAAAAGTAAATTATAAGTTTTATCACTGATACAAAAGCTGTGTTGGAGGATGAGGTCAAGCTATTCAACCAAGTGCCAAACACATTTGCTGATGTTTTCTGCCCCACCTCTAGCTTATACCTTCACTGCAGTCTGGATCCATCCCATGGAAAATTTGGGGGTGGCAGACACATACAGAATTGCTGGCTCACACCAGTTCAGAATGCAGAAGGAGAAAGAAACTGAACTCCCAGGATTTAAAGCTTTTATAATGAATTAGCTCCTTCCAATTGAAGGCTGTGCAGTAATGGCTGTCCCCCAGCCATCTGGTGGGAGGAGTGTGCAGGGGTGGAGCAAGAGAAAGGAATGTCACTTTCTCATGCACAGTCCTCCATCTAGATACCTGAGCAGTGGGGGACAAGTCTTACTCTTTAAGAAAATCATCTCTGGACTGGACACGAAGTGAGAATTCATGAATTAAAGATAGTACCGGGAACTCATTCTGTGTTTAACACTGTTTTCTTATTGTAGGGAAACTGCAAAATATCAGTGAGAAGGGAGAATCTTAAAGCCACGACAGAGAAAAGACAGACTGCCTACAAAGAAACAGCAATCAGACTCACAATAGACATATTTTAATTGCCACTCAAGTGCTGGTGAGGAGGCCTTGGGTCTGTGAAATGTAAAAGTTGGAACTGAGACCCCTGTATTAGCCCAGGGACTCTTGGAGGGCTACACCCTCACAGAAAAGGAAATCTTAAAAAAATTCCCCTTGGCACCAGGATGTGTTAAGGAATTTTGTGTCTTGTATAGAACATTTATACTAACTGCTATACTGTGTTTTCAGGAAATACCATCAATGTTTTTAGCACCATTGTTTATTTTTAATAAAATTTTTTTAATGTTGACATTATTGCAGGCATCTCTCTTCCCTCCTACCTTTGCCCACCTCCACCCTCCTCCACCAACCCCTTCCTTGACCTTTACCAAATTATTATCTGTGTCCGTGGAGTATGCATATGTGTTCTTCAGCCATTTCCTTCACCTTTTCCCAGTCACCCCTACTCTCTCCCCTTGGGCACCAGCCAGTCTGTTCCATGTATCCATGCTTCTGGTTCCATATTGTTTGTCAATTTATGTTGTTCATTAGATTCCACATGTTAGTGAGATCGTATGGTATTTATCTTTCTCTGATGGGCTTATTTCACTTAGCATAACACTCTCCAGGTCCATCCATGTTTGTGCAAAGGGTAAGACTTTCTTCTTTTTTACAGGCAAGTAGTATTACATTGTGTAAATGTTCCACAGTTGTTTTTTATCCACTCATCTACTGATGGGCATTTGGGTTGTTTCCAGATCGTAAATTATATATAATTTATAACATATATACAAAGCCTAAGCGACTGTTATGACTGTTGGTTGGCTGGCCGGCTGGTAGCTATGATGTGCACTGACCACCAGGGGGCAAACGTTTAACTCAGGAGCTGCCCCCTGGTGGTCAGTGCACTCCCACGGCCAACCTCCTGTGGGGAGCCAACCTCCCATGGTCCCTCCCGACAGCTGGCTGACCCTGATTGGCCCCAATCGGGACTGGGCGAGATGGCCCCAATTGGCCCCAATCACCAGCCATGTGGAGGATTGTACACCCCACCCATGTACAAATTTGTGCACTGGGCCTCTGGTTGTAAATAATGCTGCTATGAATATAGGGGTGCATGTATTCTTTCTGATTGGTGTTTCGGGATTCTTAGGATATATCCCCAGAAGTGGGATTGCTTAATAATGGTTAGCTATTCAGTTTGGAATATAAGGTTAAAAAGTCAATGCTATAGCTCGCATGCGCTGTCTTGTGTGGTTTGGGAGGAACACTGCTGTTGCTCATTAAATTATTGTCTCTTGGCTCCACACCCTGATTGTGCTCAACTACCTGCTGCTATGCTGGGGACTCTGCAAATTTCAGTTCTCCTTTGCCAGCTGGCTCCCTGTACGGTTCTACTATTGGACACACTTCTTACTCTTTGCATTCTCTTCCGATTAGTTTTGCCCCCAAAAGGCAGTTAGGCTCCAGTCCACGGCTTCTTCCAACAATCCCAGAAGCAGCCTCAGTGGTCCCTCTCAGAGGTCTCAGTGCCAGTAGGAAGGACATCACCCCCTCCCATGTCCCTCCTGGGTTCCTGACTGGATTCTGGCTGGCAGCACCTCCTTAGAGGTCTAAGTCCCAGCTGACGGGCTCCTCCTCCGAGCTGTGAGGTTCTGAACTTCTAGACCTCTTTCTTTTTATCCCCCCACCCTACACGTACTACCTCTGTGCTCTTAGTGCACCTCCAACCCTCCAACCTGCTTAAACAATCCCCTATATTAAATTATCTTTGTTGAAATATCTAGGGTGCTATTTGTTTTCCCTTCTGCACCCCGAGCAATACAGATCACTTCTTGGCTTTTCTCTCTCTAGGATGCTGAGTAGAGCACAAACCTCATTGCTCTAGTAACTGTTGAGAAGATCAAGTTTTATATTTGGAGAAACTGAGGCTCAGGGAAATTCCAAAAACTGCCAAAGGTAACATTACAGAGAGGCGTTTCTAACTCAGGTACATATGGTTCCCGTTTGTCTTCTCTCATTGTCTCATACTGACTTCCGGGAAGTTCTTTTTCCCTCTTGTTTTTTTCTTCACTGTGAAACTCTAGTAGTGCATATTAATTTGGTTCTGCATACCTTTTTCTAAACTGCAAGAATTTGAGGTGACTATGTATACAGTTCCAGTCTTTCAGCAGAACAAGAATAAAGGTTATCTAACAATGAAGTTCTGGGAGGAAGCCACATAAAATAAATTCAGGTCTTGAAATACATGAGTCACTACTGGTGAGGAGGAAGTGGGGGTGAGTATATGAGTGGCTGACAGAGCCAGCCAAGCCTTAGTCTTAAAACATCAGCTACTACCCATGAAAACACCAGGCCCTGGGATACTTCTTTATACATATTATCACATTTAATACTATGACATAAGGTAGGTGGAGCAGAATTGCATCATACAATTCTACATGCATTTAACTTGGGTGCATTTACACTCGAATGGGAGGAGAGGAAGAGGGAGAATGGGAAGAGGAAAAGAGAAAGAGGAGGAAAACAAGGGGGAGGTAAGAGGAGAAAGGAAGGAGTTTGCAGGGCCTGTATTTAAATAGTGCATTCAATTCTCGTCAGCTCTACTAATCAGTGTTTGGCTTGGAGTAACCCGAGATGGGCACATGAAACCATTATTCCCAGAAATGGTCTCTGTTTCAAACGCTCGTTTTGTTACTACCGGCTGTGCTGAATGCAATTCTAATGTTTAAATCTAAACAGTTCCCATTCAACAGGGCCCTCAAATGCAAGCCAATGGCTTCATCTGGTCCTTAAATGAAGCAGCAGCTAGCTTTTCCAACAGTAGAGGAAATGTTGGCTCTGCTGGTCTTAAAGAAACATACAGCAGCACCTGGACTCCCAAGTAGTAGCCTTCTTACAGATTAAAAAAAAAAATGCCTGCATGACTTTAGCCTCACAGTCTGGCTAGAGTCAAACTACTGAATGTTCCCCATTGGTATTGTTTTTCCCTAGTCCTCAAATGCGGAAACGGATGCCTAGAAAGGGATGTCCACTTCCCCAAGGTCATACAGAGAATGAGGCCTGAGTTGGGCTGGCCTGGGATTTGAGCCCAAGTTTCTCTTCCTCCAAAGCTCTGCCCCTGTTTGATCCCTGGCCTCTTGCAGACGGCAGAAGCGGCAGAAGCGCAGAGGTTGGCCGGTGTATTGTGAGTGCCAGTGAGAGGAGACACAATGGGAAGGTCTTCCCGGGGTCTGAGCAGCAAGGCGCTGGAGCGGCCTAACAGTGCTGGCTTCCAAACCAACACCACTGCATGCAAAATGCTGAGCTTTAATTTCTGCAGAACCATCGGTTTCCTCCGATAATGCTATTGTCTTGATGAAGTAGCTTCCAAGGGCATGCTTCTCTTTTCTTTAGGGAGGGGAGTGTATCCCCTAGAAATAAAATGGGTCCATTTGTCACTGGAAATGACCTGGTGACTTAGAATCGCAGCGCTTATTTCTGCAATTTGTCTTTCCCATGGTCATCTGGGTTTAATATCCTGGGTGGCGGGAAAGGAAAGGCAGTGTGTATTTTTCCTGGAGATTTTCAAATTTGAATTTCCTGCTGTGAGTGCTTTTGCGGCTGAGTTGAAATTAGAGCAGGATGAACTTCTTGAACTGCCACCAACTTGGCCACAGGCTGACTCCAGGACCTCCTGCAGCGAAAGCTCCCTGAGGGGACAGCATGAACCGTCTCTGCAGGAGAGATTAAATGGTTTAATAATGTCCTATTAAACCTCCGGCTTTCAAACCAAACTGTGCCCTTCAATACCACTTATCACCCCAAAGCTCCTACTCAAGTGATTTGAATCTCAGATGAGGATTTTACCATGGAAGGCACTGGCCACACTGACACTTTCAGCCTTTTTTGAGGCGAGGGAGGGTGAGCTTTTGCCAAAATCTCACAGGCGTGTTAGAATGGTTGCTTATGTGGATAGGAGGAGAAAGGAGTGAGCTTTGTAAACAGGAATAAATACTAATCAAATATAAGAGAGGAGTGAATCAAGCACCAATAATGACAATATACCAGGAACTGACAAGTTTTATTGCCTCAACTCTGTCCAGAAAGAAACAGAACCAGACAAAACAAGGAAACGAACCAGATCCCATTGCAGTAGAGTCTAAAGTCTCCTCAAATGCACCCTTAGAACATTTTTGTTCTTCCAGCTGTTCTGTTTGGATAGTTTCTGTCCATTCCTCATCTCTGGATTTTTGGGAATCATATACTTCCATCACCTGCTATTTGGGCCTGAGGTACAGCTGCTAAGATACATTATATGGCAGCAGCCCCATCATCCTGGGAGACAGTGGTGTTAGACCCACTTGGTAGTGCAAGGACCCCTGTCAATAAATCAGGAAAAAGTTTATCTCTTCTGTTGTTCTTCATGTGCAAGAGCTACAAATCTTACTCACCCAGCTTCAGGGTCAGAGATGACCCTATAGCCCAGCGGTTTGGCTCCTGCAGGTCAAAAGAATGAGAGGGAACAGCTGGTCCCCAAGGTAAACTAATATGGGTACACCCAGCTTCTTTGCCCAAGGATCCTTAGATATTTCAGGCCAGGCTCTTTCCAGAATTTATCCTGTAGGCTCTTCACCTCAGAACAGACACTCAGCCTCTCATTTAGCCCAGAGCTTAAAAATCCCCCCCCCCGTAGCTCAACTTTCTCCTTATGGATCTCAGAGAGCTAAGATATGGTTTGCTTAAGAACCCCCACTTCCAGTAGCTGATGGGCTTAGGAAAGTTAGGTCTAGTACTTGGATTTTCAAATAGGTGGTCATGAAAAGCTTTCCCAGGGAAGACAGATAGATGTTGGAAAGGAGTGTACCATATTGTGACATATAATAAGAAATATCTATCCTATATAATAAAAGCCTAATATGCTAAGTTGCCTGGTCGTCCCGTCATCCATTCAACCAATCAAAGCCTTTTATGCTAATGATATGCTAAGGCAACTCAACCTCTCACTATGATGTGCACTAATCACCAGGGGGCAGACACTCCGACCGGTATGTTAGCTTTCTGCTGGGGTCCAGCTGATCGGGACTAAGCGAGACAGGCCCGACATGCCCTGGAGCCCTCCCGCAGTCCTTCTCTGGCTGGCCAACCTCCTGCATCCCTCCCCAGCCCCAATCGTGCACTTGTGGGGTCCCTTGGCCTGGCCTGCACCCTCTCACAATCTGGGACCCCTCGGGGGATGTCAGAGAGCTGGTTTTGGCCCAATCCCACAGGCCAGGCCTGGCCAAGGAACCCCACTGGTGCACAAATTCATGTACCGGGCCTCTAGTATATATATAAACCCCTAATATGAAAATAAACCAAACGGTGGCGTCAGCTGTGGCAGGATAGTAGAGCAGGTGAGCGGGGGTGCCAGACCAAGGTAGGGTGCCAGTTGCTGTCATCGGTACGAACCTCTGGTGGTTACTGAAAATTCTTTGCTCCTGTGCGCCAAAGTCCTGCCTGGCGCTTGCACCAGCTACTGGTGCTGGCCCTGGCCCTGCTTGCACCTACTGCTGGCACCAGAGCCACTGTTCACACCTGCTGCCGGTGCCTGGTGCCAGCCTTGATCACTCAGTGCCATCAGTGGCTCCGAGAGAGGTGGCTGCCAGCTCCAACCGCCCCTCAGGGCTTCTCCACCTCCCCGTGCTCCTGAGGGTTGATTGGGGCCGGCAGCCGCCTCTCACACCCGCTGCTGGCAATGGCCCCACTCACACCCACTGCTGGCACTGGAGCCGCTGCTCAAACCCACTGCCAGCGCTGGCCCCGCTTGCACCCACTGCCGGCACCCAGCACCAGCCCCGATTGCCCCTGAGGGCTTCATCACCTCCCCCTGCTCCTGGGGGACAATCAGGGCAGCAGCCACTGACAGCACTGGTCCCGCTTGTACCCAATTGCTCTGCACCATCAGCAGGTGCAAGTGAGGACAGCGCCTTCAGCACTTGGGACCAGCAGAGGCAGGAGTGGAGCTGCAGGTAGACAGAGGACTGGTGGCTTCGGCGGGAAAAGCCAGGTGGGGTATGGAAGATGGGCCGAGACCCGCCCCTGTGCCCAGCGCAGCCTCATGGCCCACAGTTCCTTTCAACGTGCATGAATTCGTGCACTGGGCCCCTAGTGTGTGTGTGTGTGTGTGTGTGTGTGTGTGTATGTATACAGTCTTACTCCTTATTTCAGACACAAAGCTCCTAAAACCCTTGGAATTTCCTAAGTGATGCGGTATAAAGGTGTCTTTTGTAATGTTAATGAAGTGATTTTGGGGCCTAAGCCTAGGAATTGATTGCTAGGAAAAATAACCCCATGATTAGAAGGTGTTGGCTTACAACTTTGGAAATTCCTCTCATGAAATCTGAAACTGGCTCCCCATACATTGAGGGCAAGGGTAGGTGGCAGTTTTAATAAGCAAGGCTTGTTTTGGGTGGCCACAGACCAGTTGATCTCCACACCTACTTGCTAGAATCTTAAAAATTTATATAGAGGTCTTAACTGGGTTCAGTCAGTATTCAGTCCAGAAGGTCTCCATAATTCCTTACTTTCTCAAGGTTGAATCCTTGAAATAACCCTATTGTGGGAATGGTGGGGGGAACATACAGTCCAAGGACAGGGGAGGGGGTGAAGAGCCTGATTGCGGGTCAATGACCTCCTCCAACAGAAGGTTGGAACCTTGAGTCTTACCCCCTAACCTCAAGGGAGCAGAGAGGAGTTGGAGATTGAGTCAGTTGCCAATGGCCAATGATTTAATCAATCAAGCTTAAGTAATGAAGCCTTCAAAAACCCCAAAAGGACAGGATCCAGAGAGTGTCTGGGTTGGTGAACAGGCGGAGGTGCTGGAGGAGTGGTGCACCTGGAGAGGACATGGAAGGTCTGCCTCTTCCCGCACACCTTGCCACATCTCTTCCATTGGACTGTTCCCGAGTTCTATCCTTTCCCAGTAAACCAGTGATCTAGTAAGTGAAATGTTTCTCTGAGTTCTGTGAGTTGCTCTAGCAATTTAGTTGAACCTGAAGAGGGGTGTTACGGGAACCTCTGATGTCAGTCAGTTGTCATTGGTGATTGAAGTGTGTGTGCATAGGGGTATATCCTTAAGGACTGAACTCTTATCCTGTGGGATCTGATGCTATTTCTGGGTGAATAAAGTCAGAATTGAGTTGCATTGTAGGAAACTCAGCTGATATATGGAGAATTAATTGTTGTTGTGGGGAAATATCCCCTCCTCTATTGGAATTGGATCCATAAATCTATAAAGAAAGTGGGAAGGACATTTCAGGACAGGGAAAACACATGAGCCAAGGTAGGGAAAATCAAAGGTATGTCCTGGGAATAAGGAATAAATAAATTTTGCTGTAACCAAGGCTCCTACACTCATAAAATCATTGTCGATCTGTTGCACAAAATACATTATGAAAAAACAGCTACTTTGAAAATTTTTTATATATTACCTAATTATAAATATATAAGTATGAATTTATTATACACATAAATTTATATTATATATGAAGGTTTCCATAAAGTTCTTGTGTAGTTTGAATTTGTAATAAGTTTACTCCTACATAGGATGCAAGCAATCTGCAAAATGTGACAGAGAGAGGATTTACACAGATTTAAAATATTGAAATGTCAATTTTCAACAATTCTGCCATCATCTAGGATTCATTTGGATTTAGCCATTATTATACATAGGGTTTATTACCTAGAAAATGGAGTAAAAATATTAAAACAAGATAACAATTTATTTAAATATAGAATAATATTCTCTGTTTATCTTGCAAGTTGTTTTATATGTTACACAGACATAATTTGTTTACTATTCAAACTGAACCAGGACTTCATATACACCTTATATGTATAGGATACACACACACACTTACACACTCACATAGACACCACACACACCAATTTTCAAATATGAGTGTGAATCAGAATTACCTAGATGGCTTGTTAGAACACAGATTGCTGGGTTCCACTGTCAGCAAGAGATTCTGATTTACTTGACCTTGGGTAGGACCCAAGAATTTTTCTCTCAGGTGATGCTTATGCTGCCAGTAGTGAGCCACATTGAGATTTACAAAATCCATTGAGAAAAACATACTGGGGGTGATTGGAAAAAAAAATAGTCCTTCCTCCCTTCCTTCCTTCCTTCCTTCCTTCCTTCCTTCCTTCCTTCCTTCCTTCCTTCCTTCCTTCCTTCTTTCCTTCCTTCCCTCTTCCTCTCCCCATTGCTCTCCTGCTTTCCTACATATGCATGTATATATGTATATGTATATGCATGTGTGTATGTTATGTATGTACGTATTTCAACCTTCCAGGTAGGACTGATTTGGCACCCCAGTCATTGCCAGTATTTGGTGATCCCAGCTAACAGGAAAGAATGATGTGATCTCTTATCATCTCTCGCCCAGCCTGTTGCCATGGTCTCTTTGCCTGTTTCCTTGCCTCCCAACTTTGTTTGTCTGATTCTTTCTCTTCACAGCTGCCAGTTGTCTGAAAACAGGTCACTTCTCAAAACTCTAGTGACTTCCTCTGATACTCATGGTGGAGCAGGAATTCAGACTCAACTTGGGCTAATTGAGAAGCAAGTAGTGCTTTTAGCTAACACAATGGTTCTCAACCTTGGCTGCACATTAGAATTACCTGGGAATCTTTTTAAAAATCCTGATTTCTGGGCATTCTCCTCCAGAAATTCTGTTTCTTTGTTATGGGGTGGGGCCACAACATTAGTAACAAAGAAACAGAATTTCCAGAGGATGAGGCCCAGAAATCAGGATTTTAAAAAGATTCCCAGGTGCTTCTAATGTGCAGCCAAGGTTGAGAACCACTGAGCTAACACAATATCCTGTCTTCCTCACTTGTGTGAATGGAATGCTTAATGAAAACCTAAGTCTTCCCATCTTGGGTAATAATTCAATGTTATTCCTCATTAAGCTCTTAAAAATTCTAACCGATATAGAAATTATTTGGTTTAAATCCACCAACATTTAATAAACTCTGTGAAGAACCTGACCCTGTGTGCAGGGTGTCTTTCCTATTCCCTGTTCCCTTTGGGTTTGAATAATGGCCTGCCCAAATAAACAAAAAAATCCAATGTACAAGCCCCCTCCCCCCAAGTCCCCCAGGAAACCAAGAGGCAGAACACAAGAGAGATGGGACAATTATTCTCTGAGAAGGTAAGGAGTAAATTCTTTTTTAAAAAACCCTCATGAATTCTGTTTCTGAAAACCCAGGCATACATATCCAAGCAGAAATTTGGGCAAAGTAGAAATTGTATTATGATAGAAATAACCTGAGTTCTAGTGCCCACTCATAAAAATAGTCTGTGTGTCTGTGTTTGAGTCACTTTATTGCTCTCTCCCTTCATCTGCACAATGAGGCTGGGCCCAGGTGATCTCCGGAGTTCCTTCCAGTGCAATATGCTAGGATCGCCACGTTCTGGGGACAAGCACACAGAGCAGTCTTTAATTATAAGTTTGCAAAGGCATCTAGGGGGCCAGCTCCATCTGCTCCTGACGTCTTAAACCTTTATTAATTACTTGCTGTTGGGAGGGGGCAGAGAAGCAGAGAAATCCCTTGGACCACAAGCCTTCCACTTCTGGTTTCTCACTGCACAATATTCCCCAGGACTTGGGAGCCAGATGGCAACATTTTTGAAGACGCACTAAGGATTTGAGTTCTGGTTTGTATTAAATATCACATGTTAATTATTAATCTGTGGCAGATGCAAATGTATATTATTACACTACATTAAACATTAATGTCGCAAAGACCAGGCTGTGGACCACATGGAGCTGCTGAGGAAACGCCATTGGTCCTTCGACTGACATCCAGATTTAGAATCCAGGTAAACTAAGCAAAACTCTTTAGAAAGAATATTCATTACTAATGTGATATATGAAGAATATGAGCATTGTTTCAACGTAAGTGATAATAGTACTTATTGAGGTTTTATTATATGCAGTAGTCATCAAAGTGTTTGACAGAGACTGATCAATTTAACCTTCCTAACAAGTCTATAAGGTAGGCATTGCTACTTATTGTTAGGGCACAACCTTTATTAAGCACCAACTATGTATTGGGAACTGTTCTAGATAGTCGGGGTACGGTGATGGAGTAAGACATTGTCGTGATTTTTATGGAACTTACTTTCTAATGAGACGAGCCAGACAATATACCCGCAAACCAGTAGATGAACAAAGTAATTTCAGAGAGGGATAAGTACCATGAAGTAAATGCAACAGTGATGTAGTTGCCGGGGGCTGGGAGGGGGTCATTAGAGCTCTGCCGACCTGGAGAATCCTCTCTGAGGAGGAAACACTGGGGCTAAAGGTTCTAGGTCAAATGGGCTAATAACCATTTCCTAAGAACAATTGGGCAAACATCAATTCTTCAAATGACCAGTGTATTAAAATATCAACTTGCCAAAAACTTGTTTTAATCATGTACCTATCAATGTCAAAGCGTTTCATGTTTCTCCAAGGTCACCGAATAGCATATTTTTAGGACAGTTTCCTGAGTATTGTGAATTTTAGCTGTTGTTCTTGCCATTGACGTCAAGAATAGTATAAACAGTAGTGTGGGTTTCTGTTTCCCAAAGAATTTTCTATCCCAGCCTACAGCTGCTTATTTCTTCACTTACCTTACATCTCTGATTGGATTTTCCATTTTTTAAGTTTGCCTCAGCTTGTGTATGAATGGCTAGAAATAGATTGTGGAGAGATAAGCTGGGCTGCTCCAGTGTAAAAATGGACATACATTAAACAGAGCAGGTCTACTGTCTAGAACTGGTTACTGTCACTCTAGCCTGTCTTCAAGTCAGTCCATCCTCTCTTCTCCTAGGACACCACTGCCAGCCAGGAGAATGGCCTTGTAATTATCTTTTGAATGGCACCATCTCTGAAGCCCTCTCTTCTATTTGGTGGAAATTCTTCTCTTTTACCCCCTTTGCTGCCTTAGAAATCAGTCAAGCCCTTGTTTCAGGCCTTCTCAATTTTTATTCCTATTTCCTTCTGACTATTAAAGACCAAAAGTTGTATGTTTGTCGCCTCAAAACACACAATGCAATATACAGATAATATATCATAGAATTGTATACTTGAAATCTATATAATTTTATTAACCAACTAGAGGCCCAGTGCATGAAATTTGTGCATGGGGAGGGATCCCCTCAGCCCAGCCTGCACCCTCTCCAATCAGGGACATTCCTCTCACAATCCGGGACCACTGGCTCCTAACTGCTCACCTGCCTGCCAGCCTGGTTACCCACAACTGCCCCCCCCCACCAGCCTGGTCACCCCTCACTGCCCCCCCCTGCTGGCCTGGTCGCCCCTTACTGCCCACCCTGCTGAACTGATCCCCCCTGCCAGCCTGGTTACCCTCAACTACCCCCCTCTGCTGGCCTGGTTGCCCCTAACTACCCACCCACCCGCCGGCCTGGTCACCCCTACCTGCTCCCCCTGCCAGCCTGGTCACCCCATGCAGCCTGCTGTCCAATCATTTGGTCGTCCCTCACTAATGCCCCTGCCGGCCTTGTTGCCCCACGCAGCCTGCTGTTCAGTCATCTGTCCGGTTGTTTTGATTGTGATGGCCCCTGGCTTTTTATATATTAGGATGTCACCCCAATAAATTTAATTTAAAAAATCTCATTCTAGTCCACCTGGAAACTGCTTTCCTATATTACAGAGCCTAGGGAGCCAAAATGACTTTGTTTCAGCTACTTTGTAGTTCACACATAGACACATGACCAATCAGATCTGACAGTGAAAAGGCTCCCATATATGGAGGGGAAAATAAGCCAAGAGAAGGGCAGAATGCCCCAGAGAGACCAACATTTCTGACAAGTGTGGTGGGAGGTGTTGAGGCAGCTGTGGTATATTTCCAGCATCGAGTCCAGGATGTGATAGATATAGGAGAGCAGTGGTGGTTTCTCTAGTGTGGTCCCATGGTGGGCTTGAAGGCTTTGTCTAGATGCATTTACCTAGCTGCATCTACCCTGGATTATGTGGCATCAATCTGGTAATTTGGGTCTCACAGAGATTGTATGAATGCATCATATCTTTGATTAAATTACTTTATGCTTAAACTAACTGAAGTGGATTCAGTTGTCTTTGACTAAAAGCTCTGATCAACATACCTGATACCTTTACAGTTTATTGAGCTACTTGATGATGGTGTCTTAGTCCGTTTGGGCGGCTATAACAAAATACCACTAACTGGATTGTTAGTAAACAACAAGTGCATACTTCTTTTTGTTCTGGAGGCTGGAAAGTCCAAGTTCACAGTGCCAAAAGATTCGGTGTCTGGCAAGGTCTTTCTTCCCAGATGGCTGTCTTCTTGTTATGTGCTCACAAGGTGGTAGTGGCAAGGGAGTTTTCTAGGTCCTTTCTTTAATAAGGGCACTAATCCCGATCATGATGGCTTTGTCACAACCTAATCACCTCCCAAAGACCTGACCTCTTAATATCATCACCTTTGTGGTTAAGATTCAACATATGAGCTTTAAGGGGAACACAAATGTTCAGACATTAGCCGCTGGAGAAGTATCAAAGGAAGGGTGTCATAATGTTGGAATGACTAGTACTGAACTCACTTGGGGGATCTAATTCATATCATGTTGGGGCTCCCTCAGCCTTTTTCCTCATCAATCAAGTTGCCTTTTCATTCTTTCCTTGACTATGAAATGAGAATCATAACTGTAATTATCTCACAGGTTTGTTATTGTAAGTTAAATAAACTTACTAGAATAGTAAGTTGCACCATGCAATTGTAATAGTAAACATTGGCTAGCATTTTTGTTAGTGTTAGGATGGACTAATTCATTTTGGCAAGGTTAGCACTAGAGCTGATGTCTTCAAACAAGGAACAGGAGGTCTGGGAGAAAGGAACAGGGAGAGGGAACATATCCCGAGTCAGATGCACAGAAGAACATAGCACATTCAGGGAGCCAGAGGGGTCTGCCTGAGAAAGTCCCCAGGGGTGGGTGGGGACTGTAGGAAGGTACTGCTGAGATGAGTGGACTGGAGAGTTAGGTAGGGGCTGGATCATGGCAAACATTACAGGCCCCTTTCATAATGGGCAGCCCTGGTCTCAGCCCCTTCATCCCAGTCCAGTTGGAAGGACTTCTTCCTTCCTTCTTCCCCAACATTCATGACTTGATCACCTCCAATTTTCAGTCATGTGCATATCCCCCTTGTTGCTACCTGGGGGCAAGATCCTGATCTAAGCCCATGGAATCCATCGCTCCAAAATATAGAGGAGATTGGACAAAATGTTTGCTGAGGCTATGGCAGAGATAAGGAAGACTTATTTTTACAACTCTTTGGTAGATAAATATATGCTTGAAAATTATGGTTAACTGCGGATCATTTTGTGTTCTGGTAAATTCCCTCTAGTAAAAAAAAAAATGCCAACATATTTTGGGAGAAACTATGAATTCTATAACTAAACTGAATCTTTCTGACACCAGAGTCTACAGGGCCTACAGGGCCATTTTTTCTCTCAATAATGCATTGATTTGGTATAATATTTTTAGAATTTCTTCCCCTTTTCTTTTCCCTATCTTCCTCGACCTCTTCCTTTCTCTCCCCCCTCTCCCTTCTTCTTAGTTAAACCAAAATTCTCTGTTAAGGTTTAGAATTGACATCTTGGTGTTTAATCTAGAATGGCCTCTGTCTTTTTCTGGAAATAGTCTTTATTTCAGATGATTTGCTGCTTTTTTCCTGAGGCCTGCTTTGTAACATCAGCCCATTTCCTACAGCTTCTCAAG
Source organism: Myotis yumanensis (assembly GCF_028538775.1). Classification (NCBI taxonomy): domain Eukaryota; kingdom Metazoa; phylum Chordata; class Mammalia; order Chiroptera; family Vespertilionidae; genus Myotis; species Myotis yumanensis. The sequence continues at coordinate 230,924,262 of NW_027223752.1, read as the reverse complement.
TACTATTAGTACAAGGAATGATTATTTCATAGAAAATAATCAGAAAAAGTTAATAGTATTAGGTCAGTGACAGGAAAAGTGGTTATTATTATGGACCAGGGCACATCCAGCCATAATTTTTTTGTTTTATTTTGTTCTGTTAAAAAAACATTTTTGTTAAAACTGAAAACATATTTTGCCCACCACCTCCTCCCTTGCCTTTTTGAAAGCCCATATGTTCCTCAGGGGAAAATTGAATTCAGCTTCATTTGTGTCTTTGTGAAATTTTAAAAGAGCCATTTGACGTGCGAGAGTTCTAGGTCTTTAGAAATCAGACCTGAAGTCAATTGCTTGGACTAAGTTGAACTTGCATTTTTCTAACACGTTGAAAAAACAACAACATTTGGGTCAGATTCAAGAGTTCAATTTTCTTCCACTTCTTGGAAGTCAACTCCTCCACCGCCAGGGCGTATTCACACGTCGCTTATTTTTCAATAGACTTGAGAAGGTCATAAATTTTGTCCACATTCTCCATTCTATTGTCCACATTCGCATTCAATAAACATGTTTTGCTTTGAACTAGCATCTGGGTGGAGTAGCTTTTGAGATTTTCCTCTCTCCCGGGTGGAGTGGGTTCATTTTCTCAGCTGGAGAATATATTACTCTATGTGCGTCAAGCAACTTGGAGATAAAATAACCAATTGAGGGTTGTCAGAAGGATATGAGCCTCCCACAGTCTATGTACACCTGCTCTGGATCGGGCAGGAACCTGGTTATCACAGTGTTTGAGTTCAGATTAGGGCCTCATTCAGCAGGGTGAGGCAGGTGTGCTGAGCTGGAGGTTAGGAGGAAGTTGATTCTAATCCTTGGCTTTCTTACCACCTGGCTGTGTGACCCCATGACGGCATTTTTTTTTCTCCTTGGACCTGAGTTCCTCATTTTAAAACAAGGCAATAGGGCAAAGCAGTGTTTTCAAACTGGGCTCTTCAAAGCCCTGGGGTTCCAAAGAGCTCTGTCGGGAGCTGCCTGGCTTTTATAGGTTAAGATTTGCAGAAAACTGTTTTAGATGAAAAGGAATTTGTTGCTACAAAACAAAGATAGAGCAGTCCTCAAGTCTAGTGTTTTAGGTTTTTAAGTTTGTTTTATTTTCAGTTGTTTAACTTATGCCTCGTTATGGGTTTCAAATGATTGAGGGGAAATTACACCTGGGGAAATGTAAATTTGGTTCCATTTGTTGACACTGATCTCTCACATCCTAGGGCACACAAGCCAGGATTGTTTCTTTGCTGTTTGAAATGGACTGCTGGGATCTCTCTCAATTTTGAATAAGTACTAATAGGTACATGTATGGCAGGCTAGGGAAAGAACCACTGGGAAGCAATAGACTGAAACATTTCTGAGCTCACACAAGACTAAGAACTGTTTGTACTCCCACAAGCCACGACTTGTTATTCTAGGCCGTGGTCGGCAAACTTCGGCTCTCGAGCCACATGCGGCTCTTTGGCCCCTTGAGTGTGGCTCTTCCTAAGCCTTAGGAGTACCCTAACTAAGTTAATAACAATGTACCTACCTATATAAGTTTAAAAAATTTGGCTCTCAAAAGAAATTTCAATCATTTACTGTTGATACTTGGCTCTGTTGACTAATGAGTTTGCCGACCACTGTTCTAGGGCATTTCGTAGAGTCAGCCCCACTTTCTGGTGGCCAGGAGGCATGATGGCACCCTCTTTGGCAGGCAGGGAGGTGGATGGCAGGTTGAGAGGGCACAATGAGATGTGGTGAGGACCAGGTGCTGCTACAGACCAGACATGGGTAGCTGGTGTGGAATGAAGTTGTCAAACATCACCCATGACCAAGGTAGACAGGAGCTGATGAGAGTACAGATTCAAAATGGGCTTTCAACGTGAGGCTCGGAGGGACTCCTATGTGGAAGAGTAGGTAGCTATGGTGACTTTTTGTATGGTTCTTATGGTTTAACTCAGTGCCAGGGAATTTAGAAGTACACCTTCAATTCTGGAAGATGCAAACTCTCTCGAGACAGAGAGAGGATCAGTGGCTGCCTGGGGGTGGTGGTGGGTAGGCAGGAAAAGAGTTGAGGGAGGGATTTCAAAGAGTACTTAGGGGGCAGATAAGTATGTTCATTATCTCGATTATAGTGATGTTTTACAGATAAATACATGGGTCAAAACTTGTCAAGTTGTACACTTTAAATGTGCAGTGTATTATATGTTAACTAGAGGCCCAGTGCATGAAATTCATGAACAGGACGAGCGGGGGGGGGAGTCCCTCAGCCTGGCCTGCACCCTCTTGCAATCTGGGAACCCTCGGGGGCTGTCCAACTGACAGGGATCAGGCCTAAACCAGCAGTCAGACATCCCTCTTGTAATTCAGGACTACTGGCTCCTAACCGCTCACCTGCCTGCCTGCCTGATTGCTCTAACCACTCTGCCTGGCTTCCTGATCCCCCATAACCCCTCTGCCTGCCTGCCTGATCACCCCTAACTGCTTTCCTGCCTGCCTGATCACCCCTAACTGCTTGCCTGCCTGCCTGATTGCCCCTAACAGCCTCTGCTTCAGTGTCCACTACTGCAGCTTCATCTGGAAGAACATCTGGAGTGACGTCTGGAAGGTCGTTTGGCTGTCCAGTCTAATTAGCATATTATGCTTTTATTATTATACTAGTAGACTATACCTCAAGGAAACTGTTTGCTTTCTTATCCTATTTGCTTAACCCATTCATATTACAGAGCTGGCTGTTTATGCTTCCATTTCATCTTAGTACAAAAATCTTCTATTCTGGAGTTTGAGTTAGTATCATATTTAAATTTGCAGGCATTTGAGATGTGTTGGTTAACACAACAGGCAACTCAGGAATTCATTTCGGTGATGCTAGCAAGCTCCAAAAGGTGAGGGGAAGGTCAGTTTTAGATGTGTTCATGGAGAGAGGCAGCTTCTCTCATCCAGTTTTCTGCTCAGCACAGTTTGGGTACCCACGTTCTCATGTTTCCAGCATCTTGCTGACTGGATCTCACCTCCCAGTTTCTATTCCTTGTTGACCTAGAATGAACATATGTAAATCACATGCAAATAAAGAATATTCATACATTTAATTATTTTCCAGTGAAATATTGAACTGTTTAGTTTTTGAAAAGACTATGTTTATTGCAGTGATAAAAATTCTCAGATTTGAATTTGAAATTTGCTACTTGCCGGAATAATCTCTTATTATTGAAGCATTTATTCAAACAAAAATGAGATTTTTTAAAATTATATTTTTTTAATCTTTACTTGAGGATATTTTTCCCCATTTTTTTAAGAGAGGTGTGGAAAGGAGAAGAGATACAGAAAGAGAAACATCAACATGAGACACATGAATTGGTTACATGCAACTGAGGTATGGTGCCCTTGACCAGAATCGAACCCAAGACCCTTCAGTCTGAGGCGGATGCTCTAAACACTGAGCAAACCAGCTAGGGCGAGAATGGGATTATTCTTAAAAATTAATATTCCTTGGTCCCTTCAGAATGTGAAGCATTGGAAAAGGCAGGGACTTTTAAATCAAATTAGGTAGCCCTAAATTCAAATTTCTCACAGATGCAATCTATAACAGTAAGTTTAAATTTTCTCCACTGCACTGCCTTCAGCGTAAACCCAGATAATAAGAGCTTTCTTGTAGAATGTGTGTGAGGATTAGCGATGTTGTTTGCAAAGGGCCGAGCATAATGCCTGAATAGACACGCATGAACAATGGCGGAATTTTAATTTGTAAACACAACTAGATTTTGTGACTTTTTTAAAAATCACTTTTTGATGATAAAATTAGGGCCAGGTATATTTATTTTGCTCCCCGCACTCCCCGAGGACATACATTCACTTCTATATGCCTACCTATTACAATTTCCTCCGTTCTTTTTCAGTTTTAACTTTCCTGAAGTTAGTCCCTTTGTGGTGAATTCTTCCCCCGTCCCCCCCGCCTCCCGCCCCCCCCCCCCCCCCCCCCCCACACACACACAGGCCTCTTTTTCCTTTGTTTCCAAGCCAAGACAAAATGTTGGGTATGGGAAGTATTTATCCGGTGCCATTTAGACAAATCTAAGAATCTGACTGAATACTCTCCACAACTGTCAGTTGAAACTAAACACGACGTTGCCATGGATACTGGTTGCTCGGCCTCTGCTCCGATGCCTTAGAGCCTGTTTAGCTCAACAATGTGCAAACCACAGACGTTGCCATGCATTGTATTCACAATCAGTGGATCTGTTAGCACGGGGATATCTTGAGTTGCTTTAGCAGAGAAGGATGCACATTCTCAGGAAGAAACAGAAAGCCCTGTGCCCTCGGCTGTGCTCCAGGTAGAGGCAGTGCCCTAGACAGACACCCCTTTCACCTTTCCCTCTGCTTCTTTTAATCTAGATAGACTACCCTTCTTTTGATATTTACTTGGAAATAAGAATCTCTACTGCATATTTGGTAAAAGACCATGGGGGCATCTGCTAGGAAAATTGCATGCCGATTTGGGTATAAGGACTTAAAATAAGATGTCATAGAAGGAGAGAGAATACAAGAAAAACCAGGTTTTATTTGAGAGTTGGAGTGACAGCAGAGAGATTCCAGGTTGGTAAAAAAACAAAACAAAAAAAACCCCCGGCTTTGCCACTCACTGTGTGTCCTTGGGCAAATTAAACACTGTAAGCCTTAGTTTCCTCATTCCATGGCTCTTCCACTGTTGTGATTACATTGGCCCACCTGGATCATTCAGGGTAATTTCTATATTTTCAGGCCAGTTGATTGTCAACCTTAATTCCATCTGCAGCCTTGATTTCTCTTTGCCCTGTAAGATTCACAGGTTCTGGGATCCAAAGATGTGTATTTGGGAGGGGAGCATTATTCTGTAATGCGGTAGTGCAAAAGAAATTTTGCTTTCTTTACTGGTATTGACCATCAATGTCTACATCTTGTTCATGAGTTCCCTTTCCACTGTTAGAAAAAGGAGGCAATTTTAACGATCTGTTCTAGGTTTTTCTCAGCCTTTTTTTCCCTCTTCATTTTGAAATATATTTTTTATTGTTGATAGTATTACAGATATCTCCCATTTTCCGCCTCTTTTTTGATAAACTACTCACTACTCAGTTTATCAAATTCTCATCCAGGACTTCTCATCTCCCTTCATAGATTCAGTTCTTTCTCTTCTCCCTCCCAGGTTGGTATCTGGGCACTTAAAAGCTTATGTGACTGTGATGATGGCATGGGCAGGAGAGAGACAGTGCTGAGGGGGACTGGGGAGTGCTCTCTCCCACTTTCTTTGTTCAAATACCCAACTCCTATCTTCACTCTGCTGAGGCCGCCTAAATTTATTGCAAGTGAGAAGCATTCTTTCTTCTAATGCACGTGGAGTATAAAAGCTATGTTATATTACTGGGCATTAGCTCCTAAAAATGCTTCCAGAAATAATATGCTCTTATCAGCAAGGCACTGAACTCCGAAATATTTTGTGGAGGAAATATTTCTCTGGCCCACTCCCATCCAGTAGGAGGTCGATGCCTGACGTCCACAATGACAGTCTTGTTGCCCTAAACTTGCTCTAAATCACTGGATCTTTCATGGCAAAAGCAAGGATATCATTTTCCACCTTGTTGCTACAGTACACAATTAGGCAAACACAATTCTAAGCTGAACAGTATTGGAAAAATGGATTGTTCTCTTAAAGAAACATTTGTGGTTATTATAAAAAGAAGGGACATCCAATTCCCTTCATTGAAGTGAAGTGATCACAAGCCTACTGAAAAACATAATCCGAACATCTCCTCTTCCCACAAATTTCTGGTTGTCAAGGGTAATTACAAGTGAGAGAGCGGCCTCAATAGCACTGTGAACAACTCTCATTTGATTTTTCTTCCCCGTCGAGCTGCTTCATTGTGACTACTGCATCATTTATTGTTAGCCATAGGCACAGCGCATGGTGGAGGAGAGGTAAACAGAGATTGAATTTGTGAGCCAGCCCAGGGAAAAAGATGTGGTGAGCCAAGTTTTGTGACGGGTGACTCAGGCTCTCCTACTCTGGTCCCCCCAATGATGAGACAATAGTACGATTTGAAGAAGAAAATGTAATTATTGATGTAAGCCCTGGAACAGAGTGGCAGTGATGATGGTGGAGGGAGAGGGGAGAGGAGGATGGGAGCTTGACTGAACCCCAAGAGTGTGATGTGTTAATAAGCTTTATTGATCCTCTCTTCAGTTCTGAGCTGGTAGAAGTGTGTAAACACAAAGATAGTAACTGACCCTTTTCTTACTTCCCACATTCATCTATTGGAAGTTATATTGAAGTATGCATATTTCTCCTTGTGTCGTTATAGTTTAAGCCACTGTTAACTCTGAACGCCTGCAACTACTCTTTGAACACTTCTCTTTCCCTCTGCTGCCATTCCTTGCCCTTTCAAACCGTTCACACATACTCAAAAGCATAAATTATATCAGGTCATGCCCTGATTAAATGTTACCAATGTTTTTTTTCAAGGAACATAGAATAAAATAGCACATTAGTCAAGATGGGTTAATCTTGTGGGATGACAAAAATGTTTTTTGTTTGTTTTTTTTTGCATGTTGCCTATCCATTGGGAGTCTTGTGTTCCCTTCAAGTTCATGTATTGAAGCTCTAACCCCAAAGTGATGGTGTTTGGAGATGGGAGCTTAGACAGGTAATTAGGTTTAGAAGAAGTCTTGAGTATGGGGTCCCCAGGATGAGAGTAGTGGTCTTATAGGAAGAGATATCAGAGAGCTTACTTTCTCCCCGCCCCAACCATGTGAGGACATGTTGAGAAAGTAGTCATCTACAGGGCAGGAAGAGAGTCCTCGCCAGGAACTGAATCAGTGGGAACCTTGATCTCAGACTTTGCAGCCTCTGGAATGATGAAAAAAATACATATTTATTGTTTCAGTCCCTCAGTCTATGGTATTTTATGTTATGGCAGCCGAGCAGGTTTATACAGTCTATTTAGGAGCCCCTGTTGTCATAGGCACTAAGGACCTAGGCTGATGGAGGCTCTATTGTATCCTAGGCTTCCATGATCACAGAGGCAAGGCAAACAGACAGTGAATCCAAGGCTGCTGGCTCTTCAAGCTTCTGTGACCCATTTTCTGGGAAGTAAGCCGTTTCTTTGGCTTCTCAGCTTTTACTGGTCTGAGCAAGTAATATGGCCTGTTCAGCTGGGTAGAAAACAGTATCATGTCACATTTCACTAAATGAGAGAACCAAAACACTGTGAGCATGCTAGATGATCACCGCAGATGGAAACCTCTATGAACATTGACCAAGGTGTGTTTGATTTGATGTGTTTTACTTTTTGGATTTCATCTCTGTTCATCATTCATGTCGCTTGTTATGTGTTAAGCATTTTCATCAGCTGTTCCCTCTTTTTGGAATGCTTTTCCCCTAAGTTCTCTGCTTAGCTATCTCCTACTTCTCATTGAAATCTCAGTCAAAATGTTACATGTTTAGATGATCCAATTCTAACAGCTTTCCCTCCTTTGTCTAAATCCTTACCATTATATTACCTATTTTTGTTTTCTTTATTTTTCCTTTCTAAATGATGATGATTATTATTATATGCAATGTGGCCTTTTATAATTCCTCAAGTCTTATGTTCTTTTTTTAGTTTGTTCACTTATTCATTCATTTATTTATTTTTGGTTCTGGAGATGTAAAGACAAATGACACCATATCTACTCTATGGAATTTACAGTCTGGGGGAGAGACAAACATAAACACAAATTATTAAAACCTGGTAATATAAGCACTAAGCATAAATGCATAAAATGATGCTCTATATCATTAGTCATTAAGAAAATGCCAACTGAAATAATAAGATACCACTTCACAGCTACTACAATGGCTACAATAACAATAATGGACAATGGCAAGTGTCAGTGAGAATGTGGCAAAATTTGAATCTTCTTGTATTGCTCGTGAAAATGTAAAATGGTCCAGCCATTTTAGAAAAGTTTGTCAGTTTCTTAAAGAGTTAAACATAGAGTTACCCTATGATCCAGCAATTCCACTATTAGGTATATATCCAAGAGACATAAAACAATATATTCACACAAGAATTTGTACCTAGGAGCATTTTTCATAGGAGCCAAAAAGTGGAAACAAGCCAAATTTCTACCAACTGGTGAAAAGAAAAGTACATTGTGGCCTATTCATGCAATGGGATCTTATTCACCATGAAAAGATGATGCGCTGGTTCGTGCCAGAGCATGGGTGAACCTTGAAAACGCTCTGCCCTGTGGAAGAAGTCAGACACAAAAGGCCACGTGGTATATGATCCCACTGATATGAAGTGTCCAGAAAACACAAATCCCTAGAAACATAAAAAGAGATTAGTGGTCGCCAGGAGCTGGGGTGAGATGGGAATAGGGAGTGATTGCTGATGGGCACTAGGTTTCCTTTTGACCTGATGAAAGTGTCCTGGGATTATGTAGTGTGGTGGTTGCTGTGGGAGGAGGCCAGGGGGAGTGTGTGACTCCCTGTTGACCTGTGAGCTGCACCCAGGCAATTGGGGTCTCCTCACCACCTTCCCCGTCCTTGGAGTTTTCATCCTTCCCACTGTTCCCACGGTGAGAGCGTTTTCAAGGACACAGTCTTGAGGGAGCCATGTGTTGCTGAAATCTCCTGGAGAGTATATGTGACTGAACCCAGCCTCAGTTCCAGCGATAAACGTCAAGATTCTATGGGCGATCACAGAGATTCACTAGCCCAGTGGTAGGGGCCCTTGCTCAGTAACCTGCCATCCACTAAACTGAGTGGCCTGCCTCTTCCTTTGGTCTGTCCTTGTCCTCCATGTACCTATGCATGGGGGCCAGTTTATGAACCAACAGTTGCATACTTTGTAAAAATACTAAAAACCACTGACTATACACCATAAAAAAGCACATTTTCATGATTTGTGCATGACATCTCACTAATAAGTAAAGTATTTTAAAAGTATGAGAAGAGGCAGGAGCAGAGTTGCTTATCCCCTGCAGGCTGTAGTGTACTAGTAAATATCTTGCACTTTGGGAAACTATTTGTATTTATGTGTTGGCATGATATTTCCTCTCCTGGGGCTCTCTCCTCTAACAATGCTTTGGGAAATAGTCCTATACAAAAATATTAACTTCACTTTAATTTAAAGAAAGTAGTATTTGCATTAGAGTAGTAGGAGGTTTCTGTTATTTCATTTGCCATTAATTTTTCATGATGTTAGAAAACTTTTATAATAAAAATGAACACAATTAAAATTAAAAATCTCAAAGTGCTGCCCTGGCCAGTTTTTCTCAGTGGTTGGAGCATCTGCCCGTGGACCAAAGGGTCTCAGGTTTGACTTCCCGATCAAGGGCATGTATCTCAGTTGCAGGCTTGATTCTCAGCCCCTGTTTGGGACACGTGGGGGAAGCAGTCAATCAATGTGACTGTCTCATGTAGATATTTCTTCTTCTTCTCTCTCTCTAAAAAAAAAAAAAAAAAAAAAAATCAATGGAAAAAAATCCTCTGGTGAGGATTAAAAAAAGAATCTCAAAGTGCAGAATGGAATAATTGGACCTCAAAGTATCAGGACAGAGATGGCATTCAGTCAGAATTGTAGAGGGTGGGACTTGCCTAGTGGGACTAAAAGCAGTAGGAGGTAGAATGGTGCTCCAGGCAGAGTGACCAGCATGTGTGAAGGCCCAGAGGTAACAAGGGCCACCATGTAAATGAGAACTGAATGCAGTCTTGTATAATTGAAAGGCAGAATAGGAGAGAGAAGTGCCAGCCAGGCCAGTGGGAAATTAGGTCACTTGGTCACTGGTTGGCTCACTCAGCCTATAAGTGGTGGAGCTTGGAGGGGAAGGAAAGAACGTGTGGTCAGGAGGTTATTGTAAAACATGAAAACATTCTGCTTAATATCCTCCAGTGGCCTCTCATTACCCTTAGAGCAAAATCCAAACTTCTTACTCTGCCTACCAGGCTTGGTAGTGGTGACAGTTGCACAATTTTGTGAAAACACTCAAATCCACCTATTAGTATACTTTAAAGGGTGAATGATTTTTAAGGGCCAGTGAATGCTTTTATTGTGTGCTTGGAAATGACAAAGATAAAAACAAACAATGCAAAATTATGCCCTTGGTTTGTGAACTTTCACTAAAAGAACTTGAAAAATAAATAACGAGGCATCAATATTGTGTTAACATTACCATGGTAATTATGTTGTAATATATAAGTACATCAAATCAACACTTTGTATACTTTAAAGTTATGCAATATTATATGTCAACTACTAGAGGCCAGGTATACAAAATTTGTGCACAGGGTGGGGGGGGGGGGGGTTCCCCCTCAGCCCAGCCTGCACCCTCTCCAATCCGGGACCCCTCAGAGGATGTCCAACTGTCGGGATTGGGCCTAAACCAGCAGTCAGACATCACTCCCACAATCCTGGACTGCTGGCTCCTAATCGCTCACCTGTCTGCCTGACTGGTTGGCCCCAACTGCCCCCCTCTGCCGGCTTGGTTGCCCCCAACTGCCCCCCCCCCCCCGCTGGCCTAGTTATACCCTACTGCCCCCTCTGCCAGCCTGGTCACCCCTCATGAGCCCCCCACCAGCCTGGTCCCCGTGCAGCCTGCTTGTTCAGTCATTTGGTTGTCCCTCACTACCGCCCCCCCCCCCCCCCCACTGCTGGCTTGGTTGTAAGCAGCCATCTTGTGATAGCATGAGGGTTAATTTGCATATTACCTCTTTATTATATAGGATAGGATATCTCAATAGAGTCGGTGGGGGGGGAGCAAGGAGATATTTACTTAAAATTTTTAATCTCCCCCCCATATCTAATAGCTCAACCCAAAACTAATGAGTAATGTTGACATGGAATTTTTCCTATCTATATATAGAAACTAATCATTATATTGATACTCAGGCTAAATCTTTCCTTTAGAGCAGCAGTTCTCAACCTGTGGGTCACGACCCCTTTGGCGGTTGAATGACCCTTTTACAGGGGTCGCCTAAGACCATCCTGCATATCAGATATTTACATTACGATTCATAACAGTAGCAACATTACAGTTATGAAGTAGCAACGAAAATAAATTTATGGTTAGGTCACAACATGAGGAACTGTATTTAAAGGGCCAGAAGGTTGAGAACCACTGCTTTAGAAGGTGTTTGATGTAAACACCTTTGGGCAGTGTGTGCATTAGGATAGTGGGATTTTATGTTCCCGTTTTACTTTTTACATGATGGTATGTTGTCATCAGATGCAGTGCTGTCTGTCTCCAACCTCAGCTCCTCCCACTCTCTCCTCACACAGCCCTGCAGCTGCCCTGGCTTTCATTCGGTTCCTCTGACCTCCCAGCAGGTCTCCTGGGTTGGGCCCCTCCACCAGGCCCCTCCTGTCAGCAGGCTTCTTGTGGTTCAGGACCTGGTTCCAATGTCACCTCCCCAGGGAGGCCCTCAAGAGCTATGCATGGATGTGTCAGCTGCCCTTCTGCCCTACTCTTTGGCCCATCGTTCTGTTCTTTATAGCACTTATCATCACCTGCAATGGTCTTGTTCATTAGTTCATGTATTGATTTTCCATCTGCTCTCAGAAGAAAGTTGGAGGAGGGCAGAGGTTTTGCCTTTCTTGTTTACTCCTGTATCTCCAGAATCTTCAAATTCACCAGCCCTTCGGAGATTTCAATAAATATATGTAGATGGAATTATTGAAAAACTTCAGTTAAGAGTATGTGCTTTTTAAAATAGATAGACATGGGTTTCAGTCCCCTGTTTTACCAATTATTTGCTGTGAGACCCTCACCCTTAACCAATAACTTAAGCTCCCTTTGACTCAGTTTTTTTTCTATTTAAAATGGGCACAATAATGCTGCAATTATGCAATTTAAAATATTTATTTTTTATGGTGCACTTTTGAAAGAATAGTGCACTGTAAGTTGCTTAGTACTGCACTTAACAAAGAAGAAACCTTCAACAATCTTTATGGTAAATAGTTATCATTATGCCATCTCATTATTACTTTTAATTGTGACCAGTGGGACATCTTGTTCAGCTTTGTAAGGAGCCATAGTTCACATAAAATGTATAATTTTGCCAAAAGTCCATATGATTCTAAAATTACCTTTAAAATATCCCCTTACCATAAAAACTTTTACTTTAGTTTTGAGTAAAGTTATTTAATTTAATTACTATTCTGGTGAAATCAAAAGCAATTAAAATACTAGATATATGTGTTTACTAATTAGCTGTATCAAAGTTATTTTAACACCTAAAATTTTTCAGCTTGAAATCTATCTCTGAGAGCAGACCCATGCCAAGATAGTGATGAACACCTTTTAACATATGGTTGTCTAGTTTTACATATTTTTAATACTTGAAGCCATTCCTTGGAAGGAATCATGAGATGGGAGATATTTTGAGTGGAAATAGAAATTCAAATTAACACATATTAATCATTTCCCTCTAAAGAAATAATGAAGAGGAGGGAATAGATGCACAAGGAAGAATCAAGTTGTTGTGAATGAGAAAAAGAAAATGGAAGAGAAGACAAGTGGGACCTGAGTACCCAGGAGGTTTATCTGGGTGGAATCATATTCAAGTTCAACACCAGGAAGACATATAGGATGCTGACAGGTCAATGGACAGGCCATTGAAGGATGTGAATCTAGTTCAGCTTTGTCACCAGCTGCATTGTGACCATGGGCAGCTCTGCATAACCTCTCTGTCATAGTGATCCCATGCTAAACAGGCTCAATCTTATTTACTTTACTCCTGGGGTTGTGATCATAAAGTAAAAGGATTTGGGAAAGAGATAATGCACTTCATAGATACAGAATACATCTGCTACAAGTTCTAATATTTGGAATAAAACTAACATTTATGGATTCAAAGTTGGTTACTGCTCATTTAATCTATACAATCCTATAAGATGGGCATAATTAGCTCCCTTTTCCAGATGGTCAAACAGAGGCTCTGACAGAAGAAGCAACCCCTGGCAGCTACTAAACGGCTGAGTCAGGAATGAAGCTTAGGTCTGCCTGACCTCAAGGCTCATGCGCTTTCCATGTTGTTATTTAGCCTCAAAAGGAAACATTGGGAGGTGGAGCTGAGCCTTCTGTATCTGAGCTCCAGTCCTGTGTGGGTGGGCGTCACTGCTGCATTCTGGAGGGAAAGTAAGTCACATTATGAACTTATTTTCCTCATATATATTAAAAATAAGAATTAACGCCAGAACCGGTTTGGCTCAGTGGATAGAGCATCGGCCTGTGGACTCAAGGGTCCCGGGTTCGATTCCGGTCAAGGGCATGTACCTTGGTTGCGGGCACATCCCCAGTGGGAGGTGTGCAGGAGGCGGCTGATCGGTGTTTCTATCTCATCGATGTTTCTAACTTTCTATCCCTCTCCCCTCCTCTCTAGAAAATCAATAAAACATATTAAAAAAAATAAGAATTAAAATCAATGATCTAATAATTTTGACAATTTAATAAAGTTACCTAGTTTTCTCAGGGCTCACACTAGATGTGGCTGGATTCTGGTGTGGCGTACAAAGGGAGGGTAATATCTCAATCCTTTATGTCTAAACTCTTTCTGATGCAGCCTAGAAATTGCCCATCTTTTGGCCTTTGTTGGTAATTGGATTTTTTTTCCTACAGGAAGATGTAAACATCTTCTATTTCTCAGGTGTTGCATTTGTGTCTTTTCTCTGAGCTTCTTTCTCTAAGTTATTTTCATGAATCTACGGATCACGGTGATATTTTGTACTTGGATAAAGACTGCTATATTGAGTGACAGCACCCCTCAGGCAAGGAAGTCCTACTTTGCCCAGTGGGTAAATGTTAAGAATGCATTAATAAGGCCACACAAAAATAGAAATTCTTGAATGCAGTCCTGGGGGAACACGTTATTAATAGAGCACTAAGGAAAAGGAGAGGTGCTGGAGACGTGCATGAACCAAGAGGTCACTGGTTCAATTCCCAGTCAGGGTACATGGCCGGGTTATGGGCTTGAACCCCAGTAGGGGGCATACAGGAGGCAGCTCTATCCCTCTCCCTTCCTCTCTCTCTAAAATCAATGAAAACATAAAAATAGTAATAATCATAGTGGGTGCAAGAATAAACATGAATTAGCAAGGCAGTGTGTGTGTGTGTGTGTGTGTGTGTGTGTGTGTGTGTGTGTGTAAAATCCAGCAGGAAGTTGGGCAGGTAATATAAGATATGATGGAAAATGTCCTGTGTTAAGAATCAAAAGACTGGGTTTCAGCCCTTGTTTCTGTCTATGATCTTGGCAAGTTAACTTAATTTCTCCAAGTTCTCATTTGTAAAATAAAAATGATAATAACTCTCATTTATTTAGTGCTTATTTCAGGGCAGGTACTGTGCAAAGTTCTCATAATAGCCCTATGAAGCCAATACTTTCACTATTCCCATTTTACAGATGGAGAAAATGAGGCACAGAGAGATTAAGTAATTTTCTCTGAGATACTCAGTTAATAGGCAGCCACACAAAGATTCTAGCCTGGCTTTTATTTCTAATCTTTATGCTTTACTATTTTACCCTGCCCAGAGGGTTGAGGAAACATTTTTTACAATTGTGTATGAAAGATTTTTAGATGTGAAAATCAAACTATTATTGTCCAGCCCCATATGAATAAAAATGGTTAAAACATTAAGAAATAAAGTTCACAATCAGTAATTTCCATTATTGTTTTTTAATGTCATCAGCTGGCAGGAAAGAAAACTCTCCAGGGAGGGGGCAGAGCCCTTTTAGATTGGCATCACCCTCAGGTCAAACCGATCTCCATTGGTGCTTGGCAAATAGGAATCATAAATATTCATGGTGCAGGGAGCTTGAGCATCTCCAGGGCAGTGAGGTTCAACAGCACAGAGACCATAAGGCACAGCCTCCTCATTCAAGGGCAGGGTGCAGCTTCTGCAGCTGTGGGCAATGAGCCACCAGAGCATGCATGCCCAGAGGAGCCAACGCTTTTGCTCTGTATGAGGCACACAGAAGCAGAGGAGGCACCTTGCCTTATATTCACAGAGGAAAAAGGAGACCCCGATTCTATTTATCATCACTCTCTTTTCCTCTTGTATTTGGTTCACAGGTTCCTTTTCTGATGAGCTATTTCGTTCAGCCCTGGGCCCTATGGTTAACTCAATTTACAAGGGAACCAGCTGAATGGCATGGAAAGATCAAGCCAGACAGGGTCTCACCACTTAGAAGATGCATAATCCTTGAGAAAGGCCCTGCATTTACCTGAGACCCAGTGTCCTCCATGAATATTTATGATTCCTATTTGCCAAGCACCAGTGGAGATCGGTTTGACCTTAGGGTGATGCCAACCTATAAGAGTTCTGTGCCCTCCCTGGAGAGTTTTAGTATGGGAGTGATAATACCTCATCTTCTCAGGTGGTTATGAGGATCAAGTGAAAGGAGATATAAAATGTATCCCACACATGGACCGCACCCAATAGCTAGTCACAGTAGAGAATTGATATTTCCGCTGTTCAGAGTCTAATCTTCCTTTCTATTTTGGGAAGCACCCCACCCATTTATCTCTGCCCACGGAATCTAGAAGGAATATTGGCCCTCCTTCCATCACCTGGTAACTGGGGCTTGGGCAGGTAACTTAGTCCAAGATAATCTGATGCTTCCATCCAGTACATGGAATTGGGAGCAAGTGTTGTAAAGACCAGGAGAACCTGGAAGACACCCGGGATGCCATGGTGGTACTCAGGTAGGAAAATAGATGATTTTGGAGAAAAGGTGTTTGTGTTCTTGATCCTGTGAAGCTTCCTTCTTTCACATGTTAAAGAAAAACTGTCCAGATACTTGGTAAAAGGATGAGGAAGACTTTATTCAAGATTATTGTTTAGGGGTCATGACTACTGCAATAGGGGAGAGACATGGGGCTCAACTCTGAATACAAGCACAGATGGGGATTTATAGCCAAAAGGGGTTCAGAGGGGGTCAGTGGAGAGAATATTAATAAGAGGTGACATTAGGGTAGGGATTCTTTTTGCTAAACTGACCTAGCAGGATTCCCAATTTACAAGAGAGCCAGCTGAAGAGCATGAAAAGATCAAGCCAAACATGAGTCTCACCACTTAGAAGATGCATAATCCTTGAGAAAGGCCCTGTGTTTACCTGAGCCCCAGTTTTCTCATCTGTAGCATGGGCATAATAACACTTCATGCTCCCAGGAGGTTATGGGGATCAAGTGAAGGGAGACAAAAGTGACCTAGCAGGATTCTAGCCAAAGGCAGGCCAAGGACTTCTACATCAAAGACGAAGGGTGAGGAACTTGAAGTCAAGGGTGATCGGATGTCAAGGTGGGGGATTCTCATAAACTGACTTAGCAGGATTTTTGCCCAAACTGGGCTAAGCAGGCCAAAGGCAGGCCAGGAACCAAGGTCCAGGCCTTGCTGGTGATGAGCTCATAGGAACCTTATAAAAGTTTGATCAAGGAGAGAGTCTTTGTCACTCACCTGCCGAATCTGAAATTTGGCTTCTTAAGCCTCTTCAATTCTGTGCTCCCTTGTTAAAGTTCTAATACTTTATTTATTTATTTATTTATTTTTGAAGATAGCCAGTTGCTTTCTGCCGAGAATACAGATTAGATACACTCTACTCTCTAATAGGATTACCTAAACTGCAGCCCAACTATTGGGGATATTTAATGAATCAAAGAAATGCATTTTTTCCACTATGTAGTTTGGTTCATTTTGAATAGAGGATTAACTGATGATAAAAAGAAAATTCCATTCCATGATTTTACTTAAGCATTATTGTTATTTAATAAACTACCATCAGGGTAACCTTGCTTTGAGTGTTCATTCAGTGAAATACCTTTGTTTGAGTATCCTCTGGTGTGTTTGAAATACGCGGGTGTGTTTGAAATACATGTAGGCTGGTGCCTATCCTCATCCTAAGAGGTGGGTCCTCAATTATCTCCATTATTAAGAGACGGAGTTCCAGAGCTTGGGAGACTGGGCCAGAGTCATGCAGTTTGTGGTGGAGCTGGGATTCAAACCCAGGTTTCCTAACGGCAAACCCCAATGCCAAATCTACAACTCTGCAAAATTGAAACCAAGGCTTGAAATCTTGTTTAATCAGGGCCATTCATTCCCCTCAGCATACTAGTTGGTGGAGAGCCCCTTCTCTCTTTAATACCATCTACTGAGGAGGGTGTCTAGTGCATTTGTAAAGCTTGCACCCAGGCTCACATAAGGACCACCTAAGATTGGAGTTTGGACCTGGTCCTAGTCTTAAACTCTGTGACTGTCAACTTAGACAGACTGAATCAGACTGCTGAAACACGTGCTGAAGCTAATAGTTGACTGATGGCTTTCCACCCCCACCCCCACCCCCACCCCCAACCATTAACCCTGCCTGGGAGGATTTGCTCCTGGAGCTACAAATAAGTGACTGGCAGGCTGGGGAATAAAATGGAGACATCCTCAGAACCAGGCACCAGCAGGTAATTTTTCTCACCACGACATGATTCTGTGACAGGCGCAGGGGGGATGTGTTTTCATCTCAATAATCTCCTAGTGACATTCTGCTCTGCAGAGAGAAAATGCCAGACGTACACGCTCCTCTGTGGCAGGCGTGCAGGGTGGCAAAAGCAGGTGAACTGTTCCATGAGGTTTGGGTGTCGGGGTAACTCTGTCGTTTGAGTTGAGCTGGAGAGAAATCCCTAGTGGTGCTCTTGTTAATTCCAGCTAATTCCTCTCTGGCAGAACCAAAGGCAGGCTTGTTCCCTTGGTGCGCGTCTTAGATCCTTAAACGCTTGTGATTTCAAGTCCTAATGAGCCCAAGGAAATCTTCCCCATTCAGTTTAACCTGCGGCTTCTTAAATGACAATCCTCAGGGTCTTTCCTTGACGTTCAATCTCTGATAAGCTATTTTATAATCTCCCAATGACAGTTCAATTGAGTCTCCTCGTTAGTGTAGTTACCCAATTTCCTCCCAATAATTCTACCTTAAGAAACATCTGATGAGGAGGTCGCTGGCATGCTACCTCCAGCAATCCCCCTGGGGAGTGTGTGTGTGTGTGTGTGTGTGTGTGTGTGTGTGTGTGTGTGTGTAAATGAAATGATTTTTAAAACAAAAAAGGAAAGGAGGAGAGGGAATCTTTTTTTTTAAAGCTCGTCTGTAAGTGCAGGACCGCATCCCAGGATTTTACGCAGTTAATGAAAAGTCAGACGGCAGGTGACATTTACCCTGCTAAATGTTGATTAAGAAGGAAAAGGTTATCCCCTGCTTTCTTCCTCTGGAGCTTCTGTGCGAGGGGGTCAACGCGAGTGTCTGCACAAAAGGAATTGCCTGTTTGTGAACCACGGAGCCCAACTCCAGCCTTGTTGCAATTGCTCTTGATGATGGTAATTACTTTGTGTCCCCCCCTGGGTATTCCCTTTTCTGAATCTGGCTGGTTGAAAGCCTTGCTCCAACCTCTTAGCCTCCCATGGCCAGCTCCCTCCTGGACACATGCCAGCAGCCCATAATTAAAGTGTTTCTGGGGGGAGTGTCTCTGTGTACTTCCCATTGTGAATGATGTCCTTGGAGCCTGGCTATTGTAATTGAAAAGAAATGAGACCTTTCCAATTTGTCCCTCTTTCGGCAGCCCCTGCCCCGCCTCTTTCCCAGGGCAGAAACATTGTGAAATGCCACACAAGAGGGAAGAATCCATTGCTGTGAATTTAAAAACTACAGTATAGTACGCCCCTCCCCCCCCACCCCAAGAGCGGATGTTTCCAGTGTAACCTTCCTATTACAATTATTTCTCGCATGATTAAATAGAAACTGTCCTGTTATGCTCTTTGTTGATGGATTAAATGTTCCAATGAGACATTAGACTATTGTAATGAAGCGTTTCTGGAGCGTCAAATTATAAATTAGGTGTGTCTTTGAAGATTACCTTCAGTGAGACTTGCTTATGTGACTGTTATTGCTACATAGTATAAACATTGCCAGCATTTTTACTTACATCATCTTATTTGATATTGATAATATTTTTAGGAGGGAGTTAGCACCACTATTATAAATCCATTTCTCACTCGTGAGAAAACCTCATCTCAGAGAAGTTAAATAGCTTCCTCTCTATCCTCCTGCTTGTAAGTGGAACTGAGACAGGAATCCAGATTTCTTGATTTTTCCAAAGTGAGGTTCTATTCACCACATGCTTGGATGATTTATAAAGCCAACGGACAGAAAGTGTATTTTGATTTTCACAAAATTCTACAAATGTATCTCCGAACTCTAAGAGAAATTACATTGAAAATTATAATGCTTTTCTGAAGATAGTTTTGGTTGAGTTATACTCCCTTCGACCATGGGGCCCAAGCTCACAGAGGGAGAACAATTATATTACCAAACCCCATTCTCAACAACGCAACTCATATACAAAACTTGGAAGGAAATGAAAGAGTCCTATTGGCCTCTGTTCCACAATAAACATGGGAAAAGAGATCAGTGTTTGCTTAATGGAAACCTTCATTCAAGTTTCTAATTGAATATAATGAACAAAGAAGAATGTCCCAAATGCTGAGAACTGTAAACAGCAGTGTTCTCTTAATGATCCTACACTGGTTGTGAATCTGAATTACGTGGGTCCCAATGCTTCTGTGGGAGGTATAGCTCCTTCTTTGTCTTTCCAATAAGCTCTGAGCTGTCTTGGCAAGAAATGTGGGGGCAGGAGGTTTCTTGCTAGCTGGCATCCTAATAGAGTTGCCAGATAAGAGGACAGTCACTCTTCAAAGCATGATCCTTAAGGAAAACCTAGGTATGACCCCAAGTTAAGGATACTGGCTTTTGATACTTACATATTGGAAATAAGTGTAGTTTCTGTTTAAGTGAATAGTTTCTAGAGATGAAGCCACCAATTCTAAAGGTGCTCAAGATTATTTCTGGAACCTCGACTGGGGGTCATGAATAGAGTTTATATCAACTTCCTTTTAACTTCTTCCGCGGTTGAATTCTTTGTCCATAGGAGACAACTTGATTTTTGGGAAAAAAGTAATAATGTTGGAATCAGACCAGATCTGGAGAATTAAATGAGGGGATAAGTAGGGGGCAGGGCCATTTGGGGCCTAAATAAAATGTGGCAGAGTCAGAAGGCTTAAGTTCAAATCCCAACTTTGCAATTTCTTAGCTCTGTGATTTTGGTGAAATTACTCAAACTCTCACAACCTCTGTTTTAACATCTATAAAATGGAATTAAAAGTTGTGCTAACCTAACTGGGTAATTGTTCATTTATTTCGTCTGCATTTATTCATTCATTCAACAAAAGTTTATTGAGCACCTTAAATGTTTATTAAGTCCTGGGAACAAAAGAGAAGTGAAGACAGTAGGAGTCCTAGAACTCAACGAATGTACTAGAAAGAAGGTATAGATAAAACCTTATAAATAAATTAAAATATGTAATATATAAGGTGCTTACATCAGTCCCTGTGTGCTTTAATTCTCACAGGGCAATGTCAAGAGGGCCAGATAATGTTTGCACACACCCAGTGGTCTGCATTCTAGAAAAAAAAAATTTATGAGCTTGAGGAATCCTCATGTTTTATAATGGACAGTAAGTCTGTCTGAACTTTGCCTGGAGAAAGACAGTATCTTTGTTATGTAGAACAATAAAACAAGCCTGCCTCTTATTATCTCTTTCTAAAGTTCTTCACTGTACAAACATCCTTGAAAAATAGTCCAGAATAAAGGATGCCAGTGCCTCTGTTTGCAAGGTATGAAGAAGTGCAAGAAACTCTTGGAGAATTGTCTCACAGCACTTGTCAGAAATGCATGTTCTTAGACCCACCTAGACCTACTGAATCTGAAACTCTGGGGGTAGGGGCGGAGCAATTTGTCTTTTCCTGGGCATCCAGGTGATTCTGATGCAGCTAAAGTCGGAGAGCCACTGTCTAGGGAACTGACTGAACATTGACCGAGGAATTTGGGTAGAAGTGGATGGCACATCAATGGTACTGTCTCCCGGGGCCGTGCCTGCAGGGGACAGACCACCCTGTGCCTGGCTCCTCCTTATGGTGATGCCACAGGTGCAGAAGGATTGGGGGTAGGACCTGGCGAGGCAGAATCAATAAACAGGAACTGGGTTCCACCTTTATTTTTGCCAGGTAAAGCTGAGCAAATAATCTAGTTTTAAAGACTTTTGTAAATCTGAAAAAGGTTTGAAGATCACCTAGTCCTAGGATTCCAATTAGGGATTTTCTCCTGTGACAACTCTAATCTGCTACACAGGCTTTAGGGATTTGCAGGGGTTGGCCATGGTGCTGATGGGATGTGGGGACTCGTGCAGCTCACATCACCAATCTGCCCAAATGCCTTATTTTTCTCTAGGAAGAGAGGGGACAAATTACCTCTCCTTTAACATTTGCTCATCTGCCCTCTGTGTTCTTATCAGGGTTCACCACAGTGCTCACTTTCTTTTACAAGCTTAATTTCTGTCTTTATTTTGCATTGCTTTGGTGACTCATCATTGAGTAGCTGGAAAAGTATGGAGCATTTGGGTCCCTGGGCTGTGTGCTTTGCACTAAAAATCAGCCCAGTTGAACAACTTCTGAGGAAACACTCTTTGTCAGGTTACTTTCTTTGAAGTGTTGCTTGCTCCAGAACCAAATGGATTTTTTGAGTGTGTTTTAGTGTGCCTGTCATTAGCAACAAATGAGAGAGAGAGAGAGAGAGAGAGAGAGAGAGAGAGAAACGTATTTTGAAGTACTTTCTTGGAAATCAGTTCAAAGGTTTTAACAAGTTGGATATGTTATGAACCACCATGTGAATTCTCAAATACAGCTTTGAAACTCTCAGAATTTTTGTTGGTTTTTACATTTTTAAATTAAATATTTTTAGTCAGCAAAGCAAATTGGAAAAAATAAAATTTTGATTTGAATCATAGCAATTTCCTTAAGATGGATCTTGGATTTTAAATGTGACTAATACTTCAAAATGTAAGCAACATTATTGGGTAATGGTTTGCACTGTTTACAAGAAAAAAAATTATTCATAGCTACATATTGTTAGTATTAATGAATTATTATACCAACAAGCACAATATTGAGAAGAATGAAAAAATATGAAATAGTAATAGCAGTAGCAGGGGAGAAGAAAAGGGAAGACTAGACAGTACAGAGGAAAGAGAAAAAAGGAATAAGGAGAGAAAAAGGGGGAGGGTTGAGAGCAAAAGCGAGAGAGAAGGAAGGAAGAGTAGGAACATATAAAAGGCAATTGTCTGCCTCTGCTCCCTCTACTGAACCCTTGTTAAAATTGTGTTATTTCCAAAAGATGAGCATCTACTTTTCAGTTTTAAGTTAATGCTTTCCCAGAAAAATATTTTCTTTGCTCCCTAAATTATTGATTGGGCCATTAAGGGTCTAAAATGAAATTTTAATTCATTGTTAGTCTTCCCAAAGTGTGACCTCCTGGAAAGCACTGATGGAGTTGCTGAACTGCCATTTGACTAATTGAAGAGAGGATAGATGTGCCTGAGAGAAGAGAGTGTATGTCCGTGCACAGCCCCTCTGCAGGCTGGTTCCGTGGGGGGAGAAACCAATGGGAGGTAGGGATTGTTCTTCACTGACTTCCCTGAAAGGAGTATAGGATCTTTCTGTCAGTCCCCTCTAGCATGGCTGAAACTGTCACTGGGCTTTCAGCTTAGGGGTCAAGAGCATCTACCCCAACCCATGTGTCACACCTGAGCACTGAGAAATTGGTGACTCAGATAGAGACAGAGGGTACCCAGTCATGAACCCAACAAGGCATGGAAAAATTCTGAGGGTATGGGAGGTGCAGGGATGTAGCTGTGGAGAGGGCAGTATTTGGCATCATCAAACCCTGGGCTTAGCCCTAACCGGTTTGGCTCAGTGGATAGAGCGTCGGCCTGCAGACTGAAGGGTCCCAGGTTCGATTCCGGTCAAGGGCATGTACCTTGGTTGTGGGCACATCCCCAGTAGGGGGTGTGCAGGAGGCAGCTGATCGATGTTTCTCTCTCATCGATGTTTCTAACTCTCTATCCCTCTCCCTTCCTCTCTGTAAAAATATCAATAAAATATATTAAAAAACAAAAACAAACAAACAAACAAAAAACCCTGGGCTTAAATTCGTTCATGGCAGTAATCTTAGAAAAGGTAATTAGTGTCTCTGATTCTCAGTGTTCTTATCTGTAAATGGACATGCTGATAAAGTGGTGAGGCCAATATGTGGAGAACAAGCTGTAATGTAAATAAAATGCTTCTCTTCCTGCCCGGTAGGCATCTCCATAAATGTTAACTGTCATTATTTTTACAATTACAGGTATGTTTATGTTATCATCATTCCCGTCATTGTCAGAGGATGAGAAGAGTCAGATTGGGGTGTTTACCAGATCAGGAATAAGTCAAAGGATCTGGGAATAGGGGTGTGTAGGGAGAGAAATCAACCAGACCTTGGGGAAAAGATAGAGCATGCTAATACTTAACTAGCATATTACTAATACTAGTACCTATCATTTACTGCTTAGCTGCCAAGTGCTATTTTCATCTATTACACTATTGTTTCTCATCCCCACATCTACACTACAAAAGGAGAGTATCATTTTCTTGTTTTAACTGGTGAGAAAAAAAGAGCTCAGAACATTTACATAGCAAGTAAGAACCCATGTTTTCATTCCAAGGCCTGTTGTCTTTCCATTGCACCCACACTTCAGTTGAATGTTCTCTGGAACACTGGAAATATCTGTAGGTTCTGGCCTCCTTTTACCTTCTGTATTGCAATGGCTAGAATATTTGACTCCAAAGAAAAATTCAGAGATCTGCTACTCACCCATGTCTTTCTCCTCTCATCTCTCTTTAATTTTCTGCTCCTGTTTTATTTTGTGTTGTTGGAGGGTCTTATTGCACCTCTGGTTTTTGTTGTTGTTAATCCTCACCCAAAATATTTTTCCATTGATTTTTAGAGAGAGTGGAAAGGAGGGGGAGACACACACAGAGAGAAACATTGATGTGAGAGTGATGCATCATTGGTTGCCTCCCGCGTGTGCCCTGACCAGACTCAGAAATTGAGCCTGCAACGGAGGTGCATGCCCTTGATGAGAATCGAATCCAGTACTCTTCAGTCCGTGAGCTGATGCTTTAACCACTGAACCAAATCAGCCAGGGCTGTACCTCTGATTGTATTATACAAAAAAACATTTTGAAGTAAAGACTATCAGTTAGACATTGTGTGAAACAAGTAAATCCTAAACAATAACCATTCATTGTTTCTCACAGTCTGTGAGTTGATTGAGGGTTGGTTGCTCTGGACTGGACTTGGCTGCTGGTGGCTCTTCTCCATGCATCTCTCTCCTCCTGCTCCAGCCAGCCCAGGTATGTTCTTGACATGGCAATGACAGAGAAGCAGGAGAGCAAGTGGAAGCACACAAGACCACTTAAATCCTAAATTCAACATCAGCACACCACCTTTCCTTCTCAATCCCTTGACCAAAGTAAATCGCAAGGCTGAGCCCAAAGTCAAGGAGTGGGGAGTGCCCTCACCTACAGTGGACACCAACAAAGTATATGGAACTAGGGTGGGGCCGAGAATTGGGGCCACTGATTCAATTTTTCAGAGACCTGTCAACCAAGCAATCCTTTTTCCACCTGTTTCAACAGTTGCCTGTTGGTTTCTCTTCCTGTTTCTGTCTCTGACTTGCAGTTAGCTCTCTTCCAAGTCCTGACAACCATGGGAATCAGATGCCTCCCTTGGGTGTGGTTGACACTGAGGTTGCTTTCTCTCTAGTGTCTCACTCAGCTCCCTCTCCCCTGTGCAATTATAAGACCCAGAGAAGAAACAGTATCTTCAAACTCTTGCATCACCAAATAGGACACATTTATAAAGTAACAGTGTTTTTTTATTTGAATTCCTGTACATCTTCCTTAAAAGCCTCTTTTTCCTTCAGTAATTTAAGGGGTAACATAGTGGGTGCATTTATACTAAAATCTGGTTTTATTGGTTTTAACTGGTATTATATCTCTGTAATCCTTTTCCTGGTACTATTTCATTTTTATGAAACTTTGTAAGCCATAATACCTTTTGCTTGATAATTGTAGATTTTCAAGCAAGAAATATGCAGATTGGGTAATAGAAGGGATCTGAAAATGAAATTACCTCCTGTACCTGGGCATGAATCCTGATTATTGTGCAGAATGGGTATTCAAACATGACACTGATGAATAAAACTCTTATTTTTGCTCTGCAAAAGTCTACCCTTCCAAGATAGGATCTGAAATTTTTTGACCTAGTTCTTGGAAAGGGTTATAACATGCCATTTAAATCGATATTAACCTGGCCTCCAAATATCTGTAACTATTGTAAAGTATGGATTTGGAGAACTATAAGGCTTCCAAAAACTAGCCAACAATTCCATTGCTCTCCTTCTCTTTAGAAATTAGTGGACACCCATCTCTGTTTCCTTGCACAGTTGATTTATTCTCTCCTCCTACCCCACCACCACTGTCAAAAGCTAGCCTTCTCTGTTTGTTTCTTAGCACACGTGGCCCTAATATTGACAATCCCCAAATGGGAGACTTAACTCTTGAGTCTATTTGATGTTATAATACGGATTCTGTAGCTGGTTAACCCAGACTCTCTCTGATCCTTGGGTTGGTGTCCTTCCACAGTCCAATTAATAATGACTGTTAGCAGGCAAAGATGATGTCAGACAGTAGTAAGTAGTCCTGCCTCTAGGGAACACAGAGAAGGAACTGATAAGCATCTTCATCACATTAGCTTTTCCTAGCACCGGCTTAAATGACCAATAATACGGTTCCTGAGAAGAGGAATTAGACATCATCTTCCCAAATAGTGGAACACTGGGAAAGCCCAATGTTCTTTCGTCTTCTCTTTTCCAGATGAACTCTAAATTCTACCTTATAATTTTATCTCTTTAATATTAAGATTTAAAACTCAGTTAAATTTAACATTTCTCCCCTAATCACTCTATATATTCCTGTCAACTAATTAAATAATGAATTAGTTAAACAAATACTGAGTGTCTATTATAGAGGGGGTATATTTTGTATTGGATATAACCCAAAGGAACTGCCTTTAAATTGCTTACAATCAAGTGTTGACAGATTTATGTAAATTGAGATTCTAAGAGCAGTTTTCCAGGGCCAACTACTCACAGACACCTGAGGTCAGAGGAAAGTAAAATGACTTTTATGGAATGTCCATTATGAACTATACACCATGTGCTGGTCCCTTTATGAGTAATTTTGCATAAATCCTTACATTACACTAACAGAGATAGACATCATCATTCTAATTTAAAGAGAAGTGAAATTAAAGGTCAGGCGTCCCAGATTCCAAAGTCTGTTTTTCTTCCTAGGCCAAACTGCCTCTAAGAATGAGGTGGTGATGTAGGCCAGAGTTTGCTAAGTTGGGTAGGTTTGACTCTGTTCACTCTCTTTCCAGCTGTAGCCTTACCTTTACAACTTTCTTCTAAATCACTTTATGAGAAAACTTGCTTCCCATGGTCAATAAATAACTGGGTGGTTTTTCACTTGGGTTCTTTGTTAATTATTATATTTATGTTCAAATCCAAGTAAAGCTTCATGATAAGATGAAGGGGCCGAATGAATATGGGTTGATCATTAAAGTTGGAAGTGATGATTTCTGACACTGTCATTGTGGGAAATCAATTCTTATCAGAAACTGAGTTAACAATTGACCAGGGTGTCCCTGTATGAATACTCTTCATGAGGAGGCTGACCCTTCAGGAGGACGTGAGGCCTGTTCACACTGTTTTCATCACAGCGTTCGTAATTGTCTTTTCCATTTCAGAGGCTAATCCAGCAGTTTATTAAATGGTGTCCCCATGGCCTCAAAGAGCTCTGTCTTCTTCTAGGAGCTCCCATTTCATTCCGGGAAAACTGCTCAAGTCCTGGTGGAATACTGCAAACTGTAAAAGCTTCTCAACTTCCTCTCTGCTCTAAAACACATCACCAACAATCAATAAATTAAGGAGAAATGGTGAAATGGTGGGAAAAGCAGGAAGCAAGGCAGACTCTCATTTGAATCCTGGCTTCTCTTCTTAGTAATAATGTAGACATGGGTAAGTTATTTAACCTCATTGATAGTATCCAGAACTGGATAAAAGAGGGCAACAAAATTTACCCTCAGAGGCTTGTTGCAGGAACGAAATGAGGTAAAGCATGTAGAGAACATACAATAATGTATAGAGGCCATGAATGAGTCTATAGACTGAGCTCTGCATGCCATTTACATGTGCTAAGTACAGTGCAGTGAACAAACTCATAGGCACCCTACTGAAGCACTTAGCATACTGCCCAATGCAAAGAACAGATTTTTAAAAAGGCAGTCGTCATTATTATTACCGCTCCTATGGAATTTTCATAGTGGGGACTTTCTCTTGCCTTCTTTTGGATCACTGGTTCTATTGGGCATCCTCCCTAACTTTGGTTTGTTTTTACTCCAGCTGGACATTGCTTCTTTAGTCACCTTCTTCTATTTTGGACATAACAGACAGTAGGCAGATTCTGACCTGGACTCTTGGGATACTTTTCTCTATCCTGGAACTAGAGCTTTGCTTTACTGTTCACCTGGGAGATGGCATCAGAGATCTGGGGCAGAAAAGCATGCTGAATTTAGGAGACAGAGAATCTGGTTTGGTGGATGAGGGTGGTAGTTTCGGACTTTTCAAACTTGAACTTAAAAATTGCGGTATCTTCTTGAATATCTGTTTTACAGTCACAGAAGCACAAAAGGCCTCTGATTTGTAGGAGACATAATTTATAATTGGATTGTCAAGCATTAATGCCAATTTATGAATGCTGAACCTTAGGTGCATTCATAACCTTCTTTCCTTATTTCGTCCTTTCTTTCCATTTTCCTTCTCTCCTCCTCCCCCCTTGAACAAATGCTGATTAAATCCTGGTGTCAAAAAGTAGCTTGCTAAACTAAAGACATCTTTGCTAACCTCAAATTGCCCACAATCTAGCATATGTTGTGAAAAAAGTAAAACAGAAAAAAAGCAGAAGTTTTACTCAGATCTGAGAAAGAAACTAACAATTGTGGGCAATTATGGTTACCATAATTGTTCTGTTTTTTTTTGGTTTGTTTTTTACATAAGATGTCTCATTTTATCCATTAGGCTACTCTATAAACTAAGTATTCATATATTAATTAGTAGATTAAGAAAGGAAGGCTCAGACTTTTCAGATACTTTTCTCAAAGTCACACAGCTAAGGTGTTCCTGAACTGGGATTTGAAACCTAGTTCTCGGAGTTTTGATTGCAAAGCCTGTGGTCATTTCTCTGCTCATTGTGACTGTTCCATCACTTTTCAGCCAATTCCATCTCATAAAATGACACATAGTCCCTGTATTATTTAGTTTTTTCTTGAATAATGCTTCGTAACAAACAACCCTCAAATTCATTTATTTTATTTTTTACCCTTATGGGTCTGCAAGTTGTCTGGTCTTTGGCTGATCTTAGGTAGACCTGGATGAATTGATCTGGGTTTGGCTACACATACAGGTTCAATTAGTCTATTCCAAATGTCTTTTCAAACACTTTCCACCAGATGCTTGGGCCTCCTCTCACAGTGAATGATAGGAGTTCAAGAGAGCCCTACTGCTTCCATGTTCATTAACATTTCATTGGCCAAAGCAAGTTATAGTACATGGTCAGCCAGACATCAAGAAAACTGGAAATTATAGCCCACATATAGTGAGAGGGAAAAAGTGATATGGTAAAGGATTCAGATGCATAATTCTATAACAGACAGCAGGTAAAACACTGGGAACAATAATTCAGTCTACAACAGTCCCAAACCAGCAAGATGACTCCAGGTGTATGTCAATGATTTAGTGGCATTTAGAGATTGGGGTCCTGGCTTTGTCATTTCCTGACCAGGAAGCATTGGGCCTATAACCCAACCCTTCTGAGCCCTCACCTGTGCTAGAATGGTCATCATTTCCTGTTCGCTATTCCTCAGTGTGATCTAAGAGAGCAAATGTGAGCTTCTTTATACATTTTACTGTTGTATTCAAAATGAATTGTTAATATTGTTCTTTATTGTTTTTATCACCATCATGACCACCTTAATTATTCTTGAAGTCTTTTGGGGGACCACCTGGTAATCCACAGTTGGAGAACCAGGTGCTCTGTGGGCTGTGGCATTAGCGCTTGATTATTTCATTATTGTGTCTATGGTTTGGTTTCTGGTATTAAGTTATTTGTTTATGTTATTTAATAAAAGCAGACATTGTCTCATCTGCAGCCCATCAGAGGCAGTACCAGCCTTTTATTTCCTGGGGTGTGGTTCATTTGGGGCCGCCTCCCATGGGAATGAGGGTGTTTGGTGGTTCGTGGGCATCCTCTGTTTCGCCAAAATGGTCTGCAGTCTGCAGGAGCTTGAGAGCCCTGCTTCCCAGAAGTACACCAACTCTTGAGCTGAAAGCATTCACACAATTTCTATTGCTTTGTAATGGGCTGAATCCTCTCTACCAGACACACACAAAGAGTGCTTGAGGTGAGCAAGAAAAGGCAGGAGGTAACGTCTGCAGAAGCAACTAGCTGTAAGTGTGGATGTAAAATAATATTTCTCTGAAGAATCCATAGTGATGAAGGGAGGAGGAGGAGGCAGAAGTTGCCATTATAAACCAAATATAAAGTTCCTAAGATAAACCTAAACATATTTTTACAAGGTTTGTATGTTTGCTCAGTTCAGCTAAAATCTCTGAAATTCAATTCTCTACAACTCAGTTTAATCAATATTTCTAGACACTATAGTACTAACAATACAGGGATAGTCTCTAACTAAGAGGGGAATAAAATATAAACCCTGCCCTTAAGAAACTCCAGCTAGTGGTGAACACCACACACACACACACACACACACACACACACACACGTAAGAAAAGTTAGGGGGTAGGAGCTAGGGTTTGGGAGTCTGGCAGAACTGGGTTACAATCCTGAACAAAATCTTGACCTTGCTAAGTATTAATTTCCTCATCTGTAAAAGAGAACAATAATATCACATAGAGTTCATCCAACATTCATTTATTTATTTAAAAATATTAATTAGCCTCTGTTTTGAGTCAGGGGATAAAGCAACATTCAAGGAGCCAATAGACGTACAGGGAGGCAGATATTAAACAGAGCAATGATGTAACAATAATGTTGAAAAGTTCTGCAAAAATTCAATTCAGGATATGTGGGGAATGAGGAAATGAAGGAGTAGGGGACATAACTGAGTCTCTAGATCTTCGTGTGCTGCTTCCCTTTTAAACATGAGGAAGGATGCTGTGACTTAAGGCATATGCCTGTGCGCATACATGCACACACACAGCTCATGTGTTGGGGTTGAGGAGGCAGAATGGTACAGGGAGAAGGAATGACATATGAAAAGGTATTTTAGTGGCAGGGAGAAGAGCACCCCAGGAAGTAAGAGAAGGCCATTACGGTGGGAGTGGAGTGAGAGGGTTGAAGAGACAGACAGCAGACCTGTGGGTAGAAATCATATTAAGGGCTTGGGCTTTGTTCCATAAGAAATGTGAAGCTATCACAGGGATCTAAATGGGGTGGTGGCGGCGGCTAGGATTAGCTGTGCTTCGGTGTGGGCGGTGGTTGGGAGGAAGGCAAAGATAGATCTGCAAGGCCAGTTCTAAGTCAATTGCCATCTTCCAGGAGAAACGGGTTATTGGACTCCTAGGTAGTGGGAGTAAAGAGGAAGAAAAAGACAGTTTAGAAACAATCCTAGGAGTTCACCAATGTCAAGGTCACTATTGATCTCCATGTTGCCATATCCAATGGTCACTTCACTGCCTTCGTCTTGTTCTGCATTTGACACAAATTGGTCCTATCAATCATGCCCTTCTTAAATGATCATGGTGCCTTTGTTTCTGGGATGGTACCCACTCTTGGATCCCCACTTTATGTACTGGTCACATCTTAGCCTGCCTCGCTGTATTTCTAATTTTCAAGGCCTATACATTACTTTACTTCCTACAATGGACTAAATACTCATGTCCTGCCCCTCCTGCCCCCCAATGCATATATTGAAACCCCAACTCGGAATGCGATGGTATTAGGAGATGGGGCCTTTGGGAGGTGATTAAGTCGATGAAGATGGAGCCCTTATGAATGGTATTAATGCTCTTATAGATGGGACCCCAGAAAATTCTCTTGCTCTCTTTCTGCCACGTGAGGATATAATGAGAAGCCTACAAACAGGGAGGAGGACTCTCACTAGAACCTGATCTCGCTAGCACCTTGATCTCAGATTTTCAGTTTCCAGTACTGCGATGAATAAATTTGTTATTTACTAGAGCACGAAATTCATGCATGGGTAGGGTCCCCAGGCCTGGCTGGCAATCGGGGCTGATCAGGGCCTTCCTCCCCCCCTCCTCCCCCCCCACCCCCCGCCAGCTGAAGCCTTCCTTCATTCCATGCTGCCCCCTGGTGGTCAGTGCACATCATAGCAGGTGGTCGAACTCCTGGTCAGTCGAACTCCCAAGGGGACAATTTAATATAGGATAAGCCATCCAGTCTATGGCACTATATTATAGCAGCCTGAACGGACTAAGACATCTTTCCAAAGTATTATTCCAGCCGAACTCTCCCCCTGACTTGGATATTCAGTTGGTATCACCACTTGGATGTCTAATAGTCTTGCAGGTATTAAATCCAAAATGGAAATGTTGTCTACCCCCTGCCTTCTATATTTTAGGACTCTATTCTTCTAGTTACTTAAAGCAAAAGTACTTGGAGTCATCCTTGACTCCTCCCTTTTTTCATAATTCATGTCCAGTCCCTCAGCACATCCTGGACGCTTGTTGTAAGATGACTGCCTTAATGAGCTCCGTTAATGACACCCTTGTATCCACATCCTTTGCAATGCGGCTTTGTAGCTTCTCCCATAACAACATAGAGTCTATTTTCCCAGCCTTGAATATGAACTAATGTTGTGACTTGATTTGTCAACAAAATGAGAGACTGAATGCAAATGGACCATGGCCAGACTCTACATAAAAACAGACTCTGACCTGCAACCTGCAGCAACCAGCCCAGGAAGCCCACTACCTGTGGTAAACAGGAAGTCAGACCATGGTCTGCAGCAGTGAGTCCGGGAAGCCAAGCCATAACCTCTCTAACAAGTGGCCCCAAATGGCCAGGACTTGATGAATAACTGACAGTTTTCCTAATGTTCACTCCCACTTCCAAAATAGGACCAACCAGGGAAAGCTATATACGCACCCCTAACCACTCACACGGGGTGCCCCTCTTCTAGTCAGCCCACCACAGCTTCCCCATGCCAACAGCCTCCAATCAGGACACACCTGAAACCCCCCCTTTCCCCATTACAATGCTTTCTTCCCCCTCTACCTGCCTTTGAGTCTGCCCAGTGCTAGGCTCCTTGGGAGTTCAAGGGCCTGCTATAGCTTGCAAGGCTGTGGAGCAGAACTCAGGTGTTCTTTGGGCTGTGGAGAAGAGCTCAGGTGTTCTTTGGAGATGAAGTATACTTTGCAATGGGCTGCCTGAGGGTAAGAAGCCAATAAGGAAGCAGAAAAAACTTCGTGATTTAAGGGTTATTTGGACGATAGGAGGAGAGAGGAAGGATTTCGCTTTCCAGTCAAATAACAAATAAGCTGGCTGGGAACGTTGCTAACCTGGGTTGTTCTTGGGTGCATACAGGAAGTTGATTGGAGGAGGCGGGTCATTCCGGGAGGATGAGCTGTGATGCTCCTCCCAGTCACGGGTTGGGTCGGAGCTGAGGCTGAAGACCCCAGCCAATCAGCTTCTATTTCATGCTGACCTTTTGAGGGCAGAAGCCTCTCAGAGCAGCAGCAGGACAGTGATGCATTTCCTGGAGCATCTCCAAACATGGCTTGGGTAAGATACCCTTTTTACAGAGTTGTGAGTGAAGCCTTTGTGTGTTTGTGAATTCTTAACAAGTACTAGGAAGAAGAAAAGCAGGTGTACATGTAGCCTGGAAAAGCTGCTAGGTGTGATGAGTTTAACCGCCTCGGTGGGGGGTTTTGTTGGGGGGGGGGGGGGGAGGTGATATGAATGAGCCCTCTCAGAATTTTGCAACTGTGGCCACAGTTTGCATTAACTAGATCACAGCTTACACCTTATCAAGAGCACAACAACCAAAGAGATATTAATGAAATGGAAGTTGAACCATGTGGCCTAGTTTTTCAGCTGCCCACGTTTTTCTTTCCTTTTCCCCTTCCTTTGTACAAAGGATGCTTTGGTTTCTTCCATGGCATTTCTTTTGCTTTGCAATTTGCCTCAGTCACGGGTGCCTTATACATGTCCTCAGTGTGGGGTCCCAGAGTTTCTATCTTCTTCCAAGTCAGACCCAGAGGACAGTGCAGGGGCTCCCCCCCCGTCCCCCCGAGAAGTTCATTAAGGACATTTGCTGAAATGGACACCAGCCCTCAGCAGATGTCATCTATGCTCATCCATTCCTCCATTCATTCAAACATTTACACAAAGTTTGGCTTGGGGCCAGGCACTATGCTAGACCAAGTGAGATACAGCGATGAAGTGGACACAGGGCTCATTCACAGGGCCCGAGAGTTTAGCAGAGAAGTGAAATGGTGTGCTTAATTAGCTCTCAGATGGAGTAAAGTGTGACAGGTGGAGAGGCATAACACTCTCCCAGCATTGCCAAGGGAGAATAATGGACTGAGAGGATGAAGCCGGCTTGAGAGATGTCAAACTTTTCAATGTGGCTGGAGCATAATGTGCTTCACTAATATTCCTAATTACCAATTATCAAACGTTTAATATGTCCCAGACAACGTGCTATACTTTATATACTCTAGTCCAGCAATGTCCAACCTTTTTCATCTCATGGCACACAAACTCATTACTAAAATTCTGCGGCACGCCAAAAATATATATTTTTTGCCAATCTCACAAAAAATAGGTATAATTTTGATTCACTCACACCAGACAGCTATTATTGTGTTGGCTGTTGTCATTTTTTTAAAAAAAAATTTGACAATCTAAGGGAAGGGAGGTCAGTGCTCTTAAGTAGTCAGTATTGCATATTTTAAAGTCTTGCAATTCACCAGTTGAAATCGCTGTTCTGGTCCATTCAATCAGAACAACTATGTAGTAGATATTAACAATCTCTTTTGCAAATGAGCAAACTCTAATGATGAAAAGTCAATTAATAGTTCAAGGTCAAATAGGAAGTGAGTGGTAGACAGTCTTTAATTCATTAAGTCAATGAGAGTTGGTGACTCACTGGCTGTGTAAGCAGGCTCTGTGCTAGGTTCTTCTGATCTGGAAGCCTGTGCTTCAGCTGACTCCCATGCTGGGTGTGTGAGGGACCCAGGCTCTGAATGATCTCTTGGGCCCACCCACCAGGCAATAGGGAGCGACAGAAGATGGAGAGAGAGTGCCACCTTTCTGGTCAGCATTAGGCTTTGGGGAAAGATGGAGTTTATGAGGTATTTGAAAGGGGCACATTTACTAGAGGGAAGCTTAGACCTTATCAAATGAAAGATGAGAGAAGATGGGGGTGGATACTTCAACATAAGAGATCAGATGAAACTCCTTGTAAACAAAGCATTTCTGTAGCTGACAGGCTGTGGTTGGGAAGGGGTGTCTGTCCTGGCCGACAGTGGCTGTCAGTCAGCTCAGGCAGCTGTAACAAAACACCATAGACTGGGTGCCTTAGATAACGCATGTGATTTCTCACAGTTCTAGAGGCTGGGAATTCGAAGTTAGGGTACAAGTAAATTCACTTTGTGGTGAGGGCCCTCTTCCCTGGCTTGTAGACGGCTACCTTCCCCCTGTGTCCTCCCATGGCAGAGAGAGGGAGCTCGTGAGTCTTCCTCTTCTTATAAGGGCATGGATTTCATCATGACCTCATCTAAACCTGCTTACTTCTCAGAAGCCCCAGCTCTTAACACCATCACATTGGGAGTTAGAATTTCAATATAGGGATTTGGGGGAGCAGAAACATCCAGTCTATAACAGTGGCTCCATCTTTGAGGTTTGTTGGAACCAGGAAAGTGTGTTCTGCTTACACTTTGTCAGAGGCTGGTTTGTTATTTATTTGGCTTTTGAAGATCATGAGGAAGGTTGTTGGGCTGTGGGGGTTGATTCAGATTGCAATTCAGCCAAGATGGCAATAAGTAGTTTATATTTATTTAGCTCTTTATGTCTAATAAAACACTTTTACACATGATATTTAAGATCCATTTTACAGAAGAGAAAACTGAGGCTCTGAGAGGCTATGTAAATTTTCCAAGGTCACATAGTTATGAAGAAGCTGGAAAGAAAATTGAATTCAGATTTTACGGCTGAATCTTGCATTCTTTCCAGGCTATCAGGAACTTCTCAGATAACCCCAAGTCCAAGTGGACTGACCAGTATCCCTAAATCATAAACTATTTGAGCTACAGGGAATGTAAGGACCATCTATCCCCAACTCTTTGTGTTGAGGTCCAAAAAATGAAGCAATTTGATAGATACCAAATTTAGGACATAGTAGAGTGAAAATGAGAACTTTTATCTTTTAATTGCTGATCCAAGATCCCCCTGATCCTGGAATATGTTTACCAATTTTTTTTTTCCTGCCAAGCACCTTCCCTTAAATGACTGCCTTTACTTATTAGAACAGTCTTGTAAGAAAACGCAGATGTCAGCCCATTTTACTGATGACAAAACAGAGGCTTTGAAAGATTCGGTAACTTGTCTCACATTGTCTGATTGGTAAAGGGTGAGCTAGGTATTATAACCTCCTTTTACTGATGAGTTAACTAATTTCAGATCAGTTAAGCAAAGTGTCCATGAAGCCAGACCTTATGATTGCAAGTCAAGTGCAATTTCACCCCTTTTGCTCTGTGCTCCACTTTTCCCCTAAGGCAGAGAGAAGGTGTTCCCGCCAGGTTTTTCCCCTCTTCGTCTGAGTGGGATTGCTTGCCTGGAGTTGTCATGACAGCTGTGGCTGCAAGCCTGCTCTCCTCATCCTCAGAAACCTGTTGACCCTCTGAACTTGCCCACAGACTTGCTCCATGGATCCCCTGCTGTCCAGCAAACCCATTTCTAAAGGGAGGCCCTCTTCATATTGTTTGCATCATGAACGGCTGGCTGTATCCCCTCTTCCCTCATTTCTCATCTGTCATGTGGGCTTGTGTTAGAAGCAGGGTCAATTAACTTCCTACAGAGATGTTAACTTGGCAGACACAACTTGATTGATTTGTTTTAATTTGACCTAGTTTTGCGATGTGCTTTCCAGGTAGGAGGGATAGCCAAGCGTGGGAGCTGGGGTGAATGTCAAGATTGATTGCTCTTTTATTTTAGAAGAAACACAAAGTAAATGTGGACAGATGGCAGATTTGTCTGATAAATTGGTGTTATCAAAAGCCTGAATGGATTGCTTTCTCCTGTAGTATTCCTGCTTGACAACATCAGCTGCCACTTCTTCCTGTCATCATCTTTCTCTTTCAATGGCGCCTGCTCTGTCTTGGTTACTGTCCTCACTCTTCCTCTAATGGCCCAATCCAGAAACTAATAATCATCCTATCAACCTCCTTGCCCTCACCTAACCTAGGTGGTCATGACTCCATGTTGGTTCTACCTCTGGCATAGTCTCAATTCCATAGCTTCTGCTACCTCATAACCCACATAATCTTACTTGATACTACCCATCTTTTCTCCAGCTATCATTGCCATCACCTCCTAATAGGACCTTAACATCACCAATGTTTTCTCCAACTAAGTTTTGATTGGAGAGCGAATTTGGTTATGTCACCTCTCTGCTTAAAAGTCTCATGGCTCTCACTGCCCACAGAATGAAGTCACAACATTTATGCATTTAATATAAAGCTCTCCATTGTATGACCCTGGCATACCTCCCCAGTTTTATATTTCCACTTATTCCTTTCTTGAGAACAATGCTAAACTCTGCTTTTCCAGAAATTTGTTACTATGTTTCATATAGTTGTATCTTTGCACATACTCCTTTTTTTTTTTTGAAAAAATAGGTTTTTATCCATTTTAGAGAGAGAGAAGGAGAGAGAGAAACATCAATTGGCTACCTCCTGCATTCCCCCTGCTGGGAATCAAGCTCACAACCAGGTCATGTGCCCTGACCTGGAATTGAACCAGCAACATCTTGGTTCACGGGTCAGTGTTCAACCACTGAACCTACACTGGCTGGGCATGCTCCTTTTGTATGAAAAAAATCTTTCCCTTTATGTCCCATGGGCAACTCCTATTCATCTTTAAGATGCAGTTCAAATATCACATCTTTAGACCAGGCATCCCTTATCCCCAGGTAGAATTGAGTGGCTCTACTGCATCCTGCATCATACCTCTATTTTAGCAAGCATCCCACTGACTGACAACCCTGTGTTCATTGGAACCCTTCAGGAAGAGGAACCATGTCTGATGTATCATTCTATCCTGTCACTTGCAAGGTGGAGGTGCATAATACATTCTCAGTAAATGTTTTGGAATTATATGCAACGATTGGACTCCAAATCCCACTTCCAGCAAAGACTTAATGAGAGCTCTTTTTTTATTTTCTGTAGAGCGCAGTTACTCTGTTTGCTGTGATATTTTTTATCTTTGACCTTTTGCACGTTCCCTTTGCTTCGAAGTGACATTGTCACGTTGTTGCTTGAAACAACCGTATGTCCTTAATCTCAACTTAAACATCACTGCCTCCTTGAAGCTTTTCCTTACTTCTCCAGGCAAAAATTAATCACTCCTTCCTTGGAATTCTCAGTTGGAACTATATAGGGTTGGGCAAAAGTAGGTTTACAGTTGTTCATATAGAAAATAATACAATAATTAATAAATTATAATAAGGTATAAAACTCTGTGTTTCACTCAAGATTGTCTTATTTTCCATATGAACAATTATAAACCTACTTTTGCCCCACCCTGTGCATGTCATGCTTTCCTTTATTGTAGTTAGCTGAATGTGTTTCTAAATATCCTTTGAAAAATTATAAGCAAACAAATGGCCATCCCTCCACCCAACCAGAATGAGCTGTGGCTTCTGTTTTATTTTCATAGCATCTGTTTCTAATTCTGCCACAGCATTTGTGTTAGAGTAGAAAAGTTACTTTCTATATCTATGCGATTTTAAGATCCTTGAGGGGAGGGTTGTGCTTTGTTTGTCTTGTTTTCCCTAGTGCCCAGCAGAGAACCTGGCACATAGGTGCTAAACAATTGTATATGAAATTGAATTGAAATGAACCAAAGTTTGAGTTTTGCTAAGGATCGTGATTTTTATCTTACTCCTTCTTGATTTTATCAAAGTAGCCACTGGGGGAAAATGAAACAAAAGAAAACATTTCTGGTTGTATGTACAGACAATCCAAAACATTTTTAGAACACACACACACACACACACACACACACACACAGCTGTATTACTATTTATCTGTCCCTAGAAAGACCCCAAAGTTTTGATTAATAAAATTTTCTTATAATATGGCTCCTGTGCTTGAGCTCCATGCTGCCCTTGTTGGGAATGCACAGATAGACAGACCCTCCTTACACATTTCTTGTGAAGTGAATTGATGGCTATGAAAACATAATTCGGAGTTCAAAAATTCAGGCTGATTCCCTCAGACTGCAAAATACCCAAGAGGTGATGTGAATGTATCAAGTCCAAACTCTCCTGGGTCTCTTTTAACTTCAGAATTGTCCAAAATTTTCACTATCCCATCAAGAACCCCCATAATTTAGGGACAGGCATGATTCATAAAGCAAAAGCATAGCAGATTATTGCCACAAAGAGACAGCATAGCATAGTGGTCAGGAGCATGGGCCCTGGAAGTGAGCTCTGTGTTCAAATCCCAGTGCTGCTGCTTTCTAGCAGACCAAGCTTTGAATGTCACTTAACCACTTTCTCTGTCTGCAAAAATGGGAGGCTTTAGTGGGTTGGCGTGAAGCTTATGTGAATTAAGCTTTGAAGAGTCCTTTGAACATACTAAGTAATATGTAAATACTTATTTAATAATTTCCTGCCTCTGAGGTTTTTTGTTTTATTGTTTTGTTTTGTTTTCCGACTAACTACTTCTTCTGTCTGAAATGGTGTTTTTTTTTCCTTTCTCTTTCTCTACTTAAGGGCTCGTTTCTAGTTTCATTTCTATTTCAACCTTGAAGACTTTGGTGACCCAACCCTGCCCTTGGTCATATCTCCCACCTTCAGGCTGTACTCTAAATCCACAGTAAACTTCTTCAGACTCTTCATCCCATAACTGTCTGTTGACTGCCCAACAGGAGCCAGGATGTACCATTGGGTGCTTAGCTGTGTGTTAAGTCAAACACATGGAATTTTTTGACTTAAAATCTTATGTGCAGAGAAGTTCTGCAGGCAATTGGTTCACACACAAGACAGAACTTAAAAATACTACAAGAGAATGTCAAATCCCATGCTATGGGTGTAGGTGTATGCTCAATCCTTGCCCATACACAGTATCTGGCAGGCAGTGGGAACTCAGTAATAATAAAGGGATACCCAAGGTAGCTTTGGATTATAAAGGGAGTTTCGTTCAAGAATCTCATATGGACTTTATCGAAGGCAATGAAGAGCAAAATAACCATGCATTTCAGTGGATTGCAGAAGGCCCCAGTGGCCTAGTGTGGAGAGCAGAGCTGTTGTCTGAGTGTAGTGGCAGGACTCGGCTGTGATTTAGAAGGTGTGTTGTCTACTTGTACTGTGTGAGTCGGCCTCCACAGAACAGGGCATATGATATCATTTAGTTTTATGTTTACGGTTTATATTCTTTCAAACTGCACTGCCCTTTATATTAGCCACTGACCACAGTGGCTAGAGAGCACTTGCGATGTGGCCATTTCCAGTTGAGATATGTTGTATGATAGAGTAATGAGTCTCGTACTTGGGTAGCAATGTTGTGTGGAAAAAAGATAATAGGTTTGGGTCATATTGGGTCATATTGGGCTGAATTTGAGTTCTAATTCTTCTATCTGCTGCTTGAATTATTCTGTTTGCATCTCAGATTCTCACTCTTATCTGCATAATGGTAACCATTATATCTACTTTATTTATTGTAGTTAGTGTTTGCATCACTCATTGCAGTAAATAAAATGATATGATCAAAGTTCTATGATGGTATGAGAGAGGAGAAAATGAAGTGTCTATTATGCCTAACAGTGATAAAGTGGGAGATGTGAGGCTTATAGAAAATTTTCACTTGACTAGAGTCACTAAGATTACTAAGAGTTTGCCAAGTGGAGAAGGGATAGTGAAAGTCAATAATAAAAACTAATACTTATATACAGCTCACTATGTACCAGGCACTGCTCTAAGCACTGTACCTGTGATAGCTCATTTAACCTTTTCAGAATGCTGTGTGGTAGGTACTTTAATTATATTCCCATTTTAAAGAGGAGAAGACTTGTCACAAAGTAGTTAAGTAACTTCTCCAAGGTCACACAGCTAAGAAGAGGCACAGCTGAGGCTGGATCTAGGCCCTTAGCATTTACAGTCCATGATTCTAAACACTCTACTCTGCTGCCCACAGAGAACCCATCAAGAGCAGGTCTGTGGGAGAACC
Source organism: Myotis yumanensis (assembly GCF_028538775.1). Taxonomy (NCBI): domain Eukaryota; kingdom Metazoa; phylum Chordata; class Mammalia; order Chiroptera; family Vespertilionidae; genus Myotis; species Myotis yumanensis. The sequence continues at coordinate 230,883,732 of NW_027223752.1, read as the reverse complement.
TGGTGGGCCATCTATCATGGCTGGATGTGTGTGTGTGTGTGTGTGTGTGTGTGTGTGTGTGAGAGAGAGAGAGAGAGAGAGAGAGAGAGAGAGAGAGAGAACAGGCTGGAAGAATGGGGGTGTAGTGAAGGGCTTTAATTGCCATGCTAAGGAATCTGGTCTTCATTCTATAAACAGTGAGGAGCCATGGAGGATTTCTAAGTTGGGGAGTGATATGATCAGAGTTTTACTTTAGAAAGATAATTCTAATGGCAGAGTGGGGAGTTAATAGGAGCAGGTAGAACCTGGAAGCAAGAAGAATATTTAGGATAATACAAGGGTACTGCACAAGTCCCGGCAAAACATGTTGCTGGCTTGAGTTAGGGCAGCTGCAGCAAGGATGGACCAAGGAGGTAGAGTCCATGGACTTGATGGTAGAAATCACATTGTGGGTCATTAAAATATTTTATTATTTCATTCTCCTCAGTTGCCTATGTTTATTTTTCACTGATTTGTACTTGTAGTTGGTCCAGAATGAGGTTTTTCTTTTTCTTTTTTCCATTTCTCTCTCTCAAATAGTCTTTACACTGTTATTTATATTCTGGAGTTTATAGCACATGATAATTATTATGCTTCAGGTTATAGCTCTATGTAAAATACAGTGTGATTATTGTTCATCTGTATTTTTCCCTTAATGCTTAATAGTATATTTTTACTGGGCACCAATAACCATCTAATTGCTATGTAGTTATTGAAATCAGATACAATGCCCTGTTAAAGATTACCCTAATTAAGAGGCATGGTTATTAGATCTTTTCTTTACCTGTAGTAGATACTCTCCTAATTTTAGGCCTCTAGAATTTTCAAATAGTAAAAGGTTCAATAGGCATTGAAAGCATAATATTCTACCATTCAGCACCCCTCTCATTTGGCAGTTAAGGAACAAACAGGTAGACTCTGGTCACTCTCACTGCCTTGATGAGACTGGGCCGCATGGGAATTTGTAGTCTTGCTCTGAGGCATGCTGGGAAAACCATTGTTGCCTAAAACGAGGACTGTCTGATAGGATATAAGATACTTGATCTTTCAATCATAAAAATATTTCCTCTTCTCCATTCCCTATTTCTATGTTCTTACTCAAATATACACCCTATGTGTTTATTAAAAATTTTTAAAAATTTAATTAGATTTTTGTTAATGTTTCTGGCTCTAAAAATGATAGCAATAGTTTAACCTTACTTTCATTCAGTGGAAATTTGAATGTAACTTCACTAGTGAAAAATGTAACTGTCCAGAAGAATCAATTTGAAAATAGGCAGGCAAAGAATTATAATACAGTTTCTGTGGGTGGGATAAAAGGTGCATTCAAAATTAATGTTAAATTATACCCTTTACCCATTCTAATTCATTTACAAGGTCATGGTCACATGGAAGGCATGCATTATAAAGTCACAGATCACACATTTGGAAGGAAAAAGAAATACGTGGGCTCCCGGATTAAGGATATCAAAAGATCCTGAGAAACCGAGGCAATGACCTTAAACTAAGATGTCACTTTAAGATGCCTTTACTTGGTTCTAAAAAAAGCGATCACAAAAGTACATTTCTGGAGAGGAGTCTCAGATGCTATGTGCAAGAGAAAGATACAAATTCAAACCTTAGAGTTATAGTGGAGATGGCAATTTTAGTTGCCCCGTTGACTAGTATTTTAAAAAATTGGTTGGTAAGTAACGTGAAAAAGAAGTGTTGTTGGGTTTCTCCAGAGAAGGGCATTCACTTGCCTTCCCCGTCTTCCCTGGAAGCATAGAGCTGTGGCTGCAGGCTGAGGGGAGAGAGCTGTTGGATACTGTGAGATCTAAGATACTGGGAAAAGAATAGAATCTGATTACTTTGTTCCAATGGGTGGTAGTAAGGACAAGTGGGGATGAAGGAGAATGAGATTAGTTGGAAGGATTAGCCTGGGTACAGGTGAAAGATACACACTCTTCTGAGATAAGAAGGGAGGAGATAAACTTGAGTAAACACGAAACCATCTTAAAGTTATGAGGATGGTGTGGTGTTAGGGGCAGAAGGGTTGAAGATATAACAACACTGGAAAGCTTTAACCTTCTTTGAAATAGTAGAAAAAGTCATCTGTTAAGTGTAGAAAGGAGCCATTGGAGCTGAAGACCTGTAAAAAAATGAACTTCAGATGTCATGAATGTCAAGGCAGGATGAGAGATAACCTGAAGTTTAAATACATGGCGTGTTGGTGTTACCTAGTTTAATAAAAATTGGATCCTATCACTGTCCTGATTTAAATTCTACAGTGGCTACCATTGCCCTTTGGGATGAAGATCACCATTCTTAATATGGTGCACAGTCCCTCCACCATCCTGCCTGCCTGCCTTCGCAGCCTGATCTTGTTCAGGTCTTCATTGCAGTCAATGCCCTTTGTTTAGTCCTGCTGACCTACACTACTTCACACTTCAGGGCTCCACCCAGAATGTGGTCCCCCCAGCTCTGGCCTCGTTAGTATCCACTCAGCCTTCAGAACCCAGAGTAAATCTGCTTTCCTAAGAAGTCTTCTCTTGCTCCTCTAACTACACACTCTCCCAGCACTACTCGTTCCCTTTATAATATTTTCCCCCAAGAGTAATTCAATAAATCATCGCAAAAATAAATCAAGAGAAGGCTGGTTTGAAGTTAGAATGGATTTATGCGAGTTTAGGACTGGCAGTATGATTTGTGGGGCCCAGTGCAAAATACAAATGCAGACACTGTGTAAAAAAATTATTAAGAATTTCAGGATAGTGACAGCAGAGCATTAAACCAAGCACAGGGTCCTTCTGAACATGGGGCCCTGTGTGACTGCATAAGTCACCCACCCCCGAAGCTGCCCTGTGTGAGTTTCTCCTGCAGGGACAGGGACAATGAAGTCCCATAGGAGTGTGAGGGGTGACACTCTACAGTGCTAGCAAAGGCAGTATTGGAATGATGAACCACTGTGTTTAGAACAGAATGGGCTACAAAAGCAAGTCAGAATGAGGCTGATAGACTGGCTAGGTACCATGTCAGTGCAGTGGAGTTTTGGTGTGATGGATGGCATAATAGAATGTCCATGCATTATTTATTAATGTGTCAAGTCAACATTTAATTCCTTAGCTCCTACTTAGTGTTTGTGGGAGGACTACTTGAATTTTTCATTCTCCTCAAAAGGAATACCTTGAGAAATTTTAGAGAGGAAGACATGGAGTCTAAATGATTGGAAGAACAGGTTATAGATCCAGATAGCTGGTGTTTAAGCTCAAGTTTACCAGTTATAAGCTCTGTGACCTTGATAGTTACTAACTTCTCTGTGCTTTAGATTTTTTTTAGGGGAGTTATGGTATAAAATAGGATAATGATAATATCTCCTGTGATTGTTTAAGGAACAAATGAGTTAGTGAATAGTGTCTGTATCATAGTTAGTTCTTATTATAATTTCACACTAGTGAACTCTTAGTTTCCCTTTCAATGCTGTTTCCTTTTCGTGAGATAGAATGAACTCAGTTATAGTATTGCCATATATCATAAACAGCTAAATGTCATTATTGGACTTAGGTGGATGCAAAGAATGTACTCACATGCTTTGTGAAACTTGTAATGGGATCAATTTAAGCAGAAAGAACATAATATATAAGATAACTCATCTTCATTATAGTGCAGTAAGTGCCAAACACATATCTAGAACATATTAGCATATTAATGTGTAATATATTTCCATGAACTCCAGCATTTCATATTTGTATTTCTTGAGTCAGAAAGCCTTCTTTTGGGCACACAAAGATGATAAGGGTTATAAATTGTGAACAACAAATAGTATTTTGTACTGGACTATGGTCTTGTCTTCTGTTTTGCTCATCTGTATAAAATTAAGTCAGTATCTGTTATTTATTGAGCATATAGTATTTTTTAAATATTTAGGATGCCATTTTATGTTAGGTATCTCTGCTCTGGACAATATATGGGTCAATTTCTGAGTCAATTATCCTTGGTATTCCCATTCACGCAGGGCCACCAACAAGGTCATGTGTGGGTGGACCATATAACCAACAATGGGTTCTCAATCTACATCTCCAGTCTTCCTCTCTCTTATGATTTATAGATATGAATCTACCATTATTCTCTTAACATTTTTTCCTGGATATTCCCCAACACCTCAAACTCCACTTATCTCAAGCCAAATTTATCATCTTTTCTGAAAACCCAGCTGCTTCTCATAAATAACTTATTTTTTTGGCTCATTCCTATAAAAAGATCCCCAGTGTTGTAGAGTCCACCTGCTTAGTAATTCCTGAATCTATACTTTTTGTTCCTTTTGCCATTGACCTAGTTTAGGATCTTCTCATGTTTGTCTTTGACCACTGTGGTAGCCTGTCAACCACCTCTTCCTTTCCAGTCTTCTTTTCCTTGAATCTACTCTCCTCACATATTAATGAGAACAATTTTTCTAAACTGCAAATCTGATCACTCAGTTATTTCCCTGTTGTTCACTAGGCGAATTTCAAATCTTTTAGCATGAAATGTTAATACTTGCACAACTATGCCTAATAACTATGACATTTTTTCACCCATGTCTCCTACCACTTCACTGATCTTAGAGGGATACATTGGATATGTCAGAACACATCAAAAGGGCACTTCATATCAGGGGAGGAGTCTTCTTGGAGGAGATGATATCTCTGTTGAGTTAGCCAGGTAAACATGAGAGAACCCCTGTTAATGAGATGTTTACAAGTAATTTTAATTATTTGTTTACACGGATAAATAGCATCTATATTAGGAAGCCTCAAAATTTTACAGCTTTATTAAGGTACTAGAGGCCTGGTGCATGAAATTCATGCACTTGGGAGGGGGGTCCCTCAGCCTGGCCAATGCCCTCTCTCAGTCCAAGAGCCCTGGTGGTGGGTGTCCGGCCGCCATCAGTTGGACATCCTTAGCACTACTGCGGAGGTGGGAGAGGCTCCCACCACCACTGCTGCACTCTGTGGTGCACTGACCACCAGTGGGTAGCTCCTGTGTTGAACGGGATCAGACCAAAACTGGCTCTCTGATATCCCCTGAGGGGTCCTGGATTGCGAGAGGGTGCAGGCCAGGCTGAGGGACCCCACCAGTGCATGAATGGGGTCAGGGAGGGATGTGGGAGGTTGGTCAGCCAGGAGGGACCATGGGAGGGCTCCAGGGCGTGTCCGGCCTGTCTTGCTCAGTCCCAATTGGCCAGACCCCAGCAGCAAGCTAACCTACTTGTTGGAGCGTCTGCCCCCTGTTGGTCAGTGCACGTTGTAGTGAGTGGTTGAGCGGCCTTAGCATATCATTAGTATATTATGCTTTGATTGGTTGAACAGATGACTGGATGATTTAGCATATTAGGCTTTTATTATGTAGGATAATTAGTATACAAAAATGCATATAATAAATGTACACAATTTGGTGAGTTTGGACATATACCCATGTTACCATCACCACAATCAAGGTAATAAATGTGTCCAACACCTCCAAAAGTTTTCCTGTCTCCCCCCCCTTTTTTTGTGCACGTGTGTGTGTATTTAGAATCCTGAGATCTATCTTAAATTTTGGAGTACACAGTACCTTATTTATTGCTTAACTATAGGCAACATGTTGGACAGCAGATCAGATCTCTGGAACGTATTTATCTGGTATAACTGTACTAGTAACTTTACATCCATATGTAAAACAGCTCATACCTTCTTCTCCATCCCCTGCTAACTACCATTCTGTTATCTACTTCCATACATTTGACTATTTTATATGCCTCACATAAGAAGAATCATGTCCTAATTCCATACATATGACTATTTTATATGCTTCATATAAGAGGAATCATGTCCTAATGTGACTGACTGGTAGAGAAATTAGAATCCTTACACACTGGTGGTGGGAATGTAAAATGGTACAACCATAATAGAAACAGTATGGAGGTTCCTCAAAAAATAATAGAAATACCATTTGATTTGGCAATCCCACTTTTGAGTGTATATTTAAAAATTGAAATCAGAATCTCAAAGAGATATCTATACTTCCATGTTCATTGCAGTAGTATTCACAATGGCCAAGATGTGGAAACAAACCAAGTGTCCATCAACAGGTGAATGAATAAAGAAAATATGGTATATACATAAAAAAGAAGGAAATCCTACCTTTTGTAACAACATGAATAAATCTGGAAGGAAGCTTCACTTTTGTAATATTTTCTAAGTCTCATAAATACTCATTTTATTAGCTCTTTCTCTCTGGCTGTTAGACTGTCCCTATTTGACCTGCTTGGAAATTCTCTCTAGTCCAGTGGAACTCTCCGTATGGGACACGGGTCTTTACTGGTAGAGTTCAAGTTGTGTTATCTATGCATTTGACCTATAGTTGCTGAGTATTTAAAAGTGCTAAGCACTGTGTTACTTGCCAAGAATATAATGGAGAAAAGTGCTGATATGGTCTCTGCCTATTTTGGGGAGGCTATTAGGGGCCCAAGGTAAAGAATGCCAGGAGACTGCAAACTTTACCAGATATGGCGGGAACAGGGGGCTCCTCTGAAGAGGAGACATTGAAGCTGAGATCTGAAGAATGAGAATGATATGTGGAGAGAAACATTCCAACTGTGGGGATTAACACACAAGGTTTCGGGACAGGAGAGAGTATGTGTGCTTGAAGGGGAATGGAAGGAGCCAGCATGACTGGAGTTATGGTTAGCAAGAGGAAGAAAGGCAGAAAAATGAGGTTTGGGAGAAAAGTCTAGGTCAGTAGACCATTGCCTGGTAAGGAATTTTGACTTTGTTTTCAGAGCAATGGAAAGCCAACAAGAGGTTTGAAGCAAGCATGATGGTGGAGGGTGGGGTGGAAGGAGATGCAGTGGGGTAATGTTGGTGGAATGATCATCACTTTTAGAAGCTTTCTGGTTGCTGCATTCAGAATAGGCAAGTGGAAGGCTAGCACGGTAACAGGGAGGTAAGTTAGAAAGTTGTAATTGTCAATGATAGAGTTGATAGTGGACTGGATTATTCAGTCATTAATAAAGCAATGGGTACCTACTTTGTCCAGACCTTTTTCTAGGTAGGAATTGAAATATCATCATTACTAAAGCAAATAGGGGAAAAAGATTCAAAATCATCTCATAGGATTGGCACATGACATATTATCAGTATGAAAATGAACTGAGGCAACGCAGAGAAGGGGATGATCTTCCTCCTCTAGCTGCTATCAGTAAGCTTCACAGAGGAGACAGCCGCTGCTGTGAGGAAAGTTCACAGTTGGTAAAGGGATCTGAAGAGCATTTCCTGCTGTTGTCTTTTGTGGTAGGCGGCTGGAATTGAGGGAAGGTCTCAGATCTTGGTTCTGGACTGAAGAACTGGAAACAGGGAACAAAAAAGTATGCAAAATGCAACCAGTTGTATGTCTTTCACCGTCTAGTTCTTATGAACTTCAGGAGTAACAACTTTTGCCTGCCTTCTGATCTTTTCCATTTTCCTTACTTGACATAGCCATTGTCAAAGACACTATTGCTAATGAAGTCGAGCCTACTGCATAACCCCTGACGATTTGGCATGCTGTTTTATGGCTGAAGTTTCCACTTGGATTGGATGAGATCCAAAACAAAGAATTGACTACTTCTGGTGATTAAAAGCTCCCTTGACGATTTTTTAAAGGGATTGTTCAAAGCTTTTAGTTCCACTAAGTAGGGAATTACACTTTGCTTCCCTAAAACCATCCCGCTTTTGCACATGGACATGGCAGTCTTTCTTTCCTGTGGCACACTACAGAGAATTTTTTTTAAAGGGTAGCAGCCTTTTAGTAGGAGGTTAAGTGGTCCTTGTATATATAATTGATAAAGCACTTGGAGCTTTATGTATGAAAGCACATTAGAAAAGTGAAATTATTGTTACTTATATTGTAATTAGCTTATTTTTCTCCTGTTCTTTTATGAGGCACTGGCTTCTAAACTAAGAATTTAGAGAGGAACTGATCATAGAAATAAGAAAGAATGGATTGAACAACCCTAAACCTTTGGGGCAAACAGTTAAATCAGTTAAGGATGAGTATAATGTTTGCTTTTCCTGGAATGATATTTTTGATTTGTATGTAACATCCCCCCCGCCCCCAGGTTTTTAGATAGAATCCTGAGAATAGTGATGTATAGGTGTGCACTCCCACACGCACCTGTGCGTACACACACTCGTGCACACACACATCATAAACCTTTAAATTATTTGAAAGATCAATTTTACTTCTGTCTCCATAGACCTGACAAATAAATAGCTGAATTACATAATTAGAGTTGAGATGCTTTTAGATTAAGGTACAGAAAATAAAATAATGAACTTTTACATCTGCAATTTCTGTCAACGAGCTTGTCTTAGATATTGGCACCTTATTGGCATCTGAATATGCCCAGGGGGTAGGAATTGATATGGAAGCACAGTATAAAGTTTGATTAATGTTTCAATTCCTCTAGGATAAAAAAATCACAGATTAAATCAATCCATTAATAAGTCAAGTTAATTAAACTATTCTAAGAATATATATATATATATATATATATATATATATATACTCACAGACTTGACTGCTTACAACAGAAAAACACCTAAACACCAGGGACTTAGTAAGAAGAAAGTTTCTTAATTACAGTATGATTGGATATAGGTAGGAGTACATCTCTACTTGGTTATTAAGGCTCCCTGGTTATTAGGAACCTAGGATCCTTCTATCTTGCTGCTCTGACATCTATAGCAGGTTGCCTCTTGGTCCAGAATGGCCATCAGGGTTTCAGCCAATATATTAGCATTTCTGGCAACAGAAAAGAGGAAGGGAAGAAGAGTGCACATACTCCCTTTTAAGGAGACTTGATAGAAGTATTTATATTTCATTGGCCAGAAATAAGTCACATAATCAGCCAGCTGAAAGGGCGTCTGGGAAATATAGTTTTTGTGACCGTGCACCCAGCTAAATACTTGCTTTTCTGTTACTAAGGAAGATAAGAAGATTGGATATCAGAAGTGAGTTTGGAGTTTCTGCCACATACTTACTTCAGCCTGGTTTGATTCATCTTGTTTTCTGAAGATGGAAAATCTGACTTGGTTTAAGTTGGTTGGTTTTGTTGGGTGTAATGGGTGTGGTGAGGTGCAGTGGAATGAGCCCTGGATTACAAGATTCTAGTTCCAGTTTAATATTGTTAGGCATCCGTCCATCACCTGGAATAAGGAATTTGTGTTATAGACCCCCTAGAAATTCTTTAAATTATCATTCTCTTATCTGGTTCCTGAGGTTTTCCAAAAACGTAGGTATGTATATTTATACACATATATAATTAGAGGGTACACAATTAAAAAATCTATTTCTGCCCTAGCCAGTTTGGGTCAGTGGATAGAGTGTTTTCTATAGAAATAAAAGATGTACACATACAACCATGTTAGCAGAGAGTGAATTGATTCATATTTTTCAATTTTCAATTCCTTGCTTTTAGTGGAAAGAATTAAATCTGGAGTGAAAATTGAAATGGTGAGAGATTGAAGATGGGGCATAACTGTTTTCTTTCAAATTGAAAGTCAACTTTTCATCCCAAATATATGCCCTCCTCCCATTTTTTCTGGTTCCCATTACTGTTGTGTTTTACTCATCACTTTACTCATCACCTGGCAGAATCAGGATTCATGTCCTCAAATATGTGATGTGACTGAGTCCTTGGCACTCTGGGACTCCTGGGATGTGAATGCTGGTCTTCCTGGGAAATAGCAGCAGGGAAAATTGCACCATCTGTCTCCTGCTTCCTACTCCATGTCCGTTGGTTGTGATTCTTTGTCTTGGGCAGCTGTTATGCAGTGCTAGGTAAGACTTTGCATTTTTCTTTCCCAATCAGGGAGAATTAGCTTGTGCTGCTTTGTGGCTGCACTGGCCACATGAGGTGTCTCCCTTTGTAACCCCAGGAAGCTGTGCCCTTTCTTAAGTGTCCTAGTATGTTGTTGTTGTTGCTGTTGTTTTTTTTAGAATTACTGTATCATTTACCTGGCATGGTTTTAACAGATAAGATGATTCTGAAGACATGAATGATTCCAAAGGGAACCAGTGGAATGAAGTGAAACAAAGCAACAATAACAAAGGACTATTACTTGCATTTTCTTCTTAACTCATTTGATCTTAAGGGGGAAAAATTATAAAATGCCATCACCCCTCTCACATCTTATATGAAAATGCCATCACCCCTCTCACATCTTATATGCACGGATTCGTGCACCAGTGAGGTCCCTTGGCCTGGCCTGTGCCCTCTCTCAGTCCAGGGCCTCTCAGGGGATGTTGGACTGCTGGTTTTCGGCTCAATCCCTGCAGGCCAGGCCAAGGGACCCCACCGGTGCATGAATCCATGCACCAGGACAGTTTCAGCCGGATTCCCACAGGCCAGGCTGAGGGACCCCACTGCTGTATGAGTGAGTGCACCAGGCCTCTAGTATGCATATACGATCTTTGATTAATCTCTTCCTGCCCTCCCCCCTCCCCTTCCCTCTGAGATTCATCAATCTGTTTCATATTTCCATGCCTGTGCATTGAGTGTCTGCCCCTTGGTGGTCAGTGGGCATCATAGCTACTGGCTGATCGGCTGGTCAGCCAGTCAGCCAGTCACTTAGGCTTTTATATGTATAGATGAGATGAAGGTACAAACAAACAAACAAAGAAAAATGGATAAAATCACTTTTATATAATGTAGAAGCAAAAAATTATTGACCAGTTAGGTGGTTTAGGTCGAACCATTTGAAACTGCTGTTTATGTAGTCAAAGGAAGTCCAATACAGGCACTGTCCACTGGTTCAACATGATACTAGTTTTTATTCTAGCTACACAATAGAAATTGTTAACCTTAAAACTAATACCATTTGAAGTTACTGCTTAGCTACATGTTTTGACTGTAAGAGCATTTGGCTATTAGATGATATTTTGAAATTCAAGGAAGTATATATTTAATATTGGGCATTAAAGCTATGTATTTGAAAAAAATTCCACCCATGATCCTGCTTTCCTTACATACTTTTTTTTCTGTTTCTCTCTCAACTTTATCCATATATCATAACTGATGTTTTCCAAGGTGAAAAATAAAAAAGTATAAATCATACTCCAGACTGCATAGAGTAAAACCTCAAAGGAAGTTCCCCTGGTACTTGAATTTCTGAATCCATAAATGAACACAGAATGCAATGGAGCTCAAACAAAGCCTTTTCATAATAAAACCTGTGAGGAACTTTAGAGTGGAAAATAACGCTTTCTGATAGCCTACAGTACTCTCCAAAGGCAAAAATATACTTTTACAAATTACCTTAACGAGCTGAGGGACATAGGTTTCCATCAGGAATGATTTAACATCCACGCAGTCAAACCTGAACAATTCAGGAAAAAGCAAGATTCCTCCCCCGCTCTCTCTTTCTTCTTGGAGATGACAGCCTCCAGTGCCCCTGTCCGTGGTCCAGAAGCTGCCCTGTAATTTTTCTGGTTGGGTCAACTCTCTCCACGCTCAAGGAAGATAAGGGCACAGTACAAGAAGTGACAGGCAGGGGCAGGATGGAATAATTGCGAAGCTCATTGTGACTTGTTATTTCTTGACACTCCAGGGAACATGGCTGGGCCTAATTTCTTTTGGTGTAGAAGTCTGAAACCCTCAGCTAGCTACCTGCTGGCCTCCAGGGTGCTAACACCTTATAAGGTAAATGCCAAGTGCCCCAGTTAGCCAATGCCTGACCTGCCTGGTTACTAAGGAACTATTTGCCCAGCAGGTTACTAAGCCAGGGAGGAGGAAAGAGAAAGAAAACCCAGCACAGGATGCGGAGCCCCTCCCCCTTCACTCAGCTTCATTTTACTTTAACATCTTAGATTTCCACCTGAGAAGAGAAGTAATTTCCTAAAACCTAGGGATCCTCTGATGTAAATCAAAGGTCCTGAATGGCATTTTAGTCTCCCCCTATTGATATGCAAATTTCTAATTTACTTAAAGCACACTGTCATGAATTATAATAAAGTCTAATACATGCTTCCATGTAATTATGTGTAATAACCAGTGATCAGTGGGAGGAGGGAAGTGGAGAAGGGAATTGTGTCTCCAGCTGGCCCTCCACACCTGCAAATAACAGACAACTCCTTTCAGTGTAGAGGAAACAAGATAATGACAGGATGGTATTAAATGCAAACATTAATTCTTAGGGACAAAACATAAGAAAGAGATCTATCAATTAAAATGTGTGATAGTGAGCAACTTAAATTATGTGCCACACTGTCTTACAGAAAAATAGGGACCAACCATAATGAAAACCTTAATTGGCTATTTACTGTGATACTCCTGGTGCCATTAGTTTTATTTTCGTTTTTAAAGAAAGATTTATCTGGGATACTGAAATCTTATGTTCATTTGGTTTGTTTTAAGAACCAATAACATATTTATATTCTCTCTCTCTCTCTCAAAGGATAAGGCAGATCTTAGAGAGGAAATCTGAAGAGCCCAATAGGATCTCGAGCTGTAAGGAAACAAAACAATATAAGAATATGCTTTGTGAGCAGGAAAGTGCAACCCTCATGTCAGGGACTGTTACTGTCCTGGCTGCTGTCAGTGCAAGTTTTGTTATATGAGAGGTGTGTTCCTGTAAAGTCATCAGCAGAATTAATTTGATGACATTTGAACATGTATTTTCATGTGTGAGGCAGTTGAACATAGTAATTAGGATCTTTGGAGTGTTTCTGACCTGGTTTTGATTTATAGCTCTGTTAATAATTACCTGTGTGATCTTGGGCATGTTTATTAAGCTTCTCTAAGTCTCAGTTTTCTGTAAAATGGGAATGAAAAAAGCTACTCTGACTTGATAACATTTTTTGTGGGAATCAAATAAAATAACATACCTATTGTATACCAGGCTTACTTCCTAGAGTCTTTGTAAATGAATAGTCTAGTTGTAAATAAAAAACTAATTTTTTTACAACAGTAATCATATCAGAATATAAGTTCTCCACATTGCTTTATATGTATCAAAAGAAATGATGGACTATAAATCAACAGAACCCATGGATAGCAAAGGTGTCTGATAAATGCTTTGCACGTATTGTCATGCAGAGTAGTCACATAGGGCAGGAGAGGAACAAGGCAGTCAAGAGTTCAACTCTGTTTCTATTTAGTAACTCTATTATCTTGGGCAAGTTGGTTAACTTGTCTGGGTTTCTCAGAGAAGACTGTGCCTTTGCAGTATGTATCTGATATAGACTGGATGTATCAGATGTGATACCGAATTTTTGGACTGGAACCCAGATTCTTTGTCTGCCATAATCGAAGAATGAATCCACAAACAGAAAGTGGTATAGCAAAGGTGGAGATTTATGGAAGAGAACAAGTACAGGCTCCCACATGGGGAGAGGGAAGAGTCCCACAGAATGGACTCCCATGTAGGGAGGGGGAAAGGGGTCCCATTGGGTTCCTTTCCCTATGGCTTATAAAGGCTGCAGATCCTGGTGCCTGATATCCTCTCTGATTGGTCAATATTCCCCTTTGAGTTGGTCACTATAGTAACTCCTGGGCTCAAAGGTTGAACCTCACATGGGACTTGTGAGGTTCTCCCTCCCTCCTTCCTTATTGTTTTACTATTCCCTCTGGGCTTTCTTCCTCTCCTTCTGAATGAAGGGCTTCCTTCTCTTTATTTTGTAAATATAGACCTTTCCTGGCTACTTCCAGTTCCCTTGTCTTATGTAAGTGCAACTGTTACTGCTCCCTTGTTTTATGGAAATGTAACTGCATCTGGCTTCCTTGTGTTATGGAAATGTACCTTCTCCCAGTCTGTGGCCCCGTACTTTTCCATGGACCCCAATTCTAAAAAATCCCTAAGCCTTCCTATGTTCTGTTATGCCCAGATTTCAAGATTCCCAAGAAACCACATCAGGGAGCCAGCCAATCCGATGCAAAAGCATAAGAATCTGTATTTCAAGCTAGCTCGGCTCCCCGTCCACCAGACTCACCGACACAACGGCAAATCAAGTGGCTGAGAGAGCGAACCCCGCCTAGAGACCGGTTATATAGGGGAGGTTGGAGTAAGGGGAGGAGAAAGGACTGTGCTCTGCCGATTGGCCAGGCGCAAGCCGGGTCTTGTTACACAGGATGTGGTCATATCTATGGCGCGCACTTCTCTTGATTGTCATTGGTTAGTTTAAAATCCCGGGCGTGGCCAGCAGAGGCCTGGGCTTCCGGGAAGAAGGCTACACGTGGCCCCAACATGGAGGATACAGGCAAGATGGAGGGGAGGGCATAGCCCTCGCCCTTTCATGTTCCCCCCAAATTCCTGCTTCAGATGCACAAGCTGTCTTTTACTTCTCTTGACTTATGTGGGAAAGAACACAGCCACCTTCCAGTTCCTGGGACAGTAGACAGGCACTTATTTCCCCAGGTTCCATTTCTCCTTAGAGCTGCAGAGAGCAGCAGGATATTTTGAATTACTACCTGGGAAAGCATTATGTTCCATTGTGGGGAAAATGTGAGCCTTTTTAATATTGTAGGGTCTATAAGAGAGGGGGCCTGGGCAGGGAGGACATCAGGATGTATAGGAAGGTGAAAGGAGGGATGGAGATGTAGAAACTAAAACTCTGTAGAGCCAGGCCTCCTAAAGGGCTGAGGCCAGTGGACCAGGGATAGTGCTACCAGGAGTGTATTGTGGGAACTTTTAGAAGGGATTGGGATTCTGAATGTTTCCCAGCACCATAGTCCAGGGAACGGGTCATTTAAGGTATAGTCCATTGCTTTGCTTAAAGAACTTCACTATTAATTCCTTGACATCAGAGTAAATTACATCTGTGGATGTGCTTCCCATCCTATCCCACAAGCCTTTGCTGACAGAATAGGAAACAACTCAGCACCCAGGACAGCTCCTGGGCATTTGGCAACCAAAAGAAATGGGAAAGATGAACTGTAGCACAATTCATCCTAGATTAATGGCTTCTCTAGTGTTGCTAAATGAAATTTAAAGCAAGGCTTGAGGGGATCAAAGACTTTCAGTGTAACTTGACTGTGTCCCAGAATAAAACTAAAAAATTAAAAAATATAACAAGGCCCATCACCCAACAATGCAAAATTCACAGTCTGGATTCAATAAAAAAAAATTTACATGGAATTACAAGAGCAAGAAATACAAACTATAATGAAGATAAAAATCAATGACCCCCAAATTATATGGATGACAGGATTAGGAAACATTAAAACAGTTAAAACAGGAAACAGGCCCTTCTGCGATGTCACAAGAAAAGAATTTCATAGGCACTCATGTAGGAGGAGTGGCACGATTTTATGTAAGTGAAGAAGCGGTAGTACACTCTCAGAGAGGCAGAGAGCGGCCAGGCCAGAGGGTAGTGGCTGCCCTGAGGTCCTTGCTAGGATTCCCTGTATTTCCTTGGGTTTGGGAAAGAGCAGGCTTTCGTTCAAACGATCCAATCTCTTTCCTGGCTTTCCCCAGGCTTGTGCCTGTGCCATACCCCATCCAATCTCTTTCCTGGATTTTCCAATGCCTATGCCCTTACCCTATCTGATCTTTTCCCAGGCTTTTCCCTGGCCATTGTATAGTCACCTATTTTGGCTCCTCTGCACATGCCTCATGGTTCTGCTTTGTCATTTGGCTTCTGCATATGCACTTAGTAAATGGTATGCCCCTCACACCATCTTGGCTTCTACTGTACATGAACTCAGTAAAAAGAATTTCCCCTTGCCATTTTCTCCCCTCCCCTCCCCATTAATCCTGTGGAACATGCCACTTACTCCCCTCCCCATCCCCAGGTGGCTGTAGAGCTATCTTTTATGCCTAGTCAACTAGGCAGAATGTTTTGCACCATTTGGCAGAACATTGCCATTTACTCCCCAGGGTGACTGTTCCCTCTGCTCCTTCCTATTTTTTTTTTTTTTGGTGCCAATTTTAAATAGTTTTATTTAAGACATCACATTTTCCACTTTACAATACAGTTATAAAGTGCATTAATTTCTTTCCCTGAGCACAGTCCGAATTCAAGTATCAATGACCAGTTATTTACTATACAGCAGCTCAACTTTTAAAACTACCCATGGATTTTGCTACAAATTTGGGTCCTTCAGTATTTTGTGTAGAACAATGCTAGTTCTATGTTCAAAGCTGGCTTAACCAACCTCTTCTATGGTGGGCCCAGAGGAGGCACTGCCAGGTGGAGGGGCTCCGCCACCAGGGAAGCCCCAGACATTCCTCCTGGCATGCCTCCTGCACTCTGGTACAGCTTGGTAATGATGGGGTTGCAGACATTTTCCAGCTCTTTCTGCTGATGTTCAAATTCTTCCTTTTCCGCAGTCTGGTTCTTCTCAAGCCAGTTGATGATTTCATGGCACTTGTCAAGAATCTTCTGTTCATCCTCATCATTGATCGGCCTTGAAGTTTTTCATCTTCAACAGTTGCTTTCATGTTGAATGCATAGGATTCAAGTGAATTCTTGGAAGACACCTTGTCTTGCTGCTTCTCATCTTCGGCTTTGTACTTCTCAGCTTCATGGACCATGAGCTCACTGTCTTCCTTGCTCAGATGACCCTTGTTGTTAGTGATGATAATCTTGCCCTCTTTTCCTGTACTCTTATCCACAACAGAGGCATTGGGGATGCCATTGGCATCAATATCAAAAGTGACTTCAATCTGAGGAACGCCACGAGGTGCAGGAGGTATCCCTGTGAGTTCAAACTTTCCAAGCAGGTTGTTATCCTTGGTCATGGCATGCTCGCCTTCACAAACCTGGATGAGCATGCCTGGCTGGTGTTGGAGTAGGTGGTGAAGGTCTGTGTCTGCTTGGTGGGGATGGTGGTGTTGCACTTGATGAGGACCGTCATGATGCCACCAGCCGTCTCAGTGCCGAGTGAAAGAGGAGTGACATCCAGCAGCAGCAGATCTTGGACATTTTCAGATTTATCTCCAGAGAGAATGGCTGCCTGGACAGCTGCACCATAAGTGACAGCCTCATCAGGGTTGATGCTCTTATTAAATTCTTTTCCATTGAAGAAGTTCTATAGGAATTTCTGAATCTTGTGGATATGAGTGGAACCACCCACCAAGACACTATCATGGATCTGGGACTTGTCAAGCTTGGCACCTTGAAGGGCGTTCTCTAAAAAATCCAGCGTACCACAGAAATGATCAATATTCAATTCTTCAAATCAGGCATGGGTGATAGTGGTATAGAAGTCAATTCCTTCATAGAGAGAATCAATCTCAATACGGGCCTGGGTGCTGGAAGAGAGAGTACGCTTAGCACGTTCACAAGCAGTACGAAGGCGACAGACAGTCCTCTTCTTCTCACTGATATCCTTCTTATGCTTGGGTTTGAACTCTGCAATGAAATGGTTGACCATTTGGTTGTCAAAGTCTTCTCCACCTAAGTGGGTGTCCCCAGCTGTAGATTTGACCTCAAAGATTCCATCTTCAACTGTGAGGTTTGACACATCGAAAGTGCCATCTCCCAAGTCAGAGATGAGCACGTTTCTTTCAGCTCCAACCTTTTTGTCTAAACCATCAGCAATAGCAGCAACATTGGATCATTGATGATTCTAAGTACATTGAGACCAGCAATAGTTCCAGCATCTTTGGTGGCCTGACACTGAGAGTCATTGAAGTAAGCAGGTACTGTGACAACAGCGTTAGTAACAGTCTTCTCAAGGTAGACTTCTGGATGACAACTCTTCTGGATCAAAGCTTTTGTCTCTCCCTTGGATCTTGGGCCTGCCAGCATCATTCACCATCATGAAAGGCCAATGCTTCATGTCAGACTGGACAACAGCATCATCAAATCTACATCCAATCAAGCACTTGGCATCAAAGACTGTGTTGGTAGGATTCATTGCTACTTGGTTCTTTGCAGCATCACCGATCAATGGCTCAGTATCAGTAAAGGCAACATAACTCAGGGTGGTTCGGTTTCCCTGATTGTTGGCAATTATTTCCACTTTTTCATGCTGGAATACACCCACACAAGAGTAGGTGGTGCCAAGATCAATGCCAACTGCAGGTCCCTTAGACATGGTTTCTGGTACCCCTGCATTCAGTGCGGCCCTCTTTTGTTAATTATCTAACCAACTGCCACTTCTAACTGAACTATATTCTATGTTTAAGAAGGTACAACAATTACAAGCATCTTAAGGAGAAGCATGGAAGATGTTAAAAAGACACAAACTTCTAGAGGTGATAAAACAATTTCTGAGATGAAAAATACAGTGAATGGAATTAATAGATTAGAAACTATAGAAGAAATGTTTAATGAACTTAAAACCACAGTAAAAGAAACTATCCAAAATGAGCCACACAGAGAGAAAAAGAAGACTCTAAATAATGAACAGAACACTGGTAAACTGAGGGGAAAATCTTAACAGCCCAATATATAGAAGCTTGAGTCCCCAAAGAAGAGAAGGGAAAGAAGGAAGGAAGAGAAAAAACCTTTTTTATAAAGCCAGAAATATTTCTTAATGTGATGAAAAAAGTAACTCACAGATCTAAGAATCTCAATAAACATCAAGCAAAACCTCAACAAGGCACACAATTACCAAATTGCTTAGAACTGATGATAAAGGGAAAATCTTAAAGCAGCCATAGAAAAAAGACATTATGTGCAGAGTTATAAGGATAGCAGCATATCTGCAGGAAACAATACAGGCACGAAGACAGTGGAACATCTTTAATACTGAAAAAACCAAGCCCCACACAAAACATTAACCTAGAATTCTTACCTAGTGAAAGTGTATTTCAAAAGAGAAGGGGGAAAAAAGACTTTTTCATACATACACAAAATAAAAGGTTTTATTACCAGCAGGCCTGTATTATAAGAAATAATAAAGAAAATCTCTCAGGCAGAAGAACAAGATCAACAGAAATGTGGATCTACAAAATGTAATGAAGAGCACCTGGAAGCATAAAAATGTGGTAACTATAAAATATTTTCTTCCTGTATCTTAAATCACTCTAAAAGAAAATGGGCCATTTTAAGCAAAAGCTATTACAATGTATTGTGGTGTTTATAACCAATGTATAATGTACAACATATTTACAAAATCAGAAAAACAGGAGTGGGAATGGAAGGGTAGTATTTCTAATACTACATGTGAAGTGACATAATATTATTCAAAGGCACATTATGATAAGTTTAATTTGTATGATAAAAACACCAAAGTACTGCAGAAAAAATTACTATAGACACTATGAACATTAAAGGGATAACTAGAAATTTTTATTAACTTCATCCTAATAAATCTGATAACAGATAAAATAATCAAATTCTTTGAAAGACCAAAACTGAAACATTAAAACTTACTCAAGAAGATTTTTGATAACATGAATATTCTTATATGTAGTAAATAGTTTGTATTCTTTTTGGTGAAATCTTCCCAGGAAGAAATTCAAGCTCAAATGGCTTCATGAGTGAATTTAACTACACATTTAATTACAAAATGACAGAAAGTCTACATAAAGTGTCCCAGAAAAATTAATAAAATAAATATAGCTCATGAACACAGACACATGGAAAAAATTAACAAAATTTGAACAAAGTGAATCCAGCAATAAATTAAAAGGATAACATATCATGACCAAGTCCGGCTTAATCCAGGAAGAGAATCCTGGTTCAGTATTCTAAAATCAATCAACGTAATTCACATCAACAGATAAAGAACAAAAAGACCCATATGACCATTGAAGAAATGCAGAAAAATCATTTAACATAATCAACTTCTGCTCATGAAAGAAACTTTTAGCAGACTAGGAACAGAAGGGAACTTCCCTAATCTGATTTAGCACATCTACCAAGAGCCTTCAGGTAACTTATTAGTGAATTTATCTCTACTTTTCACTGCATACAAAACTTAACTCAAAATGGATACCATGCAAAATGCAAAAAATATAAAATGTAAAATTATTTAACTCATAGAAGAAAACCGAAAGGAAATTCTTGGGTTCAGCAAAGATGGCTTCAGACACCAGAAGTATGATCTATGAAAGAAAATATTTTTACATTAAAATTAAGTCCTGCTCTCAGACAAAGTTTTAAGATACTTAACAAGCCACAGACTGGAAAAATATTTGAAAATACCACATTTTCCCTAACCAGTTTGGATCAGTGGATAGAGTGTCGGCTTGCAGACTGAAAGGTCCCAGGTTCGATTCCAGTCAAGGGCATGTACCTTGGTTGCGGGTACATACCCAGTAGGAGGTGTGCAGGAGGCAGCTGATCAATGTTTCTAACTCTCAATCCCTCTCCCTTCCTCTCTGTAAAAAATCAATAAAATATATTTTTTAAAAAAGAAAGAAAATACCACATTTGATAAAGTTATTGCTATTCAAAATATATAAAGAACTCTAAAAATTCAGTAATAAGACAACAATAGACACTTCACTTAAAAAGGTATGTGGAGCCGAAACCGGTTTGGCTCAGTGGATAGAGTGTCAGCCTGCGGACCGAGGGGTCCCAGGTTCGATTCCGGTCAAGGGCATGTACCTGGGTTGTGGGCACATCCCCAGTGGGAGATGTGCAGGAGGCAGCTGATCGATGTTTCTCTCTCATCGATGTTTCTAACCCTCTATCTCTCTCCCTTCCTCTCTGTAAAAAATCAATAAAATATATTTTTTTAAAAAAAGGTATGTGGATATAGTAAAATGAACATATGAAAGATTCTCAACACCTTGGTCATTAGGGAAATGCAAATTAGAAACCACAATGAGATACCACTATATACCTATTAGAATAGATACAATTTCCAAAAGAAAACTGAAAATGCCAAGTACTGGTAAGGATTCATTATTGGAGGAATTGCGAAATAGCACAGCTACTTTGGAAAACAGCTCAACAGTTTCTTGTAAAATTAAACTTTCACTTATCATACAATTCAGAGGTCCCATTCTTAGGAGTTTACCTAATGAATGAAAATGAAAAACTATGTTTATACAAAAACTTGCACACAAAAGTTTAGAGCCTCTTTACTTGTACTTGCCTTAAACTGGAAAGAACCCAAATGCATCTCAACTGGAGAATGACTATAGACAAATTATGTTATGTCCATCAAATGAAACATTACCCTGCAATAAATAGTAATGAACTACTGATTCAACCCGACTGAGCCTCAGATACCTTATGGTCACTGATGGAAGCCTGACTCAAAGGCTATATATTGTAGGATTTCACTTATCTGACTTTTTTTTTTTAAAGCAAAAGCATAGGGACAGGAAACAGCTCCGTTGTTTCTGGAGGTGATGGGTGGGGGCAGGGTCAGCAGCAAAAGGTCATGGGGAAGTTTGGGGCACGACAGAACTAGTTTATAATGTGCCTGAGGTGGTGGTTACATTACTCTATATGCTCATCAAAATGTGCAGAACCTTACTATAAAAAGGGTAAGTTTAACTGTATGTAAATTGTACCTTAATTTTAAAAAATGAAAAAAATTATTCTTAATTCTGAAATGGAGGTTGTACAAAGTATTAAAAAAATTCCTTCTTTATTAAGGGGGCGGGACCAAAACCATAAATAAAATAGTCCTATTTTACAAGTCAGGCACGATGGGGCACAGAAAATGGGTCCCCACCCTTCTGAGAAAAGTGAGAGTGGGTATCCTGAAGGCTTTCTGGAGGAAAAGATGATAACTAGTGTGACTCACATTTATTAGAAATCCGTCCATATCCCTCGGTTATTTAAAATGCCGTGGCTTATTCTTCACCATCAGTCTGAAAGGAAATAACTCTCCTGCTACCTTTTTCACAAAGAAAATGACTTCCTTTTTGTCCTTCCATGAAGGTTCCTGCTCCTCTTCCATCCAGTCCGCTTCAGGATTTTCATAAGGGAGGCTGCCAGGAACCTGAAGGATCTGAGACAGCGTGTTGACATTGGTAAAGACTGATTTTGACATATCCTTCTGACAACCTTTTGGTTAATTTTCTGCTTTATTAAAACCCTTAATTAAATTAATATGGGCTGGAGCAATATTCTTGACAGTTTCTGTGTATTAGCAAACAAGGCCTCAGATTTCAGTCAGTGGCCGAGCGGGGCTCCAGAAGCCAGTAGTTTCTTGGGAGCCTTTGGTCATGAATGGACTGAATGTGTTCCTCGTCCAAAAGCCCACTGGATTTGACTTGGGCCATGAAGCTGATGCGAACACAGAGGAAGTCCTGTGTATGTTGGCCTCCCCATGCTGAGCCCCTGCCTTCACTGTTGTCTGTCCTCCACACACCTCTCCCTTGCCTTAATATGTTTTCTTTCAGACCAACCTCACAATGGAAAATAGTTAAACTCTGGAGCAGCGAATTCATCCTGCCATGTTTAACCCTTAATGTGTCCCCTTAACACTCACAGACCTGGCTTCGTAGGTGTGCATTGTATGTGAGGTTTGAAAAATGAGGTGCCAGGACTCATATCTTGAAAAATTCTAAAAATGATAAATGGATCATTTTTAATGTTCCTCTTTCACATCTCCCCATATGTTGGATTTAGCAGCCCATATGTCCCCATTGGCACCAAGTCTATTCCTGCCTTGTGGAGAACTTCCAACATGAGGGTGGGGGGAGGTGATCAAAATCAAAGGTCCATCAGAGTATGGAAATGATTAATATATACAGTCATACATTTATTGCCTCAAGTCAAATGATTTTTTAAAAATGAAATATATTGACATTCAAATGTCATAGAAAAATTTTAATTTTCCACCAGGTTCTTTTTTAATATAACAACCAGACAGAGGCAGGTTGCGGGCTGCTTGCAGGCTCAATATTGGTATGTGCATGGAACTCACACCCTTTCCACCACTGTAATCACTGACACGTACTCCATGCAGGCTTACAGATGTTTTGATACACAAGAAAAGTTTACCACTTTTCTCCACTCAGCAGCATCAAAATACAATGCAATGTATGTTTCCTACGTTTTGCAAGCGTGTCTTGTGGGTTGTTAATGAATTTCCATGTGAACTTACCTGTTTCAAATTAGATTAGCTGTATTTTATCCATCTGTTTAGTAATTCCACATAGAAGAATTTAGTGCCTCCTATGTGTCAAGTATGACATGGAAATACAGAGATGAAAAACAGAGTTTCTGCTCTCAGAGATGTCACATGTCAGTGCACCAAGTATAGTGACTGAGGCTAGCACATGGACGTATGGTCATGTTTAGGAAACCAGATTCAACAGGGTTGGGGAGGAGGCCAACAAAATCATCCTGATGCTGATGGAAAGATATTTGAGTTGACAAGCCGTGGTCAACCGTTGGGGAGGTATCATAAAGAAGGGCATCATGCAAAGATGTAGCTATATGTGCAAAGCACAGAGATGCAAAGCAGCAAGTGAGGGTGGGGAAGTGAAGGCCCTGCAGTTTAGGAGAACTGTTCAAGATACAGCTACGGAGGAAAGCAAAAACAGTTCATGAAGGCTCATGTGCAGCAAACTAAGAAATGTGAACTGGGAACTTTGAAGAATTACTGGAATATTTTAGGGAAGGAGGTGATCTTCTTGGCTTTTGCCTGTCATAAAGGCATCGCTGGTGGCGCTGTAAAAGAGTGAGATAAATTTGGGGATGTAGAGTTAGAGACAGGAGGCAGTGGGCTGAGGTAAGAAGAGATTGAAAAAAATATCCAAGTTGGAAAGGAGAGCTTGAACGTGGAGGAAAGAGAGGAGGGCGATGCTTAATAAAAGCTGTTGAATTTAATCTAATGAATAAAAGGAGAGCTGCTATCAGCACTGGTCAAGGATACAGAACTCATGGAAAGGCTTTTAGAAAACTATATCTCCTACAGATAAAATATCAACTGTTTCCATGGTTACAGCACCTAGCCTTGTATTGGGTGATCCATATCTCAGAATGTATTACTTTACCTTGAACGCTTTATTTTTATACACACTAGAGTTGTTTGGTGGGAGAGAGAGCAGCAGCATCTATAGAAGGGATCTAAAGAATGTTTTGTTTCTGTGTGGGAGATGTTAGGTGCTGCACTAAGAATGGGGCCTTGGGCATTAACTCTTTTAATTATGACAACAGTCCTCTGAAACAGTATTCTTGTCAATACTGGTAATGATTAAGGAGACACAGGCACAGAGAGATTAAGAAACTTTTTTTTTTTTTTTTTTTTTTTTCCAGAGAGGAAGAAGCCTTTATTAAAACTAACTTAGTGAAGGACTTTAAGTGTAAGTACAACCTCATAGCATGCACCCCTTTCTTCACAGTACCACCCCCGAGGACACAGACGCAGGATAAGGTGAGTTGGAATTCCTCCAGGCTCTTTCTTCTGGGGTCTGGTTGTCATACTTTTTTTTTTTTTTTTTTTTTTTATAATAATTTTTATTTCTTAAAGTATTACAAAGAGTGTTACATATGTCTCCTTTTTCCCCCCCATGACATTCCCTCGGCCCCTACCCGCCGCCCCCCCCGTCCCGTGTCTTGTGTCCATTGGTTAATCTTATATGCATGCATATAAGTCCTTCAGTTGGTCTCTTAATCCCCCCCCCAACCCTCCCCAGGCTCCCCATTGTAGTTTAACATTCTGTTCAATGTTGCTCTGCTTCTGTATCTACACCTGTTCATCAGTCCATACTGGTCCCCTTTATTTGTCCCAACCTCACTGGAGCAGTCTCAACCTCACCAGGGCCGTCTGAGCCTCACCAGGGCCGTTTCAACCTCACCGGGGTCGTCCCTACCTCACGGGGGCCGTTTCAACCTCACCGGGGTTGTCCCTACCACGCCGGGGCCGTTTCAACCTCACCGGGGTTGTCCCTACCACGCCGGGGCCGTTTCGACCTGACTGGGGTCGTCCCTACCTCACGGGGGCTGTTTCAACCTCACCGGGGTCGTCCCTACCTCACGGGGGCCGTTTCAACCTGACCGGGGTTGTCCCTACCACGCCGGGGCCGTTTCGACCTGACTGGGGTCGTCCCTACCTCACGGGGGCCGTTTCAACCTCACCGGGGTTGTCCCTACCACACCGGGGCTGTTTCAACCTGACCGGAGTTGTCCCTACCACACCGGGGCCGTTTCGACCTGACTGGGGTCGTCCCTACCTCACGGGGGCCGTTTCAACCTGACCGGGGTTGTCCCTACCACGCCGGGGCCGTTTCGACCTGACTGGGGTCGTCCCTACCTCACGGGGGCTGTTTCAACCTCACCGGGGTCGTCCCTACCTCACGGGGGCCGTTTCAACCTCACCGGGGTTGTCCCTACAACGCCGGGGCCGTTTCGACCTGACTGGGGTCGTCCCTACCTCACGGGGGCCGTTTCAACCTGACCGGGGTTGTCCCTACCACGCCGGGGCCGTTTCGACCTGACTGGGGTCGTCCCTACCTCACGGGGGCCGTTTCAACCTCACCGGGGTTGTCCCTACCACACCGGGGCTGTTTCAACCTGACCGGAGTTGTCCCTACCACACCGGGGCCATTTCAACCTGACTGGGGTCGTCCCTACCTCACGGGGGCCGTTTCAACCTGACCGGGGTTGTCCCTACCACGCCGGGGCCGTTTCGACCTGACTGGGGTCGTCCCTACCTCACGGGGGCCGTTTCAACCTCACCGGGGTTGTCCCTACCACGCCGGGGCCGTTTCGACCTGACTGGGGTCGTCCCTACCTCACGGGGGCTGTTTCAACCTCACCGGGGTCGTCCCTACCTCACGGGGGCCGTTTCAACCTGACCGGGGTCGTCCCTACCACGCCGGGGCCGTTTCGACCTGACTGGGGTCGTCCCTACCTCACGGGGGCCGTTTCAACCTCACCGGGGTTGTCCCTACCACACCGGGGCTGTTTCGACCTGACCGGGGTTGTCCCTACCACACCGGGGCCGTTTCAACCTGACCGGGGTTGTCCCTACCACGCCGGGGCCGTTTCGACCTGACTGGGGTCGTCCCTACCTCACGGGGGCTGTTTCAACCTCACCGGGGTCGTCCCTACCACACCGGGGCCGTTTCGACCTGACCGGGGTCCTCCCTACCACACCGGGACCGTTTCAACCTCACCGGGGCCATCCCAGCCTTACCGGGGAAACAGGAAGTTTGGCCTTCTGTCCCCTGCCGGCGGCTCCCCACTAGACAAAATCTCCAGGCGTTCCTGGTGGTTGCACATCCAGCGCTCCTGCCCTCCACCAAGTGCACAGACTGCCTGTCTGCTGTCCCGCAGCGCCCCACCAGAGACTGGGACCAGTGGGCATGTTTGTGCGCTTGCTGGTACAGCAGTTCCACAGTGCCGGCTGAGTCAGGCCCAGCCCCGGCCGGCCCCGGACCCGACTCTGCCCCCCGATTGCGTCCCTCCCAGATGCAAGGAGCTGAAATCTGCAGCCTGCTGGGATGGGCTCTGTACTTGGTGCCTCTGCACATCCTACTCAGTGTCTATGCGCTTCTTTCTATGCGAGGAGTTGAAATCTGCAGTTTGTTGGGTTGGGCTCTGTACTTGGTGTCACATCCTACTCAGTCTCAATGTTCTTTCTCTCCTTCCAGTTGTAGAGCTTCCACTGGGCCAAGTTTCCCATGGTTCTGTATGATAGGTGTTTGTCTGATATTTGGTAGTTTCGATGTTGTTGTGCGAGGTAGCACGCACAGGTCTCTTCCTTATGCTGCCATCCTGGTTCTCCTGGGTCTGCTTCTTGAGTGTGTTTCTCATGGCTGCGAGCAGTTGAAGTCTGCAATTTGTTGGGATAGGCTGCAAAAGCGCAGGTGGGTCTTTTTGTGCACCTGGCACAGCTTGGATGGGGATGTAAATTGATTAAGGCTGAGACTCAGGGAGTCGCCATGGCGGAGCAAATAGCACTGGCTGAGTCTCCGCGGCCCCTTGACTCTCTGCCAGGGCTTTGTGTCCCCCAGTGCCGGCGAGCAGCTGTGCAACAGAGTCTCCCTCGCTTTCTGATGGCTGCAAGGCCGTGCTGCCTCTCCCCGTAGGGTCTGGTGCTTCATGATCCCGCCTGAACCAGCTCAGTGGATTTGAAAGTTTGCAGAAGAAAAGGCGCTTCTACTTGTGGGTCTGGCACAGCCCAGATGGGAATGTAAATTGCGTAGGGCGGGATCACAGGGAGTCGCCGGGGCGAAGACTCAGCGGCCCCTTGCCTATCCAGGACTCCAGGACTTTGCGTCCCCCAGTGCCGGCGAGCAGCCGAGCGCCAGAGCCTCCCTCGCTTCCTGACCGCTGGAAGGCCGTGCCGTCTCTCGCCTTGGGGCCTGGGGCCTCAGAGACCCGCCCGAACCAGCTCAGTGGATTTGAGAGTTTGTAAAAGCACAGTCATTCCCTCTTGTGCCTCTGGCACAGCCCTGAGGATAGGGCGGGGTCACAGGGAGTCACCAGCATGGAGGAAATAGCGATGGCGGCGTCTCTGCGCCCCTCGCCTCTCCGGGACACCAGGACTTCTTGTCCCTCGGTGCCGGCGAGCAGCCGCGTATCAGAGCTTCCCTCGCTCTCCGACTACTGCAAGGCCGTGGCCACCTCTCCCTGTGGGATCTGGGGCCTCAGAGACCCGCCCCGAGCAAGCCCAGAGGATTCGAGGGTTCGTAAAAAACCGAGAATCCATTTGCAGCCCGCGTGGCGTGTGACTGCGTACCTCTGGTTTTGGTGCCTCCGTAGCTCCCACTCAGTCTCACTGCGCTTCTTTCTTTTCCTCCAGTTGTAGATCTCCCACTGGGCCAACTTCCCCATGGTTCTGAGTGGCGGTTGTTTACTTCATAGTTGATAGTTTCAATGATGCTGTGAGAGAGCAGCACACACAGGTCCGCTCCCTACGCCGCCATCTTGGTTCCGAGATTAAGAAACTTGACTGAGATCACACAACTAGTGAATGGAAGAACCAGAATTCCATCCCGCCCTTCTCTCCTCTTTTTTTATCACCTCCTCTCATGATGCTTTGCTGTCTTTCTTTCATGTTCTTCCACTGGTCTTCTGATTTCACAATTCTATATCTGAATCCTGAATAATAAAGCAGATCTAAAACAGATCATTTTAAAAAATATATATTTTATTGATTTCAGAGAAGAAG
The DNA here is from genome assembly GCF_028538775.1 of Myotis yumanensis. Taxonomy (NCBI): domain Eukaryota; kingdom Metazoa; phylum Chordata; class Mammalia; order Chiroptera; family Vespertilionidae; genus Myotis; species Myotis yumanensis. The sequence continues at coordinate 230,855,753 of NW_027223752.1, read as the reverse complement.
GGAGATGGATAGAGAGATAGAAACATCAATGATGAGAGAGAATCATTGCTGGGCTGCCTCCTGCACACCCCACATTGGTGATCGAGCCTGCAACCTACGCATGTGCCCTGACCTGAATCAAACCATGACCTCCTGGTTCCTAGGTCAACGCTCAACTACTTAGCCACACCAACTGGGCTAAAACAGATCTTTTAAGAATCAGCATGGCATAGTGATTATGAGCAGGGGCCTTGAAACCTGAACGCCTGAGCTTATATTTTGCCTCTAGCTTCTACTACCTGGGTAACTGTGGGTTCTATGCCCCAGATAAGTCATCTATAAAGTATAAATAACAGTGTCTTCATTTTAGTGTGTTTTTTTAAAGGAAGATTAAATGAGTTTATAGATGCAAAGCATGTATAACAGCGCCAGTGAAAAATAATCTTCACTCCCCCAAGTTATAGTATATGCATTTGCTTTTTCTCTGGAGTTTTATTGGAAATATAACATTAAAAATTGTCAGCAATCTATTCTTACAGATGCTTTACTGGGCTAAACTTTTTGCGGCAGCGTGGCATCTGCTTTATCTTTTTCTTTGGTGTCTTATTTCCTGGGTTTTAGCTTTAGCCACAGGAGACAACTTTAAACATCTGATAATATGTGCAGAACAGAAGTCTCTGGTACTCTGGTAATGACTTTTAACCTAGAGATAGGGAGAAAATATTAGAAGCATTATGCACTTAAAATTGGTTAATATTAAGTGATTGCAGATAGCACATTCATTATGTTGCAGAACAGTGAATACTTTCCCCTTAGAAATTAGCTAATTGTGTATATCAATTTTTGTAATTTTAACACATTTTCTTTCTTGGAATTTAATAAGGATTTTTTAACAAATGCATAACCTCATCACATATGATAATTGCTTAAAATAGATTAAAGCCAACAACAGAACAACACGCAGCATGAAAACAATTCAAAACAGCCTTCTTTTGAAGAAAACTTGTAGAAACATTTATGGAAGCTATTAATCTCATTATAACTCAGGATAATTCATTCAACCTTTCACAACCTTTATTTTTTGGTCTGTTAAATGGAGGAAAGAATACAAAGATTAGGTGGAATTATTTATATGAAGATATTAAGCACAAGGGATGACAAAACCAGAGCTTTTTTCAACTTCATTCCATCCTTCCATTCTCCTGTTCTTTCCATTACCCTTTCCTTTTTTTATTCCTCTTTACACCTTCAAGAAGTCTTTGAGTACATGGCAGAGCAGGGAGAAGAAAACAGAGGAGGAGAAAACGCAATGAAGCTTGTTTTGATAAGACTGGAATTCCATTGGGGAATATACTTCTTAAGTGTAGATGCCCCTTAGCAATTTCAGCACCAGAAAGAAGAGAGACAGATCTTACAGAGGAAGCATCACTGTGCTTAGGATTCTGTGTGTCGGTGGATTTATTCTCAGTTTAGACTCCCAGCAAGACTTCCTTGCCTGGAAGAATTACATCATTCTCTAACCATAACAGACTTATCAATACTGGTAATGCCCCAAAGAAAAGAGATTGAAACAATACAGATGGTTAAGACTAATGAGGTAGAGTACTAAAGCCATTTTTGTTAACCAGCATTAAGTAGTACATACTGGAAGGAGACACATCCTTCCATAAAATAACTTCATGAAGACTCAGACCCCAGAGACTACTTTGAACAAGTACGTAATAAAAATCATGGAGTTTTTAACTCAAAGTGTGGGAATCTTAGCAAATGACAGTGTGAACTATAAAATCAATCATGTACCAGAATTATCCCCTTAGCCCCCTGTATTATTTTTTTTATTGCTGTGTAATAAATTACCACAGATTAGCTGCTTGGAACAACACACAGTTACTATCTTGATGTTTCCATGGGTCAGCTTAGCTGGGTCTTCTGCTCAGTTCTCAAAAACACTCTAATCAAAGCAGGGAGTTGGGCTGCATTCTCATGTGGAGGCTTGACTGGGGAAGAATCTGCTTCTCTTCTCATCTAGGTTGTTGGCAGAATGAACTTCCCTGTGGTTTATGATTGAGGACCCTGTTGTTGGCCGTATGGAGGCTGGAGGCTGCCCTTAGGTACCAGAGGAGTCACGTGGACTTCCTCAACATGGCTGCTTACCCCCTCAAGCCAGCAAAAATAATATCTGTCTGAGGAAGGGCCCGGTCTCTCTTGTAAGGACTCTTACCTGATTGAGTCAGACCTACCTAGACAGTGTCCCTTTTGATGAACTCAAAATAAATTTATTTGGGACTTTAGTTACATCTGCAAATCTCTTCACCTTTGCATATAATATAACTTGTAAAGGAGTGACGCCCCCTCACTTTTGTTATAGTCCTTTGGTGACAAACAAGTCACAGGTCCCATCCATACTGGAGGAGAAGGGATTATTCAGAGCATGAATTCCAGGGCACTATAAACATGAGGGCTTCAAGAGAATCTGTTCACAGCAGCCACATTAGTTGAGTTTTACTGCTGGTTAAGAGTAATTAGAACTAAGCATAAGAATTATACTGGAATTCTTCACATCTGTATAATTTCATTCAGTATACTTTATAACATGTAATTTTACTCAACACACTAGTAAACCACATATAGCATAGGCTTGCTCATTACCCATTAACTCTTTTCTTCTCTTTACACAAACTTAAATTATGGGAGCCCATTAAGGATCTTACATATTCATTTATTCAACAAATATTTATTGACTGCCGGCATGACCCAGGCACTATTTAGATGCTGGAAGTATTGAGGCAATAAAAAAGATTTAAAATAATTCATGCCCTCTGAACCTTACATATTAGAAGAGCAGAGAGACAATGAACAAGACGAATTAGTAAAATGTATATTATGGTTGGTAGTGGTAAGTGCTAAGCAAAGTGCTAAGAAGGTAATGTGAGAGTAAAGACCTGAAGAAGTAAGGGAGTAAGTCATGTGGGCATTTAGGGGATGAGCATTTGAGGCAGAGAGAGGCAGGTGGAAGGCCCTGACATTGAAAATGTGCCCAGTGGGTTTGAGACATGACAAAAAGGATGAGTGGCTGCCGCTGAGTGAGCCTGGAAAGACAAGGAGATGGAGAGAGGAGATGGGAGACTGGATCAAGCTGGTTGTGCAGGTCTTTGTATGGAATTTATTGTTTATTCTGGGAAGAGAACCACTGGCACATTTTGAGCAGAATGACATGGTTTGACTTATGTTTTAACAGGGTCACTCTGGCTGAGGTGTGAAGAAAAACTTAATGAAGGGAGTCAAGGGTGAAACAGAAAGACCACTAAGCCGATGACTGCGATGATTCAGGTGAGAAATGGTGGTGACTTAAACCACCAACGGAGGTTAAAATGAATTTCTCTGAAGGTAAAACTGAAAGAATTTGCTGACGCTTCAGTTGTGGGTTGTACAAGAAGGGGAGAAATCAAAGATCACTGTCAATTCCACATCTGTATATATATTTATAGCTTATCAATTAACCACCCAACTACTATAAGCTCTATGTGAATAGATGTACATACATATGTGTATATGGTGGGGCTTCATTGAATTTACTCTAATTCAATTGAGTTTGGTAAAATATATTTTGTTTACTAATTCCTTATATATATTATGTGATTATGAAATACATTGCACATTTACATGCACATGTTACTTTGTTGAGTCAAATACATGACAATATATACTGTGCTTTATAGATAATTTATGAGATTTTTCAAGCCTAATTTTTATTACATGCAATTTCATCTTGCAAACTGATTTTAGAAGCCTAACTCATGAGAGAGAAGTGGCTTGACTTTAAACCTGAACTGAATGGCCCTTCCCTGATTTTAGTGTCTACAGTTCTGCTGCCCAGAACATAACCACATAACAACAGTTCTTTGAGGACTGTCAGCATGGGGTTTGTTCAGTCCCTCTGTGTGCTGCAGAGCACTGTTTGGAAGGAGGGCCACTTCCCAGGTCAATCTTTTCTGACCACCTTGTTCGGTGCTGCTAAGATCAGTGGGATCCATTCCATTCTAGTGACTCAGGGGAAAGTGGATTTTAAACTCAAGATTTCACAAAGACAATAAAGCATCCTACTTCAAATTCACTGGTTATACTGGCTATATAAAATTTTATAAATAATCATATTGACAATATGCAAATGTATGCATAAATAAATATCTATATTAATAAAAGCGTAATATGCTAATTATACTGGACAGCCAAATGAACTTCCAGACGACCTTCCAGACGAAGCCGGGGCTGCGAGGGCCAAGACCCTTGCACGAATTTCGTGCATCAGGCCTCTAGTATATCTATATGTAATCGATCCTAAGTACCATACCCTTGTATCAGCTGTATTGTCTTGTTGCCAAAGCTGGACTCTCCTCATTCTATCCATTAGCATATCTCCAAGAAGTGTGGCCTTTGGAGTGCATTAGAGTCATCTACCAGGTAGAAATACTTCAATTGCAAGTGAGAGAACATTTAGCCTAAATGGCTTAAATAAGAAAGGGACATTTACTGGCCCATGTAATTGATCAGTGCAGAGGTAGGACTGACCGCAGGCACCATTTATGGTCTTATTTTTCACTAGTCTCTGCTTTCAGGCATGATCCTGGGCTCTGACTTCCAGCTTGTGCAACTTGTCCTCCTGTGGCTCCATCCGTAATAAAAGCAAGGGCGGCAGTGTTCCAGACTGTGCCCTATGCCACTGCAACCCTAGGCAGAGAAGTCCGTGTTCCAGTACTTCCAGAACAAACATTGGGGCATCCTAATTGGATCAGTGAAAGTCACATGACCTGGAATGGCTCCTGGATAGCCAGGAGGATGCAATGCATCGGTTAGCTTGGGTCTGAATCTTGCCCATTCATGAAAGAATAACGGTCACCAGGGAGTTGGGATAGGTTATTAGAACCTAGCCAATTCAGGCCCAGCCTGGAGCTGTGGAGAAAGGGGTCAATTCCCTGTACACCACATGGTAGGGGGAGCTGGTACCTGAATCTCAATCAAGGGAAGCTGTTCAGTAGATGTCTAGATCGTGTAAACATTCAAATGTTGCCCAATCAGTGTTGCTCAGTGGTTGAGTGTCAATCCATGAAACAAGAGGTCGCTGGTTTGATTTCCAGTCAGGGCATATGCCCAGGCGTGGGCTTGATCCCAGTAAGGGCCGTGCAGGAGACAGCTGATCAATGATGGATGATGTTTCTCTCTCATGGATGTTTCTATCTCTCTATCCCTCCCCCTTCCTCTTTCTCTCTCTAAAACCAATAAAACATATTAAAAAATTTTTAAATGTTTTACATCTTGCTTGGCTTCGCCAAAAGGGAAGGCTATGCAGTGAGTGCTACGAGGCTCACATTCCTAACAGCTCTTCTTTCCAATGTGCGGTTCTTCTGTGGTTTTGTCCCTGTGTCCATGACACCGTCTACATCCTAAAATATATGTTTACAGCTCATTCCTTCTCTACTTGAAGAACTGCCTGATGGCAGTCATGGAGGGGAAGGGTCTGCTTCTGAGAACAGGAATTTAGCCGTGCATTGTGAGGTTTATGCTAAGACCCTAGCACAGGGCTCTGTGTCCTTTTTACCAATTAGCCATTTGTACTAAAATTTGGGAGTCTCATTGTTTCAGCAATTAGTTGTCTTTTAAATTCTCTCAAGTATTGGTTTTCTATTGCTGTCATAACAATTTACTTTATACTTAGCGGCTTAAAGCAACACAAATATTCTATGTTTGTTGGTCAGAATTCCATCACCGGTCTCATTGTACTTACAGCCAGGTGCTGGCTGGGCTGCGTTTCCTTCTGGAAACTCTGGGGACCATCTGTTTTCTTGCTCATTCAGGTTGTGGGCAGAATTTAATTTCTAATGGTGGGGTGACTATCAGCTGGGATCATTCCCGGCTTTTAGAGGCCACAGTGTTCCTTCGCTTGGGGCTTTCTTCCTCCTTTGTCAAAGCCAGCGGCAGCAGGTTGAGTCCTTGTCAGTCATGTTGCTCTGCCCCCCCGCCACAAAGGTTCTCCACTCTTAGAGTCTCCTTGATTAGATAAGACCTACCTGAATAATAAAGGGAAATCTTGTCTTTTTAACAGCCAGCTGGTTAGCAGCATTAATTCTGTCTGCAGCATAATTTTGCCATGTAATATAACATATTCATATATTCCTGAGTTTGGGGGTTGGAATGTGGACATCTACCACCCCTACACACAACTGGCTCAGATTTATTTATTTATTTAATATATTTTTATTGATTTCAGAGAGGAAGGGAGAGAGAGAGAGAGAGAGAAACATCAATGATGTGAAAGAATCATTGATCAGCTGCCTCCTGCACAACCCAACTGGGGATCAAGCCAGCAACCCAGGCATGTGACCTGACCTGGAATCAAACCATGAGCTCTTAGTTTATAGGTTGACACTCAACCACTGAACCATGCTGGCTGGGCGACAGCGTGTACTCTTGATGTAATGAAATGACACTTTACTTCTGTGATGTTAATCCCTAAAACACATAACGCCTGTCTAATCATGAGGAAAATATCAGACAAATTTTAAATTAAGGGACATTCTACTAAGCAGCTGATCAGTACTCCCCCAAACGGTCAAGGTTATCAAAACCAAGAGAATCCTAAGGCCAAATGACAACTAAATTTAACTGAATAGAATCCAGAAAACAAAAAATAACATTAAGTAGAAAACTTAGAAAATCCGAAAAAAAGGTGTAAACTTTAGTTAGTAATAATGCATAGCATTGGTTCATTAATTGTAACAAATGTGCCATAGTAATATATTAGTAAAATGGAAACTGGTTGTCGGGGTATAGGGAAACTCCTTGTACTATCTTCACCCCTCTTCTGTAAATGTAAGTATCTAAAATACAACATTTAATAAAATATAACATTAGTGGTTTTCTCACCAGCATCCAGAGACCTTGGACTTGACAGCTTGTGTTCACTGAGTGTGCATCCTGATGTGTTTTTGTTCAGAAGCTCGTTTCCCAGGCCTTTCCCTTTCAGTGGACTTGTAGGAACTGATACTGTTTCAGAATATCAGGGCTGTGTTCACTCTCTTGAACCTTTTGGTAGGCTATTTTTGGAAGAAAGATGAGAATTAGGGCCTCTGGAAGGAAGTTAAAGGAAGGTAGACTTTAGTTCTTTGGAAGACAATACATACCAGTGATTGGAATGGGGCGCAGAGGAAATGGCCTGCCTAAAATGGGCTGCTTGTGTCTGGAAAAGTTTTAAACAGAGACATCTTTTCAGGTCTATTATGCATGAGGAGCACAGGAAATGCTGACTAGGAAGTTGGACTAGTCCCTTTTGACTATGATATTCTGGGCCCCTCCTGAGTTAACAACCTGCTTCTGCAACCCAGGCTCACTTTGACTCACTCATCTATTCTCCAGCAAATATTTGAGAATCACCTACCTAGATCTTGGCTGATACCTCCCCAAGATCTAGGTATATGCCATGGAACAAACAGACTGATGCCCTTCCCTAGTGCACTGAGAACAAAGTTTTCTTCTGTGGAACAGATCAGGGATGGTACCTAAAAGCCCTTTGTCAGTTAGTTCCAAAACCACTATTATTTTCTGCAGAATAGAATCATCTAGGAGGAGGTAAATCATAAGAGTTATTGACTATGAACTCTATGAACATACTTCAAGGATACACTTTAATATTATTAAACTTTTTTTTTCATGAGGGGTAGAGGAATATGGTTTTGTTGGGAAGTATCTTCCTTTGCCTAACCTAGGTCATCATTCTCCCCAAGACAGATATAAGAAACCAAACTACTGTGCTGAAGATGAAAATGTGTATAATTTAAGGAGCAGTGGGTCATTTAAAATTCTCATCTTCTTTATGACTATAAAGTATCATGTAATTTAGGGAAAATCATTCCTTTTAGTTCTGCTTTGGGGCTAATAATTCTCCTTAACAAATAACCACAGATGTTCTCAAAGGAAACTGTTATGTAAAGTTCAAATTAATGCAGGAATTTAAGGAGATTTGCTTAGATATTCATTAATTTAGGGGTCAAAAAGAGGTCAACCCATCTCAGGAAGGGAGGCAATATTTTATCCAATGCCTTCAATGGAAACTTTTAATTTATTGTTTAATTCACTACCTACAACAACCCTTGGAATCTCAGACTTTAAATAATTTAGTCTAACTCACTGAACAATTGAGTGGAAGAGGGAGGCATGATGCCCATTTGGAAACCTCAGAGTTCTTTGCCTCAGAGGTCTTTGCCTACAATGAGACTTCTTTGCCCACAATCAGACTTCTAGATATGATCAAAGACATCAGGAGCTCTATTTCACAAGGTTCCCTTCACCTGCTCAGATAGATTCATTTATTTTCTCTAAAAATATTTCTTGGGTCCTGGTTAGTGTGGCTTACTTGGTTGAGCATCATCCTATGCACCAAGAGGTAACTGGTTGGATTCCGGTCAGGGCACATGCCCAGGTTGTGGGCTGGATGCCCAATAGAGGGCCTGTGGGAGGCAGCTAATCAATGTTTTCTCTCTCATTGATGTTTCAATCTCTCTCCCTCTGCCTTACTCTCTCTAAAATCAATAAAAACATATTAAAAAATATTTCTTGGGCCCTAGCTGGTTTGGCTCAGTGGATAGAGCGTCGGTCTGTGGACTAAAGGGTTCGGGGTTCGAATCCGGTCAAGGCACATGACAGGATTGTGGGCTTGATCCCCAGTAGGGAGCATGTAGGAGGCAGTTGATCAATGATTCTTTCTCATCATTGATGTTTCTATCTCTCTCTCCCTCTCCCTTCCTCTCTGAAATCAGTAAGTATATACAGTAAAAAAATATTTATTGGAACATCTGCCATGTTCCCAATATCATGCTGGATGGTTGGGGCACATTCCTGAGTGAAACAAACATGGTTCCTGTGCATGTGGAGCTCAGAGCCTAGGGAGAGTCAAACAGCAAACAAGCAAATACATTTAATAAAACTAAGCAATAATAAATTAAGACATTAGGAATATAAGTAAAAGTCAACATTTGCATTTAAAATTATTTGATCAAGACTTAGTAACTTTTTAAACATTTAAATTGACCTTAATCTCATGTATGGATTATGCACAACTAGCAAACTCAAATGCTCAAGTGTTGGTGGCTCTGAAATCACTCAATATTCAATTTTCAGCTTTAAAAATACTTGACATTGTCAAAATGTTCAGTACTAAATAAATTTGCCAAGTTCTTAGTTTTCAGTGGCTTTGCTAACAAACTGGCTTTATTCTCAAGTGTGTCTGCTTTCACGTCAGAGGTGTTGTCACTTTGACCAGCCATGTGCATATAGGGTGTTTGTCTGTGTGTCCTGCTTATATGTATGTGTCCTCTCCTATCCAAAAAATTTCCCAGGAAGATGGGGCATAATTTCTCACTTTATAGAACAACAACAACAACAACAACACTGGTTGGAATGCTAATGGGGTAAATGATTTTTGAATATAAATGCTAATTGTATAGTAATATTGCCCTACTATAATTGAATCATGAATTATATTACATCTTTCTAAAGTACTATATATAATAACAGTAATTGCTTTCCTCTTTCTAATATTTTGATCACCACCCCACAACCTACATTTAACTTAAGCTGGAAGATACTACAATATAATTCTTTTTTTCTTAAATCCTCACCCGAGAATAGGTTTATTGATTTTAGAGAGAGAAAGAGAAAGAGAGAGATTAATTGGTTGCTTCCCATACACACCCTGACTGGGGATCAAGCTGGTAATCTAGGTATGTGTCCTGACTGAGAATTGAATCCACAATCTTATAGTGTATGGGATGACATTCCAACCAACTGAGTCACCCAGCCAAGGCAGCACAAAATTCTTTTCTCTCATATCTCCATTCTGTTTACTGAGACCAGAAGATGACTGCGTGGACAGGGACCCAATGAGCTCAAAGGAGTCATTTTGTGATGTCTTCCTTGTGTTCTGAATGATGAATGGAATGCCCCTTTGAGGAAAAAATAGATTTATAGTATGTCAGAGCCATAACAAAGCTTCTAAATTATATTATTAATACAACTATCTTGATGCTACACATTCTATATATATTATTGCATGTAATACAACAATTTGCATAATCATTATCATCCTCACTCTATAGATGAGAATATTGAAGCTCAGATGAGTTAAATGATTTTCTAAGCTCATACTATGGATGTACATTTGGACCCTATCTCCCTGGTCCCAAATTCCACACTTGCCCATTATAGCACACTGTCTCTCCAACCCCTACACCTTTATTTAATACGTGAGGAAACTGAGACATGGAGGTAGAGGCTGAGTTTCCAAGGTCTCAATATTTCATTCATTTATTACTTAGTAAATGTTTAACAGGGGTCCTCAAACTACGGCCCGCGGGCCACATGCGGCCTGCTGAAAACATTTATCCGGCCCGCCGGGTGTTTTTGCCGCTTGCTGCCTGTTGCTGAATGTGTTCATAGTTTTTTTTTTAAACTATAGTCCGGCCCTCCAACAGTCTGAGGGACAGTGAACTGGCCCTCTGTTTAAAAAGTTTGAGGACCCCTGGTTTAATACATACTATTTGCATGGTGTGGTGCTAATCACTTAAATACACATAGGCAAAGATGAATAATATGTGACCTGTTCTCACTGTCTAAACACTATCATTTTATTGAGGAATGTAAATGAACACGAAATAGGGAGAGGATGTGAATGAAGTGGGAGGAGTGGAGAAATTCCTGGTGTGGGTTGAATACAGAAAAAATCCAACTTTCAAATAAGAAAAGCAGGCCATTGTGTGTTCCATGATTTAATCCCTATCACAATGGTGTCACTGTGGCAATCGTAGAGGTCACCCCAGGTTGGGGTCAGCTAAGCCTATAGACAAAGGGTTGCTCTTACATCTGTTCTTCATAGCTGGATTAAAAGTAAAATAGGGGTGAGGGGCAGGGAATTCAAGACTAGCACTCAAACCCATGCTCCTGACCATCAAACCTGCACTTTTTCAAATATGCTTTCTTATTGCAATAAATAGGACCAAAGACATTCATTAGCAGGCAACTCTAACCTCAATATGAGCTTGAGAAAACTAGAAATATCCTCCAAATCATGCCCCCCCCAAATCTATAAATTGGTTGATAATTTAAAGGTATGGGAAAATACCTTCATAGGTAACAAAATAACACAAAGACATTTTCTCTGGAGGGATACATATTGGTAACCAAATTAATCTCTATTAACAGTTGCTGAGTGGAACTGTGATATTTCTCAGATTGCAAACTACTTTATCTTAGTTGGAACAATAAAAAAAATTGTAGTTACTATAGCAACAAAGAGTCAAGATATAGTTTTGGAGGGATTTTTTTTTCTTATTAGTTTAATTCATTAATAGTTTAATTCCATCCATTACATCTATTTCCAACCTTCAAATGCTTTGCTGTATGCGTGTTCTTTGGTGTAGCTATACTTGATTCTATGCAAATATGAGAACAGCTCAGTTTTTTTATTGTAAAAGCTAATTCTTCTGCCTGCAGAGTTCATGCTCTGCCTCCTTTGCTCCATTGTCTCATTTCATAACTGAGGAGGAGTTGTGCCCACTTTGCGCATTCCATCTCTGTGGGTCTCCTGAAGGCAGAGCGAGTTTTCTCGAAGCACAGCTCGCTCCAGGCCAGCTTATTTGTGGTTCTATTTGCTGTGGCCAAAAGGCTGATTTCCAACAAAAATCGATAAGAAGGTGTTTGAAAAGTCAACCTTATGAATAATTCCATTTTTTTTCTTGTGCTGATGGGGCTCTTGGCATTTCTGTGCAAAGTGTCAGCTGGTGACCTTACTTCCATTTCCTGTACATTTATCTTGTCTACAGTATTTTGATCTTTTTAGCCTGAATGTGAAAAAAAAAGTCTTCATAGCAAAACACTCTCTCACACTAGAGGCTGATTTGATTTCAAGTTCCTGGGGAGGATTTTTTTCTCTCAGCATTGATGGAGGGCTCTGTGAAGTTCCTATTCCTGGTTGGCACTCACAGGCTATTTTACAATCCATGGTTAGCATGGAAAGTAGATGATCTAGAAAAAAATGTATATTTTTTAATCTTTTTGAAGTTATTGTTCTGTAACTTTAGATTTATATCAGAAAAAATATTCACAGAGATTTAATCAAAAGGTAACGTTGGAAGGTTTAAGGCAGCGGTTCTCAACCTGTGGGTCGCGACCCCTTTGACGGTCGAACGACCCTTTCACAGGGGTCGCCTAAGACCATCCTGCATATCAGATATTTACATTACAATTCATAACAGTAGCAACATTACAGTTATGAAGTAGCAACGAAAATAATTTTATGGTTGGGTCACAACATGAGGAACTGTATTTAAAGGGCCAGAAGGTAGAGAATCACTGGAAACTTTAAGGCAACTGGAGGCCAAACAACATGAGTACTGGCTTCCAGACAGTCGTTTGAAAGTTGTCTTGGAGAACATCAGTGAGATTTGTGTCCTAGCTCTGCTGCATACCAGCTGTGTGACGTTGGGCAAAACACTTCACCTCTCTGAGCTTAGGAAACATTTTGAGAAAGAAGTGTTTGCCTGACCAACCTCAGGAGGTAGCTGAGAAATTCAGGTGAGATAACCAATGTGAAGTGCCAAGTTGATTATAAGTTGCTTTGGAAATCAGAAGGATAAGATTAACATGAAATTTAAATATATCAGATATATCAATATGGGACCCAAATAGAATAGGTTTGGCAAACTACTAATTATGATAACTCTATCAGGATAATAATATTGGGGTTGGAGGTTATTGAGATGATAATAAAACTTTTCCCCTTTTCTTTCACTATTGTTCTTGTCAAACAAATTCTTTAAAAGTGACATTTTCGTTTATATGTGGATGCCTTTGTTCATCCCCTGACTCAAACCTTGATCATTCCTAAAGATATGGCAGGGTGAAGACAAGCATACTTTTGAGACTGAAGCAAAAATAAGAAGAGTGGAAGAGTCAAAAGCAGGTGATGGGGGAAGGAGATCAGGCCCCAGACCCAAGTATTTTCATTATAACCAAACAAACATAAATGACATCTCTCAAATGAATTTAAACATTAACAGAAAAGACAGGTGTTTCAGTTTGATAAGCAACAGAACAGGTAAGTTAATTATTAGCCTGGGAAAGGCTTTTAATATTTTTAGCCATACCAAACTTTAATAGTTGATTTATAGACAAATTAACTGCCCAACCCAAAATTACAATAATGATTTAAATATATATATATATATATATATATATATATGATCTTTATGATCACATATTTATCTTGTTTTTCACAACAAGCCTGTAAGGTGGGCCAGGGGAGCAGAAGGTGGTCAGAGACTGGCCTGAAGACACTTAGAAGACAGGAGTCCTATGTCTTTCTGTAGAAAGAATATGTATTGGGTTCAAGAAAGTATAAATATTGCATGTAGCTAAACATCTTCATTACACCTGGCTTTGTTTTGAAAGAAATGGAAATTCTAAATTATAAAAACCATAATAGGAAGAACAATGAATTTTTAGAAAAATCATAAGTTGAGAGCTCAGAAAGTTTTATTACCAAATCTATTGTCATGGGATCTTGATTATAAATAAATTTACTAAAATTGCAGTAGCAGATTTCTTCCTGTAACTACCTCCCCCCTCCCCAGTTATTCTGAATCCAGCATAATTCAACAGTTCAAAAATATTTACTGAGCATCTGTTGTACTCTCTGTCTGATGATGTGATTTGGCACTGCAATCCAAGTTGTCTGTTCTGCTCTGGCCTCATTAATGACCCGGGTTCACAGCTTCTCGTGGGTGGATTCTTTTCATTCTTTGGGACCGCAATGAAGAAAGAATTTATGTAAGAATCAAGTGAAATCTACTTTTTAAACAGAATTTTATTCTTTATTGGATATTTCCTCTTCTTTTGGACAAGTATACATGCCCATGATAAAGTTTAATTTATAAATTAGGCACAGTAAGAGATTAACAACAAATAATAAAATAGATTATAACAATCTACTGTAATTAAAGTTGTGACTGAAGTCTCTCTCTCTCAAAATATCTTATTGTACTGTACTCACCTTCTTGTGATGACGTGAGGTGATAAAGTGAGATGAATGAGAGAGACATAATTAGTGAAATAAGGGTCACTTAAATATAAGCACCGCAATACCACTATAGCCAATCTGATAACTAAGACAGCTACTAAGTGAGTAATTGTCAGAGAGTATATGCAGTGTAGAGATGCCGGACAAAGGGATGACTCATGTCTGGGTGGGAAGGATCAGAAGGCATGAGATTTCATCTGCTACCCAGAATGGTGTGCAATTTAAAACTTACTATTGTTTATTTATGGAATTTTTTTTTCTTTTTTTTGTTAATCCTCGCCAGAGGATATTTTTCCATTGATTTTTAGGGATAATGGAAGAGAAAAGGAAAGACAGAGAGAAACATCGATGTGAAATAAATACATCAATTGGTTACCTGCTGCATGAACCCCAACCAGGCCCCAGGCTGGGGAGGAACCTGCAAACAAGTTACATGCCCTTAACTGGCCTCAAACCCAGGACCCTTTGGTCCGCAGGCCAATGCTCTATCTATTGAGCCAAACTGGCTAGGGCTGGAATTTTTCATTTAATATTTTCAGACCACATTTGACTCTGGTAACTGAAACTACAGAAAGTGAAACCATGAATAAGGGGGGACTATTGTAGTTATTCTGAAGGGAAATGGGGTTTCCCAGAGCTTAGGGATGCTTTAATCTTAGGAGATGTTAATGTTCAGTGAAGTCAAAGCAACATGAGGTGGGTAACTCTGTCTTCTCTCTTAGCTTCCAGGAAATTGAACTAAACACTGAAGCTGCCTCTCAATTTTTCGGACAGATGTTTCATGCCAAAACAAGATGTCATTTATTTGAATACACTCTTATACACCCTTTGTCCACCTTAGAAATGTGGGCTTATGATGCCTAGATCCCTATCAAAGAGGGAGAATGAGTTTTACACAATAAATGTAGAGAACATGCACTGGTTAAGTTTTGGGGAAAAGAGCTTTATTAGAAGTCAGGAGTCATGTAAGCGTGGGATTCTGCCATGAAAATAGTCTGAAGCTTGGGGTGTTGAATCGCCTGGGCTTCAGGTGTATGCCCTGACTGACATATTTAGGTTGAAATGATATTTCAGGTGTTAAATTTCCATTTTTATGAGTATAGCACTTTTTAATTTTAGAGCTTCCCCATGTAATTTTCTTCTGACAGGGAAGCTCTTCCCCAGATATCCACAATGGTAACCTCTTCACCCCCTTTAAGACTTTGTTAATGTCACCTTAATGAGTCTTCTCTTGAACCCTCTGAAAATTGCACCTTCACTTCTTCTTCACTCACCACTCCCTTTCCCTTACTACCTTATAATGTACTTTACAGTGTCCTTATTTACTATGTTTGTGGTCTGTCTCCCCAGCCTGGAATGTTAGTGTCCAGATGGCAATCATTTTGACACTTTGGTTTACACCTACAATAAACTGGATACATAGCAGGGTCTTAATATTTGTTGAATGAATGAATAAAAGAATGTGTTCCCTTCTTGGTTCCCAGATATTCCTGTAATGTAGTTTGAGGATTTATCTATAGTTCAGAAATGAGGTATGATAGGAAAGCCAAAAGGTAATGTGTTTTATTCCTGACCTGCTCTCAATCCATAGTAGAGATTTAGCAGAAATTATTCAATCAATTGCCCATTTTAGAGTATTTTGAATGTTTCCAAATTTTGAAGTTACTTTAATTCTTAAAGGCATGTTTCAATTCTGTGAAATCTTGATGGAATCATCTTGTCCTGTTTATTTTATCCAGTGCAGTAGTTATTAAAATATCTATTTAACAGATGAGAAAATGGAGGTCAGAGGAATTAAGGAATTTTGCCACCAGCCAGGCAGTTGGGAAATAGCTGAATTGATTGCTAAACTCAGGTGTGACTAAAAATTCCATCATTTCAGCTACGCCTGCATCATCAGATGGGTAAATAGAAAATGATGTTCCCTCTGCATAAACTCATTTTCAGTACAATTTTTAATACTATTTTAACACCAAGGCTACCTGAGCTGGGCTCCCTTCAGAGGTCAGGCTCATTTTTTAGGCTTGGTTAGCCTCAGCAAAGATGGGGATGTAGCCCTAGCTGGTTTGGCTCAGTGGATAGAGTGTCAGCCTGCGGACTGAAAGGTCTGAGGTTTGATTCTGGTCAAGGGCACCTGCCCTGGTTGCAGGCTGGATCCCCAGTAGGGGATGTGCAGGAGTCAGCCAATCAATGACTCTCTCTCATCATTGATGTTTCTATTTCTCTCTCCCTCTCCCTTCCTCTCTGAAATCAATAAAAGTATATTTTTAAAAAGATGGGGATATAAAACAATGCTGGGTCCAGGGAACAGTGAGCTACTCAATGTGTAAGGGGTACAGCAGAGAGTGATGGGAGCGCAATCTGGAGCAGTTGTAGTGCACATGAAGAATTCTGAAAGATCATGCTGATGCTGTTTGTACGTTGACCTTCTGGATGAGGGGCATGCATGGTCCATTAATTTACATGTGGAGTTTTAATGGGGAATCCAATTAGGCTGGGTGCCTAATTGCTGTGCTTTAGATACTCAAATCACTGGAGTATTGAAACATGTCATTTCACTCTCACACACGTACACAAACTCTGAGGCCTTAGAAGCGGTGCCTTTGTACATACTGATTAAATAAATAGCCCTTTTTATATTTCAAGGTCACTGTTTCTACATGTTGACTTTGACTGTCTTTTAATTAACTTTTATTTTACTGAAAAATTTTAAAAAATAGCTTATTTTATGTATTGTCTTAATGGAAGACTCAACTTTTTAGTCAAGTAGACCTGGTCAAGCTACTTAGTATATATGAGCCCCTGTGGAAAATGGAGATAATATGCCAACTATTGTTGTGTGTAGTAAATGAGAAAATGAATGTGTATAAATGCCCAATTAATAAAAGGCATTCAATAGATAGTGTCATTATTGGTTTTATTTCTGTAGAACCCCTCTTATGCTATGATATCAAGACTAGAAGTCTTTGATTTATTGGCATATTCATTCATTATTCATCTATTGAACATATATTTATTGAATATTTTCTATGTGCCAAACACTGTTCTAAGTTTCAGTGGTAAAGCAGAAAATATAACAATGTTTTTATCTTCACTGAACTCCTGCTCTGTCAAGGGACATATACTAGTTTACAATGGTTACAAACTCTCACAACGTTAGTGGCTTAAAGCAACACAAGTCTTTTTGCTTATGGTCTCTAAGTCAGGAGTCTGACATGGATCTTATTGGACTAAAATCAAGGTGTCAGCAAGGCTGCCTTCCTTTCTAGTAGCTCTAGGGAAGAGTCGACTTTCATTGTCTTTTCCATCTTCTAGATGCTGTTCCCATTCCTTGGCTCATGACCCACTTTCATTTTCAAAGCCAGCCATGTGACATCTTTCTGACTCTTCTTCTGTTGCCACATTTTTTTCTTACAGTGACCTCGAATCAGAAAAGGTTCTTGTAAGGATTCATGTAATTTAGACCGATCTGGCTACTCTAGATACTCTCCCCATTTCAAGGTCTTTAATCTTAATTGCATTTGTAAAGTCCCCTTTTCCATGTAAGGCAACATGGTCCCAGGATCCAGGGATTAGGATGAGACCTTGTGAAGGGAGCATTATTCTGACTGCCATAGACAGAGTACACATCGTAAATAAAACAACATAAGCAAATAAATGTGAATATGTTGTGGAAGTTATTGTTAAGAGTGTGGTACTAAAATAAAACAGGATTACAGAGTGCCGGGGAAGGGAACAGACAGGAAAAATTCTTACTGATAAGGTGATATTTGGATTTATTAAAAGCAGAAATTCTTTAGCAAATAAGCATTCATTTTAATGTAAAATGCATAAAGTGTATCTGTTCATTAAATATTCGATAAGGAGCCAAGGACTTTCTAAGCACATATGCCTTCAGATGAGACACTGATCAGATATTGTCTAAGATTTCCCATTTCATCGTCTTTCAAGTGGCCCAAGAACTTACAGACACCTACCAAAGTAATTTAAATTCATCAATCTTCTGGTCTTGACAATTTCCTCCCAATGTTTTATTGTTGTTTCAATGGCAAATTTTTTTTATTAACTTGCCACTTTTATCGCTTATTTTATAGATTTATATAAATATTTAAGTGAATTATATCATGATAAATGACAGGTATGTCTGTAAATTGGAGAACAGGGTCATTGACTTCTGATGGAAGAAGTATGAGTGTACTAGAGAGTGAGGCACCACAGCCAATGGCTCATACAGTTTAAGCAGGAAATAGGGAGTGTCACTGTTTCATCTAATATGTCAATTAAATGATGCTTTTTAAAGAAAGCTCCTCTGGTATCACCAACTAACCTGAATTTAGTCAGGGCTAATATGCAATAATGTCATAATTTTGAAATTATGGTGAGAATATTTAGAAAACATTAGAGCTAGAGATCAGAGTTCTTGTAGTGCAAAGGTAGATCAAGACACAGGATCAGATTCATTCACTATTTATTCCAAGAAACATTCGATTGAAGTGGTTCGGATGATGTCCAATATGACTAAATTGCCCAGATTCATTGTCTGCTCTCCCACTGAATCACTGAGCTTGGTGCAAATTCCTTACTCTCTTTGTTCCTCAGTTTTCTGGAAATTGGGAGTAATAGTTGAACCTATCTCATAGGGTTGTTATGAATATCTCAAATAGGTTAATTTCTGTGCAGAGTTTAGAAAAGCACCTGGCACGTAGTAATCCAGCAGTGTTAGCTATTATTATTAAGCTGACATTTATAAAATTTTGGGGTGTTCAGACTATAAAAAATATTGTGAACATAGAGATCAAACAAAAGGTCTGTCTCCCTAGTTCAGTCACAGTTGAGTGCTGTTAGTAATTGAGATCTTGTGGGTATCATAGAGCATGAGAGCTATCTGAGAAGTTCCAGGAAAATATAGACATTACCCAATTGAAAATACTGATTTAATAGCAGTGGAGGGCACTAAAAGAAACATCATTTTTTTTCATTTATTTCTTTTTATTTTTTTAATTAAATCTTTATTGTGCAGATTATTATAGTTGTTCCTCTTTTTCCCCCCCATAGCTCTCTTCCACCCAGTTCCCACCCCACCTTCTGCCCTTACCCCTCCCACTGTCCTCATCCATAGGTGTACGATTTTTGTCCAGTCTCTTCCTGCACCCCCACACCCCTTTCCCCCCTAGAATTGTCAGTCCACACTCCCTTTCTATGCCCCTGGTTCTATTATATTCACCAGTTTACTCTGTTCATCAGATTTTTATTCACTTGATTTTTAGATTCACTTGTTGATAGAATTGTATTTGCTGTTCATAATTTTTATCTTTACCTTTTTCTTCTTCCTCTTCTTAAAGAATACCTTAGCATTTCGTATAATACTGGTTTGGTGGTGATGAACTCCTTTAGCTTTTTCTTATCTGTGAAGCTCTTTACCTGACCTTCAATTCTGAATGATAGCTTTGCTGGATAAAGTAATCTTGGTTGTAGGTTCTTGGTATTCATCACTTTGAATATTTCTGGACTGCATAGTTTCTGTTGAGAAATCAGCTGACAGTCATATGGGTACTCCCTTGTAGGTAACTGACTGTTTTTCTCTTGCTGCTTTTAAGATTCTCTTTGTCTTTTGCCCTTGGCATTTTAATTATGATGTGTCTTGGTGTGGTCCTCTTTGGATTACTCATGTTTGGGATTCTCTGTGCATCCTGGACTTGTAAGTCTATTTCTTTCACCAGGTGGGGGAAGTTTTCTGTCATTATTTCTTCAAATAGGTTTTCAATATCTTGCTCTCTCTCTTCTTCTGGCACCCCTATAATTCAGATGTTGGTGTGCTTGAAGTTGTCCCAGAGGCTCCTTACACTATCTTCATATTTTTGGATTCTTTTTTCTTTTCTGGTTGGGTGTTTTTTGCTTCTTCGTATTTCAAATCCTTGACTTGATTCTTGGGATCCTCTTGTCTGCTGTTGGATCTCTGTATATTATTCTTTATTTCAGTCAGTGTATGCTTAATTTCTAGTTGGTCCTTTTTCATATCCTCGAGGGTCTCACTAAATTTATTGACAGTTTCTAGAAAATTCTTGAAAAACCTTAAAAGTGTGGTTTTGAACTCTATATCCAGCAGTTTGCTTTCCTCCATTTCTGTCATTTGTGACCTGTTTCTTTGTCTCCGCATTTTTTATGCTTCCCTGTGTTGGTAGAGTGGCTTTGTGTGCTAGGTGTCCTATAGGGCCCAGTGGCTCAGCCTCCCCAATTACCTGAGGTGGACACTCTTGGTGCACCCCTTTGTGGGCTTTGTGCACAGTCTTGTTGTAGTTAAGCCTTGATTGTTGTAGGTATCACTGGAAGGAATTGACCTCCAGGCCAATTGGCTGTGAGAATCAGTTGTGTCTATGGTGGGAGAACTTCTGTGCTGAAGACACCCTTATGGGGCAAGACTTGCTTCAGTGGGGCTTTGGTGCTCACTGAGTCTGCCCCCTGAGTGTGTCCCTTATGGATCTGAGGAGTTGTAATCTGGATGGTCCCACTCTGACCACTGGGTACACTGGCTCTTGGATCTAAGGAGGTGCTAATTTAGCCTCTGCCTGAGGCTACCCAGCAGGAGCTACGAAGAGATCTGCAGATTCCCCTTCCTTGTTTGGGGTTTGGAGGTGCCTAGATGAGGCCCAGCTGTGAAGCAATGCAAACTGCTGTGGGGCCTTGGGCCTTCTCTTGGAAGTTCTGGATCTGTCTGGCCCAGCTGCAGTTTGTTAGGTAATTTTCAGATTGCAAAGGGCCAGGGCATTCATATGCAAAAGCCTCTGCTGCAGCTTTGGTGGGGCGGGGTCTCAGGGAATCAACAGGGTGGAGCAAGCAGCTATGGCTGATCCTCAGCCCTGCCCTAAGAGGCCCCGTGTCTCAGTATCCAGGTAATCGCTGCAAGCACCTCTGAAAGAAAGCTGCCCTCGAGTTCCGAGTTCTGCCCACTGCCAGACAGTCCAGTTTCTCCCCGTAAGAGTCTGGGTCCCCAGAGACTCACCCAGAACTGGAGTTCAGAGCAGTTGGGGGCTTGTGACTCCCTCCCGATTCAAAAAGTTGCCAGCCCTTGCCGTGTGCGCCTCCGTACCTCTGCACTTTATTTCCGCACCTCCTCTGAGTCTCAGTGTGCTTTTCTCTTTCCTTCTAGTTGTAGAATTTCCACTCAGCCAGCCTTCCTATAGTTCTGGATGATGTTCGTTTTGTCCTTTAGTTGTATTTTTGAAGTTGTTGTGGGAGGCAGCAATTTCTGGTGTTTACCTATGCCGCCATCTTGGTTTCTTCAGAAAGATCATTTTTAATAAGCACCCTGGTGGTCAGAGGGCTATTCTTGAGAGACAATCTAAGCATCCATAGATTATAGTTGAACACAGCATGCTCATTTTGCATGTATGAATGTATATTTCCATTTCTTTGTAGGGTGTGGTTATTAGTGGCAGCCTAAAATTTCTAATACAACTGGCAAAAGCCAAAAATGATTTTAATAAAAAGAAAAACTTTAAAGACATCATCCATTAGAGGAAGAACTGAAAATAAATGAACCAAAATTCCAGAGGGTGTTAATTATTCCAAGGTGAGATGCCCTGTTTTCCCTTGGAGCATTTGTCATTTCTAGATGTGTGTGCACTAGGCTGGCCAGTCAGAGAGACTTTGTGGGGAAGAGAAGTTAATCAAGTTTTTAGGGTCTTGCAGGGCAGGAGTGATGAACTGGGACCTGGGACATCTACTGAGGACGAGGGCCATGCGGATGGCTGGGGGAATGGGGCATGAAGGCAAGACCAAAAGCTCATAAAGGCAGAATGAAAGTTCCCACAATGTTGCAGTACTTAGGAGAGATCCTGATGCCAGACACAACTGGTCACCCTCCTAGGAGCTGCTTTGGTGAAGGCTGTTATAATCGTTGGAGAGTGGAATTATTTCCTCTACAGTTTTTCAGCCATAGAAAGGGTGGGAGGGAGATACGGAGATAGAGATAGAGATAGGTAGAGAGAGAGAGAGAATAATGATAAAGAAAAGACTGAACATGCAAACACTATCCAAGGAAAAGCTGATATAGTTATAAAATATTAAAATAAACTATAGGTAAGGAGCACCATTAGAGAATATTTAGAATGTTAGAAATACAAAAGGATATTTCAAAATAAAAAGGGATTCAATCCAACAGTATGATATCCATGTCATAAATCTGTATACACCAATAATATAGCTTTAAAATAAATAAAGCAAAAATTAATAGAACTGAAAGAACAGAGAAATCCACAGTCATAATTGAGATTTAAAATTTTTTTTTATTGATTTCAGAGAGGAAGGGAGAGGGAGAGAGAGATAGAAACATCAATGATGAGAGAGAATCATTGATTGGCTGCCTCCTGCATGCCCCCTACTGGGGGATCGAGCCTGCAACCCTGGCATGTGCCCCTGACTGTAATAATCGAACCTGGGACCCTTCAGTCCACAGGCTAATGGTCTATCCACTGAGACAAACCAGTTTGGGCCAGCTTCTTGCGAAATGCTTTTTTATGACAGGACACTCACTATTTTTGAATTATCCCAATCCATTTCCAGAGAGCTCTGGTCTAACTAGTGACTTATATTTTACTAAACAGTAGTTTCTGTAAACCAAGGCACAAGAATAGTATGTGTTTTTCCTAAGAAAATCTAGTCAGTTAGTGTCAGATCTGGGTCATGAATCCTGGTCTCAAGACTCATAAGTCAATTACATTTCTTCTAAATGTGATAAATCTTATCTGACTGGAATAACCACCCTTTGAGGGTAGGGGCCTTCTCTTGCCCTTTTGACAATGTATATCTTTAGATAACTCACAGGTCACTGAGCAACTGGGGTGGAGGGGACGGGGAATAGTATTGTGGAGAAGGGATAATAGGTCAAAAACCACTGTCTTTGTACCCAGATGGCAGTCAAAGCACTACTGACAGACTGTGCGGCTCTCGGACACCCACCCCAACTCCCTGAGCCTTACTGTTTTCAACTTAAATATAGATAATCCACGTGGGATTTTTTTCTGAGGCTAAAAAGCTACATTCTGTTTCAGAGCCAGTGTAGTGCAGGAATATAATAATTGGTAAATACAGAATGCTGGATGAATTCTTACTGTTTAATTAAGAGGCATGTGAAGGGTTACTGATTTAATTATCTAATGAAAAAGGCTTTGAAACCTTTCGATGAGGACGATCAGACAAGCCTATATTTCAGGCTAAACTAGATTAATGATAAATTCGACACGTTATTTGTTAGACAACAGCACCCAGTTTCCTAGCAGTCGCCCGTTACAAACACTTTGTATCTAAATGGTTTTTAGGCTGACCTTTACGTGTGTGGTTTTTTTTAATGCAATAAAATTCTCCTCTTACTTATTCAAAGTTAGAATGGCTCATGACAAGCCCATTAATAAGTATTTCCCTCTGCGAGAGTGATTTTTTTCGCTCTTCCTGTCCAGAAAGCAGAGACCAATATGATAATAAGTGGCAACACAAACATCTTCTCTTTATGGTATCTCTGGTCAAAGGACAGGCTCATTAATGTTGTCATGGCAACCATCCCCTCACAGGTTACATACTTGTAAGCTTCTACTAAGATGCAAATGTAGCTTAAACAAAGCAAACCTTCTCAAATGGCATGTCAACTTCCATGGGGGTGGTGGCGTTCCCAAGGATTTTATTTTTCCATATTCAATGTACTATTTAAAGAGCTCACATCCTTGCTTTGTCTTAGACATTAATTTTATTTTGTCCAAAAGAGAAAAGATAAGTTAAAATGGAATATAAATAAAAGCTCTCCTTTCACATTTATTTGCTTCCTGATAGCACCTCTCTTATCATCCCTTGAGGAGTCCATGCAGATTACAATATTCAGACGTGAATCTAAAACAGAACAAAACAAACAAACAAGAAAAACAACACAAAGTCACTCTGAAAGCTTTTTTCTCATCTTGGTTCCACCCATTTTTCCTCTTGCCTATGCTTTTTGCCAAGTCGATTACATTCCTATAAGATCCTAGAAAAGTCCAGGCTCAGATTCTGAAGCATGATGACAGCTCCAGTATAATCCTAACTTGTAGGACTCTTCCTGAGTTCTCTTTCACTACTTTCCAACCAACATAACATTGTGTATTGGTGTGCTATGAATGGATAACAAATGTCTTATGTTATCAATTCTCTGACCTCCATCCAGGCAGCTGAACAGGTCCCGGGGGGTAGCTAACGTTCCTGGAATAGTTGTCATCATTCAAAAACAGCCTGATCCATTTACTTTATTGTGCCATACAAATATTTTTAGTTATTATATGTGTCACGGTGTAAAATAGTTTGGGAAGAAACACTCTATTTCTCTTTAGATGTAACAATCCTATACGTGAAGTGAATGACACATATAGGAAATCCCATTAGAAAATTAATGCTTAAGTCCAGGCTTAATAAATTGTTGAAGAATGAGCTAATTCTTGGCAAACAAGGAAGATTTAGTATACTAGGAAGCAGAAGAAGAAAAAAATCAGAAAAAAAGTGAGGTTGTGGAACACCTACGTTTACTGGCTGTGATAGTCAGGATACTTCACCCTACCTGACATGGTGGCTTGACTGTGTTTATTTCTGACTCATACTAAATCTGGTGTAAATTAGATAGCCCTCCTCTACCTCGTAGTCATGCCACCTGGGGCATGTGGACTCCAAAGGTGCATGTGCATTGAAGAGAGTGTTAGAGGATATCAGGGAATGTGTAAAAGGCTAGGCCTACTTAGGTCATTTCTGCCACACCCCACTGGCCAGAGCTCATTCATATCGCCTCAATCTAACTCCATGGGAGGTGGGAAAATATAGACTTCCTATGTGATTAGTAAGAAAAGGTAGTGCTTAAACACATAACATTGTCTCTGACATAATAATTTTTAGGGACGACTGCTTAGGAATCTTATTTATGATGAGCAAGTATTGTTTGAGGAGCAAGTTATGAGAGATAGAATGATCTGGAGAGTCTCAATGCCAAATCTATAAATTAATGCAGCCTAATGTATTCTTTGCCCTTAAAGGGCATAAAAGATGAGAACCTATATATCAGCTGGGCAAAGCCATGATGGAAGCACTTGCCAGTTTTGATTGGTTCCACTACTGGTTCTTGACTCTGCTGGTCAGCTATTGTCTCTATCTAAGCCCCATATTTATGCCTTTAGTTAAGGTGGGGATTGGTGTCTTAGAAATTCTGGATGCTAGGAGCCTCCTCAAGAGAAAATCAGGTATTCTTGGAGAACCTTTCTGAAGAATTCCTTCATCAGAGTCAAGGCAGAAGGTTGAAAGAGTAGTTGATATCTTGACTGTGAAAGGACAAACTACATGTCCAGCTAAAGTGTATAATTTTCATTGTTAGGCTGTGAGAGTCACTAAAAAATTGGGAGCAGAGTTTTCACCTTGTTTATCAAACTATGCCTTACTTAGATTAATCTGGCTTTTCCTGATGCCCCCTGCAAACTAGATTAAGACATCCTTTTTCTGTTATTCCATTTCTTCTTTATTTCTGTCTAAAATTTCACATATTACTTTTTTGTGCTAAGGTCTGCTTTGTGTTTCCCTCATCCACTCTAATAAGCTCATCCTGGACTCAGACTAGCCTGATTTGTTTTCCTATCTCAGTGTTGCACATGTTGCCTGATAGAGTAGATGGCAACCCATTTATGGAGCATAAATTCTCAAAAGCTACTTATAAGGTCACGTCCCCCACCCTCCTCATAAAACCAAGCTGGTTAATTGGCATCAGCTTTTCTGTGAAATAGATATTCCCAAACCAAAACCCCAAAAGAAGCTAAATAACCTCTGAATAACCAGAAATTCAATTATATACTCAACCTGCATTTTAGTGATTGAAATGTTGGTTGCATAAACTTATTTTTAAAGTTATTTCTCTGTGTCCAGGATATTTTATTATTAAGTAGGACATCTATTGCTGAGCTATCACTATCTTTTTATGTTTATTTAAATCATGTGTTTGAGCAGGTGAGCAGGCAACAGAGAAACCACATGAGTTTTGGTAGTTTTATGAATGTTTAGTACAGATTTACAAATAAATATGGGGTATGGAGACTGAACATATATCCTTTTTCTAGGAGTAAAATAAAACTTACTGGATTCCAGTGAGATATGAAAAGGAACAAAAATCTTTTGAGCAGCTGAAATAGTCTAAAAAGTATGATGGGCATTTTAGATATATTTTCTCTTTTAAATATCCTAACAACCTGCCGAGTTGGCACTGATATCACCTTTTACAGATGAAGCAATAAAAGCTCATATAGATAGATCTGTTTCCCAAAGCAGCATCCAGTCAATGATTTGGCCGTGAAAACAGATCTGAGTCTTTAGTATGGTTGAGACATCTTTTGAAAATATCTGAAACTTCCAGTAATGCAATAGCCAATTTTCTGCCCTCCCTTCCTTCCCCGTCTGATTCCTCCACACTGTTCTAATTAATTGGAATTGCTCAGAATAAGTCCCTTGGGGATTTGTCTCACCTTAGGTGACCTGTATGCAAAGCATCTCTCAGCAGAGAAAAATCAACTTATAAACATTTCTATGGCAACCACTGAATCCCAGAGACTGCTTAGCACCTCCTTTGACCATGCATCTGAAAGCCAGCAAAATAGATGCTTTTTAAAATTTTATTTTAAAGCAGAGTCCACTTAACCAATGATCAGCTCCTATTTTTCTAAAAGTATAATCAATTATGCAATCCCTGTGGATTGTGGCCAATGTAAATCAAGCAGCTTTGAGCTGTTCTTTTCTTCCCTCAACACCTAACTCCCTGGCCAACAGATATTTTTCACTTTATTTTTTCACAGAGGGGCTCTACTGGCGTGGTTTTTGTTTGCAATTGAAAAAATAAAATACAATGATGTATTTTAAATAAATTCATATTATCACTAAGACTTGCCATATATTTGTCCCAATGATCAGAATATTTTGTGTAGTAACCAATGCTGTGTGACACAATAAGCCATATTTTTGCTTTCAAAATTTTTTTTGGAAAAGAAAATTGGAAAACATTTTAAAACCACAGTTTCTCTCCTTTCACTTGACAAATAATATAATGCTTATCTAATGGGAGATTCATGAAGCATTTGCATTCAAAATATCCAACAACTTGAAGCTTTCTTGTTCTCATAATGGTATTAAAAGACAATGATCATATTTTTCTGTACAAAATATTGTCAATGCTCAACAAATTGACCTTGGAAGAAAATGTTGGCAATGAGGGTTGTATAGGAAAATCCCACAAGTAGGGTTGTTCTTCTCTAGTTGGAGAAGATAGAAGAGATGATCATAAGCTCTGAAGCAACTTTGTGGAAGAATTATAAAGAGACCCAGGCAGGTGAACCTTCATGAACTCATTGCACATCCCCTTCTACTGATATTTAAAAAGTGAATCTGAAAAACAGTATTGTCTTTGAGAAATTTACAGTCCACTTGGGAACTCAAGGTGGGCACATCTGAAGCAATCAGTGAACTATGAACAACAGAGGAGAGTGAGTAATTAGGACCAATACTACAATGTCCTCTAAATGAATCTACTGTAGGGGGAACAACTGAACCTAATTTACTTTATCTAGTGCAGAGACTTTGATATTTTCCATCAATCCTACATTTTCTTAGTCATTTCAGGCCTTTCTCTGTCATTTCAGTTTTGTTTTTTCTTTTCCCCCTTCTCATCTTCTCACTAATTGCATTAAGAGGGGCCTTTTATAAAATCATGACATGGAAGGAGTGTAGAAGAAGACTGATCTGTTTGGCTGCAGGGTAGAGTGGGCATCTATCAGGGTATGCTACCTTGTCTGTTCTTGGCTGTCATGCCCCCCCTACCCCAGGCTTGCATTTTCCAGGGTGGCCAAAGTATGTTTGGCTTCTGGTCAAGTGATTTATGCAGCTTTTATGTATATTTCCACTGACAAACAGTTTTCAGAGTGAATCTCTCTCTCTCTCTCTCTCTCTCTCTCTCTCTCTCTCTCTCTCTCTCTCCCCCACTCTCTCTCTCTCTCCCTCTCTCTCACCCTTCCTGCCTCCCTCACTCTTTCCCTCTTTCCCCCTCTCTGTCTCTCTCCTCCCTCTCTCCATCTCTCTCTCCAGCCATGTGAGATAAAAGACTCCAAATTTGCATTAGGAAAATGGGATGATGATATAAAATAACTGCCTTCAAACATTTGGCAACAGGCAGCAAAGGACCAGGATCCCTGACAGAAGGAAAACATATAAAATGAACTCTGCCATGCCCTAGCTTTCTGCCTAGAGGGAATTTTCAGAATGTAGTGCAGGCAGGGTAACCCAAGTGGAACACAGTGATCTTGTTGAGTTGAGGAGACAGATGTTGGAGTTTGAGAAGGCCTAGGTGAATATAATTTTCAGGGCAGAATCCTGGAGACAAGTGAACTTAACAAAGAAAAGACTTTCAAAAAATATGCATAAAAGTCTTCTTGAGTCTTTAATTCAATACTAGTCTATGCAGATATTGGATGAAATTCCACAAGTATGGACATAAAACAACATCTGGGGAAGGAAACATTTTTGAGGGCTGTAAGCTGAATAATTCCCAGATTCACTCAGGGCTGGGTCACATTTGACTGTCACACCCACAATGGAGATAACTTGGCAAGTGAAATGGACAATTATTAGAAATCCTAGAAGAGTCATGTCTTATTAGTGATACTAAATTCTACATAGGTTTGTCACTGATAGATTATCCTTAAAATAGCTTGAAAACAATGCTTAACAGGAACAAATTTAAAGCAAATAAAATAATTGCTTGCTATAACAAAGTCTAAACTCTTTCAAAGACTATATCAAAATTTAGCTCTCAACCATGTAGAATTCACAATGTCTGCATCCTATCAAAAAGTGCCAGACATGTGAAGAAGCAAGAAATTGTGATCCATAACCAGGAGAAAAGTAAGACAATAGAAATAGATCCATAAATAACAGAGATGAAATAATGAGCAGACAAGGATCTTAAAAGAGCTTTTATGGATATGCTCAAGCTTTTAAAGGAACATGAACCTAAAGAGGAAAGACATGGGAGAAATGTTTCATAAATGAGTGAAGGCTCTAGAGATATAAAATAAAGTATCTGAAATAAAACTTTCACTGAATATCTTTAAAACAGATTGGACCCTTCAGAAGAAAAGATCAGTAGAACAAAAATTACCTAAAATCAAGAAGAGAGGGAAAATATAAACAAAAAAAAAGCAAAAACAAAGCCTAAGAAACCTGTGAGGGGAATAAAAACAAGCTTTCTAACACACATACCCTGTAACTGGCCTCTCAGAATATAAATTTTTCTGTAAATCTAAAACTGTTCCAAAAAATAACATTATTAAAGGATGCAATAAGATATTTCATGATAACACTAGAAAGTTGGGATGGGCTACATTAATATCAGATATGGTAAGTGTTTGCACACTGACTCTTGCTAGAGATAGTGACATTTTATAATGATAAAAATATGGGTTCATTATGAAAACATAGCCAACCTAAATTGGTATGAACCTCATAGCAGATATTAAAAACACATGAAGCAAAAATTGACAAACCTTTCAGGAGAAATAGAGAAATTCATAGATGTAGTTAAAAATTTCATTACTTCTCTTACATGAATATATTAGTAGTCAGAAAATCAGCAAAAAATATAGAAAAAATATAGAAAAAAACTGTCACCAACTTGACCAAATTGAAATTTATAGAACTCTCCACCCACCAGCTGAAGAATTCACATTCTCTTATTTACCAGTGTAGATCATATCTTATGCCATAAAACAAGTCTCAGTTCTCCAACACACAGTAGGATTGACTTAGAAATCAGCAACAGAAAAATACCTGACAAATTCCCATAGATCTGGAAATTAAACAAAATGCTGCTAAATAACCTATGGGTCAAAAGTCTTGACTCTTAGACACCATATTACAGTGCCCTGTGTAATATGAGCTTGATTATGTGTTGTCCAAAATTGAGAAGAAGGACTGTGTTGCTTTCAGCTTGGTATCTCCAGTATCTGACATAATATCTTATGAATAATATTTGTTCAATAACTATTGACTAATTAATTCACAATTTCACCTTTCCAATTCAAAATGATAAGGTAGTGAGAAGATAGACCTAAGTCAACAACATAGAACAACACGGGGGAAGGGCAGTGGAAAGGGCACAGCATTCAGAATCAGAAAACTCATCTCTTAATTATGTTACTCTACACAAATTTTTGTGCTCCATTTGTGGAATAGATGAAACACAAATAATAAATATTAATAAGAAATTTGGGGTCTCCATTCACTAAAAATGATTTCATTGATTTGGATTTGAGGGTTAAGTTTGGTTTGGCCCAATCAACTCTTGCTCTATTCCACATTAGAATTGTGCAATGTCCCATGTATGCTTCTTCATGTACTATCCACGAAGTCACCCTTCCTTTGTGTTATCTTTGAACTGTCTTTTCAGCCTAAATCACTAGACACAAACTCCTCGAGGTCAGGTCCAATGACTTTTAATCTTTGTCTTCCTTGAACCTACCAGGTCCCTGGCATAGAGAAGGGCATAGTAAATCATTGTTGAATAGTGAAGTAGAAGTAGAAGAGATATCAGAAACTACTAAGAAAAGAAAAATTGCTAATACTTTATTCCTAGAAGAAGCTAACAGAGGATCCACTGCCCAACAGCTCTAATTTCTCCATGTAACACTTGTCACTTGAAATGCCAAAGATTAGGTTAAATATTTGGTTCTGTGCAGACTTCTGCCAGGACCTCACTGATACCAGACTCCAAATTGTTTTCAGACTATTTGGCAAATCTGTGCTCTTTTCTGTAAGCATTGGAGAGCTTTTCCCTCTGGCTCACAGTTTCCATAAAGTACTTTCTTCATCAACTAAGACTTATGGAATTTGTCCATGCTTTCAAAGTGAAATACAAACAGTGAACAGAGAAAGAAAAACTGTAAACTTGACTGCAAACTAGCACAAGGTAAAAAACTATGAAGCTGGAAGTTTTGAAAGTCAGTCCTCAGTAAAGTTACAAGACTTTGTCAACAGACACTTCTTTCTGTCAACACTGCAACCATCCTCCAGGCCCCATACTAATACTGATATTACCCACTGCCCTCTGCTTTATCTGAATTCCTGTAGCATTTATAAAAGGTGACACAAAATCCAGTATCTATGTAAAATCTGCTCTGTAAAACTAATTATGTTTCTAATGCACTATATTTGAAATGCTTTCATATTTGTCTCTTTGGTTTTTGCAATTATTTGGAGAAGGTATTGGTGTCATTGCACCCATTTTATAGGCCAAGGTCAGAGAGCCTCAGGGACTTATATGAGGTTATGTACCTAAGAGGCAATTTTTCTGACTTCAAACATGTCCACTGGCCTTTCTGAATGTTTCATGTGGTTTACACATGCTTGCATTGTCTTCTCCATCTCTAACCTGAGCACCAAATGTCTGCCCACCAGAGCCTGGTGGAATACTAGGCACAAAGCCAACACACTTAATGATTGCTCTTTGTCCACATCAGAGCACGGGTTGGTGCAAACTTCCCATTTGTCCTAATGCATTATATTCTGGTCTTTTGTTATGTTAAATATTTCTTGATTCTAAGTAGGCTTCTCTAGTATTTATCTGCAATGAGGCCTAGAATAACAGAAAACAGAAAAAAAAATCTGTGAAGAAACTTGAGTTCATATAAGCTACTACTCTTCTTTTCCAGCCCAGTATCGATTCTTCCTTCTGCTAACGAATCCACTGACTTTCCTGGGAACACATTCACATGTTTCAGTTGGTGGTGGGCTCTTCCTGTCTCTTTAGTACCCATAGAGCTGGGCATATGACCTTGGTCTGGACAAACATACAGTGCCTTAGTCAAGGTTATTGGTTCAGCAACAGGCACATGATCCAAGCACAGCCAATCAGAGTTCTCCCTGAGATCTTACTTTCTTTTCCCTTTTAGCCAATGCTATAGGGGAAGGGACTATTTTGGTGGTAGGATATGGTTCTGGATTATGAACCTCCATCACACCCATGACATGGAGAGGGTCTACCTGAGAGATATGGAGCCCTTACATCATTTGAATCCTTTATCCTAGCTGTGCCTAAACTCAACACTAAACCTGGTCTCTTTTGTTGAGTTAATCATTCTCTTTAATGCATAAACTAGTTTGCATTATTTTGTTACTTAACAATTGAAGAGTGTAAACTACATTCCTGTCACACTTCAGAAGAGAAAATTCAAGCCTAGAAATGACATACTGAAAGTCACATAGTTAGTGATAGTGTCTGAAAATAAATATTCAGATCACTATCATTTACTATAAGGCTTTTCCTAGTTTACCAAATTGTAGTGAACTTTTTAGTTTTCTGGGTCATAATATACAATATCACTGCCTCTATGCCACAAGAGTGCAGACATATATGGCCACAATTACATTTCTGAAATTCAATATATTTTAATACCCAGAATTAAGTCCATTCTTGTTCTGAAGTTCTGAGTTTCTGAGAGGCATTGATGTCTGTCATTTATGGGTTATGCATGGTATGTGTTTGGTAAATGTTTAGAATACATTTCAGAACTGTACTGGTAACAGTGGGTCAGAGGAGCTGTATGAATTGCTGGGTCACACAGGAAGAAAGAGACAAAGTTAGTATTAAAATTCGGTTCTATTGGACTCTAATCTAGGATCCTTCTTCTGTACCAGAGACCTTGAAGCTTCTCTGCTTTTATCTGAACTTGTGATCTTTCTGATGAGAAATATAAAGCTCAGAAAGTTTTACCACTTGTTCAAGCCCATCCAATGGCAGAGCTGGAATTTATTCACCCCACACCTGAAACCTGGACAGTGCCGTGAGTGCTGAAGATAAGGACTTGCAGATACTACTTGGCTTTGATATAACCAGAATACTAGCCAGCAGTGGAATCACTCACTTCCCATTATAAGGAGTTAATATTGCTAGTTCTAGTATCCAAATTCTCAGGCTCATGAGCTTTGAAGAAAATGCCTTTTAAATTCATAGATGGTCCACTGTCTGATAATGAGTTAATTAGTCAGGTTTCTTCAGAGAAACAACCAATAGGATAGATAGAGATAGAGATAGACAGAGATACATAGAAAGAGACTTATAATGAGGAATTGGCTTACATGATTAATTAGTCTATCTCTGCAGCCTTCCATCTGTAAGCTGGAGGCTCAAAAAGGCCAATGGTATAGTTCTAGTCCAAATGCAAAGGCTTAAGAACCAGGGGAGCCAGTGAATGGTGTGAGTCCCAGTCTAAGATCAAAAGCCCCAGCACCAGGATTGCTGATGTCCAAGGGCAGGAAAAGATGGATATACTAGCTCAAGTGAGAACAAATTCTCCTTTGCTCTGCCTTTCTGCCAATTCAGGTTTTCAACAAATTGGATGATTCCCTCCCACGCTGGGGTGGATGGATCTTTACTCAGTCTACTGAATCAAATACTAACCTGTCCCAGAATCTCCCTCATAGGCACACCCAGAAAGGATGCTTTGCCAGCTATCTGGGCATCCCTTAGCACAGGCAAGTGACACATGAAATTGACCATCACGAGAGGGTAGGATTTCTTAGCAAGTGTGTTTTCCTTATGGGTCTGGGCCAAGCAGATGGGTCAGCCCAGGTGGCCACCAGGGCAACAGCCAGGAGAGGCTTCAGAAGGCAAGTATAAAAGCATGTCAAGAGACTTCTGGTGGTTAAATTAAAGAAGCCAGATCCCTTGTCATGTCCCAAGGACAACAAGAAGCTGAGGATGAAAAAGAAACCTGAGGGGTGAAGATCTAAGCAGCACAGGAATATACTGGGTGCTAAAGAACAAAGGTAAGGATGAGACGAGAGACTCTAGGATTTTCACCTCACACAGGGCAGGGATGCGGATGTGGTTACTGGTCTGCACTGCATGGGGCTTTGATGGATACAGCCTAACTCACAGGAAAATGTTGGCCTGGGCCCCTTTTTAGGAGGATTTAGGAATTTCTTTTCAAAACATCTACAGTGTGGAAGCTGCCTAGCTGTGGGGGGAAGAACAGTGGATGTTTTTGCTGGTTGGATCCATTGCAAAACTGCTCTTTTCCCACCTCACATAAGCTCCACATTGAAGTACTTACAGATTGAAAGTATTTCCTGAAAGCACTTGGAACACTTCACAGTTTTCATTCTTTAATTCTTATATATAGGTACACTTAAAAATATTATGAAAAACAACTCCACACAGAATGGAAGGAAGCCTCAGAAATACAGAGAAGTTTTTTTATGTTGATTTTAAGACCATTTGTGTATAATTACTTGGAAAATTCAGACTTGACGTTTTTTTCACTTGAGATAAGGCAAATGACTATTGGACCCCATAAAGAGAAAGAGCAGATACGGCTGGGAACGTTGTCTTGTCTGGAAGCAATGCTGGTTTCTTTTAGAGAGTTAGGGTTTCACTTCTCACTCTTTGGCTGCAAGTGTTTTATGTTGAAGTTGGCAACTCCTTACAGAGAGGAAGCTGTTTCTTGGTCAGTGTAGTAATTTCCCTTTTCTGCTTTGGAGCCTCAGAAATTTGATGCTCACGTTTTCATATTTCCTTTGATTTTCTTTATTCAAATGAAGGGCGGCCCTTTTTGAGCCTGATGAAAGTATACATTCAACCGCCAAATAATGTATTATTTATTGATTTTATTTTGTTTAAAGTAATGATACAAGTTAGTTTTAGCAAATTTGGAATATACAATAAAGCATACAAAAAAACCCAGCAAGCTTAATTCCACCACCCTGAAATAATTAATGTTCCCATGTCTGTCTACAGATATTTTTGTGTTAAGTGATATTTTATGATAACTCATATTTTATATATGAAATCATAATCTAGTTTTTATATTTTTCCATCATGAAATGGTCCCTCTTAAATGGGCATAGCATCAGTTATTGAACCAATCCTCACCAGAAGGTGTATAGGTTGCTTTTACATCTTCCCTACCACAAACAAGTCTGGGATAAACATCCTTATAGATATTTAGTGCATATCCATGATGATTTCTCACTATCAGTACAGTTCTAGAATTTAAATCTTTTCCTGAGTCCCAGAGTAATGTCTTGGCATTTTACCTCTTCAATATTCATTTGTATTATATTAGTTTAACTTACCTTTTAAGGGGTCAAGGGTAAGCCTAGTTGGTTGATAGACAAGTAAGTCAATCTTGAGGCTGCATCTTAATTGGATGGGGTAGCGATTGGGGGAAATTGAGGAAGAGGGAGCCCAAGGGCTCAGCTGGTTTTGTGGAGATAAGATTGTGATTTAGAAGTGCCCCTGTGACTGAAAACCATGCTTCATATAGTATACACAAGTCCTCTAATCTTGATAAGCCCCTGTGGCAGGAATTCCCACCATTATTTTTGAAGCACAGCAACTGAGGTTCAGGGAATTTAGCTAAGCACCTTTCCTAAGGTCACCTCTCTGGGTCAGGGTCTTTTAACCTCTGTTCTATTGACCTTTTGGGCTAGATAATTGTTTGTTATGGGGGGTTGTCCTGAACATTGCAGGATGCCTAGAAGCATCCTTGTCCTCTACCCAGTAGCACCCCAACCTCAGCTATGATAACCCCAAATGTTTCCAGATATTGCTAAATGTCCCTTGGAATGCAGTTGGGGGTGGGCAAAATCATCCCTGGTTGAGATTCACCACCTCTGTAGCTACTATTGAACATAAAATTCAAAATTTAATCTGTGTGATTTCAAAGTGTATATTCTTTTCCCTATAGCATTTTCTGAAAGCACTTGAAATTTTATCTCTCAGGAATCAAGATCTGATCTGGGATCCTGGCTGGTACCAGACCCAATTTCTCCTGGAGGTTCTTGATGGCTTTTCCACTCTCTTAAAGTCTTATGGCCACTCTCTCAGAAGATAGTTTCACCTGCATTTGATGAAAAGATTGAAGTCATTCAATATTTCTTCATCTTCACTTTTTGTACCCCACTCTCTCCCAATACCACTCTAAAACACGTGATGTATTTATCTAATCATGCCTCTCTCCACTGTCTGAGATGGATAAAGCTACGCTCTAGAGTAGTAAAGCTCTGGGATTGAACCTTAGACTCCTATACTTACCAGCTGTGTGTCCTTCTATAAGCTACTTCCCTACTCTAAGCCTACTGTTCTTCATACAGAAAATGGGGATTTAAATTAAAAAAAGACATGTACAGTGATATTTTGAGGAATAAATGAACTAGTATACTGCAAACTACCTAACAGAGTGATGGCACATAGAAGACAATCTAAGAACCTTCTGAGTCTCATTTCCCCCGTCACAGGTAAACCTGTTAGCTGGACCCATCCATTCCCTTCTCTTGCAGGAGGCTGCTTCACTTACACTGTTTCTCTTTCATTGTCTCTCTCAAAACAATATAAATCAGAGCAGAATTATGTATGTAGCATTTAAAAAAATAAGATGGAAGTCAATAAGAATCCTACCATCTTTGAAAACCCTTAGTTTTCTACCATATGTGTAGCAGGTACTTTTTGTGATCATGTACATGTATACTTTTGTGCCCTGCCCTCTTCACTAAGTATTTTATCTATGCACCATAGACACCCTCCTACGTAGCATCCTTCTCATATTAAAAACCAACACAATTGAAAGTCTCATCATGTGTTTAACTACTTATCTACATCCCAATATTTGGATTGCTTTTGATCTAGAATTGTTATCAGCAATATAGTCATGCACATTCTGAACACATAACTTTTTCTTTTGGCTTGTTCCTCAGGATAAACTTCTGTGCTAAATCAAAGGAAATGCACATTTTTATGGCTTTTATATATTTGATACCTAGTTTCCAAAAAGGTAGTTCTAGTTTGTATCAGTGCTAGCAGTAAACTTGTGCAAAGCTTTGACCATAAGGTTATTGGGAATTTTATTTCTCTTCCCTCCACTTTACACATATAGCCATCAACTTTCTAGGCACTGCTTTAATCAATGAAATGACTTTATTATCACTTAATTTGCATTCTTATTTTATTATGGCTTATTGAGTAAGTCATACTATTTTTGCACATTTATTGATTATATTTTCTTATACTGTTCTCTATATTTTGATAGTTAATCATTTTATCACCTTAGTTAATCATTTTATCACCTTAGTCTACAAATGAAAACCAGGTTTTAACTTTCCTAAAATGAACCTTCCTTTGAGTTTTCTCATTAAACTCTAAGATGTTTTTGCTTTTAATTATTTTCTAGATTAAAAAAATTTTTGTTAATCCTCACTCCAAGATATTTCCCCATTGATTTTTTAGAGAGAGTGGAAGAGAGAAGGAAATATAGAAAGAAACATTGATGTGAGAGAAACACATCACTTGATTGCCTCGCCCGACCAGGGCTCTGGGCCGGGGAGGAACCTGCAACCAAGGTACTTGCCCTTGACTGGAATCGAACCTGGGACCATTTGGTCTGCAGGCCAATGCTCTATCCACAAAAATGAAAATAGTAAAAATTTTAAAGAAAAACACTGAAAAATAAAAATTTCTTTTAATATAACCACCATGCAATAATTAATTTTAAAATTCATTATATTACCATAAATTTGTATTGCATCAGTATATGCAAAGTTAGCCCTGGCTCAGTTGGATAGAGTGTTGTCCTGTAGACCAAAAGGTTGCAGGGTTCAATCCCCAGTCAGTGCATATCTGAGGCAACTGATCAATGTTTCTCTCTCACATCGATGTTTCTCTCTCTCTCTCTCTCTCCATCCCTCTCTCTATAAAAAAATCAATAAAAACATGCCCTTAGGCTAAGATTTAAACAAACAAACATACAAAATTAGGCTTATTTTGAATGTGGTTTAATATTCTATTTTTTTACTCAGTGTTATATCAGTATTTTCTGATATCCTTAGTCTTTCAGAACATTAATTTAAGTGGTCAAACTATATTTCATAAAAGGGTTATATAATGTATTTTACTGTTTCCCTATTATACACTTAGGCTAGAAACATGTTTCCTGCCATTATAGTTAATATTTCATTGAGGATCCTTATACATGAATATGTGTATTCATGTTTGACTGTTCAGGATATATTTCTGGAAGATTACTGATTCTACAGATATAAATCTTCTAAAGACTCAATTCACATCACCAAATTGCATTTCAATTAAGTTGTGCCAACTTATCCTTTCTTATAATGTATGAGTGCTTGTCTAATGCATCCTTGCCAACACTAGGATTGTCTTTGAAAAATCTTTGCTACTTTAATACTTGAAAAATATTCTCCATTAAATTCACATTTTCTTGATTATTAAAGAGGTTGATCATTTTTATATTCCACATTTGTGATTTTACTTACATGAATTACTTCTTTCCTTTGCCTATTTTTGTTTTGAGATTTGAGTGATATTTTCATTGGTTTGTAAACATACTTTATAGATTAAGAATATTTTCTTATTATCAGTATATATTTTTATAAATAGTTTCCTTGGCAAGAATTTTTTTTTAAAATATGTTTTTATTGATTTCAGAGGGGAAGGGAGAGGGAGAGGGAGAGGGAGAGAGAGATAGAAACATCAATGATGAGAGAGAATTATTGATTGGCTGCCTCTTGCAGGCCTCTGGGGATCGAGCCCACAACCCATGCATGTGCCCTTGACCAGAATCGAACCCGGGCCTCTACAGTCTGCAGGCCAATGCTCTATCCACTGAGACAAACCAGCTAGGGTGGCAAGAAATTTTTATTTAAAGTTTTATATGATCATGATTGGTGTAGAGATGTCTTTTTCATTCATTACATTTAGTCTTAGAAAGCTTTTCTCTATCACAAAATCCTTAAGACCCTTGAAGTACTTACTACCTACCAGTTCCTTTTCTTTCTTTTTTTTTTTTTTTCTTTTTTTTATATTTTATTGATTTTTTAACAGAGAGGAAGGGAGAGAGATAGAGAGTTAGAAACATCGATGAGAGAGAAACATCGACCAGCTGCCTCCTGCACACCTCCCACTGGGGATGTGCCCGCAACCCAGGTACATGCCCTTGACTGGAATGGAACTTGGGACCCTTCAGCCCGCAGGCCGACGCTCTATCCACTGAGCCAAACCGGTTTCGGCGGGAGATCAATTTCTTAAGTTTGCCTTTTTCTTCTTCTTCCTCTTCTTAAAGGATACCTTTCAGCATTTCATATAATACTGGTTTGGCGGTGATGAACTCCTTTAGCTTTTCCTTATCTGTGAAGCTCTTTATCTGACCTTCAATTCTGAATGATAGCTTTGCTGGATAAAGTAATCTTGGTTGTAGGTTCTTGGTATTCAGCACTTTGAATATTTCTTGCCATTCCCTTCTGGCCTGCAAAGTTTCTGTTGAGAAATCAGCTGACAGTCGTATGGGTATTCCCTTGTAGGTAATTGAGCCTCTTTCTCTTGCTGCTTTTAAGATTTTCTCTTTGTCTTTTGCTCTTGGCATTTTAATGATGATGTGTCTTGGTGTGGTCCTCTTTGGATTCCTTTTGTTTGGGGTTCTCTGCGCTTCTTGGACCTGTAAGTCCATTTCTTTCACCAGGTGGGGGAAGTTTTCTGCCATTATTTCTTGAAATAGGTTTTCAATATCTTGCTGTCTCTCATCTTCTGGCACTCCAATGACTCTGATATTAGACCGCTTAAAGCTGTCCCAGAGGCTCCTTACACTATCTTCACACTTTCGGATTCTTTTTTCATTTTGCTTTTCCAATTGGGTGTTTTTTGTCGAATCTTTTGTTTGATTATTGTACTCCTCTGGTCTGCTATTGGGTATAATATTCTTTATTTCAGTCCGTGTATGCTTACTTTCTAATTTCTTTATTGTAGCATCGAGGGTCTCATTAGTTTTCGTGAGGCTCTGCACAAATTTATGGCAAGCCCTCAAAATTGCGATTCTTAGCTCCATATCCTCCATTTCTGTCATGTTTCTTTGTCTCCGCATCTTTTATGCTTTCTTGGTGCACCCCCTTGTGGTCTCTGTGCGCAGTCTTGTTCTAGCCAAGCCTTAATTGTTGTAGTTACCACTAGAGGGATTTGACCCCCAGGCCGGCTGGCTGTAGGAATCAGCTGTGTGGAAAACGTCTGCCTTCTGGGGAGGCGCTAATCCAGCCTTTGCCTGAGGCGATCGGCAAATGGCTGTGCGCAGGCTTTGGGCGGGGCGGGATCAACAGGGCGGGCGGAGGGAGCAGTTATGGCCACGCTCAGTCCCGTTCCCAGAGGCTCTGCTTCTCAGAACCCCGGCAGCTGCTGCAAACCTCGGAGAGAAAGCTGCCCTCAGGTCCCAACTGATGCCGGATAATCCCGCTTCTCCCGTTTGAGTCTGGGTCCCTAGAGACTTGCCCGGATCTGGAGCCCAGAGTCTGAGACTCACTCCCGGCAGAAAACGACAACCGCGCCCTCAGCCACCAGCCCGCTTTGCGCACGCACCTCGGTACCTTTGTATTTTCCACACTGCGCCGCCTCTGAGCCTCGATTTGCTGTTCTCTTTCCTTCTAGTTGTAGAGTCTCTCTTCAGCCAGCCTTCCTGTGGTTCTGGGTGATGTCCGTTCAGTCTTTTAGTTGTATTTTTGAAATGGTTGTTTGCGGCAGCGGTCTCCGGTGTTTACCTACGCCGCCATCTTGGTCTCCTCTCCTTTTCTTTCTTTTGTGCCCTGCCCTGTTCACTTAATCTTTCTTTTTCTCTCTCTCTCTCTCCCGTCCTCCCTCCCTCCCTTTCTCCTGTCCTCCCTCCCTCCCTTTCTCCCTTCCTTCCTTCCTTCCTTCCTTCCTTCCTTCCATCACCTAAGTTTAGCAAATAAATTAATCTGTACTTTGTTGTATTTTATGGTGTGTAATAAAAAGCCAAAAAATCTTTTGTTATTATTATATAGAAAATTTCCTTAATATTATTTGTTGAGTAATCCATCCACTTAGTGTATTATCATTTTATCCCAGTTTTACTAAGTTTAACTGAAAATCTAAGTGATTACTAGTAAACCTAGCATTGCAGGTAAGTGGCAGTGCTGGGATGTGAACTCTGCAGTGTGGCCTCAGATTCCCTGCTTTTGCCCGCTGTTCAGGACATGACCTCTTGGCATAAGTAGGCACATGTACCTTTCTCTAGTCACTGGGCCTGAAAGCCCTTAGAAATCAGGCTGCCCAAGTGCTCCATTTTACAAGTGAGGACCAGAGAAGTAATGACAAATGAATGCCAAAACTGGGACGAAAATCCTGGTCTTCTCACTTCATTTTCCAGCTCTTGCAAGTAGAAGGGCCTTCCAATAGCTCTACTTTGGAACACACTGGGCTTGCCCTAAAGCTCTTGAGTGGCCTTCAAGTCTTGTAAAGTGACAAGCAACATTTATCTGCGTTCCATAATTCCTTTCAACCAATTTAAAGGAAACTATTTCTTTAAGTCAGAGATAATGATTTCAAAGGCTTTCATTATAAAGCTTTGTGGGTCTTCATGATGGTATTTCAGATAAATTATGTTATGTTTTTGCCGAAACCGGTTTGGCTCAGTGGATAGAGCGTCGGCCTGCGGACTGAAAGGTCCCGGGTTCGATTCCGGTCAAGGGCATGTACCTGGGTTGCGGGCACATCCCCAGTGGAGGATGTGCAGGAGGCAGCTGATCAATGTTTCTCTCTCATCGATGTTTCTAACTCTCTATCCCTCTCCCTTCCTCTCTGTAAAAAATCAATAAAATATATTAAAAAAAAAAAAAAAAGAAGAGAAGTAAATTATGTTATGTTTTTAAATGCAAAAGAAAACATGGATGAAAAGCAAAATCTGAACAAACAATTAAAAGAAAACATCTATGCATAAAGAGGGGTGGGCAAAAGTAGGTTTACAGTCATTTGTATGGAAAAGAATACAATAAATAATAATACAAAAACAAACTCTGTGTTTCACATACACACAATTGTAAACCTACTTTTGCCCACCCTGTAAGTCTTATATGTTTATTTAAGATGCCAAAATGAATGCAGTCCTAAATAATGTGGATATAGCAACACCTACAACACTGATGCCTGTTTGCTAACTGAGCAATGTGAAAATATCAGAAAGTTATACCTATGGGGCAGGGACCTTCCTCCGTGGACTTAGCTGATCATATTTGATGAGGAGTGAGTTGGGAACTTAGGTCCTAGGGATATCTATTAATAGTGTACTGTTGGAGGTCTTCATGATGATTTCTTTGTTCTCTGAAATTTCCGTATACTTATGGAGCTCCAGCAATTATTTTCTGGCTGCTCTTTCAACTGTGTGGCACCGATCCTGACTGAACTATCACCACCCATATCTCTGAAGGCCACTTTACAGCACTTGTCATGACCTCTTATTTTCTACTTGATAGTGGATCTAAAGAAAATTGTGTGCTCATCATGGGCAGCCTCTGGAAAGGCTGAGTAATGGCAGGTACCAAGCGAGTGTATTGCCTTTTCTGTTTAATGGGACTGAGCCATTCTTTAGTAAGCATTTCCAGTAGCCACAGTCCCAAGCACCTACTTTCCCAGTGTTCAGTTCTCTCCCATGGAGGCAGGTAGCACCAATGAGAAGATAGTGATGTCATTCAACAGACTGCATTGAATCACTGGGGATCTCCACTTGGGGCCTGAGGGGGGAAGTCCTAACTCCCGAGTATGACATTCCAGGCAATTCATCAATGTTATGCATCCTAATATGTCCCCCAGTTCCCTCCCTGCCGGCCACACCAAGGACACTCACTGTCCCTGAATGCGCCTGCTCTCTCACCCCTCCACGCCTTTGCTCCTGCCATTGCTTCTGTCTGAGTTGTTTTTCTCCTTACTCTGCTTCCTCATAAGTTATACTTTAAGGTTCCCAGTGCCCTCCAAAGCCTTCCCCCGATTCTGACCCTTTCTTCTAGCGCTTTTCCACCTTCACTCCTGTCCTTCAGGGAATGGGGGAGATTTGCTCTTTTGGGCTCCATATGTGTCAGAGATTTTTAAGTATTAGGAATTGCACTCAGCTATGAATGCAGGAACTTTCTAAAAATGTCTCTAACCTATTTTGAGTTGTATTTTTCTCCTTAAATGTGTGTCTGGAGGTTGACATTCCAGGGCTAATAGGATGGTGGCTCTGCCAGAGACTAGGCTCTTTCTATTTTTCGGATGATCTATCCTTGGCATTGCATCCTGACCCAGGGAATGTTTATTTCTGGGAGGTCTTCAAGGGCAGGGCCTGTATCATTAATTCATTTGGCATTTTTAAATTATTCATATCCTTCAGGGAACACAGAATAGTGCCTGGAACATAGTGACTATGCAATAAATGCTCGTCAAATGAATGATAAATAAGTGAAATGTGAGATAATTTCTCACTTGGAGAAAAAGGGGAAATGCATATTTGATCATAATAAACACAACCTCAGAGCCATGACCCTTAACATCTAAGAAGAACATTCAGTATGTTTCCATATTTGCCTCAGATATCATACTTTGGTTTGTCTGAGAAAACATCCATTTTCAGTACTTAGTGCATTGATCTGAAAAATGAACTTAAAATATAGGCAGCCTCCAAGTTAGATTCTAATGTATTCCTAAAAACAAAGGTTATAAATTGGAATGTGCTTCTTATGGAAACAATATTATAATTGACACTTATATTTTCAACCAAGGATTTGTCAACAAATAAATCACAGAAATGATGATTAGTATGTCAAAAAACACAAAGCCACAACATTAATTTAAGACTGCATAATTATGTCTCATGTCTTAGAAAACATACTTACAGTAAATATTTATGAAATAAGGGATCCAAATGTACTATAAATTGTATGTATTACACATAGAACATAACTCTATTGTGCCATACTCATGACTTGAAACTAGCATGCTAGTGATAATAACCCTTTAAAGCTTTGGACGTTGGGGCTGACCACAGTCCTTATCACATGGCAGATACTCAACAAGTGCTTGTGGACTGAATTAAACTGAACCTATGTAGACTGCACAAAGCCCTGTCACATCCATTGTGGAATACTGGCTTTTACTCTTTCAAATTTCTTTCTCTGTGTTTAAGAGTGTAGAGAGTATCCCAATTTACAGGTAAACCAAGGCTCATAACAATTAGGTGACTTGTTTTTTCAAGGTCAGAAATTTAAGCTGTAGTTCTAAATCTCTTCGTTTTTCCAACTAAGTTCAAAATGTTTCACTGTTACCTCATGCAAGCATTAATGATTCACATGGACCAACTATGCAGACAGAATTTTGAATACCCATGTCCTTTTATTCTTTTTAAAAATATTTATTTATTATTGACAGTATTACAGATGGCCCCCCTCCCCCCATTCCACCCCCCCCTGCTTTCTCCATTCTACCCAGCAGCCCCTGCCCCACCCCAGGCCTTCCCTACACTACTGTTTATGTCCATGGGTTATGTATATATGCATATATGTTCTTTGGTTAATCACCTCCATTCCCTCCTCACCTTCCCCACTGAGATTTGTCAGTCTGTTCCATGCATCCATGCCTCTGGACCTATTTTGTTCCTTAGCTTTCACACATACATCAGATCATGTGATATTTGTCTTTCTCTAACAGGCTTATTTCACTAAGTTTTCTTGAAATAGAGACATTCAAAGTCATTTTATTTGCCTTAGTTCTGTCTTAATGTAGAAGAATACTTGAGAAGAGTGCGTTTGCTATTGATAAGAGGATGGAAGTTCCCCTCACCACATGACAGTTTTGACAGGAAAGGCTGGCCTAAAATTTATCCTGGTTCTTTATGCCAATTAT
This sequence comes from Myotis yumanensis, assembly GCF_028538775.1. NCBI lineage: Eukaryota > Metazoa > Chordata > Mammalia > Chiroptera > Vespertilionidae > Myotis > Myotis yumanensis. The sequence continues at coordinate 230,810,892 of NW_027223752.1, read as the reverse complement.
TATTATTGTTGTTATTATTATAATAATTATCATTATTATTTTAATTCTCAATGGGGGATATATTTTTATTGATTTTTAGAGAGAGAAGAGGGAGAAAGGGGAAGAGAGAGAAAGTCAGAGAAGAGAGAGAGAGAGAGAGAGAGAGAGAGAGAGAGAGAGAGAGAGGAGAGAGAAACCTATACAAGAGATAAACTTCAATCAGCTGCCTCTCATATGCAACTGATTAGGGGTCGAACCAGCAACCTAGGTGTGTTCCTTGACTGAGAATCAAACTCATGACCTTTTGTAAAAAAAATTGTTGATTTCAGAGAGAAACAGAGAGGGAGAGAGAGAGAGAGAGAGAGAGAGAGAGAGAGAGAGAGAGAGAGAGAGAGAGAAAGAGAGAAACATCAATGTTGAGAGAGAATCTTTGATGGGCTGCCTCACATTGGGGATTAAGCCTGCAACCTGGGCATATGCCCTGACTGGGAATCGAACCATGACCTCCTGGCTCATTGGTTGACACTCAACCACTGACCACTCTGTCCAGGCAAACTCATGACATTTTGGTGTATGAGACAACACTCTAACAAACTGAGCCACCTGGCTGGGGCTATGCTAATTATTTTTATTAATAGTTCTGTCAGTTTACGATCAGGGCAAAGAAAGGCCACATAATACTAGTCAGTGGCTTTAGTCACCTGGCCTTAGTGTGTGGGACTCAAAGCGACTCCCATTTCATGGAAAGCTTGACACAGCAATTACCAGTGAAATAGGTAATAATTTTATACAGCGCTCCAGTGCATCTGTCAAGGATTGCTGAAACAGAAAACACTGGTGTGCTGAGAGAACTTCCCCTGTTGCACAGTGGGTGTGCTGCAGTGTTCAAAATCATGACTTTGTTAATGCTGAACTCTGCCTGTTCCAGTCCCCTCTGCTTCTTATTAGAAGAGTGATCTTAACAAGTTAGTGAGCCCTCTCTCTTTCATAGTTTTCTAATCTGAAAAATGGGGATAAGAGCAGTGCTTAACCCATATGATTTCTGTGAAGGTTAAATGTATAAAAATAAGTGAAGCATTGATAACAATGCTTGGCAGGAAGCAAGTATTTAATGAATGGTAGCAAGTACTGGTATTGGTCTTACATTTTTGAACAATGGTGGGAAGTTTTCATTATCTGCCTAAACTGTGCTGAGAGTTAGAAGAGCAGATAATTATGCTTATTATGGACATTAATAAAATACAAAGTAATGGTAGCTGCCTGGAAATTGAAAACTAGCATTCACAGACAGAAGTGTTAGCTCTTCTGTTTATAATAATTCTGAAATGCACAACTGGAGGCAAAGCCATGTTACTACTAGATGGTAAACTGTAAAAAGGAGGAGATCCTCTCTCTGTTTTTCAAATAATTAGCACATTGTAGGTGCTCAGTAAATATTTCTGGAATGAATGAATGAATGAATGAATGAATACATAAATGGATAAACAATTAGTAGCATTTAGAAAAAGTCCAACTTGTGATTAAGTTGCCCTCTAGCTACCCAATGTGTTAGTAAGTAGCCCCTGTATAAGGAAACCATCTTGAGTATATACTACCATGGGTTAACTTGCCATGTAAATGCACTCCCATGAAATACAGTTCTTCTGGAGTTTATAAAGAGATGGATGCACTATTAATTTTATCAGTGCTAATTGTTAGTCTCCAAATTATTGCAATCCCAATATTTCCACATCATCTTTACTCTCTTAATTACATTAACCATAATAGAAGAAAGAGACTATAATTCAGTGCATTTAAATTTGCCATGATGGAAAGATTATCCATGACTTTTAAGTAGGAACTAAATGTTAAAAAATGTATTTAAATATGATCTTTGCCAAGTGTAATAAATTTTGTGACTAGAGAGGCTTCATATTTTGTGTCCCATCTTTGTCTTGAAGATTTTGTTGCTGACCAACCATTAATCATTCACAAGTAGCTTTTTAAGGAATGGTGTGTGTGCATTATTTTGTGGGGTGCCCCTCTGTCTGGTTTTCTGACTTTAGGAAAGATTAAAGAAGTATTTTTTCCCTTCCTGAGGGCTTCGTGAGGCTTGGGAACTACTTTCATGACCTAGAGATTTTGAAAAAACTTCTGTTATAATATGGATACAAAGGAAGTGAACCACTATATTGGTTTCAATCATATGTTGACAGTATAATTCTGTTTGTGTTGGCATATCCTGTGAACATACAGCGCTCCCAAGGCTTCAAGTGTGATTTGCGTATTGGCTGTTGGGAACTTGATACTTTGCCCATAAGCAGGGTTAGTAAATGAACTGAGAAAACCCTCTTTCCCTCTTTATCCCCCATCCCTGCATTGCAACCATTGTGTCTGTAGAACATCTTATTCTAAATTCCAGCTCCTCTTGGTGCCTACTTCTGTGCTTCGTAGGAAGCAGGTACTCATTAAAAATTGTACTAACAAGTGATGCTCAGCAGGTTTTTCTAGAGCTGCCATCTCCATCGAAGCCTGTCTATAGGGCCTCAAATGCTAAGGAAACATTTTGGATGTGTCAGCATCTACAGTAGAAGAACAGGCAAGAAGAAACTCCTGAATCCTAAGAATCTGTCTGTGGGTTGAAAGTAGGATTGAACATATTCACATTCTTGGTAATAGAAGCTACTCTTTATGGAATACTCGTTATATGTCAGGAAATGTGCAAAACTCCTTATACATATCATCTCATTTAGTTCTCAGAATGCTCCTTTTATGGGTGAGGAGCCTAAGGATGAGTGTAAGTAGCATGTCTAAGATCAGAGGGTTACAAGTGCGCCCTAACCAGAGTATCCTGGCCCCTGTTTTCATTTCTTTCTCTCTCCTTGCTCATCCCCCAAAACTATTCTGGTGACTGGCCTGTCCCCATATAAATGTCCAGACACAGTCCTGCTACCCTGTGGAGACTTGGTAAGTTCAACAGAGGAAAGAGAATTAGGAAGCTCACTGTTTATGGGTTCAAGCCATGGTAATCTCATCCCCCAAATACATTGTTTTCTACCTATGATGCCTATGTTTATTCCTAACTTTTTTTTAATTTGAGGAGGAAAAGATATGATTAATTATCAATCTTCAAACCCCAGTTTTGGGAATGAATATGATTAATCATCAGCCCACAAACCTAGTGTAGGCATAATGTTGTGATGCTATTTTGTATTTGTTGGTTTGTTTCCTTTGGTTTGGCTGGTGTTTTAGAAATCCTCTTTTGTGCCCTCAAGATCCTTCTATGAGCAGCACTGTATGAATAAGAAGATCAATTAAAATACACGGAATAAAACCCAGAACCCCAACCTTTGACCACAGGAACATTGCCTTGGATATCTACATGCAAGCCCTCCTTAAGCCACCCGTCCAGTGTGCAGGCTGGGGAAAGTGACATTTACACAGAAATGCCCTGCAGGTGAAAGAAACAAGAACTGAAACCGAACCACCATAAACACTGCGGCTCATAAGCCTGGAAAGGAAGGGCGACCTTTCCAAAGGCTAGAAATGCACTTTTCTGCCTTTAAAATTCAAATCATTTTTGTTGTCAAAATCTCCTCAAGGTCCAAGTTTTTGTTTTCATAAACATGACTGAGTTGAAAACTGTTGTAGCTGAGACTTCAGATCTTCAAATGGTTCCAACACAGGGTCTGACTTCTCTGGAGGGGTATAACCTGGCTAATGGACCTTTCTGAAAAATCCCTTGCTACTGTCCTTTTACATTGGACATAGGGAGAATTCTAGACATTTATATCCAGCCCTTTTGACCTGTGCTCTCTGAAAGGCTCCCCTCAGTGTCATTCTGCAATTGGGGGGTTTAAACCTTCCTAAAGTACCACTTTCTTTTAAAATATATTTTATTGATTCTTTACAGAGAGGAAGGGAGAGGGATAGAGAGTTAGAAACATCGATGAGAGAGAAACATCGATCAGCTGCCTCCTGCACACTCCCTACTGGGGATGTGCCCGCAACTAAGGTTTATGCCCTTGACCGGAATCAAACCTGGGACTCTTGAGTCTGCAGGCTGACGCTCTATCCACTGAGCCAAACCGGTTAGGGCCTAAAGTACCACTTTCTTTGAGACATGGTCGAATAGCAGCAATTCAGCATCACACAGGTCTCACAAGGTTTGGGTGCGAACTTGGTGTCAAGAGAACTAGGAAAGGTTAGTGGAAAGACAGGAGACTTGGAGAAGTGAAGGTGTCTGCAAAGGCACGAAGATATCTGATGAGCAAGAGGGTATAGTGGACTCTTGGTCTCAGTCTGATTTGCTCATATCCCTTTAGCATTTCTGTAATCTGTCCTCTGGGTTCTGTATGCTTTTGCTTTCAAAGGCTCACACCTGAAATCTTCCTTCAGAGGACTTTTCTCAGGCTGCTGAAGTGCTTTTCACTCAGACCGACAGAAGTACAGAAGGTTTAGGTCCCCAGAGTAGCCCTGTGGTGAATGACCCTCCTGGTGTAGTATGAAAGCCAAGCTTCCTTGTCCCCAATGGGGACAAAATTGGGAGATATAACTTATACTCTAAGGAGCTCCCCTGCTGGGTCTTGCTGAAGCTACCCTCCAAGGGATTTAGCTTGTCATTGAATCTTTACTGGCTTCTTCCCCTTTTCTGTCCTCCTCTCCCAACTCTTTGACAAGTTCCTCTGGGAGCATTTCCATAATAAATCGTGGGCACAAATTTCCTACTCAATGTCTGCTTCTGGGTAAGATTTATTCTATTAATTCTGGAAAACAGGATTAGGATAATGGATAACAGTTAGAGGGAAGCAGATTTTGAATCAATACAAGAAAAAAAAACTATTACAAATTGACTATCTCAATTATGATTTGTGAGAAGCTATCCAGAAAGATTTAAATGGAGGCTGGATGAGTAATTACTGATACTGTGGTTTGCACAATAGAATTCATGCTTTAACTCTGAGGTTGCTTTTAAGATCCCATACCAGTGCCTTACCACTGGAATGTCATGGTATGCAAATGAACCTCACCCCTTCACAGGTGAACTGTCAAATGTGCACAGTATTTCACATGGATTTTCACAATGCAGGTGTATTTTTCTCTCCATGTCAAGCAGGGAATGTAGCTGAATGGGCTGCACTGTCAGTGAGGACAACTGCTAAGGAGGAGAGGCATAATGCCAAATTGGCTTCCAGTTAACAATTTCAGTGAAAACTTCACCTTACAGGAATATGAAATACTGATTAAAGCAGAAAAACATGCCAGAAAAAAACAACAACACAAAGAAGTGACTGATAACTGAATGAATAGTACAATGCAGCAGAAAATGGCAACAGAGTGATTGTGCAGACATCAGGCAGCACAGGTGCCTGATGGACTGAGCCAATAACTGAGCTGAATTTTTGTTGACTTGGCTAGTGAGGTTTTAGATCCTTTAACCTGTCTAGGGTGGCTAGAAAATTTTACTGTCTGACTTCTACTGTTTGAAATAAAAGAATCAACTGTTTTTCAACATCAACCCTCACAGCCCCTAACCCTCCATGGCTTCCTTCTGCCTAGAAGTTACAGCCTCCATTTAGTGGCCAGGCAGGCAGAGGTTCTCACTCAGCCCTGGGAACAAGTTTGATGGTATCATAGAGGAGTTTCGGTCTTATCTGCATCTAGAGAGAGGGGGGAAGAGGAGGTCTCGTGTTGGACATAGTTCAAATACAACAAGAAAGTAGTGTTGTTTTAGGGGAGGGTGAGAGGCAGGTCAGAGAGTGCAATAGGAAAGAGAGAAGCAAAAGATCATGAGAAGCCAAGTTAAGAAAAAAAATGCTAAAACTAGAAAGTTGAAAAGGAATAGTACAGTTGCACTAAAGTGAAATGATAGAGGTGGGTGTGAAATATTTCACAGAACAGAGCTGTGGAAATTTCTGCCAAATGGCGCCTTCCCAGAAGTACTGGGTGGTTGGGAATTTTGATACCTTCACTTTCTGGCCTCAGTCTAACTGCATAAAATCTAGATTTATTTCTAATCACTTTGTATGGCTCCATTTTCTCTGGTTTACTCCAAGTCATTTATTCATTGATTTTATTCATGTAAGTATCCCCATTTCAGCCAAACCAAATCCTATTCATCCCTAATGGCCCAGCATTGGACTCTTCGCCATTATAGCGTTTCCCACAGTCCTTCCAACCTACAGAACTCTTAATATCTGTGGAAAACCAAAGCACGTTACCCAGACCATTTATTTGACCCTTGTCATGTAATGCATTTTGCATCTTGGATATTTGTATATTTATCTCTTGCATGACATATTAAATTGCTTATGCTTTGACTTCCCAAGTAGACCTCAGGCCAGAGAGTTATCCACCATTTTTGCACATTACATCCATTTGGGTTCTAAAATTTGCACATGAGAAAATAAATGCTCTGGGTTGAGAGTTTAGGAAAGATCGCTGGCAACTGGTGTGTGGTAGGAAGCCTGGATGGAGGCTGGAGAAATGAACTCAGCAGTTGAAGGATGTAATCTTCAGAGTAAAAAACTTTCAACGTTATAGTATAGCCTCTGTAGAAGAAAATCTATAGTAACAGGAATAATTGGTAGTGTTTATTGAACTCTGTGATACATGCTTTTTTATCTATATTATCTATATTTAATCCTTCAACAATAAAGTTTATTTTTATGGTATGTGTTATCATTCTTATTTTAAAGATGATAAAATTGAGACTTAAAAATGATCATTAATTTGCCCAAATTCTTGTACCCCATTGAGTAGGAGTGACTAGATTCCAAACTTGTTTTTATTAACCATGTTAGACTTTGTCTCAACATCAATGGGATTATGTATGACATTTGCATTTTCACAGGAATGTGAAAATATGTTTCCCGAGCTTTACCTGCTCTGTCAGGAAGCCTCTGGAACAAAACATTCCTGATGGGACAGATATCACAATTTATTATGTAACTGCTCAATTTTGTTTCTGATTTTCATGTCTTGTTCAGGCATTATGCAGCCTCTCCAAATGTTCATGTGTTAGGGCTTCTTTGATTACAAGGAGTAACTTGGAATAATGGAAAAGAACCTGGAGACAGAAATCTAGTTTTCCAACTACCTAGAATCACAGGCCACTGTGATTGAATATCTGGCTTTATCTGTGCTGCTTAATTATGTAAAAAAAGCATAGAGCTATACCACATAATACATTGTTGATGATTATGGCTTAAAATCTAGAGAAACAGAAGCATTTATTACATTATTCTCTATACTTTTCACAATTTTATTCAATAAAATGATGTATGTTTTTAATTATGGTATTTGTTAGAGAGTTGCTATGCCTTTATTTTGCCAAGTTTAAATAAAATAAAAGGAAACAAAACTATAATACTTTATCTCTATTATCATGACATAAAAGAGAGGATATTTTAACACTAAGAGAATACAGAGGACATAATTTCAGAATTAAGATGAGTCATGTAGGTTCAGAAAACCTCACTTCATCCTCTTGATTTTCTGCTTGTTTTCCTGGTGTGGTGAGAACTTGTCATAACTCATACTCACTCACTGGCTTTGGGGACCCAATGAAGTGGACAATGCTGACCTTACCTGTACCCTCCTGTTGTGCCTGTGAAAGATTTGGGCTATTTGCATATAGACAAAGCAAAGAGAAGAATTTAGGAACTTGAATGCTTCAAGGAAGGCATCACTACATATTTGGCCTGTATTTTGTTTTGTGCTCATGTTTAATAATTTCTCCATCGACTCACATCAAGATTTCTGCCTCAGTTCTCTAGCTCCTCTCAGGTTCGGTGCATCAATCACACATGAAAGTCATTGTACAAATATGACTGACACAACCAGTTCACATAGAAATATGTAGTGATCTATGTACTCAGTGTCCTAGGGGTTTGTTGCAGTGGGAATAATGTTGGGGTCAGCTCTGTTGACACCTCTCATGCCATGAAGTCTTTAGCTCATAAACTTTCTGCAAGATTGCATCTCCCCACGATCACTTGATCTTTCTGATGGCTTTCAAAGCAAATCAAGTTTCAGGTAGCATGTTTTGTTCAGATGGGATTCTCTGTTGTGAGCTTTTCCTATTGCTATCCGTCACACTTAGGGTTTGGCAATTGTTAGGAGTCATGGCACAAAGGAGTGACTCCCTGTGGTTCATTGGGGAAAGTGGGACTTTGTAACTGAAGGACCAAGTGGGGGATCTGGTGGTGACTCTGAAATCTGTGGAGATTTATTGTTGTGAGTTAGTGCTGTCAAGTTTGGTTCTGTTGCCATGGTGTCTGGCTAGTTGGATTGTTTGTTTTAGCTTTTGTAAATGTGCCCAGATATGGGATGAGCATTCAGTCAACTGAAAGGAGACTGAAGAAGCAGGGTGAAAAAGGAAATAATTACGCTCTGGTTTGGGAATGAGTCAGAATCCCAAGGTATTATTTATTGCTTGGGTTCATATAAATGTGCTCCTTAGCTTCCTTTTCAGAAATGAATTTCTGCTTTCATTTCATAGTAATCAATATTTACAGCTCCAGTCCCTGCAATCAAACATGAAATTCAGATTAGCATTCAAACTAACAATATTTAAACAGGAAATTTGAACTTGATCTATGGATTACAGTCTTTACCCTTCAAATAAGACAAGGTTTACATTATGGGCCTTCATAATATTTTTTGCCAGGGTCTGACATTTCTCCTGGTTTTGGCCTTTCCATTTTCAGTGTGATATTCTGAGCAAAAGTTAATACCATAGAAACAACTATTTTCCCTTTCTTCGTCTACACCTTGTACAAGATGAGTTGCTCCTCTGTTTTCTAACCAGAAGCCCAACGGCTGTGTCTATGTGGATTCAGTGAAATTAATGGGGCTTCCCTGCACCCCTGTGAGCCCTGACTGTTCCTAATTGCCTAGACTACCCCATGAAGTACTTCGGAATCCTGACTGCTCAGTTTCCCCATAGAGCAAATTTCAACAAACTGGATGAACCAATTAAGTGTCCTGGTGTAGATGGCCAGTGCAGATCTCCATTTATTCATTCATGTATTCTTTCATTCTTGCTTTCATACCTTTCATAATGCACATCTTAATTTATTATGCATTTAATAATAAATTAATTATTGTTTTGAGTGGTACTTGAAGGAACATACAATGTGATTGGAGGAAAGACATAAGCCATCTAGTAATAGTGTGATGTTTGACATGCCTTACCAGAGATAGGAGTGAAATGTCACAGCTCTGAGGAAGAAGTGGTTCATTTAGACTTCAGTGTTGGTGAAGATGATTAGAATAGGCTTTGTGGAGGAGACAGACATCCAGTTTGAACTTGATGATGCTTTAGTTTTGTCTGGGAGACAAACCAGTTCTGGAGAATTCCAGGTTGAGGAAATAATTGGACACAGGTCATGATTTGTAATAAAAAATGATTGGGGTAGAAGTTGTACAAGTTGAGATTCATTCATGTCCCTTTTAGTTTTTATTTAAGTGATGCCTAGTAACTAGCTAGACTGATTATTTCACTGGCCAACTGGTAGCCTCAGCCCATTGTAGACAGAGCCACAGGGGAACTAAGTGACCTATTACCTCCATCTACTTTTAAAATCTTGGATTCCCTGTGGAACTAAAGTATAACCCACGTTTTCTGACTCATAGAATTCATATGTTCTCATTCTTTTCAAGTGAATAGTAGTCTCTGCAAGTTTTGGTTTGCATTAGATAGGAATTCATTCCAAAAATTAGCTTTAACATAATATATTGCTTTATGAGTTTAACATTTGCATTGCTTCAGAAATCAATGAAATCTTAATGACTCCTAACACCATATCCCAGATGCTCTCCTTCTTTGCACATCCTGAACTGCTTCCTAAACATCTCCCCAGAAATGTGCCACTGAAACCACAAATTTTCAAAGCTAGCAATACATCTTCTCTCTTGTACCTGCTTCTATTTTCTATATTAAATTCACCACCAGTAATGCATGGCAGAAACATCACTTACTATAATTTTTCTCCTCTTTTCACTTTGACCACCTTATGCTGTAGCTTTGCCTCTAGTCTCAACCCATCCGGTCCACCTTTCCTGTTGCACTCCAGGTGCAAATTTGATTATGTCCCTCTCCTCATTTAAAGCCTGCAATCGCTCACAGTGAATAGTCTTAAAGGTTAATGGGTATCCAGGAAAGATTATGAAAAGAAGAAAGAAGAGAGGGAGGATTGAGGAAGCAATGTGTATGTGTGTGTGTGGGAAGGGGGACAGGTTTGTTCCATGATAGAATGACAATGTTAGGTTGAACCATGTTAAACAGACTTTTTATCCTCCAAGATTTATCTGAGTTTTAACATCTAGTGCTTTCGAACCTCTCAAATGGCAACTATAGTACTCACCATTTCCAAAGCTCACTGGACTACAAAACCCATCTTTCTGAGGAATGCTGATTAATATCTTGTGGGACACTAGTGTTTAGGGAAATCTGCTGTTCCACAGTGACTCTATCAAGGTGCTCAGAGCCTTCTTATTCTACCATAGTCTCTGAATCCTGGGATGTTGATATTTTCAAACTAAGTCAACTTGTTGTTGCCCCCAAACACCATCTCTTTATTTCTAGTATGTTTCATTCTCTTTCCTTTCTCCTGGGAAATAGACCAGAAAGGCCTCCTTTGTGATTCCTGCTAAAACACCCTCACAAAGATTTTTCTCAGCTACTTTGTTTGACTCACATGTTGCCGGCACTGTGATGAGAAAACTTGAAGTGACAACCAACGTTTTGTTTATGAGCAATCATTTATTGTTCATCTTGTGTCTCCTCAAATGATTAATGCAACGCTTGGGATAATTTAGTGTGAACAATTGCAAAATCTATGGTGATCTTTTTCTGGCTAATACACATTGCCTTGAATGCAAGAAGATGCCACAGGAATCCTCAGGGAGAAGAAACCTACATTTGAGAAATTTTAAAGTAGGGCATCTTCTAAATCAGCTCTTATTCTACCCTGTACATGTTGAGTCACTATAGAAGTTCCTTTTGGGAGGAGGGGAAACTAGCTTATGTTCAATAAAACCAATCCCAGAAAAGATAAGTTAATGCATGGTTCAAGCATTTGTGACTTCTAGACTCTCATTTTGCAATGCTTACTAAAAAAATCAGAGTTAAACCTATTCTAATCAGTGTTCTGGAGATGGTTGATACTGGAGATCTTTTTAAAATGAAATAATATCAGAAACATTAAATATTATTGTTACTAGTGACTCTGAAAGTTACCGTATCCCAAATCTTTTATTTCAGAGTTAAAAAAAAAAACTAGGTTGAAGTCATTAGAAAACTAAAAGACATTTTTTTTTTTGAATCAACTTCTGCTACTTAATGATTTAATTCTGACTTTTTGAGAGCCTGATGTTGGACCCAGGCCTTGTTGACTTTAATGGAGTCTAATCTCAAATCTCATCTCTACAGGAATCAAGGGAAATTTCTACTATAGTCTTATTTGGCAAGGCTTCTCTCCCTCCATTTTCTCCTTTGTTGAATGAGCATTAGCTGTGAAGAAGTTTCTAGAAAAAGTTGTTATTAATTTAATGTACACTTATTAGTCACATAGATAATGGGAAAGTTTGGATGCAGATTCAATTATTAAGTCCCCCTAAACTTTCAACAGTATCTAAATCAAGAAGGATGGTCCATTAATTACCTGTATTGGCAGGGGAATCACTTGGGATACTTTGGAACAAAAGGAGTATTCATTAGTGGAGAAAGAAAATGGATGGAGCTTGAATTCTTTATTTCTCGGTTCCATGCCAACTTTGAAAATGGTCTAGTTGCAACTCTTAGCAGTGGATTCCTGTAATTGTAGAGGATTTAATAACGTGTTTGGAACACTGGGATAGCACTTGCATTATCACCCACTAATGCAGCTACTGGTGTTATTTTTGATGCAAGGTACTCTTTCTTGTGCTAGGAAAACTTGTACCTCTTGAAGTTACTTTCTAATCCAATTTCTTTGTAAGTGCTGAAACCCAAGGCTAGTAGGGAAACAGAAAAAAGTTGTCACCCTTGGGCCTGTGCTACACAACTATCTCCTTTGGGTATCCAAGGCCTTCCATACAGTACAGGTGCTTACCTTGGCTTATGGTGAGTTTTTTATATTAATGAAGGATGATCTTTCCAACATGTGGTGGATTCTGGAATGGCTTCGGAATGCTGAAGTTCTTAACATCATATAGTTCATGCCATACGCTTTGATTTATGAAAGCTTTCAACAAGGTCAAAGTCTCTTATTATTCTACCAATCTTTCACTTTTCAAATATTTATTGAACAGTTTGAGCATGTCAGGCACTGGGACACAACAAGTACTAAGACATGTGCTGACTCTAAAATACTTAAAATATGAGAAAGAGGCAGATAAAAATACTGGTGCTAGAATTTGAAATATTGTGGTCTGATAATACAGCTCAGAATCTTATGAAGTTATAAACCTATTCCACTTATTGCACCTCATAGGGTTGTCTAGAGGAATAAAAGAAATAGCCCATGTAAAGTTATATAGCACTTGTCATATGTTAAATACACACTAAATGTTAACTGACATGATTGTTATTTTTATTACCATCACCCTATCACTCCATGTTGGAAGAGCATAGTGGTTAAGCACGTTCTGGGGCTTACAGATTGTAATCAAATTCTGACTTCGATACAAAAAATGTGTGTGAACTTTGACAGGATACTTAACTCCTTCATACCTCCATTTCCTAGAAAATGGGGATTATAGTGGTAGCTCTCAGTGGAAAGTAACCTTCAAGAGAGCAAGGATGTTTTCTGTCTTGTCTTTGCTATAACCTTAGCTAATAGCTCTCTGCCTGCACATATTGAGGACCCAATAAAATTTTTCTTCTTAATATGATTGTTTAAATGAATGCTTTTTTTTCATATTAAAAGCTCTTTGAACTCCTTTCATAAATTCCTATTCCCGATAAATTATCGAAATACATTGTTTGATTCTTCTTCCTAATATTTTATTTCAGAATTTGCATCTATATTCATAAATAAGATTGGCTATAATTTTCCCCTTTTTTCTCTGTTATTTACCAGGATTATAATGGCCTCATAGCATACTTTGGGGAACTTACCTTCTTTTTATTTTCTGGTACATATTATGTAATACTAGAGGACTGGAGCACAAAATTCTTGTGCAGGTACAGTCCCTAGGCCTGGCCTGTGATCAGGGCCATCTTCACCGGCTGCTCACAGCCAGCCCCACCACCTGCCGCCACCCACCCCCAGTTCCATAATCGCCATCGGGTGATTGGTGCCTGATGGCCAGGGGAAGGGACTGAGAGGTCGGCTGTTCCCATCCGCTTGCCGGTCCCGCCCCCACCACTGGTCGCCCTCTGTGTGTGGGGCAACTGTCGGGGCGAGGGCCTTGGCCTGGAACCACCCAAATCCCCCGCCACCCACCCCCAATTCCCCATTCACCATCAGGTGAATGGAGCCTGCTGGCCAGGGAAAGGGACCAAGAGGTGGTCAGTGCTCCTCACAGTGACTGATCCAGCGGTCATTCTGGTTGTTCCACCATTAGGGTCAATTTGCATATTACCCTTTTATTATATAGGATAGAGGCCTGGGGCACGGGGGGGGCCAGCTGGCCTGCCCTGATGGGGCCCCCGATCAGGGTGGGGGTCCCCACTGGTGGATGGGGCTGGCACGGGCAAGGGGTTGCCAGGGTTTTGCAGGCTGGCCATGGCCCCGATTGGAGTGGGGGTCCCCGCTGGGGGGCGGGGACAGCCTGGGTGAGGGGCCATGGTCATTCTGGTCATTCAGCCGTTTTGGTCTCTGGGCTTTTATTATATAGGATAAACTTCATTTATTTCCTGAATAGTTAAAATAACTCATCTGTAAAACTCTGTGTGTATGTGTTTGAATTTTAACTACTGATATAATTTATTTAAAGGTTGGATTTTAAATTCAGTTTTAACCAGGTTTTTTTTTAAAGATCTCTTTGGGTGTTTGTCCTTTCCTTCTTAGTTATGTGTGTGCGTGTGTGTGCTCACGCATATGAATGAAACCAGCTGTTAATCTAATAATAATTTGTGCATGTAATCTGCATTTGATTTTATGTTTCTCTGACAATCATTGATTATCAATTATGCTTTTAATATTTGACATTTTCTTAACAGTGTATCTAGCTATTGATTGATTGATTCTTTGTGAGACTTAATGTGTTTTTTTTCAATCTGAAGATGTTTAGCTTTCTTTAACTCCTCTCTTTAACCTATCAGTACCATCTCCTCTTCTCTCCCACTGTTAGCTAATGGCCCTTCTTATTTCTCTCAGAAAACAGAAGCAATCAGCAGATACCTTTTCATCCTTCCACTGTCAAACTTCCTTGGTCCCCATTTATACTATCTGCTCTTATGATGAAAGAACCCTTTGGGTTTTATCTTTCCTTGTTTCCTTGATCCCATTTCTTATTGCCTGTTCAAGATCATTCCTCATGGAATTGATTTTTCTCTTTCCTGTACCATCAATGTCTATGTCTGTTGGTGAATTCCTATCAGGTGCAAACATGTTGTAACATTCTCACACAACTAGTCCCAGCTCTCAAAGAATTTACACTTTAATTCTACATATAGGGGCAGAGTGTGATATTTCTCACTAAATATCCACATGACCTATCCTCAATTTGAGTGGGGTCAGTATTACTAATTCTTGCCAACTCTTAACTCTTTTGAGACAGATAAGAGTGTGTGGCCTCTCCATGGTCTGATCTCTCTCTCTCTCTCTCTCTCTTTCTCTTCATATTTCACCCCCCATTCTCCTATGCATTTAGCTGAAAGCAAAAAATTCTATTCTGAATGAATGAATCAATTCTATCAATTATCAGAGCAGAGGTGTGTTACTAAACATGTCTGCAAAGTGTTTCTGATTAATCAAACCTTTGAAAATATGTCACTGTGTTTGGGATGGTCATAGAGGCTAGAACTTTTTTAAAAATTTAAATTCTTTATTGTTTAAAGCAGGGGTCCTCAAACTTTTTAAACAGGGGGCCAGTTCACTGTCCCTCAGACCGTTGGAGGGCTGGACTATAGTTTAAAAAAAAACTATGAACAAATTCCTATGCACACTGCACATATCTTATTTTGAAGTAAAAAAACAAAATGGGAACAAATACAATATTTGTATTTGCATGTGGCCCGCGGGCCGTAGTTTGAGGACCCCTGGTTTAAAGTATTACATAAGTCTCCTTTTCCCGACATTGACCTCTCCCAGTTGCTCCCATCCCTCAGCACATGCCCTTATCCCCCTACTGTTTGTGTCCATTGGTTATGTTCATATGCCTGCATACAAGTCCTTTGGTTGATCTCTTACCCCCAACCCTCACTTTCTCTCTTAGATTGGATGGTCTGTTCGATTCTTCTATGTCTCTGGCTCTATTTTTGTTTATCAGTTTATGTTGTTCATTATATTCCACAAATGAATGAGATCATGTGATATGATCTCCAACTGGCTTATTTTGCTTAGCATAATGGTCTCCAGTTCCATCCATGCTGTTGCAAATGGTAAAAGTTCCTTCTTTTTCATAGCAACAAAGTATTCTATTATGTACACGTACCACAGTTTTTTAATCCACTCATCTGCTGATGGGCACTTAGGCTGTTTCCAAATCTTAGCCATTGTAAATTGTCCTGCTATGAACCTAGGGGTGCATAAATCCTTTCTGATTAGTGTTTCTGGTTTCCTGGGATATATTCCTAGAAGTGGGATTACTGGGGCAAATGCAAGTTTCCTTTTTAATTTTCGAGGAAACTCCATACTATTTTTCACAGTGGTTGCACCAGTCTGCATTCCCACCAGCAGTGCATGAGGGTTCCTTTTTCTCCACATCCTCGCCAACACTTGTTGTTTGTCGATTTGTTGATGATAGCCATTCTGACAGGGATGAGATGGTACCTCATTGTCATTTTGATTTGCCTCCCTCAGATGATTAGTGACTTTGAGCATGTTTTCATATGTCTCTTGGCTTTCTGTATGTCCTCTTTTGAAAGGTGTCTATTTAGGTCCTTTGCCATTTTTTGATTGGATTGTTTATCTTCCTTTTCTTAAGTTGTATGAGTTCCCCGTAAATTTTGGAGATTAGACCCTTATCAGAGATAACATTGGCAAATATGTTCTCCCATGCAGGAGGCTAGGACTTTTTAGACAACTCCATGTGTTCTGATTGTGGGTGATGACCAGAAAGGAAAACCTGCCTTCTCGCCTGTCTCACACCATGGCATTGAAGGAGCGCTACCCATCAGCCTCTTCTCTTTGGTGTTTATGTTCCTGGAGCCTGACAGTATTTCCATTTCACAGACTTCTCATAAGCAGAGAAAGCCAGAGCAAGAGAAGGTGATTAGAAGCAAAACCAGGAGAGAGAACAAAGGTGTTTGCTTGTGTCTGGAAGACTCACAAGGCCACAGACTTGGGGGGTAGGGGTGGGCCGGGAGAGTCTGAAGGCAAACTGGCCCAGTGACAGCAGTGACTGAATGATTCAGAAGTAAATCCATGCTAACCTGGGGTAAACGCCTAAAAGGAAACAACTGCCGGGGAAGGGACATTTTCATTCTCCATGAAAAACACTGGAAAGAGAACTTAAACATCCTCAGCATCTCAATCTTAGCACAAGGGTAGAACCTGGTCATCACATTAACACACTAAAGGTCACTTATTCAAATTTACCAATTCTCCCATAAAAGAAATGAAGATCTTATTGAAAAGAAGGAAGCTTCAGAGCTTTGTTTCAGCACTTGAAGGGACAACATGAGTGCTCTTTTAATTGCTTCCCATGTTTTTCCTGATGGATGTTAAATACTCATAATCAAGTCAAACCCATTTTTTTTCCTGTTGAGAAGTGCTCTCTATCTAAGCAATGACAGATAGTATTAGATGTAACATGCTTTACGAAGGTTGCCATGGTACGAGTTCATCTGTTTTTCACCTCCTATTTTTCCATAAATAACAGCGTGGAAGAGTGCAGAAAGTCCACATAGAATAGATGTCTGGGGCTAGAGCAATCACTCAGTGTTCTGCCATGCAGGAGAGCCACCAGGTTTTATGTTAATGCATTTCCTACTAAAAGCTCCTTCTTTCGCTCTCTCTTTCTGGTTTGGGTATCTCCAGTATTACCTTTGATTTTCAATATTAGACAGATGCAAGCATCAGCACCGAACACTGGCAGTTTGAATTGGTTTAATGAGATGGCAATGTGGTGTGTGTGTGTGTGTGTGTGTGCAGTTGAATTTCAGTAGCAGCTCACTCCTTGTGAATGCCGACTGTCTTAATTACCTCAGATTTAGTAGTCATCAGATTTTTACAATGGGACAATGGGTTTTCAAACACCGCTTTATTTTTCCTTTCCAGGATGGAAAACTCAGCCATTCCTTGTATGCCTACTGAAAATTTCTAACGCGTATGCATGGATTTCTTAAGCAATTCTCTCTTTTGGAGTGGGTCACTTTGAGGTGACATGAAAATGTCCCCTACCTCCTCTGAACAGAGCAACCTTTAATGTTCAGTTTAGAAAATGCCCATTTAGTGCCTGTTCTGTGTTCTGACATGTTCTGGGGAATCAGAGCTGATCAGGATGTGGTCCTTATCCTCCAGGAGTTGTTATTCTGCTGGCTCGTTTTCAGAACTTTAGTTTGGGTTTCGAAGGGTTTCTCTGCAGGCTGGAGAGATGGTGCCATGGGCAGATGCTTCCGTGTGCTTGTTGAAAGCTATGTAGGTGGAGTCCACAGGTCTGGGTGGCTTAGAAGGGAGTGAGCGTGACTGACTCAGTTACCCCACAGCAGGGTGGTGGGAGGGGCACTGTTCTTGCTTAGTTGGTCCTCAGTACTTATCGGGGACCAAGGCTGAGGTCAGAGCAGCAGGAGAGGCAGGCTTGTGGCCACAGTTATGTGTCTCTCGCTTAGAGGCTTCTGCTGCCTTTTAAGTCTAAGCAGCTCTGAAGTTTCTGCTCAACCCCATCATTTTTAGAGGGCCCTCATTCCTACCACCCCTCTGCTTTGGGATAACTGAGTCAGTCATGTGCTAGACTTAAAGAGCAGTTGTTGACTTGGGAAAACACAGTGCCTCTGTGATATATCCTGACACAAACATGCACTTTGAATATTCAGGGTCTTGGCCAACTGCCTGGCCTGTCACAGGGAAGTGATTAGAATAACACTTTATCTCAAAATATGGCACACAAGATATTGTTCAGTAAACTTTAAAACATGGTTTTGATTTTATTTTCATATAACAGGAAAAAAAAATTAGCCAGTACATCAATTCCACAGTAGAGGTTAAAGTTAATTTCCCCATGATAGATAATTTTAAGAAAAATGTAGATGTGTTTAAATAAAAATATTAAGTATAAATTGTTTATTATGTAGTCAGGAGAAACTGGCTGCTGTAACAAATAACTACTGAACCTCAAAGACTTAATTTAATAATGCTTTTTATGCATTCATATCACAATTCAATGTGAGTTGGCATCATTGCTCTGCTTAATGCGGTCATGGAAGCCCTAGTCCAGTGATGGCGAACCTTTTGAGCTCGACGTGTCAGCATTTTGAAAAACCCTAACTTAACTCTGGTGCTGTGTGACATATAGACATTTTTTGATATTTGCAACCATAGTAAGACAAAGACTTACATTTTTGACATTATTTTATATATTTAAATGCCCTTTAACAAAGGAAAATCAACCAAAAAAATGAGTTCGCGTGTCACCTCTGACACGTGTGTCATAGGTTCGCCATCACTGCGCCTAGTCTCTTTCCAACCACTGAGCCTCGGGGTCCTCCACTTAATCATCTGAACATGGTCCGGAGATGTGGTCATAGGGAGAGCTTGGCGGATTGCATAGGGAGTCATATGGGCCAGGTCTGGGGACCGAGGTTATCACTCCCACTACATCCCATTGGCCGGGTTCCCATCATGTGGCCGCACGACTTGAAGGGAGGCTGGAAACTAGTCTCGCTATGAAACAGTTTGCTGAACAACTAATCTCTGGTCCACATCATTTTAACAAAGTTATGAAGGCTAAGCATGAATGACTACCTTATGCAAATGCTGACGGAAGAGGAAAAGAATGAACTCTGGGGGTTTGGTTTTCAAATTTTAGTCATAACACTAATTTTTTATGTCTCAACACCGTCATTTATAAGACATAGGCACTTCACCCAGTTTCTCTGGGGCACAAAGGCTCTTCATGCCAAATAAGGTCACCCTCCTCAGGTGTTTTGGGGGCATGCTAGGAGCTCCTACAGGTTTAGTGTCATGCCCGATACTTGCCATGAGTAGGTGCTCACCATATGTGAATTCCTTCCCCCGGGATCCCTTTCCTCTTCAGTTTTCTCTTTAAAAATTTGGAAAGAGACCTTTGTCATAAAGACAACCTTGTCAGTAATTTAAGTGATGAAATACTCCCCCCCCCGGGGAGAAAGGCATCTTTTCTTTTCCTGTATTGACATGCTTTCCATTTCAATATCATATTTTAAATTATGCCCACATAAGAATTTTTAAATTATCAACTGTGTATATATTTTTAAAAAATATACAAACCAATTACATTTGATCAGGCTAGATTAAATCAAAGAGAGTTAAATTCAGACATCATTAAAAAAAAAAAACCATGTCTATTTGGTTGGCATTTTCTATGCAGGCTTTTCCTTTGACATTTAGTTAGAACAATGATATGACAAAGTCACATAAAGGAGGCAATTGCTCTTTAATTTTGCCTTCAACCTGAGGCAAGAATTTTTGAAGCCATTTCAGGTTTATAGGATTAAGTTTTACATTCATTTGCACATTTTCTTATTCACCCACAGTAATTAAATTCCCTTAACCCATTGAGAAGTCCCTACTGTAACTTATAAGGATCTCATCCTAAAATAGATTCTAAAACTAATGAAATGTAGCAAATCTATAACAGTAGCCAAATAATATTCTCCTCTCAATGAGCACAGGAAAATTCCATTTTATTGTGAATGGAGCAAGCCTATGACTAGTGGGTGGGAAATTAATCATAACACAAGCACCAGCAATTAATGCCTTCCATTTTCCCCACTGAGACATCTGCTGGGGAATTTGATCTCCCCTAACACAGAAATCTCATAGGTAACAGTGATACCCCAAGATTTCTGAGTCAGTTTAAAATTTCTGGTGGACTGAGAAATCATAGAAATGTGTGCTAATATTAATTAAAGGAGGGTGATGGAGGACATAGGTAATAATGTCAATAATTTTTTTTAAAAGCCACTCATTCACTTGGAACTTGCTAGACCCTGAGGGAGTGCTTCACAATTGGTAGAGGTAAGGTTTCAAATCTAGCTGGTTGACTCCAAAAGTTCTTACCGCTCTATTATCCTGACTCTGGAAACATTTTTTTGGAATCATAAAATCTGGAATTACAAAGAAGAATTCACCGTAGTGTTCTGCCTACTTCCTGTGAGACTCTAAAAAATTCAATTATTGTCTCTCATTTGGAAAACCAAGATTAAAACACTTGGAAAAATATAGTTTCCTATCTGTGTATGTTATTATGTGGACTACAGGTTCACTTAGGGCACTAGAGAAGCTGAATGGCTGAATGGTCTTTAAAAATAGATCATTTGGCTCAGATATAGTTCCTCTGTCTTAATGAACCAGGTCAAATGTTAGTGAGGTTGAACGCCATTTGGAATTCATTACATTTCATTCCACGAGTTATAGATTAATCTAACCTAATGATTACTGAGCACTGAAGTGGGAAAAAGCACATTCCAATGTTTCATAGGAGCTGCAAATATAAATAAGCTGTGGTCTTGGTCAACAGGAAATTCTTGACAGCAGGTGATAGAAATTTAAGAAGAAGGAGAAAAGGAGGAGAAGGAGAAGGAGGATAAATGGATTGGCTTCTCTAACTGCAAATCGAGGAGTATTCTTCCAAGTGGTGAATGATGCCATCAGGAGTTGGTTTCTCCTAATTTCTCAGCACTGCTATCCTTGAGTAGGGGGTCCTTGTAGATAAGATGGTGTCCTGTAGCTCTGAATTCAGAGCTTTCTAGTTTAAGAACTCCAGTGTAAAAGAAAAAAAATTTTTTTCTGAATAGTTGTGTACCAATCTCCAGTGTAATTCTCATCAGCCTAGATTGGGTAATAAGCCTACCCCTGAATCAATTCCTAAAATGAAGGGATGCCACACTCTCCTGGACCTGTACTAAGTTCTCTTGTACCCATTTGTGGCCAAGGAATGCCATCTGCAGCTACACCAGAACAGATGTAGAGAAGAGGTTGTTTCTTAAAGGGACATGAATTTAAGCAGAAAACTGGATGTCCACAATAGAGAGCATTTGACTGGGCCATGAAGGAAATGCAGGGTGTGGACATATAGAGAGGAGGATGGGAAATATTCCAGGTGGAGAATTCAGCATTAATGTGATGGTTAATTTTATGTGTCAACTTGACTGACCTAAAGAATTGCTGCTTAAACATTACTTCTGGGTGTACCTATGAGGGTGTTTCTGAAAGAGGTTAGCATTTGAATCTGTAGACCAAGTAAAGTCTACCCTCACCAATGTGGGTGGGCATTATCCAATCCATTGTGGACCATGTAGAACAAAAAAGCGGAGGAAGAGAGAACTGAGATGGGACATCCATCATCCCCTGCCCTTAGACATTGGTGCTCCTGGTTCTTAGGCCTTTGGACTCAGATTGAATTATATCATTGGGTTTCTTGGTTCTCCATTTTACAGATGGCAGATTATAGGCCTTCTTGGCCTCTATAATCATGTCAGTTAATTCCTTTAATAAATCTCCTCCTATTGATTATGCTTTTCTGAAGAACCACAACTAATACAACAAATAGTGACACAAACATAGGAAATTTAGTTTTATTGAAGACATAGATTACATAAGGAGGTTTAGTGGGTGATAGGGTGGGGTCATATAGTGGAGGGTTTTGGATTCCAAAATAAGAACTTGGTCATATTTGGGAACAGACATATGAAATAAGATATTTCTCATTACTTTAGAGCCAACACATAGAGAGCCTGGTACAGGGGTCTTCAAACTACGGCCCGCGGGCCACATGCAAATACAAATATTGTATTTGTTCCTGTTTTGTTTTTTTACTTCAAAATAAGATATGTGCAGTGTGCATAGGAATTTGTTCATAGTTTTTTTTAAACTATAGTCCGGCCCTCCAACGGTCTGAGGGACAGTGAACTGGCCCCCTGTTTAAAAAGTTTGAGGACCCCTGGCCTAGTATATAGCTGGGTCTCATTAATTAATTGCTGAAGGAACATCAATTTTATCACCAACTAGTGACCCATCGCATGAAATCGTGCAAGACCCGGGACCCCTCCCCCCTTTCCTCCCCCCTTGGGATCGCCCCAAGTCCTGGAGTGCCACCCCAATGCCCTACCTCCAGGTCATGTGGAGCAGCTGCCGGCCCCACTCCCACTGTGCATGCTGCCATCTTGTGATGGCGTTGTGGCATGAGGGTTAATTTGCATATTGCCTCTTTATTATATAGGATGTCTAATGATAGTTCACTCTGTTGGATGCTTCTATACATCAGACACTATGAAAAGTGCTTTGTAGGTATCTCATGGGTCATCAAGAAATCATATGAGGGAAATATTTTGTGTATTCATTTTATAGATAAGGACTGTGACATTATAAAGGTCAGGTGGTAGAACCAGGGCTTAAACTGAGGTCTATGCATTCAATTCACGTACTTACATCACAGCAGTGTGCCTCCATGTAATTTGTGCAACACCTGAAAGAATGTCAAGATCCTGGCATATATACACTGTGTTACTTGGGCCTTACTCACTATAATGTATTTCCAGGAGGTAGATATTATCATTTCCATTTTACAGCTGATAAAATGAAATTATGAGAGGACAAGTAACTCAACCAGAATCTCAGAACCAGTAAATTGAGGTGATTGACTTATATCCAGCAACTCTGTGTCCAAAATCTATTCACTTTTCCCCATACCAATCAGTTTCCCAGCAGCTACCAGGCCATCAAATGATCATTGTGAGGAAGATGATCTATTGGGTTTGTGTTTGTGCACCAACCCTAACATTCGGAGATTCTAATAGCCAACAAAATATTAAACATGCAGGGACCTTGTCTCATTTCTTTCAAATATTACAAAATGTGAGCCATGCAGGCTGAAAATGTCAAGGTCACAGGGATAAGATCATGATTTTAGTTGATGTGTTACTATTTAAATATCATGAAAATGGGTCTCGGTTAGCTTTCTTTGTGTTGTTTTCTTCTTCATGCAAATATCCACATATTCTCTGCATTAGAGATCCTTGTACATTCCACTGAACATCAAGTATGAACTGGCCTATTCAGGGAGAGCCACCAGAGGCACTTGGCAAAGTCACTGGCTTGTAAACTGCTTTAAGTTTATAAGTCAACATATGCAAATATGACATATTCAAAGCATCTCATAGGATCAAACCCCTGAATAAATTAGGGATGGAGATACTGACCTATTTTTGTTTCATTTGACTGAGAAAGTCAAAAAAGAACAATTTGAACTTGGTGCATCCACTCCTAGGATGGTTACAATGAGGTGATAACATGACAATTACCATGATAAAAACAACAACTAACAAAACACATCAGTTAAAGGCTTATTGTGTTCCAGGCACTATAGCAACTAGTGTATATGAGAATCTGCCTTTTAGTGTGGTGACTTGACTGCTTTTGCTTTTAGGTCATAGGTCTCCTTTCTCTGGGAGAAAGAATTTTGTGGTTTTTTAAATTTTATTGACACAAGACAAACTCACATCTACTATTCTTGACAAGGACCCAACTGACTGAAGTTATTCCAATGCCCATGCTACTGATGGCAGTATTAAGTCATCTGTTTAGTGATTTATATTGGACATATATTCTGTGTCCCTGAAAATATTAAATATTTTTTTCAAAATTGTGTTTTAAATTCTTCTATGTCTATTATTTTTTGTTTTAGGACAATTTTTTCATGTTTCTTTGGCTAAGCATTTGCTCCCAGGAGATCAGAGTGGAAGGCAGACCACACATGAGGGACATGTTGGCTTGATCTTTTCCTCACCTGGCATTAAAGGAAAGGCTGAGAAAAATATTTGGGATCAGCTTGCACAGAACAGTCCTGGCAGGGCCACTGATATCTGACAGACAGAGTTGACTAACCCTAAATTAATAAGTATTTTAGAAATAGACTGCTAGATCATGGTGATTACCAGACCCTGGGACCAGATAACACCTTGTTGGTGGGGATGGAATTTCCAGGGATGGGAAAGGATATTGTCCCTGCCAGGAGTTGTGGGGGGAGTCTAGACCCAAGCCAGGATATGTGATGGAACTTAAATAAAAAGTAGAGAGGTAGCACTTAATACATTCTATTTTATCCTTTCTCTCTGAGGCTGGTAGGGTCAGAGGGCGTGGTGATTAGGTGGGACAGTTAAATTTGTGGAGATGGACATTAATTCCAAGTGGAGTTGTGCTAGGAATTATGCAAAAATTCAGGGGCAGATTTGGGTTTGAGTAGCCACTTCTACTGAAAGAGTAGTTGCTTCTAGGTAGCCATTAAATAAATAACATAGGGAAAATTAATGATTCAGCTGTCTCTCTAAGAGAGAAAATTTGACAAATCAATTGTTGAAAGAGGTCAGTCTCCATCCAAGATGAAGAGAATAATAATAACAGGGATATAGACAAACCTTTGTTGTACATTCATTGAAGTGCTGTGTTTCATTCACTACGGTAAGCCCTAGCTTCAAGCCAAATGACTTCTAGTCTGTGAGATGCTCACACTTTGAGAGGCAGAGAAGAACTGGGACTAAATATGGGAACAGAAGATTCACACCTCCCTTCTCACCAAGAGAGCTACCAATTTTTGAAGGTGTAATTTCACATACTGGTCAACGTACTGTTGAATTCTGAGTTCTTCTCCTGGTTTCTTTGGATTTCTTTCTCTGGACAAGGATTTTACAGCTGAAATCATATAAGTTAAATGTGAGTGCTGGGTACTATACTTGCATTATCTTATTTAATCTTTCTAACAATCTTACAAGGTAGATAGGTAGCAGCTATCATTTTCCTCATGTTATACCTAGATAAGCAGGATAGTGAGGTTGAGAGACTTGCCCAAAGTCATATGGAAACAAGTGGGGTGTCTGACACTTAGGTCCCAGGAGGTGGAAGGTAAAAATAACAGCACAAGCTCCGTGTCCTTTGCCCATGTCCAAGGCTATAATTCATTGTCAGAGTTTCATGACTTCTTGGTGGGACTACTGGAAAAACCCACCAGTTGGTTTTATTGGCTAAATTCTCTAATCCATTCTCCGTCATTTTTTCTTTTCTATCTTGTTCATCCTCTGCTATAGATTGATGTTTGTGTTCCTCCAAAATTCGTATGTTTAAACTGATTCTGCAGTGTGATAGTATTAGGAGGTAGGGCCTCTGGGGCAGGAATCAAGTCAGGGGGCAGAATTCTCATGAATGGGATTAGTGCCTACGAAAGAGACCCCAGAGAGCTCCCTTGCCACTCCTGCCATGAGGGCACAGTGAGAAGACAGCCTTCTGTGAACCAGGAAGTGGTTCCTCACCAGACACTGAATCTGCCAGTGCCTTGATCTTGGACTTCCCATTGTCCAAAAGTATGAGAAATAAATGTCTGGTGTTCTAAGTCTATGATATTCTTTTACAGCACCCAGAACAGAATAAGATAGCCTCCAAAATGGCTCCCATTCATATTTAAATGCTTATTATCCTAAAGCATAATAGCCCCTTTCACATCTTTTTTGCCTTTACATCTCTTGCCCTTGTTGCCTAGGGCAGTGGTCAGCAAACTCATTAGTCAACAGAGCCAAATATCAACAGTACAACAATTGAAATTTCTTTTGAGAGCCAAATTTTTTAAACTTAAGCTACATAGGTAGGTACATTGTTGTAAACTTAATTAGGGTACTCCTAAGCTGGCCTTTGCTAAAAACGTCCTCAATCTGATTGAGGTACGTTTGCTGAGGTCGACCCCTTCCAACTCTCCCATCCACACTAGTCTTGTATACTTGTTTCATCTGTCTCCTTTCATTCATCCTCTCTATATGTCCAAACCATCTCAACATACCTTTCTCAAACCTCGACACAACATCTTCTTTCACTCCACAACGTTCCCTAAAATTAACTTAATAAACTTTACTTAAAGTTTTAAGGCAACTTCGCACTGTACGTGTGCGCCCACACGTGGCATTTTGTGGAAGAGCCACACTCAAGGGGCCAAAGAGCCACATGTGGCTCGCGAGCCGCAGTTTGCCAACCACTGGCCTAGGGTATCCTCATCTCTCAAAAAATCAGGCCAGCATTAAGTCTTCCAGGTAAACAGCATAGCAGAGTGGTTAAAATCATGGGCCCTGACTCAGCCATTTAGCATCTTTGGGAATTTACTAAGCTCTAATTTTTGTTCTCATCTCTAAAATGGAGCCAGCACTATTACCTACATTATAGGATTATTAAAAGTCTTAAACATAAAAGGCTTTGCATAGTGTGTGCTGAATAAATATTGCTAGTCTCCAGGAAGACACCCCTGATTCTTCAAGTATAATTTATCACCTTTTCAGATGGGCTATAGAGAAGATATTATTCATATCTCTCTTATAGACTTCATTTTACCTTGCAATTATCTGTCTAAATATCTCTTCTTGTACCACCCTATTTCCCATCAATAATAGCATAAAAGCCGTCTGCCTCAAGCTCTGCCTTCTTGAAACTCTAGGCTATAGCAGTTGGGACCAGAGAAAGTCCTAGAAAGCAGACCCGAAGAACCTGTTTTGGAGCTGGGTTACTTGATGTTTGGATGGCAAAGTGGAGCCTGTACTGGTGGTGATTCATTGAGTAGGAACCCCTGGCAGGCAGTGGCATTCCTGTTACTGGTGTTTTCACCTCCTGGGGTCATTCAGATGAAGTATTAGGAGTAGGTGAGACGTTATTTTACGCAAAGGCTCTGCTGAATAAACAGTATGGGAAAAATGATACTTACCAGGACACTGGAATGGATTAATTGCATTGCGACCCTTGGTGAAAGAAAATGACGGACTCAGAGCCGTGAGCTGCTTGAAGCCTGCTGTGCCAGTAAGAGGGGATTGCGGCTGACTTGCAGAGCAGTGGTGTAGGGTGTGGCTGGGGAATGGCCTATGCAGACAAGCAGGAGGCAGAGTGCACAGTAGACCCAGTGCGCAGCCTCTGGCATGTTTCCTCCGTTAGGACCTCGATAGAAAAAGAGGAGGGGCCTCAAAACTAGCCAGGGAACCACTGGGTAGAGGAGCCTGAGGCTCTTGACCCCTGGGGTTCCTTCAACTGTCTCACAGGAAGGAGCAGGCCCCTTCCTCTTGCCAGAGGAGAGCAGCCTGTCTTTGCCTGGAGACCATGTGAGGCTCTCCCCTGAGACAGGACCTCACAGAGCCCAGTTTTAAATTAAACTCCATCATTGGTCTGTATGTATAAGAAAAACAGTGTATGTAGGGTTCTGTGCCATCCACGGTGTCAGGCCTCCACGGGAAGCCCTGCACCGTATCCCCTGCACGTAAGGCTGCTGTGTAAAAATCAATGTGAAAATATAAATGTATATTTATTTATTCCCTGGCAGTGGCAAGTGGCTTGGCTGGAAGGAGGTTTTCTACGCTCAGGGGGAACCGGTGGTTGGACCTGTGATGTCAGCTGGCCTGTCTCCAGCGCTGCTTGCGGCAGCCTCCAGGTGACCTATCGGCAACGCTATCATACAATAATTTCCAAACCATAAAATAAGGGTTCTCTTTATTTTACAAGTTCCCTTCTAACCTAACCGCCCTTTAACCATATTCAATCTTGGTTGTTCCTAAGATGTGCTTTTTAAACTAAAAAGGAAACTAACCATCCATGTTTCTTAGTTAAGATCACAGGGAGCCAAAAATAAACTACAGGTATCAGTTAATTTTGATTCTTTCTTGCTATGAAATACATTAACTACATTAAAACAAAACAAAATGAAACAAAACAACAACATAGAAAAAACACCAGCTTGCATGAGTAGAGGAAATCTCCAAGAAATTTATATGTTGAAAGGGGAAAAATAAGTAAAAAGGAAAAATTCAGAATGCTGTGAGGACTAAGATCCCTTTAGCATAAATAAAAAATTTGGCTATACAGTAACATTAAATGATTTCATTAATTGGTTTAATACTTTTAAAGTATTTCAAACGGCCTGGCCCATGGTAGATGCTCTGTAAGTTCTAGCTTATATTTTATACACCGTCATGTCTTATACACGTATTTTAAGTTGGTTATTAATTATTAGTGGTGTTGTGGTAATGCTTGCGAAGAGGGTGATGGGTGTGGGTCATAGACAAGTTTTTACCTTTCATTCTGTTCCTCTGTGTATGGTTGTTTTTCTAATCAGATTCACAGGTTACACTCTTCTTCCTTTTTCTCTTTAAAGGCTCAGGGTTCATTTGGGCAAGGAGGTTATCAGCTATTTCTTGTTTTCTCCCTGAGACTTCTTCATTTTAAAATAAAAATAAATATGGATAATGACAAAATGAAAAAAAAAAACACACCCAGAAATTAAAAGGAGGAAAGGTTTATTCTGAATGTGAAACAAGAAAAATTGTGGGTTTGTATCAGATAAATCAGGTTCTGCTCACATGGGAACTTGAGTCAGTACAGTTAGCTTTTCTTGACTTTGCCTTCCCTATCTGTAAAATGACAGCTACTGTGCAGAATTGTTATGAGGAGTGAGTGAGGTAGTCCTTTCAATAGACCAGGAAAAACATCTGTATGTATATATCAGTATATGTGTGAGGGGTGATTTGCTCCAGGACAGAATTGTATGTGAGAGTAACAGAATGCAATATTTTGAATGCATAGGTTTGCAAGTTGGAAATTCCCAACAAACATCTCTTTCCTGTTTCTTTGTTGGAAAGACAAATAAAGAGAAAAGAGAAGACATTTTAAGTGTAGGGACACATTCTACGCTCATGCTTTGCCTGAAATTCTAGTCTTGTGACACTTTCTTTCTCATGGACGCGCCGTTCGTTCCCCAAGTCCCTAAGTGTTCTTGTGCCACTCAGCGTAATTGGCTCATTAGGCGGCAGTGTTGCCCCTCATCCCGCACCCACATCTCCCCAGTTATGCCGGACAGAGAGATACAGAGCTCTCTATTCAGGGACCGCACAGCTCGCTATTTTTTGCATTTCTCTAAGTCAAAGGAGAGGACACAAAAGGATGTTTTCCTGAGTTAATTGGCTGTACACTCTCATCCTGAACTGATGGGTATGGAAGCCTTTCAAGGCATGTTAATACTGCCCCCATGTGGTCAAATTTAGAAAGTTCCTCCCGAATCTTTCAGTCAGAGAGGAAAACCATAGTCCACAAAGTATGGCCACAAACAGGCTTAAAGACCTTTGTAGTGTGTTGGCTTCGTAGGAAAAACTACTGTGATTGTTTAGATGGAACCGTTAATTAAGTCTTGCACAGGGAGGGTGAGTGTCCTTGATTTTGGAGTTAGCTGCTAATTGCCCCAGTGGTGTCACTACAGTTTTTTAAAAAAATATTTTGTTTTATTGCTTAAAGTATTACAAAGAGTATTACATATGTCTCCTCCCTCCCCCGCCCCCCCTTAATTAGAGTTTTAAAATTCGGATTCTTTGAGGTTTCTGCTCTGGAAAGTCAGGGTGAAAATCCCTTCCCTCCCTATATCATGGGGTTTGTGAAATAGAGTAAAACTGGCTTTAAGTGCTTTGAAATTCTGAATGTGATGTTGTATGAGAACGTGTGGGAGCAAAGGGGAATTTACCAGCAAAAGCATGGTCCCTTGAATGCTGTCCCTGTTTAGGACATGCGCTGAACCAAGTTTTTAAATTTCCTGAGTCCTTGCTTCCTTGTTCTGAAGAAGTGCCGTGAATGGTACTCCATATGCTTGCCTTACACTGGACTTTATATGACCTGTTATTGAAAATTGCTGTATAGAATGTAAAATGCAATATTAATCTTAGCTTGCATAATTATTAAATATTTGACAATAAACTTCTGAGCCCCTCTGGTGAAGAGTCCCCCTGCTTCTAGCTTGCTCACTGACTTTTTAGGTAAAATTGGACAAGGCAGGTGTCCAGGTCGGAGGGCATCCATTTTCTCATCTCTCACATGTGAAAAATAGCTTTACTTTGCTCATCACTTTGCAAATATTATTGCCACCAGCCTTTTGGGGAGAAATTGTAAAGACTGTGTTGAGCGTGTTATTGGTATATGCTTTTCCTTTCATGCCAATTACAAGCACTTTTTTTCCTTCTATTAACCCTTAATAGGGTCATCCACAGGTCACAGATTCACTTCAAAGTAAATACATAATCCCTATGAAGTCATGCCTCATTTACTCTAAGTTCTGGAGCAACGGTTCTCAACCTGTGGGTCGTGACCCCTTTGGCGACACTTTCACAGGGGTTGCCTAAGACCATCCTGCATATCAGATATTTACATTACGATTCATGACAGTAGCAACATTACAGTTATGAAGTAGCAATGAAAATAATTTTATGGTTGGGTCACAACATAAGGAACTGTATTTAAAGGGCCAGAAGGTTGAGAACCACTGTAATCTGGAGGCAAGAGCTAAGATCTCCCTAGCCCTGAGGCCTGGAGAGCTGAACGTCTTCAGCTGGAGAATACAGCGTTGCTTCCTTGTGGCAGGTGGCGCTTCACACAAATGCACGCCTGCAGATCCCTGGCTTTATTGTGCCCTGTCCAAATGCATTTGCTGAGTTAATTGGATGAAGAGAGTGAATAATTTACAAAGAAAATTCTCCATCCTCCCTCTAACATTAGCAACAAGAGCACGCTCTGTTTTCCTTTCCCCGTTTCTCCATTGAAAGGATGGTTCGTAACTGAGGTCATGCTACGTAGAATAGAACCTCCCCTGAGTCTCGTATGATGACAGCCACCCACCTGTACACACCTCTCTGGCAGCTCTTCACTGACTGGTGGATCAGCACAGCGGACGGTGGGGCATCTGTGCTGCTGGGGCCCTGAGCGCAGCTTGGCTTTAAGAGGATGGAAGAAACGTTT
Source organism: Myotis yumanensis (assembly GCF_028538775.1). NCBI lineage: Eukaryota > Metazoa > Chordata > Mammalia > Chiroptera > Vespertilionidae > Myotis > Myotis yumanensis. Next base: position 230,779,852 of record NW_027223752.1, on the reverse strand, counting down.
ACACACACACATTATTTCTGCAAGAATAAACTGAGACCTTAAAAGAGTTTAGCTTAGGGAGGTGAGAATGTGAGTGGATAGTTGTGGGAGGATTGGGGCACATCCATTGCTACTTTTCAAGTTTAATGCTGTTTATCTTACGATGAACATGTGACTGTATATCACTTATCCTATACTAGAGGCCCGTTGCATGAAGAGATTCGTGCAATAGGCCTTCCCTTCCCCCGGCTGCCGGCACCGGTTTTCCTCCGGCACCAGGGACCCAGGCCTTCGCTCCAGCCGCTTGCTCTGGCTGCAGCAGAGAAGCCAAGACTCTTCAGCCTTCAGTCTTCACTGCTCCGGCTGGAGCCTTCAGTCTTCAGGCCAGAGCCTTCAGTCTTTGCTCTGCACCTGCGTAAGCCATCTTTGTTGGGTTAATTTGCATATCATCCTGATTGGTTGGTGGGTGTAGTGGAGTGACACCAATTTGCATGTTTCTCTTTTATTAGTGTAGATAATAAAAGGCTAGTATGCAAATAGACTGAATGGCAGAACAACTGGAACAACCGAACAACTGGTCGCTATGATGTGTGCTGACCACCAGGGGGCATGCACAGAACAGGGCAGGTGTCAGCCACAGCGGAATGGTGGAGCAGGTGAGTGGGGGTGCCAGACCAAGGTGGGGCACTGGTTGCTGTCATTGGAGCGAGCCTCTGGTGGTTACTGAAAATTCTTTGCTCCTGTGTGCCGTGGTCCCACCCAGTGCTTGCACCTGCTGCCAGCACCGGCCCCGCTCGCACCCACAGCCAGTGTTGGAGCCACTGATCCCACCTGCTGCTGGTGCCAAGCACCGGTCCCGATTACTTGGCACCATCAGTGGGTGAGAACGGTGGCTGCTGGCCCCGATAGCCCCTGAGGGCTTCTCCACCTCCCCCTGCTCCTGAGGGGCAATCGGAGCAGCTGCTCACACCACTGATGGTGCTGCCCCTGCTCACACCCACTGATGGTGCTGGCCCCAATTGCTCCATGCTGTCTGGGTGTGAGCAGGCCGGCACCTCCAGCACATGGGAGCAGCGGTGGGAGCAGGGCTGCTGGCAGACAAGGGACCAGGGGGGTGGTGTGTGTGTGTGTGGGGGGGGGGGTTGGGTCATGGTGGGAGGGGCCAGGTGGGGGCACAGAGGATGGGCTAAGTAAGACCTGCCCAAGTGCCTATCACAGCCTTGCGGTCCACAGTTCCTTTCAAGGTGCACAAATTCATGCACTGAGCCCCTAGTATATTATACAAAGGATACCATGTACATATTAAACAGAATGGTGGAGTTCTATATGTACAGAGAGCACAGGCATTTCAAGATACTGTCAATGAAAAAATGAAGTTGCAGAATAATACATGTAGAGATATTTATACATAATAGGTATGCAAGTATATATTTAGAAAACTATGAGTCTATAAAACCATATAGTTAAAATTATCTACAGAAAACATAGATAGCATTAAATTTTTTTTATTCCATATTCCCACTTTTTTTTATTAGGTTTTTATAACAAACATGCATTTATAGATTACTTACATAATTGGATATTTTTGTACAGATCGATCAGATTGGGTGATTGTTTCCTGGCTGGTGAAATATATCCATTTGGGCTTTTTTGACAGTCTCTGCCCAGGCCTCCTTCACTCCAGGCTGGGCCTACTTACCCAGGGCTGGATAGGGGTCCTGCATTGTCCAACCATACCATTCTGAGATAAATGTTTACTAAATGGATGGATAAATGAGAGGAAGAAGGGAAGGGTAAATATTCAGAAGAGAGGTGGTCTGATTAGAGCTTAATAGAGAACAAAGGTGTATGAATTTTATTCAGCTCTAAGGAAGAAAGGATTCCAGTCCCATAGAGGCAGATCTCCATAGGGGGCAAGGATTTTTCACTGGGTTTGCCATGTTGTTCTTATAATCTCTTTTATATACACCAGAAAAGACAATTAAGACATATTCATAAGTAAAAATTAAAATCCCATGTATAATAATAAAAATTTTCATGTGTGGGAGCAAATTAAAGAATTGTGTAGGAACTACGTAAAGGAAACCACGAGAATTTACTAAAGGACATGAAAAAGTATTGCAATAAATAAGAGGCATTCAACATTACTGGGTGGGAATACACAATAATGAAATGATGCTAATTATCCATAACTTTATTTGATGGAATTACAGTGAAAATTCCAATAGAGTTGCTTCCTTCCCTTTTCTTCCCTCTCCTTCCCTTCCCTGCCCCCTCCCTTCCCTTCTTTTCTACACTGGCATTTTATTTTTTAGATTCTTCAGTGCCTAGCTCTCCCCAGGTTCAGAAATTTTGCATCTTATCTTTTTTATACAGAATTTCTCTTTTATGAGATCTTCAGGAGGCTGCCTCTTTCTGTCAACACAAATCTCACTCCACATATCACTATCTCTAAGAAATCTCTGAACCACACAACTTGAAATAACTTATAATTCACTCTCTATTACATTACCCACTGTCTTCCTTATCACCCATGCCATAATCTAAAAATCTGTGTGTATATTTGTTCATGCATATTATTTATTTTTTCCCCACTAGAAAGTAAACTCATGAGAGCAAGGGCATTCTCTGACTTAATTCCACTACATTTATTCCCCCCTAAAATAATGCCAGGCACAAGGAAGGACAAGTTGCTTAACTTTTCCCGGCCTCAACTTCCTCATCTGTAAAATGGGGATAAGGAGAGGACCAAAATTATAGGTTTCTCCTGACTAATAAATGAGTTAATAGATAATGATACCTTAAAACATTGTCTGGCCTACAGTAAACTCTCAATAAATGTGAGCTGTTATCTTTTATTAGCTCTACAACATTATTTTCATATCTGAAGTCCTGACATAGAGGCTCCTTTACTCATGAGCATCAGGTTTCTGAAAGGCTTTTCATAATTTATTTGCTTGTAAGTCTGAGGTGACTCTCTAAGGTTAGTGTGAGTGCCTTGGTGTGACGTTTGGTTTCACAAGAGAACTGTGCAGGTTGATGGTATTAGTTTTGATGATGTCATCTGAAAAAATAGTATTATTAATTTTCTTACCCACTATTGTTTAAATTTTTCTTCTTTTTACTATCAAAATTTTAGGGCTTGTCTTTTAAGCACTTTTGCTGCATTTTAAAGCAGACATCAGCATAACCACATGACTGGAGATGGGCTCTGTGGCGGCTGGCATAGTTGAAGGCTTTGCTCCAGCAAATAACTGTTCCTATCTATTTATTTACTGCTACGCACCTTGTACCAGGCACTGTTGTAGTCTCAGGGAATGATGCAGTGAACAGGGCAGACTGGTTCCTGTCGCTTATAATTTACATTTTTGTGCTCATGGAAGGGCACATATTAATAATTTTATGTAGAAGACTGTGCATTTCCAGATGGGATTTGGCTGTTTAAAGATTCTGCATCTCACTGTCTGCTAGGATTGTTTCCTCTTTAGTAGAACACCACCCTTGCTTTCAGCATTAGATATGGATGAGCCATATGCTAAGTGGTTTGACATTTCAGTCTGATTTAAACCGATTGACGTTGACAGCTTCATGCCAAAGCGTGTTAATTCTTAATCAGAAACAATATCCCCTTGGACCAATGAATGTATTTAGCATTAATTGGCGGTGGCTGCCTTCAGGCTTTCTATAGGGAGCTATGGACAGAAAGCAAGACTCATTTTAAGGGAAAATGTGTATTTTTGAAGCATCCATGCAAAAGACAATTTACTATCCCTTTGTATAATCTATAGTGTATTCACTGACCATTCGTGCCTTCATTCCAGGAGCATTCAAGAGCACTCACACGCATACTGGGGGCTCTGAGGATACAAGGACATTGTGGCCTTCACGGAATTCATGGTCTGGTGGTGGAATCATATAAGGAAACACATAATTAGATCTGTTCCTTTATGATCTACAAGATGATATGGTGCCACCTCCTTTGGTACAGTTGAACTAATTCTGTAGGAGATGGCTAGATGTTTGGCACAGGAACTAGAAATTGATGTCTCTGAATAGAGTGGCCCCCCCTTATCTGCAGGGATAAGTTCCAAAGCTCCCAGTGGGTGCCTGAAACCATGGATAGTATCAAACACTATATGCTTTCTTTTTTCCTGTGCCATACACACCTCTAATAAAGCCTAATTTATACGTTAGGCAGTTTCAAGGATGGGAGATTTGTTCTCACTATAGATCTTAGCAACCTCAGCATACAATTGTTTTTCTTGTCAATAACTTTTACCTTTTCACTTACAAACGCACTTTGCATTCTTTCCAGCATATCCGAGTTGCTAATATCACTACTCTTGTGCTTCAGGACTGTTATTTAGTAAAATAATGGCTACTTGAACACAAGGACTGTGATCCTACTGTAGGCGATCTGATAACTGATGGTTCCTCAGTGACCAGCGTGTGAGTAGCTTACACAGTGTGGGTCCTCAGTACAAAGGGAGGATTTGCATCCTGGGTGGGGGTGGGGTGGGGTGGAGCAGGGCAGCGTAAGATTTCATCATGCTACTCAGAAGGGCACGCAATTTAAAATGTGTGAATTGTTTATTTCTGGGATTTTTCATTTCATATTTTTGTGCCGTGATTGACTATGGGTAACTGAAACTATGTATTGGTGAAATCTTTGTTTATTCTATAATTCAAATTCTCTGTCAGGCCTCTCCCTATCAAGATATATTCAAAGGCCCTCTCCCATTGTCACAGGACTAAAAGAAAATGTAGATTTCATGGGAGAATGCAGCGGCCAACATGCACAGGAGAGGCACAGAGAACCCAGGGGGGAAGATTGCTGGATACCATGGTTCTCCCAGAAACCTGGGTGCTATCCTTGACTTCTCTCTGTTACTCACTACATCCAATCAGTCACCAAGATTTGCCAGTCTTCTCTCTCCTACACATATTTCTGGTATATAAATGTCTTTCTGGTCTACTTTTAATTAGTCTGGGTTGCAGCTTTGGCATCAGCGGCATTAAAATTCTCTCTGGTGATTCTAGGCATGGGAAAGTTTGAGAACCACCGGTTTGAAAATAAATCAGAATCTTCCAGGGTGAGGCTCAACCATGGATAGTTTACTAAGGCTTCCCAGATGACACCAATGTGCCCCCGCCCCATTTGAGAACCACTGCTGTAGTCCTATAGTAGCACATCTGTGACGTCAGTGTACATACACATCACCAGGGAACCTGTGGAAATGTGGGTCATGATTCAGTATGTCTAGGATGACACCCGAGATTCTGCATTGCTGCAAACCTCCCTGGGGATGCCCATGTTGCTGGTCTGAGGGCCACACTGTGAGCCACAAGTAGGGTCGAGTCCTGCAGGTACCTCAGAAATGGCCCATGTGCATCCCAACCACTGCCCCTCTGATTCACATGGCATGCTGCAGCCAGGGTGATCTTCCTATGATGATATCACTGCTCCCCTTAAACATCATCTTCTAGTTACTTCTGAAGTTCCAAACTTCATATAAAGCAGCGGTTCTCAACCTGTGGGTCTCGACCCCTTTGGGGATTGAACGACCCTTTCACAGGGGTCGCCTAAGACCATCGGAAAACACATGTATAATTACATATTGTTTTTGTGATTAATCACTATGCTTTAATTATGTTCAATTTGTAACAATGAAATTGGGGGTCACCACAACATGAGGAACTAACTGTATTAAAGGGTCGCAGCATTAGGAAGGTTGAGAACCACTGATATAAAGGTTTATAAGTCCCTCTAAATTCCTGCCCCAACTAACTCACCAGTTTTATTTCTAGTCACCCCCTCCACTGAACATTGCACCCATGTCTAGATGCCTAAATTTTAGGACGGCACCTTGCTCCCTCTGGCCTCTGGGGCTTGTGCATGCTGTTCCCTCAGCTGGAGCATCCTTTATCATATCCTGACAAAAGTTTGTTTACTGTAGCTTACATATCACCGCCTTTAACTCCTCTGCCCTGCCCCTTCTTCAGCCCGGCTCAGGGAAACCTTCAATACGCTCATAGTTATCCAACGATAATTTTCTAGTCACTTGTATGTCTCATTCATGAAGGGTAAGGAGTGTTTCCCTTATTCACTTAATTCCCTAGTACAGTATTTAACACATGGTAGATGTTCAGTAATTATTTATTAAATAGATGAGCAAGTACAGTAAATACTTATTAAATTAATAAACAAATGACATTAATATTTGGTGACTATTACAACTTTGGTAGAAATCCATTAGAAAATATTGTGAGTAAGGGCATAACATGGGCTAAGACTTACTAATAAGGCTTCATACAGAAAGTACATCACCTCACCAATGAAAATATGGGACCTTTCATGAGGTCCTTGGTTGCTGTGGAAAATGAAAGACTCTTCCCTTAACCATGTCCCATCCTGCCTCCCCCCACCCCCACCCCCTACACACTCAAACACACTCAATTAAGAATTATTTCTATCCCAGCCAGTGTGGGTTAGTGGTTGAGTGTCGACCTATGAATCAGGAGGTCACAGTTCCATTCCCTTGTCAGGGCACATGCCCAGGGTTGCGGGCTTGATCCCCAGTGTGGGGTGTGCAGGAGGCAGCTGATCAATTACTTTCTCTCATCAGTGATGTTTCTATTGTTCTCTCCTTCTATCTTCTTCTCTAAAATCAATACAAATATATTTAAAAAAAAGAATTATTTCTAGTTTTCATGTGTAAAGGAACTGGAGACCAATAACCGACTGATTGTTCTTCATAATTCCTTGTATATAGCATATCAAATAAACTTTATGTCCAAAACATCACTGCCAAGACCAATATTAAGTAGGTTTTCCCCTATGATTTCTTTTTTTTATTGTTTAAGGTATTACAAATATATCTCCTTTTTTTCCCCCATTGACCTTCCCCCAGCCTCCCCTACCCCCTGGCACATGCCTTCATCCCACCCCCACCCCCCACCCCCAGTGTCTGTGTCCATTGGTTGTGCTTATATGCATGCATACAAGTCCTTCGGTTGATCTCTTTCCACCCCCTACCCAATACTCCCCAGCCTTCCCACTGTAATTTGACAGTCTTTTCGATGCTTTACTCCCCTATGATTTCTTCTAGGAGTTTTATGAGTTCAGGTTTTACATTTAACTCTTTAATCCCTTTTGAGCTAATTTTTCTTGGTGGTATGAGTTGGGCTCCATTTTTATTCTTTTGCATGTGGATCCCCAGATTTTCGAACACCATTTATTGGACAGACTACCCTTTCCCCATTGTGTGTTCTTGGCACCTTTCTCAAAGATTACATATGTATAGGTTTATTTCTAGGCTTCATATTCTGCTTTATTGGTCCATATGTCTGTTTTTAAGCCAGTACCATAGTGTTTTGATTACTATAGCCTTGTAATATAGTTTGAAATTAGGAAGTTTGATGCCTCCAGCTTTGTTCTTTCTCAATATTGCTTAGGCAATTTTGGGTCTTTTGTGATTTTATACTAACTTTAGAATTTTTTTCCCATTTCTTTGGGAAAAATGCCTCTGGAATTTTGATAGGAATTCCATTGAATATTTAGATTGCTTTGGGTATTATGGACATTTTAACATTATTAATTCTTCCAACACAAAAACATGGGATAGTTTTATTTGTGCCTTCTTCGATTTTTTATTAATATCTTATAGTTTTCAGTGGAGAGTTCTGTCATCTCCCTCGTTAAATTTATTCCTAAGTATTTTGTTGTTTTTGACACTAATTTAAATGGGATTCTAAATGTAATTTTTTCAAGTAGTTTGATGTTAGTGTATAGAAAAGTACAGGCAGCAGAAGCAAAAATTAATAAGTGGGGCAATATTTTAAAAAGCTTCTGCACAGCAAATGAAGCAATCAACAATATTAAAAAAGGCAATCTATAAAATGGGATAAAACTTTTACAAAACATATATTCAACAATATCTAATATATATAAGGAACTCATATAACTCAATAACAAAAAATGGAGCAACCCCCCAAAAAAAATAATGGACAGGTAACCTGAAAAGACATTTTTCCAAAGAAGATATACAAATGGCCAATAGGTATAAGAAACAGTGCTCAACATCATTAATCAGCAGGAAAATGAAAATCAAAACCACAATTAGATATCACCTCATGCATGTTAAAATGGCTATTATCAAAAAGACAAGAGATAACTGTTGGCAAGGATATGGATAAAAACAATAAAAAACCTTTTTGTACACTGTTTGCGGGAATATAAGTTGGTAAGGAAAACAGTATGGAGGTGGTCAAAGGCACACATTTTCAGTTACAAGAGGAATTACTTCTGAGGATCTAATGTATAAAATTAATAATACTGTACTGTATACTTGAAATTGGCTAAGCGAGTAGATCTTTCCATGCACAATAATGGTAACTATGTGAAGTGATGAAAGTGTTGACGTAATTGTAGTAATCATTTCACAATGTATACATATATCAAATCCTCGCATTGTACAGTTTATTCTGTAATTACAGTTTATATTCAATATTATTTTGTATTGGTTTCAGGTATACAGCATAAATGGTTAGATAATCATACACTTTGCAAAGTGTTCCCCTCAATATTTCAAGTACCCACCTGGCACCATACATAGTTATTACAATATTATTGACTATACAGGATGTCCCAAAAATGTATACACACTTTGATTAGTTATTAATTCCAATGGGTTAAATCTGAAAAGAAAGAAACATTGGAACTAATGTTTATTCAAAATGTGTATACATTTTTGGGGGGGCACCCCATATTCCCTATGCGGTACTTTATATCTCATGACTATTTTGTAACTACCAATTTGTATTTCTTTTTTTTTTTTAATCTCACCTGAGGATATTTTTTCCATTGATTTTTAAAGTGAATGGAAGGGAGGGGAGAGACAGAGAGAAAGAAACATCGATGTGAGAGAGACACATTGCCTCCCGTAGGCGCCCTGACCAGGGCCAGGGATCGAGCCTGCAACTGAGGTAAGTGCTCTTGATCGATTGAACCCTGGACCCTTCAGTTCATGGGCTGGCATTTTAACCACTGAGCCAAACCGGTTAGGCCAATTTGTACTTCTTAATCCCTTCATCTTTTTCATGAAGCTCCCACCCACCTCTGGGCTCTGGCAGCCATCAGTCTGTTCTCGGCAACTGTGAGTCTGTACATTTTAAATGTATGCAATTTTATTTGTCAATTATACCTCAATAAAGCTGGAGAAAATCCCACATATGTAGGAGATATGCCAAGTTCTATAAAACCATCAATTGCAGTTCATTTGTTTCATACTTTATTATATTTTTGCAATAAAAGAATATTTGGAAAAAATTAAAAATTAACCTATGTAGGTTCTTTTCCTAGAGCTTGGCTTTAAGAATTGTTATGTTTTATTGTCATTTTTTTTTTGCATCATCATAAAAGCTTGAAATATGATTTATAAAACTCATTCATAGTCTATTGTATGTGTCTATATATGAACAGACACATATGCAAATGGAATATATCTGAATTGGATAAGTTCCCAATTGGATGGATGCCCAAAGTTGGAAAAAACAGTTTATCAGCTTCTTCCCCCAAAGAGCACATTTTCCAAACTCTTCTGGCCTCTGGGCTTCGAAGATTCTGATTCCTTAGCTAGAAAGTCTAGGAAAGAAATAATGTCACACTAAGCTGGAAGCTTTCAACCAATGGTCTAGGTCCATGGTCGGCAAACTGTGGCTCGCGAGCCACATGAGGCTCTTTAGCCCCTTGAGTGTGGCTCTTCCACAAAATACCATGTGCGGGTGCGCACGTACAGTGCGACTGAAACCTCGTGGCCCATGCGCAGAAGTCGGTTTTCAGCTTGGGCGAGTCTATTTTGAAGAAGTACTGTTGATATTTGGCTCTGTTGACTAATGAGTTTGCCGACCACTGGCTGGTAGTTAGTTACCTAAATAGTCTTCAGGGAACTAATTTCCTCCCTCCCTCCCTCCCTCCCTCCCTCCCTCCCTCCCTCCCTCCTTTCCTTCCTCCCTCCCTTCCTTCCTTCCTTCCTTCCTTCCTTCCTTCCTTCCTTCCTTCCTTCCTTCCTTCCTCTCTCTTTCCGTCCAACTGTTAGGGTGTTTATGAATCTCTAATGAGATAATTTATGTAATGTACTGCCTGACATCTATTCGGCCCTCAATAAAAAATAGCTGCTATGGTAATTCTTGTCTTAACAATGGTCCCATTTCTAGCCTCCTCCAGGATTTCCTTAGATATACTGCTCACAGAAACAACTGTTATAGAGTAAACTTTGGAAGGATGTGAAGTAAGAGCTTGATTATGCAAGTTCAAGAGCAGCATCAAAGCTGAGATGATGTTCGCTTCATTCAGAGCATGATGTAAGATTAAATTTGACTCCGAAGGTCTGTGATCTATGACCTTGAGAAGAAAAATCCTTTTAAGGAAAAGAGAAATACATCTTTTGGCTTTGATACAATCAGGAATTACCAAGAGAGTTGTCAATTTTGCCGTTTTCACCCTTAGGCACCCTGTGCTGAATGGAATATTCAGTTACTGCAGTAGTACCTACTTTAGTGGTGTTGTTATGCAGGTATATGGCTTTGTAAAAAATAGTAGCAGAGTGGCTATGGGTAAAATATCCTTTATACATTTCAATTTGCAGCTCATTTTGGGTCTTGAATAATATTTTAGGTGTGAGCAGTCAAGAAATCCATATGTGAATATTAGAAAAGATTTGTTGATATAAAAACAGAATATTTTCTTCTTTTAAAAATCTGGTTATAACAGCTGTTTATAGTGACAAGAGTAGAAAAACTTGGAGAATTTGTTGTCCCAAAATATTTTTTTTTCAGAATTTTAGAAAGGAAAAAAATAAATCAAAGAAATGATTTATGGAATAATAGTATGACAGAATGTCAATATTTCTTAGAACTATATCAAACTCTGAGAGCATTGTCAGATATCCCAGGAAGAGTTTTGTGTTATATAGTTTATTCAGAAATGAGTCTCTTATTCCTGGAGCCCATTTTCATAATATCAAAGGAAACTAGGAAAAGTGTATGAGCATGGTATCACTAATGACCAGGGATTTCCACAGACTCTTTAAAAGACAGAAAGTAGACAGGACGCGGGGAGTCGTGCTGCATAGGACACTTGTCACAAGATGTGAGGACCAGTTTGTCCCACACAGATCCCATCAGGTCTTGGCTAATTCTTAAGGATTACCAACAGGACATGTAGGGCTAAAACTGGCATGATAAATGGAAGAACTATTAATGGGACAATTGTACCAACTGGTGGCACCACCATCCTCTCCATTGCCTATGAAAACTGTGGTGGAGTTAGAAAGGTACTTGGTCACAATTTGGACCCTCAGACTTCTATCTTTTCCAAGGTGGATCTGTGCAGGCACTGAAGTTCTGAGCTGCCACTTGTGGAAGATTGCGATTCCGTTTGTTTTCCATCTGAAATACAGTCATATGTTGCTTAACAAGGGAATATGTTCTGAGAAGTGTATCATTAGGTGATTTTGTCATAGAGTGAACTTACACACACTTAGATAGTATAGCCTACTCCACACCTAGTCTTTATTGTACATCCTATCGCTTCTAGGCTACAAACCTGTATAGCATCTTACTGTACTGAGTACTATAGGTAATTGTAACACAATAGTATTTGTGTATCTAAACATAGAAAGCTACAGTAAAATGTGGTATAAAAGAAAAAATAATAAATGGTACATCTGTGTAGAGCAAGCATGTCAAACTTGCGGCCCATGGGCTGCATACCTCGTTTATTTGGCCCATGTTAGCCTCTGAGTTTGACATGCTTGGTGTAGAGCACTTATCTTGAATGGAGCTTGCAGGAAGGGAAGGTGCTCTGGGTGAGTCAGAGCAGGCCTAGGACATACTGTACACTAGCGTGGACTTTGTAAACACTGTTCTGTAAGCCCTTCTCCTGTTTCCTTCTGATAAGGTCAGAAATAGGACATGGGGCTGTAAGTGTTGCTCCACAATAAGGATGTGGGCTGAATTGATGACAAATATGGAGAAGAAACTGGCTGGGTAAAACATAGATCACCCTAATAGTGATTGTGAAGAGGGGGTCCAGGTTTGCCTGAGGATCAGTAGGAATAAGAAATCAAAATGAAGAGATAAAGGGACAGAGGGGATTCTCATGGCAATATGGTTTTGGCTATTGTAAGTTGGAGCAGTGGTCAGATTAAGGAACTTCGTGGAATTCATTTTTTAAAAAAGAGGGTGCTTAACATGGCATGAGTGTGAAATTGAGGACTGTATTTTGACTTTGGAGGTTGGCTTTTGTTTTCGTTGGCCTTGTCTGGCACAGAGGGCTCTGGCATTGAATTGAGGAAGAAGTAAACTTACCTGTGCTTTATATCATTACAACCTGAGAACATTCCCAACTACAGGGACAGACTGGCTCCATGTGACCGCAGAAAGCTTTCACTAACATGGCCCTTGATACTCAGTAAGGTGGCCTCTGTGGACCTGTGTCCTTGCACAGGACCTTGGGTCCTCAAATAGAACTTACAGCCATGTGCTCTGAGGACCCTGAGCGGGATGGGGATAGGGAGGGGGTGAGGGGAGGGCTCTGACACCCTCTGAATGTGGAGCGCTGGGGCCACTGTCCTCTGTGCAGAAACAGGCCAACAGCTGACTGACTGGGACATAACCTGTGCACTCAAAGCTGAGGTCTTGTGAGAGGGGATCTAGCTCCAAACCCCACAGATATTGTTCCCATCAGAGAAAAAAAAATCTTCCTAAACCATATGTGCCTCCATTTCTATAGGAAAGTCAGCTTTATTATACTCTTATGAGACCACTGTCGTATATGCTGTCCAATGTTGACCAAACATCATTATGTGGTGCATGACTGTACATATGCAAACACACACACACATATATGGGGGAGAGAGAGAGAGAGAGAAAGAGAGACAGAGAGAGAGAGAGAGAGAGAATTGTATAGGAGTACAGTTTAGGTACAGATATGCAGATATTAATTTATAAATCAGGTACATGTACTACTCTCATTGCTAATACACCTGGCTATCCTATTCATAGAGTGCAAGGATCATTGTTAATGACCATGGATATCAGAGTCTTCTTAATTATGTGAGATTTGGATAGCTGACTTCTACTAGATTTTGAGCTGATTATTTATTTTACTAATAACTTGTAATAATAGGAGGGATAACAGGTTATTTTTGTTGTTGTTTATTTGTGTTTATATTTTGGGCTTTACTTTTTAGTAATATCCTCAGTCAATGACATCATTGAAGGAAATTTTTTCAAGTTACTGCTCCACTCTATGAGTTAGAGTTGCAGATATCAATCTTCTTCTCTGAAAGCTGGCTTCCTCTGCTTCCAGGTGTGCTGGAGGATTTGTTTGCTCCTTTGTGATTAGATGTGGCCCTATGACTATTTATGGCCCATGTGACTGGGAAAAAGTGACATGTGCTACTTCTGCAGCAGAGGATGGAAATGCTGGTGTGAAACCTCCTATTCTTGCTGGTCACTGTTGTGACCAGGGACTTTTCAAATTTCAAAGTATAAATAGAAGTTACAATAATTTTATTTCCATTTCTGAGGAGTGAATTGTGACTGTGTAGGATAATTTAATCTTTGGAAAACAAATCTAAACAAAGTTATAGAATTAGAGGATGATTGGATTTCCTGTGGAAAACAGTAGAGGGCAGCAAGTTCTGTTTCCTGCTTACCATGGGCCTAATTCCCACAGATGAATGGTGACTCTTATGGGAGTCGAAGATTTTAAATTTATTTACTTATTGGCTTCTTTATTCTTTGTAACAAACCAAATAAAAAAATCAGAAGCTCTAATGCTACTCTATAGTGTAATAAGTGAGCCATAGTGTGCTGTAGTTAGAAATGCCATGGAGTCTTTGTCTTTTAACAAATTCATAAGCCATAATGTTAAAAAGACATACATTCTTCCAGGGAATAGTCACAAATCCTATTAGAACACAGATGTGGCTTGTCCAACTTTGAAAGAGGCAGTTTGTCTTGAGGAGCATATTGCAAAAGAAATGGCTCATCTCAGTGATTGTAAAGTAACCTGTGAGTTTCTGTTTGAGTGTGTTGACCTTTAGCTTAAGACAATTTCTTGTGGGGAATTGGTTTTCACGGGTCCCTCAGGAGGTCCCAAAGGTAGTCTCTGATACTGTGATTTTTGAGATAAGAAAAGTGGTATACATCTGGAAGGTAGTCAGTGTCTAAAAAGGGATTAAAAAAATGTGTTGAAAGGCATTTTTTAATGGTGTCCAGTCAATATAATGATTAAAGATAGAGATTGAAGTGGCTTATTACAATTATTCACCTATCGTTTATTCACAATGCATTTGCTGAGAGTTTACTTCATCTCCTACATGCTAGGTGCTGAATTGCAAAGGCAGAAAAGACTGGTTCTGTTCCGGAAGGTGCATAAACGGGTAGAGCAGACAGAAAATGCATCAATTATGGAAGACTGGAGAGCGAAGTATAGCAGCAGAGCTCTTTGTTTTGGGGAAGTGGGGAGAGATAAAGGGAAGCCTTGGAACATGAAAATACCTGCATATTCCAAGATTTACAGCTCCTTTTGTGCTAACTAGATGTGGCTGAGTTAAACTCACTAGCAGCCCAGAATCCTAAAACATGCCCTCATTAATATAACTCCCTATTCCCTTCCTCCAGTCTATCATTATATTATAACTAGAGGCCCGGTGCATGAAATTTGTGGATGGGGTAGTGGTAGAAGGGGTGTGTTCCTCAGCCTGACTTGCACCCTCTCCAATCCGGGAGCCCTCCTGGGATGTCCTACTGACGGCTTAGGCCCGCTCCCCATGGTTCTCTGCTCTCTGCAGGGCCTGCCTGCTCCACACCACAGCAACTGCCAAGCAGGCTGTGCTGGGTGCTGTCTGGGGGCTGCACTTGCCTGCTCCCTGATCGCCACAGTGATGGCCAAGCAGGCCATGCTGGGTGCTGCCTCCTCCCTGCTGTCAGTCTCCACGGAGGTGATGAGGTTAATTTGCATACTCACTTCTGATTGGCTGATGGGCATCGCAAAGTGATGGTCAATTTGTATATTTCTCTTTTATTAGTGTAGATTACTTGTTATGTATGTTTTTTCTTTCTGACTAAAGTGTGAACAGAGCAGGGTCATGTGTCACCATCTTTGTATCCCATCATGCTTTTAATACATGGTAAACGAGAAATACATGGAAAGGCTAAAGAATACATGTCACTTTGCTGAACAGGAGTCAGGAGGCCCTATTTCTAGATTGACTACCCCTCGCTAGCTGTGTGGCTTCTGACAAGGCACTGTGTGAATCCGCACCTTGGTTTCCTCATCTTAGACTAGATGCTCTATAAGATCCTTGAGACTGAGTTTGGATAAGCCTGTTCTTCTTCCTAATTAAGCTGTAGAGCTTCAACGAGGTTCAGAAATGAGTGTTGCTTTTATAACCTTTCAGGACAGGCAGCTTAGTGCTATTTAACACTGGAGTGTATGCTTTGAAGTCAGAAAGTCTTAATTTCCAATTCTGGCTCTGCCTAGCCTTCATCAAACTTAGCTTTTTTCTTTGTAACATGAAAAATATATATTCTCATTATATAGAGTTATTTGGAAGATGAAGTAAGGTAATGTAAAAAAATGGTGTCAAATATATTGCCCAGCACTTAGGCGTTAGAAAATGTTAGCTCTCTTCTCTAGTTTACATGAAGTTATTACTCAGTAGATATTTCTTTTGCCTTAGATATTAGCCCAAAGCAAAAGGAGTTGATAATTTAGGCAGACTCTGTAGTCTTCTCTCACTCTGGCTTCCCTGAGAGGAGAAAGCTGAAAGGGTTGACATCTTCATATTCACACACCCCTTCCTAATGCCAATTTTTCATTATGTATTTCACAAAACAAATTCACTGACCTTCTACTCTGTGACAGTCACTGTGTTAAATTCTTCAGTATAAGAAGTCTGCCTAATATACTGAGAAGGGAATGAACACAGTTTGAGATTCAGTTTTTTTGTAACTCAAATCAGGAAATATGCCCTGACAAATATCCATACGCTTTGGGAGATGTTGAGCTAGACTGTTTGAAATTGATTGTCATAGATATGACAACGGCATATATATGAGAGTAATTTTCTTCCCAGGTTCCTGTGACATCCACTTCACTAACCAATTCCTCCTCCTTGATCAAATACAAGTTATCTCCTCTGCCTATTGGGACATGACATTGTCAGGTACATATAACTACCTTCAATATCAGAGTTAAAGTGATACACACACAAGGAGAGGTGATAGACATATTCCTATAAAAATTCAGCAACAAAGAAGGTATCTGCAGTGGGCTCTTCCCTAAATCCTTACTACCCAGGGTTCAGGCAACATATGCTTTCTCAGGAGTTTGAGTATAAGTTAGAGCAGTGATTTTCAACCTTTTTCCTCTCATGATACCATAAACTAATTACTAAAATTCTGCACATACCAAAAAATATATTTTTTGCTGATCTGACAAAAAATAGGTATACTTTTGATTGATTTACAAAATATAATAATAATTACCTATCCTTTTTGCTCCAAAGTGACTTTTAAAAAAATCAAATACCTATAACTGTATATAAGGATTTCTAGTACCAAGAATTAACCAGTTCGATGCAACTTTATTATGAGATGTGACCAATAAGATGCAAGTCTATTATGTGACCTATATATTTATGGTCCAAGACAGGGTATTTACAATGGGTGGCTATTGTTGTGTTGGTTGTTGTCATTTTTTCATTTGACAATCTAAGGGTAAAGACTACGTAGTCAGGTATTGCATGTTTTAAAACTTCTTGTGGCACTCCAGTTGAAAATTGTTGAGTTAGAGCAAGGTCAGAGAAAAATCAGTAAATAACACTGTAGATTGGAAGTGGTATTGCTTTTATGATTTGTCACTTCTTATTAGTTTTTGATTTAGAAGCAAATGTTGTTAAAGAAGTTGTCTCTTTCTCTGTAGTTTCCTACTAGGTAAACATATTTATTGACTGCAAAGCCATTCTAACTGAACATTTGATAATTTCACACATGCCACAGCATTCCTCATTTTAAGTTAATCAAAATTTTAAATTAATCTGCTTTCTGAGCTGGTCTGTAGTATTTGCGCAAAGGACAAATATTTATCAGATATATGCTAAATTGAGGATTTTTTTTTTCAGGCCTATAACATACACAGAAAATGCAGCTTTAGGACTTCCTTGGATCAAAAGTCACATGGAATAGTTACTTGGTTCTTGCTGTGGACTGAATTATGTCCCCACAAAATTTATCTATTGAAGCTATAACCCTCAGTGTGATGGTGTTTAAAGATGAGGCTTTGAGGTTATAATTAGATTTAAATGAAGTCTGAGGACGGGGGCCCCATGATGGGATTAGTGTCCTAATATGAAAATATACCAGAGAGCTTATCACCAGAACATTAATATGCTGGCTCCCTGATCTCAAACTTCCAGCCTCCAGAACTGTGAGAACATGCATTTTTGTTGCTTAGGCCACCCAGTCTCGGGTATTTTGCCATGGAGTTCTGAGCTGGGGGATATAGTCACATCTTCCCTTCATGTACATATTTTAAATTTCAAATTTGGAAATTGAGCATGGCACTCTGTGGTTGAGTTACTTCCAGGGAGAATTATGGGCCAGCACTGCCATTTCTGTCCTGCTTCCCTGTTTACCTGAGCAAATGTGACTTGGTGTGTCCTGGAGGAGATGGGTGGAAACAGTACATCCTCTCCCCATGGCTGGAGTAGGATGGCTTCTCTTCAGAGTGGGTTTGAGACAGCTCTGAGCACTGTGCCAGGACTCAGCAGGATTCCACTAGAGGAAGATGCTGATTTCTCATAGCACATGGGCAGGTCCAGGGTTTGTTTGTCTCTCTCCTTCCCACCAAACTTTAGTCTCTAAACTAAAACAAATGATAGAGAGAAACAAACCAGTAGCTACT
Organism: Myotis yumanensis; assembly: GCF_028538775.1. Classification (NCBI taxonomy): domain Eukaryota; kingdom Metazoa; phylum Chordata; class Mammalia; order Chiroptera; family Vespertilionidae; genus Myotis; species Myotis yumanensis. The sequence goes on along the minus strand of NW_027223752.1, from coordinate 230,761,896 downwards.
GAGATCTATTCGGGGCCTGTGTTGTCAATTAAATACAATATCTCATCAAAGTATGCATTTTCCCTCAGTTCAGAGTTGTGCAGGGTGAAGCTTATGAAGAGACGTCAATTAAATAGCCCAGTAGCACAAGTGGATGAGGGTGGAGCTGGAACTTCTATCCAGGGGCATCTGTTGTTTATGTCATGCCGTGTGCCAGTTGCAGCACCAGCCTCAAGACCATTTTACTTAATTGAGGTAAGAAGAGGTCTTCTATCCACTTCTTGTATCCACTACAGTGGCAAGACCCCCTGTAGTGAGCAAAGCCATGGTGCTGGAGAAAGAATTTGTGTCTCACCTCACCTGTTTTCCTGTCTTTTTCATGGTGGAAATAGGAGAGGCTTAATGACAGGGTTTGCTGTTTCATGGAACATATTAACCTCTTCTCCTGCATCCTTGGAAATTACTCAAAGCACAGCCTTGTAAGAAGTTTATCAGAAAATGCTGAATAGGTAGGTGATATGCTGACACAAAGATGTATGAAGCAGAACTTGACAGAGAGAAATTGACTTTTTTCACATAACAGTGAGTGGTTTTTAACAGTAATTGATAAAAATAGATCATTAATTAACACGATTAAGTCTTATCTAAGGGGCATACATAGGTTACTACACTAAAGAATCAGAGAATGCATATTCTTCATACAGATTAGTTATAATAATTAACCATGCACTTGATTGTGAAGCAAGCCTCAAATTTCAAATACTTGGAAATATTTAGACCATGTTGCACTGGCTACAAAGCAATTGAGTTAGGAATCAATAACAAGAACAAATATTTCTATTTCTATTTAATAATTCTACCAATTTAGTAAATAGAAAAAAATCCTCTCTATATAATTAATAGAAAAATTATTTTAGGCATTTGATACTCTTTAGAGCAGGGGTGTGGAACCTCTTTTCTGCCAAGGACCACTTGATATTTATAACACCGTTCACAGGCCATACAAAACTATCAACTTAAAAATTAGCCTGTTATATTTAGTCAAACATTTAATTAACTCACCCCAAATGCCTAGGGAGGGCCAGACCAAATGAGTTCCTATACAGCCCACAGGCTGGACGTTCCCCACCCTTGCTTTAGAGCTTAACAATAAGGAAAATACTACATATTGAAACTTATGGATATTTTTAGAATTATATAAATAAAAGTATATAGAGTTAAAAGAAAAAACCCCTGAAAATTAATGGACTAAGTGTCTAAACCAAATAAGTTAGGAAAATAAACACAAAAGAAAGTCAAAGAAAATAGAAAAAAAAATATGATAAATTAATGGAATAAGAAAAATATACAATAGTAAAATCAAAAGTTCTTTCTTTGAAATAATGAATAAAATAATAAAACCTTGGTAGCAATCAATCTAGAAAGGAAAGAAACCACAAATAAATAATATTTGTAATGACTAAAAAAGGATCCTGATCACAAATAGAATCAATATTTAAAAGACAAAAAAATGTAACTAATTATTTTTGGATTATGGATTTCTTATTTTCTTATTCAAGTTCTTTATTTAAAAAATGAGAACCTCACACTGAGACACAAATAATGCAAACATACTGGTGTGCTTGGAACTAGGGACTTTGACTTTTGTTGTTAAAATATACTGCAAAGATGGAGTGTCTGAAGAATAGAAATCCACTTTATTTGAGATACAATTGCCAAGTGGGCCTCTCCCGGTGCTGTCTATATTTGCACATCATGCCTTTGGCGAGGAGGCGTGATAATGAATGATAAAAAATTACACCAGTTGGTGGCAATGTTGTTTTCACAGCCATGGTCACTTAGTTAAATCCACAAAGCTATGCTTCTTTTCCCCTTACTCACCCTGTTATTTTCAGTTTCTCATTTGTGCTACAAGTTATTTCTGGCCTGAAAATGAAGCCAGGTTTTCTATAACCCCCAAATATTTATCTTGTTATCTTTAAATCTTTTTCATTACCGAAGGCAAACTAAACATGAAATAATAAAAAGCAGGACTGTGTGGGCTGAAAAAGCAAATTCTGAAGACCACAGGAAACTATGTCAAACATTGCCTTGCCTCATCAAGAAATTAGACATCCATGCAGTGGAGAGCAGTCTTAGGTTCTGGTTCTCAAATGCCTTTCATCTGGTATTCTGTTTTAGGACTTATTACTTAATAAGCAGAATATGTGATGCTTAGTGAAAACTTCCCTGAACATCCATTTTTACCCAACTCAAATCAGCAAACCTTCCAAGATAAGCAATTGATAAAGTCTAACTGTCTAAATGCATTTCATATGTAGCGTGGACAGATGGGATACAAGCATACATCTGGTGGTTGGAAATTGAGCAAATACATTCATTGGCCTAAACTTGTGCTAGAATTCTTCACCCCCTGGCTCAGATTTCAACTTGTCAAAGAACTCTTTCCAAATCACATCCCGATTTGAATTAGTATTTCTACTTCAACTGTTACTGACTTCTAAAATGCCTTACTCATATCTGTGCTGTTGTACTGATTCACTTGATTTATTTGTGTGCGCATTATTCGTGTTAGATATGAATTTAATTCAACAGAGCTTACTGAATGCCAACCATGTGTTGGCCACACGCTGGCTATCAGTATCCTGAACTTTGCAAAGTCAGTCTGGTTCAATTTTGTATCCCTCATTGCCCCTAGCATCATGGAACATCAATAGGTGTTAGTTGACTTTGATTAACTTAGAGCCTGCATCTTTAAGGGATAATGCTGGTTTACTTGTTTCTTGAGTGATGCAAGTGAGCAAATCTAGTGTCAAAAAACAAAAAAAGATGAGCCAATTAAAAGAGAGTGGGCTGAGACTCAAAACACTGGGGATAAAACAATGGAGGAATAGCAAAACAGAGCAAGGGGGCGGGTTTGCATAAAAGATAGAGTTGAGAAGACAATAATAGTATTAATAACAGAAACAACTACCACCACATTTATTGAGCTAGGATTCAAGCTATGTGCTTCTTGGGAATTGACTCATTTAAACCTCCTACCAATATTCTAGGTGTACTAGAATTATTATTATTACTATTATTATTACTATTATTATTATTATTACTATTATTCCCCTTTTACAGATGACGAACCTTGTAGGAGCTATTGTTAACTACCTACCTGAATTCTGTTTCCTTTCCATCCATATCCTGATTCAGCTCAGATATTCACCCCTTCTCAGCACATCCCAAATACTTCTCTGGAAACTGATGCTATCCCCAGCTCTGGGTGAAGATCTGATTGGCTTAATGGCAACTACATCCCTTGCCAATGATTTATTCAGGAACTCGAGCCTAAGCTATTTAGTCCATGACAATGCCTGGCCCTAGGAACTAGTTCAGGAATACGCATGTGACCCAATTCAGACCAAAGGCTTGCTGGGGGAAAGATCCTTCTCTCTGCGGAGACCTTTCATTTCCTCTCAATTTTATAGTGAACAGATATGAAGTTAGACACTGCTACAGACATTTTGCCACCATGACACAACCAGGGAGGAGTTCCGGTTTGATGAGCTAATGCATTTACTCTCTTTAAATGTCAACACGGGTCAAAATTTTTGTCTTGCCCAGTGATCCCACTTCTAGGAATATATCCTAAGAAACCCAAAACACAAATCAGAAAAAAATATATGCACCCCTATGTTCATAGCAGTGCAATTTACAATATATAAGATTTGGAAACAGCCCAGGTGCCCATCAGCAGATGAGTGGATAAAAAAGCTGTGGTACATTTACACAATGGAATACTACATAGCAGTAAAAAAGAAGAAACTCTTACCATTTGCAACAGCATGGATGGATCTGGGGAGTATTATGTAGAGTAAAATAAGCCAGTCAGAGAAGGGTAAGTATCACATGATCTCACACATATATGGAATCTAATGAACCAAATAAACTGATGATCAAAGTAGATCCAGAGACATAGAAGCATGGAATAGACTGATGAATTTCAAAGGGAAGGCAGGGGTGCAGGTGAGAGGGAGAGATTAATCAGGGAACTTATATGCATATATGAATAGCCCATGGACACAGACAATACTAGTAGTGTGGTGAAGGCTTGGGAGGGGCAGGTGCAGGGTGGAGGGTGTCAATGAGGGGGAAAAAACACAAAAGGGATATCTGTAATACTTTCAACAATAAAGATTCATTTAAAAAAATTTTGTCTTGATTGTTACTGTTGAAAGCATCCCAATTGTCATAAACCTGAGGCATAAGAGAGGTGAAGTGACTTTTCTAAAGTCATATATAAGGTAAATAAAAGAACCAGCTTTAAAGTCAGGTCCATTTGACCTGGAGTCTGTGCTTGAAACTCTTTTCTGCATTCTTTCCCTGTGGCAGCCTGGTGTAATTATACATTAGTCTTCTGAGAGTACATCTGTATTTGAGTGAGCTCGTTTGGACTTCCTTAACAGGTTTCAGTTTATGTTGTTATTACAGACAACTTCTCTCCAATGTTGAGGTTCTTTCCTTGGGGCCCTTCTATTGGCCCACTATCTGTAGCCAGTTTCTTTCCCTCACTTCCAGTGATCAGAGCCACTTTCTTCAACTCCTGGCTAATGAGTGCAAGGCTTCTTCAAGTCAGATGAATCTCTCAGGATTTGAAAGGATACACCCACCTGTGAATCCCTTTGTTCAGCCATCCCTGTGGTCACATGGACCCAGTAGCTCAGCCTCCTAAGAAATGCTGTAGCAGTCTTGATTTGGCTAAGTGTTCATGCTTCCTTGAGGCATTGTGATTTGGGCTGATGCCTTTCTTCTTCTTAGTCATTAATGCGCCAGATTCCAGAATATTCTTTCTCTTGCCAAGCCAGCCTGAAGATTTTATGTCTTGCAATTGAAGTGGGACTTGGCTGGGAAGTATATTTATTAAGGTCAAAGATGACCCATGTATACCATTGACTATCATAGAAGGCACTGTGTGATTAAAGAACTATAATTGATCTCCAAGAAAATTCACTGGGTGTATAGAGTAGATTAATCCAAATCTCATGGACAGAAAGGAGAAATGACAAGAAAAAGAAAATAAAACAATGGATGGGAAAGTCATATCTTGTTTTAAACAAGCTTCTAAGAATCCACAATAGTTATGTTCTCCCCCTGGCATGACTTCTAACTCCATGTCCTAAAGGGTTGTGCTGGTTTCTTTTAAAGTAGGAGTTTTTGCTGGGTAAATTTGAAAAATGGAGACACAAATAGCTGGTATATTGAATTGCCTAAGGACATAATGAAGTTACCTTGGCAGATGAATCAAATGATAGTTCTTAAGCAAAAATCAGGAAAATAATCCATTGTTTATACAGTATTGCCAAGAGTCACATCTTTTAACATTTCAAAGGAGAAACTAACCGCCTGGAAACCTTGATAAATGTATGTTGACATCCTAAGAAAGAGTGGCCATTCAATTACTTCCATACTATATCAACTGAACCCGGAGATGAAAAGCATATGGCTGGAAAATGACCTCAGGTTCATGGGGCTTTGACTGTTTCTAAAATATTTGATATTAATATTGTTTTTGAGTTCGTCTCAAAGTATTTCCTTTCAAAGAAGAAATCTAAAGGGGGAGGATTGGCCCAACTTAGGAGTCAATTCAAAGCAAGTACACAAATTCATTCATTCAGTCAGTTCATCATAAATCTTGAAAATATTTATTGGGCACTCACTTTACTACAGACTCAGTGTTGGGCTCTAAATCTACCAAAATGCATGAGAAAGGTGTTGGTTAAGAAATTCACAGTGTAGTAGGGTATGGAAAAAGGGGTTATTAACACTTTACAAAAGCTTATCAAACTCATCGTAACTGACTTGTGCCCACCCAGCGGCTGGGAAGATGATGTGGGAGCAAGGAGAGTGAGTTAAGCACTCCAGGAAAGAAGACAACAAGAAAATGACACATGGACAGAGACACATAGGACAAGCATGTCTTCACCATACAGAGAAAGAGGGAAGGAACCATAGGATAGAAGAAAGAGGTGTGGAGGCATGAAGCAACATATAGGACTTTGCCAATACAGGCTCAGTGGGCACTAGAGGAAGGGACAGCCAGAGAGACTGGAAAGATCAATGAAGCCAGATCAGAAAGTGCCATGGGTTCATACATTTGATTTTATACTTGGAGTCACTGAAAGACCTTGTTTTAATGAAGGATTCTTTAGAAAATTTTCTTGGCAGTAGAAGAGAGGAAGGGGAGGAGAAAAGGCTATGTATTCATAATAACTAGAGTGAGCATATGATTTTGTCTTATTAGATATTTTCTTCAGGTAAAATGACCCATTTTTACAGAACCATGTCTTTAATATTTTTCATGTATATGATCCAGGGAATGACTTCACCCTCTGGATCTGGGGGAGAACATGAGACCCAGAGCTGGCCAACACCACACAGTCTGTATAAGCTACAGAAAATCATTTAATTACTGAGTCTCAGTGCCCTCCACTGAGAAAGGGGAACATACTTTTGCATTCGACACAATTTTGTTTTGAAGATAAAAGATGATAATTAAGCCGAAACCGGTTTGGCTCAGTGGATAGAGCGTCGGCTTACGGACTGAAGGGTCCCAGGTTCGATTCCGGTCAAGGGCATGTACCTGGGTTGCGGGCACATCCCCAGTAGGAGATGTGCAGGAGGCAGCTGATCGATGTTTCTCTCTCATCGATGTTTCTAATTCTCTATCTCTCTCCCTTCTTCTCTGTAAAAAATCAATAAAATATATTTAAAAAAAAAAAAGATGATAATTAAAATAAAACAGCGGAGTACATAGTGGACCTATATAGATAGTAGTTTAATTGAATTCCCTTATATTCACCATGATGATGTATATGAAATGCTTTTATATGGAGATAGTCAAATGTTATTTTTTTCTGGGTAGGATTAATGTCAGAGGAAGAAAAGTGAGTAAGAAGGGAATGCAGAGATTATCTAGATCAATCTAAACTTTTTGATTAGCATATTTACTTATAGCTTAATCCATCTCAAATATGAAATCACATCATTTATAGATAAAGAAACTGAGGCTCTGAGGGAAGATGGTCTCAAGTAAACAGGGTTTGCTATTCAGAGAACAGTATAACTGCCTCCTCACAACCCAGGGTGTTGAACTTTCTCCCCTACTTTCTTCTTTTAGATGAAATTATTATGGTAAAGTATTTGGAGAAAATAATCTGAGTTTACTATTAGAAAAACAATCAAAGTTAGGTTTTACTTGCATTGTTTCCTGCTTGTGAACATTTGAAGTGAGTGTGGATCACACATGTATGCATGTACACACACATATACTATTCAAATATCTTCCATCCAAACAGGTTATGGTACCTCCAACCTTATAGGTAAATTTAAATACTCCTAGTTTAAAACACTGTTAATGTAGGGAGGAATAAGGGTAAAAATCATTCATTGAGCAATTGCAATATGCCGTGCATTTAATGCCTATGAATTAAATGCTATAAGCATTTAATAGTACAGATGAAAAGACTGAGGCACAGAGAGGCTAACACAGTGGTCTACATTTATATAGCTATTCACTGGTAAAGTCAGGTTTGAATCCAAGAGGTCTGATCCCAGACTCCTTCACTTCTAATATAAAGAAAACAAGAAATGGCACCAACCTGTGAATATCTGCTAGGATTCTGATTCTAAGATAATTCTGAGAATAAATTCAATAGTCTCACCCAGAGCCTTCCCTGACAACCCTAAACTCACCTCTAAAAACATCAAGATCCTCTTGGATCTCTTTAGTAATGTTTAAGCCATGAAGGGAAGGAGAAGGGTGATTTGGCTTGGCTGTCTACCAAAGTTCACAGGTGACCTTGAACTGGAGGGGGCATGGCTAAGGAGTGTTTCATGCCTCAGACACAAAACTCAAAGCTACCCATCTTCTCGACTTCTTTTCTTACTCCCCAGTCTATCCTCAGATTGTGTCTTTCAGACACACTGTCAGACAGGAAGAAGGTATGGGAAACTGTTTGGAATGTGATGGAGAACCAGCAAAGCAAAAAGCATTGGGGAGGTGTTCAGCTAGCCTAAGAATTGTCCTTGACTCTAATGAAGGAATAACCTAGGATATGAAAGTATGGGGACTTGAGATTTTTTGATGAGCACACACTACCTTCCTTTGTGTGTTGGAGGGAAGGGGGCAGACAGCTGGATCTCCTTTCTCTGTGCCATTCACCAATATCCCCTCATCCATTTGAAAGGGCCAAATTGGTCTTAAGAAGTAACAGAGGACCCAAGGTTTCAAGCTATCTTTTCTGAATGGAGGCCAGTAAGTCCTCTGGACAGTCCAGCTCACCAAGATTTTCATGTCTAGAGCAGTGACCCCAGAAATATACAGAGAATTTTGTATTCAACAGGAGACTTTATTCTATCCATTTAATTTCAAACCAAAGAATCATACCAATCCCTGCAATGAAATGGAAATTTAGCCTCTAACATTGCCATATACCACACTCCTGACAATATGACAAAAAGAAATGTGTAGGCGAGTCTTCCAAGAGTCACTTTTGTGTCCACTAGTCATTCATTTGAAATATCTTTTATACTGCTTTTGTAAGTAATGAATGTTCTTTGTGTCTCCACCGGCTGTTTTGTCTAATCAGCTTTCTCGGACAAGTGGACAGAAAACATTTGCTGAATAGCCTGTGATAATAGCGGTCAGGAGTGGTGGCGGATGCCTTTCTCACCTCATTTACGCAGCCGTGGAAGAAATTGGATATGCATGTCATACTGCAGGCATCTCATTTTGAGACTTAACTTGTGCTTTTGAAACAATACTAATTTTCTAATTAGAGTCTGTGCAGACCATGGAGCTCTTTATGAATGAAAATCAGGCACGGGTTGCATTCAGATGAAGCAGGATTAACAATACTAGCGTGAAGGAAACCGATTCCAGCTGTAGTCTTTTATAGACTTTTACAGACAGAATTTGAAGATCATTTAACCAAATTCCTCACTTTATGAAGAGAGGGATGGAGATGCAGAAAAGGATACATTTCCCTAATGTTGGCTCCTAACACAGCATTCATGCCTGTCCCCAGCAGATCAGAGTTTGGATTTGTATATATTCTTCCATGTGGAGTTGACGTCAGTGTTCCATTTCACATCAATATTTATTGATTTGCTGTAATGGTATCACATTTCTTTTTTTTAAAATATGTTTTTATTGATTTCAGAGAGAGGAAGGGAGAGGGAGAGAGAGATAGAAACATCAATGATGAGAGAGAATCATTGATTGGCTGCGTCCTGCATGTCCCATACAGGGGATCGAGCCCACAACCTGAACATGTGCCCTGACCAGGAATCAAACCATGACATCTGGTTCATAGGTCAATGCTCAACCACTGAGCAATACCAGCTGGGCGGCATCACATTTCTTTGTTTTGCAGCTGCAATGTTTTTTTTTTTTTAATTAGCTGATTACTTGCATTTCAGATTTTTTTTATTTCAGAGATTTCCTTCCAATTTAACAAAACGGATTTATCACTAAATGTGAACTGGAAATTGGATGCAAAATTTACTTTTATACCATTTGTATTTTCTTAATAAGCTTAAAGACTGGGGTATTATATTACGAAAAGGGGAACAGTATGTCAGAATGGTCAGGCTTTGTATATGTCTCTAAATAATTCTGGGTCTGTGGTCGGCAAACTGTGGCTCGAGAGCAACATGCGGCTCTTTGGCCCCTTGAGTGTGGCCACGAAGTTTCAATCGCACTGTACGTCCGCACCCGCATGTGGTATTTTGTGGAAGAGCCACACTTAAGAGGCCGCAGTTTGCCGCCCACTGTTATAGGTGAAAAGGTTACTTAGGAATTATCTAAGCCTTACCAACAGCATTTTACAGTGATAAAATTTAGACTCAGTTCATTTAAACCAGGAGTCACAAATTTAGATATTTAGAAAATATAGAGAGGGACCCTGGCATAATACAATAGGACTAAACTACTCACATTTCAACAAAACTTAGCCGATTTCACATTCCATTTCAAAAAAGTTGAGTAATCTAATCCCTAAGCTACCATTGGAAGGCGGTGTACCAAAATGGCTTCCTGATTTTGACCCTGACTCACATCCAGTGTCTGATACATTAGCTGCTCTTTTCACCTCATTGTATAGCTTTGCCCATTTTCTAACTTATCCAGCTGCTCCTTTATTTTAGCCACATCATCTGTATTGGTGAAAACACAGTACATTGAAAAGTTTTCTTGTGAGCTGCAGTCAGGCAACAATAAAAGTATTTAGAGAATTAAAAAAAAAATTTTTATCTCAAGTGTGTATGTTTGTGTATATGTGTGAGAGGGTGTCTCCGTGTGTATGAGTCAGTGTGCATGTGTGTCTTCATGTGCGTATATGTGTATCAGTGTGTGCGTATGTGTCTGTGTATTGGTTGTCATCATGGCTGTTAGATTGAACTTCTTGCCTGAGTTACCGTGCTGGATTGGGAGGGCACAGGGTAGTGTGCTGCTCTCGCTTCCATGTCCAGATGCTCTGGGTTGGTTCTTTTCCAGTAGGGGCAGTCCCTATTTATCACTTCTTGCATAAAACAGTGCAGTTTCTTGGAGCCTTCCTTTAACACTAGCTTGGCCCAGGGATATTTTCAGAAGGAGCAGACTGTAGAGCAGGGGTCCTCAAACTTTTTAAACAGGGGCCAGTTCACTGTCCCTCAGACCGTTGGAAGGCCGGACTATAGTTTAAAAAAAAACTATGAACAAATTCCTATGCACACTGCACATATCTTATTTTGAAGTAAAAAAACAAAACGGGAACAAATACAATGTATTTGCATGTGTCCCTCGGGCCCTAGTTTGAGGACCCCTGCTGTAGAGATTGGTGAAAGCAATGTCATCATTTCCCCTGATTTCTCACAAAGGCCTAATTTAAAACTTTTAGATCATTCCCTAGTAGACACCAATGAAATTTTGGCTGTTATTTTGTGCTGCCTTTTTTTTAGTTTATTTTTTCTTTCTTTCTTTCTTTTTTTTTTTTTGTCAAATAGCCACAGGTTAGTTTTGATGTTATTTAATGACTTTCACCCGAACTATAATGAAAGATACTTTAATGAGAAGAAACCACGATGCACCAAAGACACGCCATGCTTTGCTTCTTGTGTGAGAAAAGCTGTTTGAACAGTCCTTGTCCCAGAACTAGTCTACAATCTCCCAGGTTTCCAGAGAAAGCATCAAAATCCAAAGAGGAAAGTGTTTATAAACTGGGCCTTTGCAGAGGGAATTTGTAAGATCTTAAAACTCAAATAAGGGGGGGAATTAAACAGCCTCACCTTTGTGGAGAGAAATTCCCCATATTCTTGGGAGAGCATTCATTGGCAGTTGAAAGTGAAATCTATGTGTGTGTTGTAATGTTAACTGTTTAGTGCAGTCAAGCAATAGTGTTTTTTTTATGTTTTTGAATTTGAGCTATAAATAAATTAACTTTATTTAAATCCTAGTCAGGAAAATTCCCAGTTATTGAAACTGAATATTGGCTGTATCAAAACAAAAATGCCACAAGTGAGCAAGAGACTTATTGGTGCCCAAGGCAAAAGCAAAACGGTCAGTCCTCCAGTGTATTCTACCCGCTGCTTACATGGCAGAAAGGAAAGGCAGGAGAAGCTACTTAATGGTTGTGCCATGTTCCACTGATACATTTCCCACAATAAAATTACAGTTGCAGACACTCAGCTTATTCTTTCCTCTACTTTCTACCAAGAATCAATACCTACAGTTTCTCTAAAGATTTGCTATTGATAAAGCTCCTTCATATATACTAGAATAGCTTTTCCTACCAACTACCATGCAGGTGTGGTCATCCCTATCTTACAACTGAAAAGAAAAAAGAAGATCGTGAAAGTGAGAGTATGAAAAACAAAGGTTTTTCCCTGGTGCCTAAGGGTCCAGAATCATAAATATGTCAGCGATGATCACAATTTCCTGGAAAATCAAAGCTTGTTAGTGGCAAAGCTAGAAGTGTGTTAACGGTTTTCTGGTCCCCAAACTGGTATCCTTGCTGTGATTCAGTCCGTAAACCTTCATTGAATATTTTTGTATGACAGTCACTCTCTTGGCTGCTGAGGCTGCAAAGGTAAATTGGACATGGTTCTTGATTCCAAGGATCTCAAATCCAGAGGGGAAGACAGTCGAATGTGCAAGCTATTGCAACATCTAGTATGCTGAGTGCTTTGAGAGATCCAAGTTCAGGAAGCCAGGGAGTTAGAGAGAAGAAGCGCCTGGCACAGACTCGGGGAGTAGTGACCACTTTGGCGAGGAATCACGGTTATCTAAGTTCTGAAGGGCATATTGATATTGTCTGAAAGGAGCCAGATTCAGAAAGGCATTCGCAACAGCAGGGAGTGCGTGTGGGAGGACCCAGAGGTGAGAAAGAATGCGAACAAGAAACAGAATGAGTGAATATGTCAACTTGGCGACCTGGGTGAAATTCAATCTCACTGGAGCAGAGACTGAGAAGTACACAGTGATGAGAGATCAGGCTGGAGATATTGGCAGGGGGCCTTGTTTGCTGTACTTCTTCTCTTTCCAGCACATTTGGTTACATCGCTGAGCACATAAGTCAGGCGCCCCACGTTTCTAATTAGGAAAGCCCTGCTGTTCTTGATGCCTGAATGCAGCCAGAGCTGCTAATGGGCCTCAATTTGACCTTTGGTTTTTTGGGGAAAGGCAGTCAGAGTCTTGAAGTCTGTCAGGGGAGTCATCCACGTTGACCTACAGAGAATCACAATTAGTGAGGCCTGGGCACTTGGTACTGAGTTTGCCAAAACAGAAATCCCTCTGCCGATAGCTCTCCGGAAGGCGTTAGCCCTCAGCTGCTTGGCAAGAGTCTTTAGGCATCTGATCCCAGAAGGTGAAATAACCCATCAAGGTATCCTGGTAACTCAGTATTAGGTACAGACATGGTAATCTATTTCTGGGCTTGTTTTATTGAGACAAGCTTGCATTATGAAAGGGATACACTTTCTAATATTTCTGGGGCCGAACTTAGAACTCACGTTTCCTAATCCTCTCAGCCAGACTCAATCAGACACAGTAATCTGGCTGATTAAATACAAGGTCGAGCACTATATATTACCTTAAATTGGCTATCTCTCTGAGTTCCCAAGAATTCTACATGTAGCTACACAGATCACCTTTGGCAATTACGTAGTTCCTATTAAGTGGAAACTACATTGGGTTATAATATTTAAGACAGTTATTGAAACACTTTTGTGGGCAGCCCTCTGGTTCACTGTGGAATATGAGTGACACAAGAAATCCCAAGGATAAATTATTTATTTCAGGAAATATTTTCACCTAAGATCAGGGAGACTCCCTTCTTGGCAGGCCACAGAGGAGTTAATATTTTCTTATAAAATGCAGCAAATAAAAGTTTCAGTTCTTTAAGTCTAATGTTAAAGTTTTAAAAAAGTACACTTTATTTGTCTTCTATTTTAAAAATAGTAAAAATAAGATTTCACTTGTAGTAGTTTCATTTTCTGGTGAGATCCTCTTTAAGCTTAAATGGTGTTACGGGTTGGTTTGTGTCCCTCAAGAAGATACTTTGAAGTCTAACTTTATAGTAGATATAATTAAGGTAGGCCGTAACCCCAGTATAAATGGATATTATAGACTGTTTGTGTCCCCTCCAAAATTTATGGATTACAATCCTTATCCCAGTGTGATGGAATTAGGAGGTGGGGTCTTTAGGAGGTTTAGGTCATGAGGACAGAGCTCTCATGAAAGGATCAGGGCCCTTATAAGAAGAGACAGATGAGCTTGCTGCAGCTCTCTGCTCTCCACCAGGTGAGGACACAAGGAGAATAGAGCCACCTGCAAGTTAAGAAGCAGGATCTCACTAGATACTGGCTCTGCCAGGACCTTGATCTTGAACTCCTAGCTTCCCAAACTGTGATAAATAAATGTCTGTGGTTTAAGTCACCCAGTCTGTGGGCTTCTTGTTGTTGTTGTTATAGCAGTGTGAGCTGGCTGAGACAAAAGCATATTTTTCAAAGGATGAGGCTAAGGTTGCTAGCATTATTAAATTTATGATTTGGGAGTTTTTAATTTTTGAGCTTTACAATTTGCATGTCTTCTCTCCCAATTATTGAGTTTTTGTTTTTATTAAATCTTGCTTGCAATATGGAGATTAGGGGAAGAGTATCATTGAGTGATTATGACGCTGCCTTCATGTGTCATACAATGGGGAATTTGAAATCAGAAAGCATTAGTTTGAATCCAACTCTGCTATTTTCTAAGTGTGTGTCCTTGGGAACGTTAACCTTTGTGTGTTTGGTTTTTCTTTATGTGCCGAAGTTTGCTAGAATAAAAACTTGGTTAACTGGAATCCAAGTTCCTGGTACTGGATCCAATTTCTCAGTTCTGCCTGGGCTAAGCAGTAATAACCAGAAGCAGCGGGATATAGCACTGACCTTTATTACAGATAAGAACTATGAAAACTATCTTCTATTGCAGGGAAGAACAGACATCAGGAAGGGTCAAAATCAAAGGGCAGTAAAATTGTTCTCTGACATAGAAAACCCTATGTTTTAAGACATAACATTTATTTCCTAAAAATAGAGGGACTATAATGACACAGTAGGAAACATATTTTTTCACATATTTTTTTGTCAACCAGTGATGCATCTGATCCGGACAGGTTTACTGTTTCTTTGTCTCCCATGACTCTACCGTTCCCTGGTATCATATCTACCCACTGAGTCTCTGTTGCTCCTTTTGTGTGCTTGTGAGTTTGTTTTCCTTTAACTGGCCAGTATATGGTAGTGTTCCTTAGACCTGAGCCTTACACCTCACCCTGTGGAAAATCTCACTTACAGCCACAGTTTTTATCATCACCAGATGTCAAGAACTCCTAAATATAAAACCCTAACTCATGCTCTTATGTTAGAGTTTCAGTTCTGGGTATCCAATTGTCTCCATCTAAATGCCTCAAAGTCACCTCAAATTCAACATGTCCAAAGACAAAAGCCTGGTTGTCATATGTACTCCCTCAATGTCATGCACCTTTCTTCCATAGTACTTGTTAGAGGTTTAATTTTACACTGATTTTTCCTCTGATTTTTTTAAAATTAATGCCTGACTCCCTTGTGCAACTGTCCGCTCCGGAGGATCTAGCACAATGCATGGCACATGACAGGTGTTTGCACAGTGTTTGTCAAATGAATGCATTATTATATTATAGTGTGTAAGCGAAAAGGAAAAAAAAATGAAAGGACGACATGCAAAATTTTATTTAAACCAGCCTTCTAAATCTTGGGAAGAAAATGAGCCCTCTAATTGCTGCATACCAAACCAGAAGTTGACCCTTACAGCTTAATGAATGGAATTGATAGTTACGCAAATAAGTAGAATTCTCAGAGGAAGAGCTGGGTAGAATTTAGTAAAGAACATTCTTATTGGAAAAGTTGTCATGAAACATTTAAAAATTATAGTTCTGTCCTTTGGTTTAGGTTTTCTGGGAAGAAATCAGCCAAATAATTGCAACACTACTGAGCACTTTCTAGAGCTTTCCCGCACCGCCCAGGTCTTCCTTTGATATTTATTTGTCAAAGTGTGAACACTTCTGTTGCTAAAGGAAATCATTAAAGGCAGAGTAGTGACTTTTAGGCTGCAGTTGAAGTGGGGTATTTGAAGCATTTCTAGACGTCAAATTCAAGAGTCTTCCCATGAGGGTTCTTGAGAAATTGGTCTTCCCCTGTGTCTCAGAGGGAACCTGAGACTTGGCATGCTCTTTCACTGTGTGTCTTGGTAGGTAGAATAGAGAAACCTGAGATGCAAGCAAAATAGCAGTTCAAGCCTTCAGGTATTAGGTACTTAACTTATAAGACTTCTTTTTGAGAACACTGAGTTGTATGGGGGATTATATTAGTGAAATATGGATCTATCACCTGTAATTTGTAGTTCAAATTCCACTTATGTAGGAAATAAATGGAATATATTTCATTGATTGATATATTTTAAAGGGTGTATGTGAAACATATTGGGGTTTTGCATCCAAATCCTTGAAACTATATACCACCAGTTTAATGGGTATTATGGCCACCAACATAATTTGGTATGAATTAATTTTATGTCATGCTATGTTCATATTCTTTTAATATTATTTTTTAGCCTAATGGGTTAATAAACAGCATAATGATAGTCTTAGTATTTCAAGGCTATCAGAGGGAAGGGCAGTTGGGGGATTGAGTAAAAAAAGGTAGAGGAATTAAGCAAAAAGAAAAAAAAAACATCATAGACACAAACAATAAATTGTATGGTGATTACCTGAGGGAGAGGGGGTCGGGGAAGGCAGAAGAGGGTAAAGGGTAATGGAAGGAGACTTGAATTTGGATGGTGAACACACAATACAATGTACAGATGATGGCCTGACCAGTGTGGTTCAGTGATTGAGCATCAGCCTATGAACCAGGAGGTCACAGTTCGATTCCCAGTCAGGGCAGAAGCCTGGGTTGCTGGCCCCATCCCCAGTGGGGACATGCAGGAGGCAGCCAATCAAATATTCTCTCTCATCATTGATTTCTCTCTCTCTCTCTCCCTCCTTCTCTGAAATAAATAAAAAATATACAGAAGATATATTATAGAATTGTTCACCTGAAACCTATATAATTTTATTAACTAATGTCACCACAACAAATTTAATTTAAAAAATTAAGAATAGATCAAATCTAATTGCCCACCCACCAGTAGGAGATTGTGAGCAATCTGCAGCTATGAAAACACCTCAGAAATCTGTCTGTGAACTCTCATGGAAAATTTCCCAACTATATTAAGTGGAAAAAGGAAGATATGAAACAGTATTATAAAATATTATCTTTGGTTTTAAAAACAAGGTGGGCATAAGAATATGTCTGAACTTGTTTGTATATGTGTCAGAAACCATCAAAGTAGCTATTAGATATTACTTACCTGTGGGAGGAGGGGACAGGTGCTGAGCAGTTGGGGTAACTTTTTGCTGCATATTTGTCCATACAGTGACTATGTTATCTATTCAAATCATTAATCCAAAAGAAAATGAACCAAATATATATTAAAGAGAAACAAACAAAATAAACAAACAAGCAAACAAAAGAAACTGGGAATTACTCAATATCATTTTTCACACACCAAAATTGTGAATCAGAGTCTTTTGAAATCACCAGATTTTTAAATATTGTCAACAAATTCAAATTAAATAACTCTCTGCAGGTTTTACAAAGAATATCTGTGGGCTACACATATCTTTGTGGACCATGGAGAGGCCTCTGATTGAATACATTTCTCTTTCCAATTGAGTCTAAAGGGTAGCAGAACTCAGAATGCATGTAGAGGGCAGAACGAGGTAGGATTTTAATCTTCCTCATCTGCAGGTGGCATAATGTGGTACAGAGGGGCTCCACTGGAATCCGTTGGCATAGTTATCCCGGTAAAGAAAAACGAAATAAAGCAAAATAAAAAAAAGAAAACAAAAAATAATACCCTAGGCATCAAAGATGGGATCATCAGGGACCAGTCTAACTGATCAGCCTTCCACGGTCCTCAGGATTAAGGGAGGCTGAGAAAACTTACTTGTTCTGTTCCCCTGAAGTATGGGAATTTAGGTAGTAAAAGCCCAAACTGCTTTTATATCCATTCCTTATTGTGATTGGAGATCTTAATATCCTGCCATAGTTGTTTCTCACTTTTCTAGGGTAAATGATGCTAAAACATAGGTTACTATTATTCTCCACAATAGGAAAAAGGGCTGAAAAGTAGGGACTGGTGATTAAGGTGAAATGTGGAAAACTTAGCTCTTAGAGTTGTGTTGTCTGGTAGAGTTGCCACTAGATAACTTTGCTTATATCCATGATGAAGCTGTGGTTTGAAGTAGCCACAAGCCACATGTAGCTATTGAGCACTTGGAATGTGGCCAGTCCAAATTGAGATGTGCTATGAGTGTAGGTGCATACAGATTTCACAGATGTATTACAAAAAACCCCCAGAGAACCTAAAATATCATTAATATTTTCATGATGTTTATATTTTGATATAATAATATTTTGCATGCATAAAGTTAAATAAAATATATTATGAAAATTATTTTCATCAATTTACTTTTATTATTTTTGATGTCATTACAACATTTAAAATTGCATGTATGCCCTGTATTTGTGGCTCATGTTTATTTTGTTTGGACCATACTGCATCAAAAATCCGAGTTTCTTGCTAATGTTTTGCTTTATAGGTGAATAAGATAATGTCATGTAGACCAAAGCAGTGTTTATTTTTCAGAAATTAGGCAAATAACATGACCTCATGAACATGCCTTTTACAGGATAGGTATTTCTTGCAAATATTTGTTCCAAGTACTTTGGGTCAAATGCAAGAACATGAAGCAACTGATGAATGCCTGTCAAAACAATCTTTGCTTAGATGAAAAAGTATAATTCCAAATCGCCACAAAAATTATAGTTTACACGCTGAATTAGCCATCGTAATCTGCATAGTATATTTTCTATAATGAGTCTGCATGTAATAACAAGTCCAGATGTAGCATTTGGATGATCAGCAAGCTTTTAGATCAATTTATTATGAATAAAAGAGGCATTAATCTCTTCCTCACACAATGTAATTTGCATTCTCTTTCTAGAAATCTTAAAAGCCCTATAGAGGAAACTGTAATGGACATTAAACCAATTCAAAGTAGTAAGCACTTCGTTTCCTCATGTAACACGGTTGTCTTTGGAATACAAATGGAGGCATTAATTTGGAAAGAAAGTCTAAATTTTTCTTGGTGATAAAGGAATATTCAAGTTTATGCTATTCAGGCAAATGAAGAATCATTCATCAGAAAATTATTGTTTTTAACAAGAAATTCAAACACTGTCCATTTGAATTTAAATTATAGGAAGGATTGCTATATCCATTGAGGAAGACAGGAGTTTAAATGTATAACATTAGTAAGACATGCATAATATTCCTAGCATATATATATAGTGCTGTTGGTGTGTGTGTGTGTAATTATTATGATCTGATGGTATTTGTTAAATGTCCTTTATGTGCATTAGATTGTATTAAAATAATATAATTATAAATTTTTAGGGCTTGTATGAAAACGACTTGCAGCTCAGTCCTCTGCCCAAAGCATGTAGTCCACACTGAAATCATGTCCAGAGGACTGTTACATGGATGCCTCTGCTTCAGATCTCTAGCCATTAGGAGTTCACAACCTCATAAAGCACATTTGCATGTTACCACCTCTTGACATTTATAGATATTTCCAATAGTTAGCCATTTCTTTACACAGTTTCAATTCTTCTCCCCTAAAAATTGCATGTGCCGGGGGGTAGGAGAGGCCGGGGGAAGGTCAATGGGGGAAAAAAAGGAGACATATGTACTACTATTTGTAATACTTTAAACAATAAAATAAAATTTAAAAAATAAATTAAAAAATTGTACATGTAGGGAGTATCTCTTGCTGCTAGGTGTGCTTCCTTCCTAGCAGTTCATGGGCACACTCAATACACACTTTTGAATGAATAATATTAAAATATCATAGAAATTCTTTCTCTTCCATATCACCCTACCTATTCAACTAGAGCAGTGGTTCTCAACCTTCTGGCCCTTTAAATACAGTTCCTCATGTTGTGACCCAACCATAAAATTATTTTCGTTGCTGCTTCATAGCTGTAATGTTGCTACTGTTATGAAGTGTAATGTAAATATCTGATATGCAGGATGGTCTTAGGCAACCCCTGTGAAAGGGCCGTTCGACTGCCAAAGGGGCCGCGACCCACAGGTTGAGAACCGCTGAACTAGAGCAATATTCTGCTCTGTTGTGCAATATCCTACTGGCTTGAGAAGGGTTTATAATATGAGCTTGCATAGTAGGTAAGCATTTGGGTATGGAGTAGAGCGTCTTAGATTAAAATCTTTCATCATTTACATTGGTTCATTGACCTGGGTCAAATTATTCAACTTCACTCTGCTTTTACGTATTCCATGCACTGGCACCTGGAGTCAGACTTTGTTAAGTACAAGACTTACTATAATTTTTAATATTTGGAAGGTAATAATCCACAGCTCACCCAAATAGCCAGCTCCAAAAGATCTGTAGAAGGTAAACAAAAAGACAAACTACGTACTCAGGGAGCTTGTCATTAGCTGAGAAGGTAAAAGAAGGTATTCGCCTGGAGGAATGACTGATTGGTTTGTAGCAGAGGATGTTAGAGAGGCAGGGGAGGATGGAGGTTAAGAGCATGGGCTCTGGAGCTGGGCTGCCTGAGTTCATGCCCCCATTCCATCACTTGCTACCTGTGTGTCTGAGCCTCGTCTGTGAAATGGGGATAGTAAAAGTAAGGCATTGTGAGAATTAAATAACATAATATATGTGAAGTTTGAACAGTGCTCGTTGTGTAGTAGGCACTCATTAAATATATATCACACACACACTTATAAGCACCTACAGAGGGAGAGAGGAAATAATAATTTAAGCAGTGAAGAGCATGTATGAAGGAAGTAAAAGTTCTAAGCATAGTTAATAAATTGTCCAGATACCTGTGGGTGGCTGCTGTATTTATGTCAATCTTGAGGCAGCCCTCTATTCTTTGATGCATCCCAGACACACTTGTTCCCATATGATATACTAGAGGCCCAGTGCACAAACTCATGCACTGGTGGGGGACGATCAGGGGGCAGGGCCGGCCGGGGCAAGGGCCGAAATTATTCTGGTTGTTCCAGTTGTTCTGCCATTTGGTTGCTGGGCTTTTATTATCCTATCTAATAAAAGATTAATATGCGAATTAACTGTCACTCCGTCACAAAGATGGCAGCGGCCACAGAGCTGGAGCGAGCAGGAGGCTTGGGTTGCCCCCAGTAATGGAGGAAGCCGAGCTTCCCACCTGCTGTGGCCAGCCCTGGGCTCGGCTCAAGGCTACAAAGTTTCAATTATAGAAGATAAATAAATCCCAGATACCTGCTGAAAAAAAAAAAAGGAAAAAAAGGAGAGGCTGGGAGTGTGGGTCACCAGGGGGGCGTGGCCAACCTGAAAACGGCCCTCAGCCCCTCACCCAGGCTGGACAGGCACCCCAATGGGACCCCACACCCTGAAGGGGCTGTGGCAAGCCTGAAAACAGCCCTCAGCCCCTCACCCAGGCTGGCCATACCCCCATGGGGTGAGGGTCCCCACTGAGGGGCTTAACCAGCCTAAAAACAGCCATCAGCCCCTCACCCAGGCTGACCAGGCACCCCAGTGGGGACCTCCATCCTGAAGGAGGTGTGGCCAGTCTGAAAACAGTCCTCAGCCCCTCACCCAGGCTGGCCAGGCACCCCAGTGGGACCCCCACCCTGATCTGGGACACCCTTCAGGGCAAACCAGCCAGCACCCACCCATGCAACAGGCCTCTATCCTATATAATAATCCTATAGAGTAAAAGGGTAATATACAAATTGACCCTAACAGCAGAACAACTGCGAATGACTGGTCACTATGACACACACTGACCACCAGGGGACAGATGCTCAATGCAAGAGCTGTCACCTGGTAGTCAGTGTGCTTCCACAGGGGAGCTCTGCTCAGCCACAAGCCAGGCTGACGGCTGCCAGCACAGCGGTGGTGGCAGGAGCCTCTCCCACCCCCTCAGCAGCGCTAAGAATGTCTGACTGCAGCTTAGGCCTGCTCCCGCTGGCAAGTGGACATCCCCCAAGGGCTTCAGGGCTGCCAGAGGGATGTCTGACTGCCAGCTTAGACCCAGGGGAGTGGGCCTAAGCCAGCAGGTGGTCATCCCCCAAGGGGTCCCAGACTGTGAGAGGGCACAGGCCAGGCTGAGGGCCCCCCCCCCCCAGTGCACAAATTTTTGTGCACCAGGCCTCTAGTATAAGATAAGCAAGAAATTGATGTTTTCTAAAGATACTATGGCAAAATTCAAAAGAAGGTTTATGATACATCATATAATCAAACATCATGAATCTCCCTTTGAGCCACTCTGTCATTTTCCTAAAATCTCTTTTTAGATGCTCACCACCTTATCTCTAACCATCCATTCTTCCCTGAGACTAACCCTCTATAGCAGTGGTTCTCAACCTTGGCTGCACATTAGAATCACCTGGGAATCTTTTTAAAATCCTGATTTCTGGGGAAGATGAGGCCCCAGAAATCAGGATTTTAAAAAGATTCCCAGGTGATTCTAATGTGCAGCCAAGGTTGAGAACCACTGCTCTATAGCTTCTCTAGAAATACTGCTTCCATCATTCTCCTCCTAGTTGACTCCAGCATCCTACCCCCTACCTAAAGCCCCAACACCCTCCCTGTTTGTAGCCCCACACTCACCATCCTGCTCAGCAATGAAAGAATCTGCCTCAAAAACTCCTCTCTTCGGATAGTGAGGAGGCTGCTAGAACATTCATCCCCCATGAAAAACAAGTAGTGGAGGAAAGCTTGATCCCACCTATCTAGCAATGTCAGAGGACTGATGTTGCATAAGAATGCCTGACAAAGACGATTGGACTTTATTCAGCAGGGGCAAGACACAACAGCAAGATTTTGGGTCCGGGAGATAAGGGAATAAGCACCATGTTTCTGAAGAGACCTGAGTTTCTGTGATTTGACCTTGAGAAAATTACTCTTTGTTTGAATTTATTTCTCCCTCTTCGCACTGTGGAGAAAGGTTTGAGTTCAAAGGTGATTTATTCTTTCCAGATCAGAAATTCCAAATATTCAACAGCACACCAGATGTCACGCTATCCATTAGAGCCAGAGCTGAGATAGAATGTATAAGTCTCGGGAGCCTGGAGGGCCCAGAGAACAGTCTCAAGAGGGAAAGTCTTTCATTTCTGAACTGACATTTTCATGAATAGCTAGAGTGATGAGGATCTTCATGATTCTTCCTTCACGGTGTGCCAGTCAAGGTTGAATTCAATCTGTTGCTCTTTAATGCAAGACTTTAATGGGATTTTTTCCTGCCTTTGGAGTGTGACCTTTGTCCTGCTGTCTTCTCTGCAAGCATTCTTGCCTTTCTAGGGAAGGGACCTGGGACGAAGAAGAGCATGCGTGAGCACCTTCTCTGTGCTGAGTCAGGTCCACACACACATAAACGTACCTCAGAGATAAATGAGTCTGACAAATCACTAGGGTGGAATTTGGAGAATGGTGTGACATTGGGTGTGCTGTTGAAATAATTTTTCTAAGTCCTGGAGAAATGGCCGAATCCAAGTCTAGGAATGCTCATTTGGATGATTTAACCATTTTTTAAAGTATAGGGAAGTAATTACTGTAAAAGTCAATATAATACAGGGTGTCCCCAAAAGATAGAATGATCATAAAGTTAGTGTTTATTAACATACAGTTTATTTTCAAAATTTAATAGAATCTACAGAAATGAATTGTTTTGGCAATGCCTGTTTTCAAACGGATGACCATTCTGGTCCAGGCACAGCTGATAACGCGAAGCAATGAAATTGCAAACATTAAGTATCTTTTTGTTTGGTATTTGTGCATCCTCAATTTGTCAACTGTTGCTGGTTTTGTACCATAAGCTTTATCTTTTATGTATCCCCATAAAAAAAGTCTAGTGGCACTTTGGGGTAAATTTTCTTTGTTCAAAGCTTAGTCTGGCTTCACCTATTATTTCAAATCAGTTACAACTGAAAAGGAGTGAAAATTAAGTGAGTTATCAGCTATTAACGTATGTATATATATATTTTGGGGACACCCTATAGTTAGAGAAAGATAAGAGAAAGAGGATATGATAGGGATGGGGCCCATGAAAGGGACTCTTTAAATAGGGAGCAAAAGGCTATTTCTTGTCCTGGGTGGTTTCCCTATGATAATAATTAAGCCACATCTTTTATTTATATGATTATCTGAAGTTATTTTTTAATTTTATAATGGAAAGGTTCATCAGGATCTTAATGCTGTAGGTAGGATTCAAACCCGATGATGATCCTACAAGAACTCAAAAGTACTGTGCCATGCCCTGCAGTAAAAAGCTGTGGCTAATTACTATAAACTTTGGCCAATGGCAGTTCAAGAAAACCTCATGGAGGCTCCCCATCACCCTCTTCAATTTCTAATTTGATTTCAGATAAAAAAGAATCTTACAAGGAATGAGTAGTAAGTCTACTAAATTATGCACCTTGTACACACATTTGAAAATAAACAAAAATGTCATATGCTAAAAATTGCTTTTTTAGTAAAATGACAAATAATATCCAATCATAGCTCAATACCATTGGTCCTCATTGGCCCAACAAGTTCAACTTTCTATTTGCATTCTGCTGGGTCTTTTGTTACTTCACGATAAAGAGATGGAAGCGGCTTACACGCCTTTGTTCTGGGCTGACCTATCTTTTCTTTCACAGTAAACTCGTGCCAAGACCTTTATTTCATTTCTACACTATACAGGCTAAAAGTCAAGAATAGATTTCACATTCTGTTGCAATTCATGAGTGCCTTGCTGTTTAAAAAACATTTTTAATATAGGAGACCATTAATTACTAGGATTCTGATTGTAATTGCCTGCTCTCAGAATTGATGAACAAAGCCATTTTGGAAAGCAATCAATTTGAAATCTAATTTGTTGGCGAAATGAACCATATAAACAAAATGCCACTTGCAGTTTGTCTAAAATGAGATGTGCTTAACGAGCCCGTCAGCGTCCGCGATCTTCATCACCGTGGGTCGCAGCTACCTCAAATGTCATCGGTCGGACCTAGCGCGCAGGGAGCTGAAACAGAGCACTGCCCGTGAGCAGCGCGAAATGCGAAACAGATGGCTCCGCGGTCCCCACAGGGTGACTTTGGGGGGCCGCTCTGGGGTGAAAGCGGAGTGGCTCCCATGATGAACTAAATGCAGAAACACCCAAAATAGCTGGGATTGTTTTAAGTATCTCATTTCACTCACATGTATTCAGAATACAAAACACTAAAGTGCAGGAAACTGGATTTGGGGAAAACACACACACACACACATGCGTTCATGCACATACACACATATAAAACACATATATTACATATGTAAAACATGCGCCACTTAGCAGCGGTGATACGTTTTGAGAAATGCGTCATTGTGTGAACATCATAGAATGCACTTACACAAGCCTAGATGGTATAACCTACTATACAGGTATGCTATAGTATATAGCCTCTTTTGCTCTCGGCTACAAGCCATTTACCATATTCCTGTACAAAACGATATGAGATTAAATCAAGCACAAGAGAACATGATGCAATCAAGAGACACAGTAAACTCAGGATGTATGAGGCTGCTGCCAACATAATACAACATACTGTTTTATAGCAAACTTGTTTTTAATACTAAGTGGAAGGGTACACTCTAAAATAAATGATAAAAAATATAGTACACTAACTGCATCAAATAATAACATGATCGTTTATTATCAAGTCCAGTTGATGCTGGAACAATATGGGTTTGAACTGCCAGGGGCCACTTATATACAGGTATTTTTTCAGTAAGTGTAGTAGGCCCTTTGTATAGGTGGGTTTTGCATCTGCAGATTCAACTAACTACACATCAAAAGAGCATTTTTGCATTCCCAGCCTTTGATTCCCAACTACAAATTGAAAACAATATTATTGATCTATTATTGATTGAACCTGCAGATGCAAGGGCCGACTGTACAGTCTAAAGTAGTGATGGTGAACCTTTTGAGCTCGGCATGTCAGCATTTTGAAAGACCCTAACTTAACTCTGGTGCTGTGTCACATATAGAAATTTTTTGATATTTGCAACCATAGTAAAACAAAGACTTATATTTTTTGATATTTATTTTATATATTTAAATGCCATTTAAAAAAGAAAAATCAACCAAAAAAAAAAAAATGAGTTCGCCTGTCACCTCTGACACGCGTGTCATAGGTTCGCCATCACTGGTCTAAAGTTATACTGGATCTTGGACTGTGTGAGGTTGGCATCCCTTACCCCTGCATTGTTCAAGGGTCAACTGTATTATGTACTGTACCTAATTGTATACTGTTATTCATTGGCATCTCAGTAGGTTTACGCCAGCATCACCACAAGCACATGAATAATGTGGTATGCTATGACATTATGATGGCTACAATGTCACTAAGCCATAGGAATTTTTCAATCCTTTATGATCTTATGGAACCACTGAATGCTCTTTCATTATTTAAAGGGAGATTTTCTTTAAAAAGTGCCTAATAATCTTTGAGCCTTATTACTGCATGATTCCCAGACACTGTAAATTGTTCAAATGAATAATAAAAAAAACACAAAACCTGTGAGTATGTATGTGTTGAAGACTTAAAGTTAAACTTGTTACCTGATTATTTTAAATTTGATAGACTGTGGATATCTTGGAGCTTATTTATTTATACAGTTTCATGCATCTTGCATAAATAAACTAGGATTTACTTGAAAATATAGTAATCTCAGGGCACAGTAAAACCAAAATCAATATAAAGGTATGCTTTTTTATGTATACACTAGGAGCCCGGTGCATGAAATTTGCGTACGGGTAGGGTTCCTAGGTCTGGCCAGTGATCAGGGCAAATTGGTGTGGCAACCAGTGGGGCCATCAGGGGAGCCCCGTTGGCACTCACCTTGGCCAGCCTGGGGCCTGTGGGCTGGGGGGAGCTCCTGCGTTGAGCATCTGCCCCCTGGTAGTTAGTGCATGTCATAGCGACCAGTCATTCCGCTGGCCAATTTGCATATTAGGCTTTTATTATATAGGATTAAAAAAACTCATTTTCTGCCTACTATTGCAGTGGTTGAGTTTTTTTTTAATATATTTTATTGATTTTTTACAGAGAGGAAGGGAGAGAGATAGTCAGAAACATTGATGAGAGAGAAACATCGATCAGCTGCCTCTTGCACATCTCCCACTGGGGATGTGCCCGCAACCCAGGCACATGCCCTTGACCGGAATGGAACCTGGGACCCTTCAGTCCGCAGGCCGACTGAGCCAAACTGGTTTCGGCAGTGGTTGAGTTTTTTAAACTCAATCTCTCCAACTTTAGAAGTCATGCACTTTATTTTTAGTATTTTATTGTTTACCTGAATAATTTGATATTCATATTTAATTGAAATCAAATGTAAACAGACTACTTAATATCATTATTGCTCC
This sequence comes from Myotis yumanensis, assembly GCF_028538775.1. NCBI lineage: Eukaryota > Metazoa > Chordata > Mammalia > Chiroptera > Vespertilionidae > Myotis > Myotis yumanensis. Next base: position 230,734,815 of record NW_027223752.1, on the reverse strand, counting down.
ATGTGTGAATCTTTCTCCTCCTGAACAGTACATGATTTTGGAATGCTTTAACTCCAGGCACATTTTCTGTCTTACTTGTTACAAATAACTAACATTTTAGTTCTGTCTCATTTTTTAATCCCCTAAATTAAATGTTGTTAACTTTGTTTTATGCAGTCATTGTTTTAAATTTATTTATGTGTTTACCAGTTTATGTTTTTACTCACCATTATTTTTTTACATTTTGGAAATTCTTAATGGGAATCATTTACCTTCTTCCAGGTAGTACATTCTTCATGCATTTTAAGCAGTGATCTCAGTTTATTTTTCCTGACTGCAAAACAATAATTTAGTTGGTACACAGTTTTAGATTTACAAATATTTTATCTCATCATTTCCAGTGTTGTCATTGAGAAATCATCTATTTCTTTTCTTTTTTAGGCAATCATCTTTTTTTCTGGTTGCTTTAAGTCATTTTTAAGTGGTATATAAATATATTAAGAAGTGTTTAGGAGTAGATTTCTATTTATTTCTCCTACTATTTTTTGGTGTGCAATGCTTTTTTGATTTTTTATATCATTAGCAATTCTTAAAATTTCTCAGCTATGATCTCTTCTAGTATTACTTCTCTTTCATTATTTCTATTCTCTTTTGGAATTCCAATTGGATGCATATTATTTAAAAATTCCTCTGTGCTTCTCTCTCCTGTACATATTTCATATCTTTCCCCTGTAGTTTCTTTAGATGTGTCTTATTTATATTTTGAATTTGACCTGTTACTTCTTTAAATATTTCAAGTATAGTTACTTTATAGCCCAGATCTGGTAATTAGACTATTTGGAATCTCAGGGACTATTTTCTATTTTTTTTTTTTTTTTTTTTTTACTCATGATAACTTGTTTCTCATGAATTATCAAAGTTTAGGTTGTAAACTCAAATTTATGTGAGTTTAATGTGCGGAAATCTGTATGGGTCTAGGTTAGAGACAAACTCTTCCATAGAGGTTGTGTGTTTCTTCTGCCTAGCAACTAGAGGCGCCACTACCCTTGGACTACATTGAGACCTTTTTTGGCATGAGTTTTCAAACAGTAGTGTAATTCCATTTGAAGGCAGAACTAATGGTTAGTAATTTTCCTTTGAGTGCCAATCTTTTGTGCCTTGCAATGTCAACCCTAATATCAACAAGCATTTTTGTTGTTTCCCTTTGACAGTAGGATACTTAGAAGATCCAGACTTTATAAGGGGATCTCCATTGTAACTCTACTTTGCCCAGGCCAGAGTACCCACACATCACAATAAATCACTAGGTTTTAGGTTTCTGATATCACTGTACCATTCTCCTTTACTTTCTGGTTATTTTTGGTCTCTGGTTATTTCTTCAACTCCAATTCAGTATGACTTTATCACATTAGGAGTCTTTAAGATAAGAAGGCCCATTCTCATTTTTAAAAGCACATATAAATGTTTGCATTTACATGTATTTTAAAACATCATCTTTTTGGTTTCTTCCCCTTGTTCTACCTGTAATAATATTCAAGCACTCTTCTAGGTACTGCAGAGTCTTTAAAGAACAGCGTAAAGCTTTGTCTTTGAGGAATGCATCCGAGGAATCATATTGCACTGTAATGCAAGGTAGAAATTCAAGTTCTATAAAAATAGTTCAGATGAAATGGAATCAAGGGGATGAGTGGTCTAGGATATGACATTTGAGGATCAGGACATAGAGAATTAGAAAAGCTGTCACTACTTCCCTCTTCTTTGGAACAGTGAAACCTCTGCCAATGACATTTTCTCTTTTTGTGTGACTGGCTCCTCACTCACTCCTGTCTAGTTAAAGCCATTCTGCCCTCAGATCTTGGCTCTTCATTTTTTTTTTAGTCATCACTTTCAAAGGGAGCCATTTGTGACTTCCTTGAAAGGTCAAAGTCCTTGTTACTTACTCCTGGTATATGTGCCTCTCATTCCCAGAACCGAACAGATCTCAATTCTAATTCTTACAATTTTAGATTTATCTATATGCTTAATTTTAATTTTCCTTACAAAGTGTATGGTCTAAGAAGGTAGTCATAATATATGCTTTTTGTTCATTGTTAAATTCCTAGCACCTGGCATTATGCCTGTGAAATATTTGATTCTCGATATATATTTTTTGAGTAAATGAATGAATCCCTCCAATTTTGTGTCATTTGCTGATTATATAGGCCTTTAGCTTGCAGCTCTGTCCAGTTCATTGCTTAGCATATTGATTAGTCAAACGCATAGCCTTTTGTTAGACACAAGACAATTTCACTGGCCATTTTTCTGGTAGCTGTGGGAATTGAGTGACCCAAGTTCAGGCAACCTTGGAGGCTCTGGGGTTGATGGGATTGGGATAGTCTGGTGCTTTCTCCCTTCTCTGGTCTGCAGTAACCCACTGTTCTTGCTTCCGCCTTGATTCAATTTAAAGTTACAGAAAATAATGGGATACATTTTTAGATTTGAGAGTAGTTAAATATAAAAACAAACAAAGACAAAGCATTATCCTGTTCTGGACCATACAAGAGCCCCTCAAGAGAGCTCAGAAGATAGATTTTGGATTATACCATGAGGATATTATATCAGGTTTTATTCTATTTATAGTTTCATCAGTTTTATATATAGACACAATACTTGTAAGACAAAATGGGAAGTCAAAATAAGCAAAAATAAGTCAAGATTTAGAAGTAAAATTATACAAGTAGGTTGTGAGATGGTAGACCGGAGATAACATGGACTGGGTTAATTTTAACAGTTTCTCAGGACAGGTGTGTAGAAGGAAATTAATGTTGTCTTTGGAGGAATAGTTTTCCCTAGGCTTATGAAGCCTGTAGCTAGGGTGTGCACAGTGAGAGTCTGCAAGGCTGGCCACAGGGCATAATTCCACCATCAAGAGGATAGCATCAAACCTGAGGCAGTGTTCAGAGGTCTCCATTGAATGGAGAAGAAAAGGGATCCACTGGGAAGCTGTAACAAGTGATGTGATATGTGAAAAGTGGCAGCCAGGAGAGCAACCCTGGAAGTATTAGGCTGAGCTTTTGTCTCCGGGATAAGGGTCTTCCTGATTCTCCTGGATCATCCACAAAGCCTTCCACAGACTTCCCACTGCTGCCAAGGCCATTGAAGACTGTGTCTGGGGAGGGAGACTGAATACGAGGCAGTTATATCAAACAGAGCTCCCCCTCCCTATCAGGCTGACTGTGCCAGGCTCTCAGAAGACATAACGCGCTTGTTAAGGTTTGGTGAATAGCACAGTCTTCTCAGAGGGCGATTTGGGTTCCCATAGAGAAGTCATCAACACAGGGTAAGAATTCGGCCAATTATGCCTCACTTCATCAGGCCTATTTAGATGGTAACCCCATGGGGCATGGACCATGTCTTTCCTTGTGTATTGCACAGTGTTGAGGAAACATTTGGCACTCAATAAATACCAATCCAGAGCTTGTTTCTTGTCCCCCTAGCCTCCCACTGAGCTGATCTGAGGAAGGAATTCCCTTTGAAGTGCCTTGCCCCCATGTTTTTGATAAACAATGCCAAGGCACAGAGAAAGATGAAGCATCTACACAGTTCTGAAACCTTTTGGTATCCATAGATGATAAATGCTACCTCTGCAGTGATATAGCTGGGGGGTGAGGGGCATATTTAGTGGGACCAGACAGTGAAAAAAAGCTCCTCTTTCATAAACATTGTCTTCTTACCTCTCACAGATTCATGATTTGTGCTTCCAAACATCCATTGATAACACTGCCAGGCTGTTGCTGAGCTGGGAGGTAGAGCCCTTGTAAATGTGGTTCACTTTAGTTGTTCTTGAGTTTTAGCATGTACACAGAGAAAAGCAAAGTATATATAAGTGGGTAAAAATTAGAAGAGATATTTAAAAAAATAAACATCATAAGAATAAAAAATATATATATACATACCCCATGGACACAAACAACAATACAGTTATGGCCAGAGGGAGGGGAGAGCAGGTTCTGGGTGGAGGGGGAAAAAGAAGAGGGAAATGAGGGATATTTGTAATAATTTCAACAATGAAAAATATATATTTAAGAGATAACCTGTGATAACTTTAATAAGCCCTGGCATGGAGTTACTTATAGCATTGATGTGTCTCTATTAAAAAAATAGCTTTGTTTTTTATATTATAAAAATGTTACTTTTTTTTTACATCAGGAAAAATATATTTACAAATCTTTTTATAGGTGTTGAGATTCAAAGAACAAAAAAACCCCAGAAAATAATATGATCTAAGTAAAATACCTGTAGGCATCTAAATTAACATATGCATATACATTGAGTGGACAGATTATTATGACCACCTGACATAGCTCGTTTGTAGGCAAATGAGCTATAATTTCGCTGAATTTGCTAGAGGGCCAGACCATTATAAATAGGGAAGCAGGTTGTTTACCATGACAGTAGAAGTGATTTTTTTCTGAAGATATGGGTAAACAACACGATTTAACAGCCTTTGAACGTGGGATGGATGGATGTGTATATATATACACATATATACTGAGTGGCCAGATTATTATGACCACCCCATCAGTACTTCATCACAGATTCATGATTTGTGCTTCTAAGTAATGGAATATGGAAGTATTAGGCTGAGTTTTGTTGGGCCACCTTTTGCCTTCAATACTGCGGCAATTCTTCTTGGCATTGACTCCACGAGATGTTGAAAGGTGATGTGATGAATCTGACACCATGCCTGATGAATAGCACTGTCCAGTTCTGTGAGATTTGATGGTTGTGGAACCAGCTGCCTGATGGCTCTTTTAACTTAGTCCCACAAATGCTCAATTGGATTGAGATCTGGTGATTGTGGGGGCCACCTAAGCAAGGTAAAGCCTCCCTCATGTTCTTGAACCCACTCCTGCCCAATACGAGCACTGTGGCATGGCACATTTTCTTGTTGGAAGATGCCATCTCCATTGGGATACGCCATCAGCATGATAGGATGAATTTGATCAGCAATGATACTTAGGTATGTTGTGCTATTCAGACGTTGTTCCACATGAATTAAAGGGCCCAAATCATGCCAGGAAAACATGCCCCAAACCATAACACTGCCCCCACCAGCTTGAAGGGTTGTACTCATGCATGTGGGGTGCATGCTTTCATGCTGTTTCTGCCAAATTCTCACTCTACCATCTGCATGATGCAACTGGAAACGTGATTCATTGGACCACTTGACTTTTCTCCAATGCTCAACTGTCCAATCTTTGTGTTCCTGTGTGAATTGGAGATGTTTTATCTTGGTAACTGCAGACAGCAAAGGGGTTCGAACAGGCCTTCGGCTTCCATATCCCACACGATGCAGTGTATGGCTAATTTGCCTACAAACGTCAGGTGGTCATAATAATCTGTCCACTCACGTTTAAATATATCCCACGTTCAAAGGCTGTTAAATCGCATTGTTTACCCATATCTTCAGGAAAAAAATCACTTCTACTGTCGTGGTAATCAACCTGCTTCCCTATTTATAATGGTCTGGCCCTCTAGCAACTTCAGCACAAAATTATAGCTAATTTGCCTACAAATGTCAGGTGGTCGTAATAATTTGGCCACTCAGTGTATATTAGCAAAAGGATATACAATTTTTTTTACATACTGGAAACATCTCTCAAAGTGTTGTCTTTAACTACGGAGCCCAAGACCTTTAATGTCATGAAAGACAGATATTAATGAGGTTAAGTAAACCCTAGAAGGTGAGGCCAGGTGGTGAAATGATGGCAGCTCTTACATTTTTTATATATTAATAATTTCAACTTTCTTCCTCTCCTCTCTCTTTTCTCTCCTCTTTTATATAACCTGTCTCCCTCTCTTTATGTCTCTAGTTCTATCTCTCTATTTTTTTCTCCTTTTCTTTCCTCTTCCTCTCCCTTCCCTGCCCATTTGAGTATTTTAATTATAAAACTTATTTAATCTTACAAAACTTACAAGGATGAAGGTATACCTTGAACTTCGATTCAGTAACTTAATGTCTCTTAAGCTTGAATAACATACAGAATGAGAACAAGGCATCATGCAGCCAGGATTTTAAAGATAAATGTCATGACTACTCATATTTCTTTTGAGAATAAAATAAAATAACTAAATTAGCCCTATCCGGTTTGGCTCAGTGGATACAGCATTGGCCTGTGGACTGAAGGGACCCAGTTAAATTCCAGTTAAGGGTATGTGCCTGGATTGCAGGCTCTATCTCCAGTAGGGGACATGCAGAAGGCAGCTGATCAATGATTCTCTCTTATCGTTGATATTTCTACCTCACTCTCCCTTCCTCTCTGAAGTCAATAAAAATATATTTTAAAAAAACCACACACAACACAACTAAATAATGCCCTGAAAGATGTTACAGTTATAAAAATGATGAGAAATCTTGACCCAAAGGTAATAAAGATTGGAAGATTTTCTTTTTTACAAATTTCCCATTAATCTATCTCTAAATTAAGGGCAAGGGGTAAGGCATTAAAATTGTAGTAATTAAAGTAAGTGGGAATTCACTCAATACACTGTATATTTTCTCACCTTTGGTTGTGATAATGAGGTCACAGGTTGAAATCATAGAGTTTAGTGTGTCTAATGAAGGTTGATTCTCCTCCTCCCTGTAGGAGATTTGGATCATATCCAGGGGACTGTGTTCATTCAGTATTAAACACCATGGGACCTCACAAGGGTAACTAGCATACGGAAGGGATTGAAACCCAAGATATTAATGAAAAGTTGAAGAAAGTGAAATCTTCATTTGTACAGAGAAGGTTGAGAGAGTGAGTGCTGTGGAAAATTGATATAAGTCATTTCAGTTTTAAGCCTATTTTTAAAAATATATATTTTATTGATTTCAGAGAGGATGGGAGAGTGAGGGAGAAAAAGAAACATCAATGATGAGAGAGAATCATTGATTGGCTGCCTCCTGCACACCCAACACTGGAGATCGAGCCTGCAACCTGGGCATGTGCCCTCCCTGGGAATCGAACCGTGACCCTCTGGTTCATGGAATGATGCCCAAACATCGAGCCACACCAGACAGGCTAAACCTATTTTTAAAGCAACAGCTTGGGGCTGGGAATTAGGTGATGATTTTTTTGCCATAGCTGCTAAGGTATAAGTGATGATAATGAGCAGGGTGTTCTCATGTGAATGCTGCTCTTTAGTTGAAACCAAATAGCAGTTAATGCCCCAAATCAGTTCCATTCATTCAGTTAGTCTTTCAATAAATAATTATAGAGCTCATGTAGTAGGTAAGACACTGATAGCTACTAGGAAATTGGGATTGACTGTGAATGATATACTATCTGAACCTATGAACTTTAGTTTCTAGAAAGAAACTTTAATCAACCAGCTAGAGATTTGGTATTGAAGTATATTGTGGTGAGTACTATAGAGGAGAAATATAGGGTGCTAAGCAGGCATATGGCAGAGGGGATCAGAGCTTTCCTCATGGTGGGGGTGATGTGGTCATGAAAGTCTTTGCAGAAGAAATGCCATTATTCTGGTATGTGAGTATCAGGAGAACAAAACAGAGAATGGGCCAGCTAGAGAGAAGAGCAAGTGTGAATAAGGACCTGGGGAAAGCATCCCAGGGGAGAAGCAGCATGGTACTTTTCGGTGAGTGATAAGACATCTCTGTGATGGGAACTCAGAAAGGGAGAGGGTCAGTGTCCTGCAGTGAGAAAGGTGAGGCCTTACAGGCTTTGATAAGGACTTAGGGATTTATTCTCAGAACAAGGAGATGACATGAAAAAACTTTAGGTAGGGGATTAGTATCATAAGATTTACATATTTGCAAGATCATGTTAATAGAAGTCTGGGGAATTGTCTGAAAGGCTTCAGGGTTATACCTGGGAAGGTGTTTTAGAAGGCTATTTAGTAGATTTCCACTCATAATGGCCTAAATCAGTGGTGGGCAAACCACGGCTCGTGAGCCACATGCAGCTCTTTGGCCCCTTGAGTGAGGCTCTTCCACAAAATGCCACGTGCGGGTGCGCACGTACAGTGTGTTTGAAACTTCGTGGCCCATGCGCAGGAGTCAGTTTTCGGAAAGGAGATAGACGAAACAAGTATACAAGACGAGTGTGGATGGGAGAGTTGGAAGGGGTAGACCTCAGCGAACGTACCTCAATCAGATTGAGGACGTTTTTAACAAAGGCCAGCTTAGGAGTACCCTAATTAAGTTAATAACAATGTACCTACCTATGTAGTTTAAGTTTAAAAAATTTGGCTCTCAAAAGAAATTTCAATCGTTGTACTGTTGATATTTGGCTCTGTTGACTAATGAGTTTGCCGACCACTGGCCTAAACCATCCTTTCAAGATCCCTAAGGAAGATGTATGTTTCAAGAACAAGAGCAGGCAGATATTTGTATTCCTTTTCACATTCTAGTCTGTTCTCTGATCCTGGCAAACCAGGTTGTACACATCATGAAAATCTCAAGAATACCAAGAATACCCATACCCAATTGTTTTCCTCTCAGACCTATTATAGAGCCCAATGAAAGTGTGTACTACCAAGCTCCCATTTCTTAGCTACCATGTCAGGTCTTAGAAAACCCCAATGATCCCCTTCCCCAGGTATATCTTTCTGTTACAGGCTGATGAAAAATAGAGAATCTATCCAAAGAGAACTCCAAAGGCCATTCCTCACTCGCAGCAGGAGCCTGTAACCTCTTTTCATCAAGGTGAAATCACCAGGTTCCTTCTGCATAAACCATGGCCTCCAAACACTGGTTTTGTCTCTTGTTGGAACTCCTCCTGCCAGACTTGCATTTATCCTGCAGATTGGAATAAACCTCTCACTGAACATCACAAAAACCTTGTGGGACAACATCATTATCATCCCCTGTTCCTTTGGGAGATGGCCCACAATTGGACTGAAAGGAAAAAAAATTGTAATATTCCCATCAGGTATGAATCTGTCTTCTAATTTTTAAATAGAATGGTGTTTGGCGCTTTTGTTCTATTTTCAAAGTTCTTTATGTACTTTTATTTCTGCCATTATGGGCCCCATTTGTAATATGTTGCTAGATAGCAAATGATGCTCAATTCTGGTTGAATTTTCATGAACATATGACCAGTTGGTTGAATGGGTATAGATAGTTAAGTCCTTTAATTGGGGCCCAGTTAAAATTATGCCTTTGGATGGCTATCATCATAACTTGCATTAGTCGTCTTTTAATATTCTTTGTATTAGTAGATATATTTTCCCCCAAATTTATTGTGGTATAAATTGACAATTTGAAATTGTATGTATTTAAGGTGTACAATTTGATGATTTGATATATGTACTAGTATATATTGTGAAATATTCACCACAATCAAGCTGATTAGCATATGTGTCACCTCAAAAAGTCACCATTTTTGTGTGTGGTGAGAACACTTAAGATTTACCCTCAGCAAATGTCAAGTATGTTTACAATGTTTTTACATTGGTCACATCATTGTACATAGATCTCCAGAACTTATTCATCTTGCATAACTGAAATTTTGTATCCCTTGGCCAAGATTTTCCCCATTTGTTCTCCCCAGCTCCTGACAACTAGCATTCTACTTAGCTTCTATGGTTTTGACTGTTTTAGGCTCTACATGTAAATGAGATTATTCAGTATTTGTCTTTCTGCATCTGGTTTATTTCAATGTTCTCCAAGTTAATCTATATCACAAGTTAGGATTTTCTTCTTTTTATGGCCAAATACTATTCCATTATATGTACATATACACCACAATTTCTATTTCCATTTCTCTATTGGGGGAACCATTTAGGCTGTTTCCATACCTTGACTATTATGAATAGTGCTGAAGTGAACATGAGTGCAGAGATAATGCTTTGAGAACCTGACTTCATCTCCAGGAGTGGGATTGCTGGATCACATGGTAGTTTTATTTTTAATATTTTGAGGAACCATACTATTTTCCATAATTACTGTACCAATTTATATCCCCACCAACATGTACATTATAGCTCCATGTTCTCTCTAACATTAATTATCTTTTGTGATAACAGCCTTTCTAACAGATATGAGGTGATATCTCTTTGTGATCTTGATTTACATTTCCTTGGTAATTAGTGATTTTTTTTAACACTTTTCATATACCTATTGCTCGTAGGTATATCTTCTTTTGAGAAATATCTATTCAGATCTTTTGCCCATTTTTAAATCAGATTATTATTATTATTTTTTGCTATTGAATTTTATGAACTCCTCATATATTTTGGATATTGTGATTTACCATAGGAAATATATATTTGATCTTTCTCCTGTTTCTGGAACAGGGCTCTTAAAACCCTTGGGATTTCTTAAGAGTTGAGAGTAATAAAGCTGTCTCTTGATATGTTAATTAAATGGCTTGGAATGCTTCCAGATCAACAAAGAATGAAGGAGAGAAATCAACCATGTGCTTAGAGGGTTGGAATGTTCAGTCCCATCCCCCTGACCTCCAGGTAGGGAGAGAGGCTGGAGGTTGAATCAGTTGCCAGTGGCCAATAATTTAATTATTCATGCCTAAGTAATGAAGCCTCCATAAAACCCCAAAGGCCAGGGTTCCAAGAGCTTCGGGGTTGGTGAACATGTGGACACTGGGGAGAGTAGCTGCCTGGAGAGAGCTTGGAAGTCCCATGCTTTTTCCCCATGCCCTTTCCCCTTACCTTGTCCTAACATCTCTTTCATCTGGCTATCCATGAGTTATATTATTTTATAATAGACTGGTAGTATAGTAAGTAAATGTTCTGTGAGCCACTCTAGCAAATTAATCAAACCTAAGAAAAAGGAATGGGAATGCAGGGGGAGTACCTATAACTTATAGCTAGTTGGCCAGAAGTACAGGTAACATCTTGGACTTTTAATTGGCCTTCTGAGTAAGAGGGGGGTCTTTGGAACCTCCAATTTGTAGCCAGTGGGTACAAAGCCCAGATAACAGCCTGGGCTTAGGACTGGAGTCTTAAGTGGGAATCAGGGAAGTGTTTTGTGTTTGAGCCCTCAAACCGTGGAATCTGACACTATCTCATGGTAGTGTCAGATTTGATGTAAAATATTGGACACCTTGCTGGTGTCTGAGAATTGCTTGACGTTGTGTAGGAAGTTGTCCCTTGCCCTAAACACACAGTTGGAATTGGCTCTGGGGACCTAAAAGAGATAACAACTTTATTCTATTTTTTTATTCATTCACCAAACATTTATTAGTACTGTCTATATACTAGTTGCGTGCGTGCGTGCATGTGTGTGCACGCTTAAGGGAGCAGTGGTAAATAAAATCAATATTATGTCTGAATAGAGTTTATAGGCATTAAACAAACACGTGTCATCATTCAATGGATATCTATTGACTGCTGATGAAGTACAAGGACTGCATTAGTTACTGCATATATAGAGCTAACCTAAGTAGATATTATCTCTGCTCCTGTGAAATTTATATGGGCCAGTGGTAGAGAGAGATGATAATAGTTAGATAAGCAAAAATATAAGTACAAATTTCAGAGGAACATGAGAGAAAATGATGGAGATTAGTGATCAAAGAAACCCATCTGAGTTGAGAGTTGAATAATGACAGGGATTAGCCACAGTAAGTATTTATTATTTTGTATTCTTATTTTACATTTTACATTTACTTTTTAAGTTGTTTAGAGAATTTATGAGAATTTTACATTTTTGACTTGAGAAGCATATAATCAATTTGAATGTTGTGGGATATTTAATTTGTTAAATCCACTGTTTTGAGTTATAAGTTATATAAGAAGTGTGTGATGTTTAGAGAATTAGTAACTATAAAATAATAAATTGAACTTAGGAAAGAATAGTGACTTTCACACCTGAAAGTTGCTTCAACATTAACATGAGAGTCATCTTTAAAGAGTTTACTAAGAGAGAAGTCTTTCTCCTAGGAGATCGTGCTCGTCTTCACAGCCGACATTGAGAAGTGCATATTGCCTTCTGTAGCCATTCAGTTCTGTATATCCATCAATTGATTTGCTCCCTGTTATGTATTTGCCCATTTATTCATATTTCCAGTAAGCATCCATCGAGTGCCTACTTTAAGCCAGGTACAATGATGGCACTAAATATGGAAAACCAAGCAAGACAGGGTCCCTGCTTTCAAGGAGCATTTACACCAGAGGAGCCTGGAGACACATTAATCTGATATCTCAGAAAGTGCAGCAAGTTCAGTAACAGAGGTAACCCAGAAGGGCATGGGAGCACAATTGAGGGGCACCTTAACCAAAAGGAACAGAGAAGGTCTTTTGGAGGAAGATTTCCTTGGACTGAATTGTCCTTAAGAACATTGCAGGGAGAGGCAATAGCATAGCCAAGGACTCTGACAGAGCACCAGTGTAGGCCCTTCATGAAATAACAAAGAGATTCGTTTTATTGGAGCAGAGGTTTATTTATTCCAAATCATCAACACCTACTGTGTGCAGCATCCTCTGGGAGGACTCAGTGCTGCTGAAGAAAGATGTTGACCCTGTCCTCTTGAAGTTTCAAGATTATTAGGGAATGACAAAAGATGATGGGATCAAATTATGAAAGACCTTATGTGTTAAGCTAAAGTATCTACATTTTATCCAGCAAAGGTAAGGGAATGACAAGGTCAACTACACTTTATTTACAAAAGATCAACTGGATTGTAGTGTAGAGGATGGATTGAGGAGATGAAGGTATTCAAGATTTGACAGAAGAAGACTAATTATGAGACATTTTAAGGATTAAGACAAGAACTGATGGATTACTGAACTAAGGCAAGGGGACATTGTGGATGAGATTAATTTTGAGTATAAAGGAGATAGAATCTATGCAACTTTGGTATTCTGGCTTGGGATGCTGTGCAACTGTCATAATTCATCAAGACTAGGAATGCTGGAAGCACAGGTGTTAGAATGAATCCATATCTTATACATTGATGTATTATGTTCCAACAAAATTAAGTGTTCCTTGCAGATAAGAAGCATTATTTAAACTTTCCTTGTAACTTTATGTCTTCCAATGCCCTGAGCAGTCTTCTTTTCTGTATTGGAACCTCAATAAATAAGCATTCAGTCAGTTGAGAACTAGATTTGTCATCCCCTAGAGAGAAAAATTTACGTGTTTCTTTATATACATTGAATGTAAAAAGTGGTAATTTTTGTCGATCTGAGACTTCTCTTTTACTGAGAAAAGGAAATTTAGAATATAAGCAAGAAGCAGATAAAGTTTTTTATTTCTGAATTACATATCCTAGAAAAGTATAAAACATCTTTCATGTTTTAAAATAAACATTGCTTTATCTTTTTTCTAAAATACAAATTTCAAAAGGTTTCTATGCACTTAAAAAGTAACCCTATTCTACATCATTATCCATAATCTACACCTACACTTTAGTGATCCATGAACTAGAAGAGCAGTGCCTCTCAGGAAATCACCTCTCAAGGAAAGATGAAAAGGTATATCAGTGTCCAGGTAATCCACAGGAAGTGATCTAGAGAAGGTTGTATATGGAAGAGTCTAGATGCTCTCTAATGGAAAGTCAATGTGAGTAACGGATGTTTCACTGATATTCAGTGTCCTTTATGGAGTGCCTATGCTGAGTCTCCCCCCCACCTCAAGACACATCCCAACGTTGGTTGAATCTCTTCATCTCCCTCCCATACCCTTCCTCTAATTGGGCCAGTGGAGGAGACACACACTCAAGTTGAGAAGAGCTAGAGTCCTATTTGGCAGCAAATTCACAGTAAAACAAATGTTCAGGGAGCTTGAGTCTAAAAGGAAGTTCACATCAACAGACTAACATTTCTTGAATTTTAGATCTAGGTAGAGCTATGCATTTGTGAGGAGAAAGGAAAAAGATTTGAGGAATTACCTTCAAGGTGCTTGCAGAGTAAAACTGAGCCCTAACAATGGAAGAATGCCTAGGAAATGAGTCTTTGGAATCATTCTTATGAAACCATTATACAGCACTCTTCTCTCCCACAGAGCTTAGTTGCCTAACCCAGTGGTCGGCAAACTGCGGCTCGCGAGCCACATGCGGCTCTTTGGCCCCTTGAGTGTGGCTCTTCCACAAAATACCGCATGCGGGCATGCACGTACAGTGTGATTGAAACTTCGTGGCCCATGCGCAGAAGTCAGTATTTTGTGGAAGAGCCACGTTCAAGGGGCCAAAGAGCCGCATGTGGCTCACGGGCCGCAGTTTGCCGACCACTGGCCTAACCCAATGACAAGGATTATTTTTCTATATATAAAAAAAAATTCTGTAAGAGTTAGACGTGAAGAGTTTCAAAATTATAGGGAAGATACTGAATATCAAAATAGGATTGCTTAAAGCTTTTATTTAGCATAACATCACAGTGATACAGCATGTACCACAGCCCATTTGATGTAATGGGGGAACAAAGTTTGCTCTTTTTAATCACCTAGAAATAAGGACTGTGGCATGTGTTACATTTATAAGACTGACTTTCAGTGAAAGGGTATTTGAATAGACAGCTTACGGCAAAAGAGCACTATTTGATTTGGTGGCTCCAAGACAAGAGGGGCCATCAGAAGGTCCCAAATCTAGGCACAGCGGACACTTGCTATGCTCTTCCCTTACTGGATGATGCCTGCAAAAGTGCACCAAGGGCATTTTTGCACACTCGTCCAGCCTTTCCTCATTGAAGGTTTATGGGGCTTGTAATGTCAAGATGCATGAATTTCAGGGACTGTACTTGTCCTTGGAAGCAGCTTTTGATCAGTGAACTGAAACAATTAATTATAATAAATAATGCTAGTAGGAGTCCTCGCACAGTCAGCCGAAGGAGGAGGGGAGCCAAAGCAATAAAGCTTGTCTCTGGCACAGCCATATCCTCCAGCTGCCGGGTTCAGATCCTGTGTGGGAACAGCACCCACAGCTTACGAAGCCACTGCTGAAAAGCACAGTTGCTTTATCTCCTCCAGGGGACAGTGTCAAGTTCTGGTGGGTAGTGGGGATGCTAAAAGGAGGTCAAAAGAACCAGCCAGGAATGCACAATTTCTTTCTATTCATCTGTATTTGATTGCTTTGTGCCCTGGAGCACATGATTTAATTATTTTCATCATTGCCTCAGCTTCCTCAGCTACCAATCTCATTGAGGGCAATAAAATTGTTCAGCCTTTACAAAAAAATGCATCCATAATAATTTTTGACTCAATGAATAGTTAAGGCTATAAAACCAGCTCTTGAATGACCATGTCCAATTGAAAACAAAACCTAGGGTTTTCTCAGCAGTTAAAGTAAAACATAAGCTTACATGACATGGAAGTACCTTGCTCACGATTTTCAGAATATATAGCTGTTATTCATTGTCTACAACCTGTGTTTGTCATCGCTAATCCACACAAGAATTCTGGGTGCAGGTATTATTATCCCCAGCCTAAAATGAGGAAAGTAACATTCAGAGACCTCAACTTTAGTTGGTGTCTTCCAAGGGAGTTCAAGAACGCCCCGAGTTAGAATTGACATTGTAAGATGTGTGGGGAAGGTGCAGGAGCTGAGCTGGAAAGAGGCCAGAAATGAGAGCTTGAGGTCTGGACCAAAGCAAAGCAAAGCAAAGGCCAAAGCAGGGACAGGAAACACTAAAAATGGAGAGGACTAGTCTCCCACACCCAGACCAAAAATCATGAAGGAAAGCTGGGAGAGATGTCAGGAATGAGCTAGAAGATCTTGGGGTTCCTCTGAAAGTTTACTTTCTTTTCAAGACCACAGAAGGAAGCGCTGTCTGGTACTCTGAGCGTCTTCGACCTGAGTTTGTATGGGTGAATGTATATGTACCTGTATATCTTAATTTGAACATCTTTATTTTGGTGATTTTTTATTTAACAGTGCTTGTAAGATCCAAATCTTTGCTCATTGTAAACTTGAGCAGTTAATCCTGAGGCTCACTTTTCTCATTGGACATGGGGACAATAAAAGTACTATTTCACAAAGTTGTGGGATGGAAAACAGGGGTGTGCAGCACTTAGCACAGTGCCTGTTTACAGTAAAGTAAGTAGGTAGGGATTGTCAATAATTATTTATTTTCTTTTTTAGCCTCATTCTTTCCTTTGCTCTTGCTCGCTCGCTCACTTTCTTAAACCCACCATGTTCCAAGGCCTCAGGTAATGTGTTATTGAGTGTTGCACAGGACCCATCGTGCAGGAAGGACTGTGTTGGAGTGACAGAGAATGGAGTGTGCAGGTGTGTTGGGGGTGAGTGGGAATGGGGGCAGGTTCTCTTGAAGATGTTGAACTAGAGTAACAGCAGAGCTGTTAAAAAATGGAGTGTCTATCTAATAATATTTCACTACCATATAAGGACATATAAGGTGGCTTCAGGGGGCCAAGGTGGTAACCAGCCGAGACCTGACAGCAGTAGTGTCTTTGCCCAAACCATGAGCTGGTTGAATTGTGGTTGAAGTGTGGCTGGTTTGTTTTGCCCAGAGTCATGGATGGTGTGTTTTTTTCTGTTAAGCATCTGACTAGAGAGGTATGGTAGATCATTTATTTAAACTGAAGGATTTTAAGTTCTTTTATGACTTTTATGTCATTAGTTCTTCCCTCATGTACATTTGCTTTCATAGAAAATGCATTCTCTGTCACCCACCACCCAAGTATTAACAACTGTCACCCTATGATTTCACCATCTTTCAGAGTTTATAGAGTGTCTTGCTAGGTGGCCCATTCATATCTCAGTCTTATTGAGCTGCTGAGAGGGAGTGATGAAGAGGACAGAGGATAGGTTTTAGTGTTGGACAGTGTGGCTCAGTCTTAATTTCACCACTTACCAGTTGTGTTACCTTGGGCAAATAACCTGATCTTACTGAGCCCGAGTTTCCCTCTCATAGAATCAATATCCATCTCCCAGAGGTGCTGTGGAGATTAAATGGGGTGAAGCACAGTCAATGTCCATCACACTATCTGGTTCAGAAAAAATGCATCATCAATGTGAACCCAATTGCCAAATACTCCAAGAAATGAAGGGCACATTTAAGCCTTGGTTAGGGGGTTGGATAATATGATCTTTAAGTAACTGTCCAAACCTTAGATTCTGTGACACCAAGGTGGCAGGCTATGTGGGAACACTGAGAAGTAATGCCTTCAGTGGCAGGAATGCTGCCTCCTCCTGTCTTTCCCTGTAAATCATTGCAAGACTGGGAACACCAGTCACCTGACCTCTTAGGGCCTGACATTTTTCAAGTGTTAATGGGATGTCCTGATTTATTTTGTAACAGTGAAAAAATGATTGCTGATATTTAAAATAAAGGGCACTATGTGTTCATGAGCAATTAATCAAGATGGTTTTGCCACATGAGAATGGATTGAGATGACAGAGGAAGACTTCCCCCCAATCACAGAATGGTTACAATGTGCAGTCTGTACCTGTATTTGTAACTCAACTTTTGGCCAGTTGTTAGTCAACATGATCATGTGCTTTCCTTTGCAGAATTAGTTCCTGCCTCCTTATCACTCTCTGAGCATGTTTTATTCTCTAGTACAGTGTAGAACAAGATTCTCAGTAGGTGGATGCTATGACCAGACTTGATTCTTCTTTAAAAAATATATAGATATTTTGTTGATTTCAAAAAGGAAGGGAGAGGGAGAGAGAGAGATAGAAACATTAACAATGAGGGAGAATCATTGATTAGCTGCCTCCTGCAACATCGGGGGCTGAGCCTGCAACCTGAGCATATGCCCTGCCCAGGAATCGAACCGTGATCTCCTGGTTCATAGGTCAACACTCAACCACTGAGCCACTGCAGCTAGGCAACCAGGCTTGATTCTATGAGAAATGTTGCAGACCACATCTTCCCACTTTATCATGGTAATCATTTGCCTATCAACTTGTTCACACTCTTTGTTGCTACTACTCGTCTGTAAAGAATATTAAAATACAATCCACAAATTTTAAATATTCTCACCGTGTATCCAGGATCATTGTCAATACTAATTAAATCCTGAGGTTCACTCCCTACAAAGAAGTTCTGTAACATGCGTGCTCCTTACTTTGCTCAGCCTTTCAGTTCTGCTGCCTAAAATAAAGACCATTTAGCTTTCTCAGTCCCACTGACAACTGGAAAAGAATTATACTGCTTCATTGTTATCAGGTTAAATTACAAAATTTGACATTTTTTTGGTAGTTCAAATGGTTGAATATTAAGAATTTTATATGCACCAACTTAAGGCTATTGTTTTTTATCATAGAGTGACTGCACTTTTTGATTAGAGCTTAAGCTAAAAATAAACTCCCACCACTGGCCAGAGATATTGGCCTGAGTTAGAGTGGACAGTGATGGAGTGTATTGTGTATTGTAATGAAATATCTATCTCTTTCCACTTTAATTGCAATAGCTTAAAGTAATCACAGTTTAATCACTGTATACTCAATAATATATATGTAATTTACATATTAACATACAGTCAGTTTATTAATTATATAGGTAATATATAGTATCTACAAAACATGCATTAGTGCCAAGCTAAACACATGAAAGCATGCATTTCTGAAGCATGTAGTAGGTTAAAAAATAGGAGAGGGGCAGGGGTAAATTCTAGGGAAGCATATAGAGTCTTTCACTAACTCATTCTAGAAGAGTGAAGGCAGATTTAGCAGACCGTTACACAAATGGCTCCACTTTGTCACTCATCCTGTATCCACATCCTCTGTGAAGTCACTTTGCAGCTTCTCCCCTCAGGCGCTGGGATCTGCTTGTTCACTCCCGGAGTTTGGGCTGGCCTTGTAACTTGCTTTGGTCCATAGAAGACAGCGGGAGTTGTGTTGTGTCAGGTTTGGACCCAGGTTCTATGTGGCCTTTCCCACCCCACTTGCTCTTGATGGGGTTCAGAACACGCTACCTCAAAGCATGCACCTTGGCATGTGGGAGAGTTAAACTGAAGGAGTTTGAGGAAACAGCAGAGACAGGAAAGTCACTTGGACCTCTTCCCCTCCTATCCCTTTTTCTCTGAAAAAGGCCATAAACCCCTCATAGGAGAGGTCCCCTCCCTGTACTCAGAATAAAGAAGCAACCTTTTCTCCCAAGACAAAGGGACATCAAGAAGAGTCCTGACAAACAGGTCTTGCTAAGGTTCCCCTAGTTTACTACAGTCACCTCATATTCTTTAACCTGCTCGTCACTGTCCACTCTTCGTCATGCCTGGCACAAAGTACACAGGTCTAATCACCATTTCTTTGGGTCTTCATTTTGTTATGAAGGCTCCCGTGTCACGGAAAACCTACTTTCAATAAATCTGTTAATATGCTTTCCTCTCTTAATATGCCTTTGTCAACTTACTTTTCAGACGCAGCTAGGGACCCTAAGTCGGTGGAAGAAGACTTTTCCTCTCTCACAATTTCACAGAATCTTACTCAGTTTCCCTTTACACAGCCCAGCCTGACCTGCTGAAGGATGAGAAACGAAGTGGAGTATAACTGAGCCATCCCAGACCAGCCCTGGGCGATCTGGCAGCCACCTGCAGGTACACAAGGAGCCCAGTCAGCTAGCTGGGCCCCACCCAAATCGCTGACCCACAGAATCATGAGCCCAGTGAGCTCCCAAGTTTTTTGGGTAGTTTGTTAAATAAAAAATGATTGCTGATAGATGTCATAGAGGAAGTTAGATTTGAGCCAGTTCTTGAAATTAAAAAAGAGACTGCCAGATTTAAAAAAAAAAGGGGGGGGAGGTAGGAAATTCCAAGCAGGGGACGCATTATACAGACAGGCTTAAATTCATGGAAAGGTTTCTTTTGTTCCAAAAAAGTGAGAAATCCAGTAAGTCTGGTTATACTGATGATATGATAGAGAATATAGAATGTGTGTGTGGGTGTGGGGTGTGAGCATGGTAATGCATGTTTGGAAAATTGGTGGGATATGATGGAAATGAATCTGGAAAAGCAGGTAGGAACAAGACTTAAAAACAAACAAAAAAAACACCTCACAAATAAACAAAAACCTTGTAGGCCAAGCTGATAACATGAGTTTTATCTGGAACGTTTCCCTTGCTTATCTGTAAACTCTTTGATTTGGGCTGGGGATAAAGAATTAGAGAGAAGGATTAGTCTTTGAGAGACAGCTGCATGGCAAACACTCTGATGGGCGCTTTATCCACCCGTCATCTCTAACATCCTTCCATTGCTTCTAGGGATACTGTGCCAATTTATGGAAAAAGAAACAGTTTTAGAAATTGGGGAACTACATTCCCTGCTTTGCCAGGACAGTACTGACTTACACCCGTTGCCTCAGCAGACAAAAGTATCCCTTTCACTGCCAGGAAGTCTGCCTTCAGATGACAAGTTATATTGTTCTACTTAGAAGTTATATACATTTCCCGATTTTTGCTAAATTTAGGAAGTTGCAGACCTGGAGTTTGAATGCACAAGGCATGTTAATATTCATTATTGTATTCAAGTGGCATTGCCTCTCACAATGTTTGGTATGTTAAATCTTTGCTTAATATTTTACTCTTATAAAGATTTGAAAGTGAACATTTTTACCCTGTGGGATGTTCCTCTGGGATGATAATTTGAGTTGAGAGAAAGTTTGCCTCAATTTATAGAAATCAAATGGCAATAAAAATGCATTTTTTAAACAAAGTCAGATTCACCTATATTGATACAAAAAAGAAACTTTTAAAAACAAAAGTACATGAAAAATGCACACAGATATGTGTGGTGCGGGTGAAGGGGCAGAAAGTTCAACCATTTCCCCTCATCTCCCAATCTTATTTGAAGACTGAGGTTAAATCAGTAGATTTGGCATTGACTTTGTTCTTGAACGGTATCATGTCTGCCTTTTGCTGCCAACCACCACAATTACCAAATATATACACTTTATTTAAGCCAACCAAAGCACAATTCTGACTCAAAAATTTAAAGAGTTGTCATGGTACCCGACTTAAGTTTTGAAAATAGATCACATTCCCCAGCTGGGCCCGTGTGTACCTCTCAGCAAACTTGATGTTAATTGCTTTGTTCTAGAGTAGGTCAAGTGTGCTGTCACTTCTTCCTGATTATATATTTCCTGGAGCTTTTTAGCATTCAAACTTGTCTTGCTCTATCACACACAATCGATGTTATACATGATCAGCAAATTAACACACTGCCCAAACAATTTCCTGTGTGGTTATTAGGCAGTCTGATCAGAAGCTGCTCAAAAGCTTCACCACAAATGAGTATGTGTAATTCGAAAAATATATATTAAAAAAAAAAATACGTGAAGCAAAGCTTAGAATATAATGCTCCCTTTATAGGGCGGATGTGTTGGACATGGCCTGAGTGTGTTTACACAAAGGATTGCAATGGTGGGAGCTGTGACCCTTATCCACATGGGTTGAAAGGAATGTGTACACAGAAGGGTTGGGCTTAAAAATATTCGCTGACCATCTGCTGCTGACCGTGCTGCAGGTCTGAGAATCAGAAGTGATTCTTGCCCACATGCTAGCGAAAGCAGCACCAACTCAAACTGCTCTGAGTTAAAATACTATACTCCAAACTTATCCAGGGCAATGTATTGGTTGGCCTTTGAAGACTACATTTTTGTTTTTCAGATTATAAGAGGAATACATTTAGAAATTTGAACAAAATTTAAAATTCAGAAAAGAACACAAAAAAGGAATCACCATCAGGCTTGGCAACTATTAAAATGTTATTTATTTCCTTTAAATCTTTTTCTCTGTTTATACATATCTGTCTAATTATATCACACCTGTATTTATATATATAGCTACCATTTATACCTTGCTTTTTAATCCTTAGCAATAACAAAATATATGAATTTTCTAAGCTATCAATGTTCTTTGAAAACATTTCACTGGCTTCATGCTTTACAAAGTTATGGATGTACCAGAGTTTATTTAATCTTTCCCTTGCTGTGGATATTAGATTATTTTCAATCTTCGTTATTGACTCTCTGAAGAGCATCTTAATACATTATCAGGCACAGAATAAGAAAGACCGGAAAGTCCAGTCCCTAAAGCCGAGCCATTTTTGCCTCGCTTCCTGCTCTGGCTGTTCAAGTGTCACCATTAACAGTAAAACAATGCAGCCCCTATCGCTTTTGTTCCTCCTGTGTCATTTACACATATCATTAAATCCTCACTGCAAGGAAGGTACTTTTTCTCTCGTTCTAGTCACACTAGCGGAGTTCTGGTACCATCACTAAAGCAAAAGGACAGTGATGGAGTACTGCATGGAAGAAGGCCAAGTGTGAATGCAGAAAGGAAACGAGTGAAATAGAGGCGGATAACCCAGAGAGTCCTGTGTGGGGCCTGACCTGTGAAAACTGGAGAATACGGTTATGTGTCTTACTGACTCGGCTCAGGATGAGATTAGCTCAACTTAAAGAAAGAGGATATTTATCTCTATCTCCAAAGATAGACATTTAATTGAAGGGATTGTCTCATGTAATTGGTTGTCCATAGCATTTTAATTTCATAACCTTGAGATACTTACAGGCTTAGATTTTGGGTTGCTTCATATAAGCTGCCATGGCGTTAGCGCCACCTCAGTCTACTGGCCTCCTGGTTTAATGAATTCAGCACCACGTCTGAACACATACTCAGATCACGCTAAGCTTTCCTCTTCCTGACCACATCAAGATACTGCACAGTCTGGCCTTCATCTATGCTGTTCCACTTGCCCAAATGCCTTGCCTACTCACCACATGGGGGAACCTTCCACTGGTCCTCCTGGGCAGATCAGGTGTCTCGCTCCCTCTGGGAAACCTTCCCAGGTCCACATGACTCTAGAGCTCACCAGTTCCTGCTGTGGGCCCTGTAAGTGCTCTGTCAGAGCAGCCGTGACACATACGACTGTTCATCCGTATGTTGGCCCACCCTGGTACCCAGGCGCTCTTGAGGACAGGAAGTGGTAACTCTGCATGCCCTACATTGAGGGGTCCCCATGTTTAACACCTAATAGGGACCCAAAACACATTTATTGAATAAACAGGCAAATGAGAGTCCTTAATACTGGAAGATGATATTTTAATGTAATAAGACAATCATTTTTATTTTCCAGTTGTGTGGTTCTCCCTCGTAAAGTTATAGTCCTCCAACAATTTGTTAGAAAAAAACTTTTAAAAGAAGATTTATGAAAATAAATTTTAACACACACAGTGCTATGATTTTTTTTTTAAAAAAAACACAACATGTCAACTGTTAATGAGGAAGCTCAAAAGAAAAGTTAAAAACTCAGTAGAGTATAAAAATGAGTCCAGATATCATTACCTAGCTCGGGATTATTTTTCCATGAGAGAAAATGAAAAGCATAAATAAAACAAAAGGAAAGAGCATTGTTTTGTGAGTCACTGAATTTTACCTCCAGGCAAAGGAATAATTTACCTAGTAAATAATATAGAATCTGTTTCATAGATTAATTGTGAATTAACAAAAAGTTATCCACTGGATACACAGCAATACATTTTTCAAAACTTTTGGACAAAATGAAATAGCATTAATCTTGGTTATTGAGAAATAAAATATTCTATTTGAGTCATGTTACCTATTTCCAAAACAATGATGAGACGTGATACCCAAACTAACCACTAGATGGCAGGGTTACCATTTCCAAGGAAGCACTATTTTTCTTGTTCCAGAATAAGAACTTCCAACAAACAAATTGAAATGTGTTTATTTGTACAGCTATAAATATGGCACATCTGATCCAGTTTTCCACTGAGTTTCATGTTTTTCAGTGACTTGCAGCCAGTTTTTTTTTTTAAAGTCAGATTTGTGCAGTTATTTGATACGCAGCCGCATTCTTTCCAGATAATCAAAGTTAATCCCCATTTCTTCTTTTTAATCAGATATTGCATGTTCAGAGTGTCATTTGCTTAAAAAAACCTGTGGAGCCATTTCTGAAGAAGTGTGCTATCTTTGAACCATGTCACAGAGCTCTCGGCACACATCAGCATGAGCATCTCTGGAATTTCTTCCCAGTTCCAGAAAGCCAAAGCAACACCTGCTAAATTTCATTAGATTCCAGACAGATCACTGCTGTTTAAAAACCACTCTGGCCCTGCCCAATTGTGACCGGCAGAGACCAAACTTTGTAAAGGTAAACTGAACTGAACTTTCAGACAAGTGGAGGTGCTTTGATCAGGGACGTGAATGTGTGTGGCTAATCTTTGAAAAGCAAATGGCATGCATAAAAACGAAATTAGCTGTAGCATTACCAGTTATCCTGATTAGTACTGTTGCTAACTTTTTTATTTCTAAAACCTCCAGAGGAGTGTTTTCCAAGAAACAGGAGTCAAGAAAAGAAATGCGTTTCTTTCCAATCTAACAGAGCAGACCAAAAGTGTTGCAACCAAAATAATTTTTTTCTACTTGCAAAGTTCATGCTGAGTAATGCTCTGCTAAAGAGAAAAGGGAATCATCCAGAGGTCTCTGAATATTCCAGAGTTTCTTATTTCTAATGTTTTTTTCTGAAATACTCTGAGCTAGAATTTCCAGCTCAAACAAATGGAAATTACCCCAGGCATTGTTACCTGAAGCATGTGTAACACTGCCTTTCTATTGACAAAGCAACACTGCACACGAGTCCCTCTTCACATAAAACAAAGTGATATATGTTAGCAAGTCTGCAGGGTAAAATATGAAGCATACAAAAAAGACCTTCCTCCTTCCATTAAAAAAAAACAAAACAAACAAACCCCAAACAACAAAACTAGGTTATTCTAGAAATCCTTTCCCTCCTGGCTGTGAACAGTAGGGTTTTTAAATCTCAATCCAGCCTCCGGGCAGTGTTTGGACATAAAGTATTTTCATATATCATGAGATCTTTCTTCCTGCCTAATCCCACTGGATCATGATGCTTCATAGCACAATGGAGATGCATGCACGCCTAATTTCCATAAATTACACAGCCCCATGTTTTCATAAAGACAAATTCCAATTGTAACGATTAAACCGAATTCGGGGTCCTTTGATGTCTGAGAAAGACTGTGGGGAACTTTAAGCATTCCCACATGGGAATGTGCTCCTGAGTAGGTGAGGGGACAGGAGGGAGGCACTATTTTGCCCCTAATCTCTTCATTAACTTGGACGTGTTCTTTTGACATTGAAGTTAGTGCCTTTATAGAAAAAAAAAAATCCTAAACGCTGACAAAGTCACATATATCACTTCTCCCCAAAGCGAGCCTTTAAATCTGAACCAAGAGTAAGTCTCTTTATCTGAGCCCCTGACTCAATTTCTCCCTTTTAGGCGGAAGTCCAGGCTAGCTGCCCCCATGCAAGAATCCTATTGGTTTACTTAATATTTATTCATTTTTCTTTGTTTCTAAACCCCTTCTAAGCTTCCTTGTGACCAGGTCCTTAGATCAAAGCAAGCGCCACGCAGGCCTCTCCGGTCAGGTGCCATCACATTTTCATCATTTCCTGGTGGAATTTCCTCCACAATCTTGCTCTGGGCCTCCTGTTGACATAATTTAACATCCAGGTTACATAGGATTCTGTGGACCTGCTCCCTTCCTGTTGACTTTCCCTCCTCCGTGGAGCCTAGTGCTCCAAAGCCGGCTCTTTTCAATCTGCAAGCCGGATGGCCTCCCCCTCAAAGCAGGAAAGGTGTGAAAAGCAAACAGGGGAAAGCAAATACAGTGGCCTTTCAACAGTTCCTCCGCCTCCCTGCAGTCTGAGCGGTGATTCAGGGAGTGAGAAGTCTGAGCAGGAGGCAGGATGGGGACCCCGGCTACATGTCTGGGTCCCGCTGCGTTAGTCCTTCACAGGGTGGCTTTGTTGTGAGATGTGAAGTGTGATGAATTCCTGGAACCCCCGCCCCCCCACACACACACACCAGTATGCAAATGGCAGTGCATTTAGACACTGGAGTAGGCGCGCCTCCGTTTCAGGGCCACTCACTGGAGCTAGTGAGCTGGAAGCTGCCTCAGTGCTGGAGTGACTCCTGGTGGGATAATCCACAGTCCACCTCTGGGAAGAAGACCTTCCACCCCCCGCCCCCCCCCGCCCCCCTCCCCGCCCCTCCCCCGTGTCCCTGGCTGCAAGTCCCTGGGGCCAGGCCAGAATTCTCCATGTGGGTAATCTCAGATCGAGGGAGTCCAAATGTCATAACAGCGAAGTAGCGCCAAGAAGTCCTATAACAGCAACGTGAACTTTGTAAGCACAACACCAAGCAGCTGCTGGTGGTGGCCTGTGGAATGCGGTGGGTGTGAGCCCGAGGTGTTGGTGGGCGGGCGGGATGGCAGGGGGTCGGCTGCCAGGGTGGCACATGGAGGCAGGTTACAGGTACCCCGGCCAGCAAGGAGCGGCTCCTTTACTGCCATGACTACCAGTGAAGGGACGATTTCAGGGCAGGTCGGGTGACTTTCTCAGTGCCCCGAGCACCATGACATTTTTCTGAAGTCCGATTTGACAAGCTATCAGCAGCAGAAAGGCAGGCGTCTGGACCAAGGAAGGGCAGGTGTGACTCAGAGCCCTGCCCACAACCTGGGCTTCTGGCACAAGCTTCAGCAAACTGTAGTCCGGCAATTCAACTCACATCTTTCTTCGTAAAATCACCTTTTAAAAACTTAAATTTTACCTGACAGTTTTTGAAATTATCAACAGTAAAAAGCTATGCATATGCGCTTCCTGAATCGAAGGAAAACTTCAGCATGGTTTTATTCTGCTTCTTTGAACCCAAATCCTAATTTTCATTGAAATTATCTGGGGTTTAAAATCCAAATTTATGCCCTAGCCGGTTTGGCTCAGTGGATAGAGCTTCGGCCTGCGGACTTAAGGGTCCCGGATTCGATTTCCGTCAAGGGTCGATCCCCAATGGGGGGGTGTGCAGGGGGCAGCCAATCAATGATTCTCTATCTCTTTCTCCCTCTCCCTCTCCCTTCCTCTCTGAAATAAATAAAAATATATTTAAAAAGATAAATGAATTAAATAAGTTTAAAAACCCAAATTTATAATAAATGTGTACTTTAAATTATATAATTATAATATTAATATTATAAGTATATAACTTTTAAAATTTATATTTGTAACACTTTGCAAAAAAGTGTTCCCTTGATTACTTTAAGTGTATAAAATTCAACAGTGATTTCTTAGACTTGCTATACACTTAGTTTCATTTCCATGACCAGTTGTTTTTAATACCATGATGCGCCCTCATATCTTGATGTCTGTTCTTTTATTAATTTCTCAGGGAACTGTCATGCAAATTTGAGTGTATTTTTCACAGACAGCGTGGGAGCAAAATATACATTCTGAATTTGCTTATGAGGCGGTCTCGCTGTTTTTCTCATACCTGAACAACAATATGACTGGCTGCAGAATTTTTGTGTCAAAAATTTGTCTTCTTTAAACATTGAAATTTCATGTATTTAACCTACTTATTGAGGACCTACTATCTACTGGTGTTACTGGTGGGAGTGGAGTTCTTGGGGTGCCATGGGTAAAAGAATTTCCTGAGGCCCCCCATGGGAGGATGGAGCTGCATGGAACACTTTATTGATGATATAAAATTAAGAGGTTTCCCTTCAAAGTCCTATCTTCATCCATCTACCATGGGGGAAAAAATCCAATTTATATTTAACAGAGCTAGAATTAAGGGCTCTACACAAAGTTTCTATTCCATATTAAAGTCCAGTCCAGTCCAGCATCTGTCTAGCTTAGCTTGTGTTCTCAGCTGCAGCTCATTGACTGTGGGGTCCACATGGTCATGAGCTCTGCGGCTGCTTAAGGCCACATGGCATGGACAAGTGCAGGTTCTGGAGCAGGAGAGTGAGAGGGAACAAGAGACAAGCAAACGAGAGAGAGGGAACTCCTT
Source organism: Myotis yumanensis (assembly GCF_028538775.1). Lineage (NCBI taxonomy): Eukaryota > Metazoa > Chordata > Mammalia > Chiroptera > Vespertilionidae > Myotis > Myotis yumanensis. The sequence goes on along the minus strand of NW_027223752.1, from coordinate 230,707,097 downwards.
GTCTGGGACTTAACCTTCCAAGATTTTGTGCCCTTGCAGTGGTTTGACCCTCGAGCCAATCCATTGTTCTGACAAGCAAGCACCTTCCCTACATCACCCTGACTTCACTACTCATATGCCCATCACCCCTTTGCTTGATTCCCCGCCCCCCCCCCCCCCCCCATCTGCTGGGAATGGACCTGTGGTTCCCTGGGGAATGTGAAGTTGCAGCTTCCTGGTGAAGCTGCCCTGATGGCCATGCTTATAATGTCTGGCTTCCCCTTTGCTCTCTTCCTGTTATTAATATTAATAAACTAGCTAATTACTAAAATAACACTGGCACCTCCTGGGTGTGCAGACAAGTGAACAACAGAGTCTTTGACATTTATGAACTGCATTTATTGGAGGTAAAATGACATTATCTTTTATTTTCTTTCTCCCTTCCTCCTTTCTTTCTCTTCTTCCTTCTTTTGAGTAGGTGCATATGGGTGTTTTTCTCCTTCATTTTTGAAATTGAAAAGTGTTGTTGAGTTATATCTGAGAATGTGTCTCTTTTTACTAATTATTCTGTACAGGAACGTTTGAAATGTATAGGATTATGTTAAACACGTTGAACACTCTTGCACCTTCATGTTTTTTAATAAATATATTTTTATTGATTTTAGAGAGAGGAGGGAGAGGAAGACAGGGAGAGAAACATCAACGATGAGAGAGAATCATCGAATGGCTGCCTCCTGCATGCCGCACTGAGAATCAAGCCTGCAACCCATGTCCCCTGACTGAGAATTGAACCATAACTTCCTGGTTCATAGGTCGATACTCAACCACTGAACCACACCTGCCAGGCACAACTTTATGTTTTATTTTAATCTTTCTCTTTATTTTTGTCTCTTTGTTTTTTTATTGTGATACCTAGAATAATCTGTTAGCCTATTTCTTTTCTTCACTAATTTGTTCTTCCATTGTGTTCAGTACTCACTACATTGCAGTTTTTAATTCAGCAATTATGCTTCTCCCCTGAATATTCCTTCTGGTCTTAGGTCACATGATCTTCATGACTGCTTATTCTAGTTGTTTTGTGATGCATGTCTTCTCTGATTTGTTTTAAACATGTAACAGAGATATTGTCAAAAATATCACTTCTTGCAGCAAATCTATTCCACTGGCATCCATGCCTCTTCCTCAGACTGTTCTCTTTCTTCTGCGACAGTGTCTTTCAGCTGTCTGAGCAGTTCCCTTTTTGTTCATCTTTACAAAGAGAGCTCCACTGGTTTTGTGTAGATTGTACGGTTGAAATGAGTCCTGACAGAGAGGTTTTCTGTCTGATTCTTATAGGTTATTTAAGAAGGGATAAAGGAAAAGTTTTAATTTACTCTATATTCACTTAGCCATTTTCTGAGATACAAAAAAGGGGAATAGGTGGATAGCGGGGATTAAAAAGGGAGCTGAGCCATAACTTCCTCTGGCCCAGGTAATTGCTTTGCCATTTTGTTGAAACACCCTCCTGGATACTTCTCTTTCTTTGACACCCACAATTGCTGCTGTGGACTCTTTGAGCTCTGTGGCCTTTGCATCAGAAGTGCCAACACCTTTACCAGAGGTCCTTGAGGCTTACACAATTCTTCTCACCTTCTCTGCTAGGTGTTCCAATTTTAGTAGTATTGGTTTTGTCAAGTTCTTGCCCCCTTTTCCCCCTCAGGACACAATACAACCCCTTCATACAAAAGCAGTTTCTATCCCTTTTACATTAACCTGATTTTGTCCAAACTGTATTTCAGCACAGACTGTTAGCTCTTCCCTAATAACTCCTTTTATCTGATGACATAGCTGATCAGCTAAATACATCATTAACTAACTTTTCTTCCAGTGTGATTGGATTTGGGCAAATAGTAGGGAAATAGATGTTATTGTTATCAGTGGGGTGTCCTCTGTGTCCCCATATGTTACCGGTGGAAGTGGAGTTCTTGCAGGGTCGCAAGGAATGGGATTTCCTGAGACTCACACGTGTTCGGATGAGAGATTTTTGTTTCCATGGAATAAAACCCTGGGTTTCCAATGTCACATTTCCCTCTTTCCTGCCATGGAAAAAGTCCAACTTTGTCTTCAGCAGGGCGAGAATTAAGGCCACTGACCAGAGTCTCTGCTCCATATTAAAGCACAGTCCGGTCCAGCATCTGGCTGGCTTAGCTTGCGTCCCCAGCTGTAGTCCACTGTGTGTTGGTTCCCCATGGCCATGGTCCGGGCGGCTGCTTAAGGTCACATGGCATAGGCTAGTGCAGGTCATGGAGCAAGAGAGCTCAAGAGGAAGCAAGAGGACAAGAGCAAGAACTTTCTTGGGGGATTTTAACCTTCCAAGTTTTGCAGGCTTGCACTGGGGTCCACACTCCTAGCCAGGGATCTTTTTGTCAGGCTAGTCTGACAGATGTGTACCTTCCCTGCATTACCAACTTCACTGTGCATATGTTCATCATCCCCTTTCCTTCTATCCCTTCCCCCAGTGATCTTCTGGGAGGGAACGGGTGGTTCCCTGGGGAGCGTGAAGTTGTAGCTTCCTAGTGAAACTGCCCAGATGACCATGCTTATAATGTCTTGCCTCCCCTTTGCTCTCTTCCTTTATTATTAATAATCATAATTAGTTAATGATGGTAATATTATGTGTGACATCATGCATTTGAAAGGAAAGGAATATATATATAGTCTTTTTGTTTCCTCTGCCTGCTCAATGGAACGTGCATGGGGTTGAAGGAGATAAAACAGTCATCTTAGATGTGAGATGGGAACTGCATGTTAAGGATGGCAGAACAGTCAGACAGAATAAGCCTGGGCTCACCATTATGCAACTGAAGACCTGCAATGGGTACATTTAGATTGTTATGCAAGTGAGAAATAAAGCTCTCCATTGTGTAAGTACTTTACTATTGCCCTTTATCACATATGACAGAAATTTCTGTGTATGTTACCTTGCCCTGGTTTCCATTAGTGAGGTAGGTCTTTTCTAGTCATTTTCCTAGAATCTAAGAAGAGGAGACATCTCCACCTGCTCCCATTTGTGAAGTTATTTCAAAGACTGGTAGAATTTTACCTTTAGATCAGTGGTTCTCAACCTTCCTAATGCCGCAACCCTTTAATATAGTTCCGCATGTTGTGGTGACCCCCAATTTCATTGTTACAAATTGAACATAATTAAAGCATAGTGATTAATCACAAAAACAATATGTCATTATATATGTGTTTTCCGATGGTCTTAGGCGACCCCTGTGAAAGGGTCATTTGACCCCCAAAAGGGTCGTGACCCACAGGTTGAGAACTTCTGCTTTAGATGATGTCACTATACCTGTGATTGGTTTCCCCTCCCTCCCTGCTTTCTGTGATACTGTTGTTACTCTATCAAGAAGTAGTGCTTTGCCCTGACCAGTTTGGCTCAGGGGAGAGCGCATCGGCCTGCGGACTGAAGGGTCCCACGTTCGATTCTGGTAAGGGCATGTACCTTGGTTGCGGGCACATCCCCAGTAGGTGTGCAGGAGGCAGCTTATTAATGTTTCTCTCTCATCGATGTTTCTAACTCTCTATCCCTCTCCCTTCCTCTCTGTAAAAAATCAATAAAATATATTTTAAAGAAGAACTAGTGCTTTTATTTTTTTATGAAACACATTATTTAGAACCTACTACTAACCAGCCTCCACTTCATTTAGTAGAGAGACGTTGTAACCACTAGTCATAATTGAGAAATGGCTTTAACTGGTTGTGTAACTCAAGAAATATCTATTACTAACATACAGGATCCCTTACCTTCTCAATGCCTACACCAGAAGATTTCCTTGTTACACATTTTGCTATAAATTATCTACTTAAGCTAGGGCATGGAACTCTCAGTGCCAAGCCAAGTGTCAGATAAGCAATACAATCAATGATTATTTGTTGAGCAACTGCTTTCCAGGTGCTGTTCTTCGCTATCATTGTGTATGAAAACCATTCAAGTCTCCAGAGTAGGAAAGAGAGGTGTCTACACGAGGATAGTACTGGGTCCAAGAACAAGGTATGGAAGCCGGAGGAGCCCTATTTGCCTTCACCCACAATGACCCTCAACTTACTGTCTCCTCAACTCTGAGTTCTGCTGGGTTGTTGTTTCTAGTCTTAAAAGAGGCCAACAGATAAAGCCAGGGGACCATTGAATTACAATTTAGAGCTGCCACCAGGGCACTTTAGATTCTTTGTGAAAAAGAGGTGCTAGCATACTGACAGGGACAGTTGACCCTCATCTGGAGGAAAAGACAGGGCTGCTTACCAGCTGTTCTCAACCTGTGGGTCGTGACCCCTTTGGCGGTCGAACGACCCTTTCACAGGAGTCGCCTAAGACCATCCTGCATAGCAGATATTTACATTACAATTCATAACAGTAGCAACATTACAGTTATGAAGTAGCAACGAAAATAATTTTATGGTTGGGTCACAACATGAGGAACTGTATTTAAAGGGCCAGAAGGTTGAGAACCACTGGTAGACACAAAGGTGGTGGGGAGGGGAGAGGAGGAGTAAATGAGGAACTTAGGTGAAACCCTTGGGTGCTTCCTGGTACGCCCTGTCCCATTGTAACTGTGACTGGAACTCTGAGGGGGGGAGATGACTATGAAGTGGTCCAAGCAGGTATTAATCTCACCATCAGGGTAAGCCACCACCATGTGCCAAGATGGAAGCTGAGGGTGAGGGGAATTTAAGATGCCTGATGGAGGAGGGAGAAGATGAATGCACCGCGCTGTGCTCTGCGATCAGCTGCTGTCCAGGGGCTGTCGTGCATCCTATTAAACTGCTTTTTCCAAACGGATGTGGGGGTGGTCGCTTTGTAATGTACTAATTTGTTTTTTCTTGATGCCCCTGAAAACTTCAAATTTTGTCAAGGCTTCCTCAGCATGTGAGCCCTGATGTTCCAGGGGAGGGTAGCAGGAGAAGTGAGACAGCTCCGTGGGCACCCCGCATTCTCACTGCACCTTCATTACTGCCACCCCCTCCCCCAGGTAGCCGGCAAGAGGTCACAGCATGTTGCCGAGTTTGTCCCAGACTGTGGGAGTGATGAGAGCTGTATACCCGTGTAGATTACAGTCTCTTCCAACTTGAGTTAATCCTTCTGAAAGAGCATCCTGAAAGTGAAGAATTTATGGGAAAGATAACTAATCCTTACTATCCCATTGTTACAACTTGTGAATAGCACTTCATGGTGGCAATAATGTAAACATATTTAAACATGTTGGAGAGTAGGGGGTAATAAAAAAAAAGTGTGAATGTATGTGAGAGTGAGTGTGTGTGTGTGTGTGTGTGTGTGTGTGTGTGTGTGTTGGAGGCTGACAAAAGAAATATGGCTAAATCTTTATCTTCCATGGTAAAGACAATAGGTGAAACCTAAAACTGAAAAAGCAAATAAGGGTAGTAAATAAAAGCACAGCACAGCATGATGAGAAGGGCAAATGAGAATATTCAGCTCAAAGAATTGGGAATGATTGCTCTGGGGAGAGGAAACTGTGGTAAAGTGACATTGCTGTTTGTTTAAAAAGGAGGGGTATTCTTCCTTAAATATGTGTATGCCTATTTATGATTGAAAACATGAAAAATAACAAGAGGAACTCTGATTGTCCACTGAGTAATATGAATACTTTAAGATGATTTTATTTCTTCTTAATCCTCTACCATACTTCTTTTTTACAATGAACAATTTAGAATTTTCTATTCAGTATTAGCATTAAATTATAGATTGTAATATAATTTATCTTCTGTTTTATGTTTAACTTTATATTTGTAATGACTTTATAATTTACATTAATAACATTTTAAATTCAGCTATATTTCAGTGGTCTCCATCCCTCCCTCCTTCTTTCCTTTCCTTTTTTCCCAAATTTAATTTTGTCATTTTGTCATTCTGTAGTTCTTTCTTGTGAACTACACCTTGGACTACACCTTGGACTACACCTTTGAATATTTTCAATAGTACATTCAGGGAAAGCAAATGGGCAAATGGGGTAGAATTCCAGAGGCAGCATTATACAGGATGGTGTAGCATAAACAGTACTTTGGGGGTACTGTGCTCCGGGAATTGGTGTTGGAAGATGTGAAACTTGTCTTCAGTGATGACAAAGGCACAGATGTTGAATATGTATATAAACCATTACAATAAAATAGATTCTATTGTATGAGTTAAAAAAGCAGGATTTTAGATTCAAACATTATTTGCATAAAGCATTAAGTTATATAAGAGTATGTAACATTATTTAATTACTAGAGGCCCGGTGCATGAAATTCGTGTACAGTGTGGTCCCTAGGCTTGGCTGGTGATCAAAGTGTGAGCATCTGGTGTGGAAGGGCAGGTCCCAGCTGACCTCTGGGCCCTGGGCAGCACCTGGGCCCCCAGACCTCCATGCACCCCCCTCTGCCTGAGTCATGGCGCCCGAGTCCCCATGCGGAGATGTGGTGAGTGCGGCAAGACGCCACAGGCTGGGGCACAGCATGGGCCTCTGGGCTGCCCAGTGGCACCTCATGGAAGCTGGGTGAGAAACGGGAAATGCTCTCTCTCCAGGCTGGCCTTGCAGACTGGCTCCTGCGTGAACCCACAGGAAGCCCAATTGGCCCCTGTGGTTCTGGAGGCTGTCGCCCGGCTCAACCGAAAGAGGCCGTGTGGGTGTAGGGAGGGCTCCTCAAGGGTGCCTGGCACCTGAGTGTGGGGGCTTCCCCAGCATGTGAGCCCTGATGTTGCAGGGGAGGGTAGCAGGAGGGGTGAGACCGAGCTCGGTGGGCACCCCGCATTCTCACTGCACCTTCATTACCGTCACCCTCTCCCCCAGGTAGCCGGTGAGAGGTCACAGCAAGTTGCCGATGCCCACCATCTTCTGTGCCGCCCCCTGGTAGTCAGCGCACATCATGGCGAGCCATCGAACTCCTTGTCTCCCAGTGGAATGACTGCCAGAGGGGACAATTTGCATATTAGGCTTTTATTATATAGGATTACAAGTATGCATTTGAGTACTTCAAATCTATATAATAAAAGCATAAGCGACTTATGGCGGAACGATCGGAACAACCGGTCGCTATGATGCATACTGACCACCAGGGGTCAGACGCTCAATGCAGTAGCTGCCCCCTTGTGGTCAGTGTGCTCCCACAGGGGGAGCACCACTCAGCCAGAAACTGGGCTCACGGCTGGCTGGTGAGCACAGTGGTGGTGGTGGGAACCTCTTCCACGTCCACAGCAGCAGTAAAGAGCAGCGAGCTGAGTGGTAAAGAGCGAGCAGGTGGGCGGTAAGGAGCGAGTTTGTCCCAGACTGTGGGAGTGATGTCTGACTGCTGGCTTCAGCCCAATCCCCAAGGAAGCAGGCCTAAGCTGGCAGTGGGACATCACCCAAGGGGTCCCAGACTGTGAGAGGGAGCAGGCTGGGCTGAGGGACCCCCCCCTTCAGTGCACAAATTTCATGCACCAGGCCTCTGGTATGTTTATAAAAACGTATATCAAATTTGCCAAAATTTTACCTCTAGATATTCCTGTTGGAGAAAATAGTTTCAATATTTATTTGGGGCCATAATGAGAAGGCAAGTTGAAAGCAGGTAACCCCCCCACCCCCTTTTGTCTGCATCTCCATAACCATGCCCCTGGCTTCTGTACTCACTCGTTTCTTAGCAGATTGACAATGAGAAGCAGGGGAGGTCCGCTTGTGTGTGCACCTGGCACTTTCTGCCCATGGTCTGGGGACTTCCCCCTAGGTGCAGATAAGGAACTGAGACCTCCATCTGTAGCCTAGGCAGCGGACCTTCAGCACAAACTGCAACGGATGTGGAAAACCCGTGAAATACCTGGAAGCTTAGCATATAACATAGAAAGAATGTCTAGAATGTGTATGTATGCCATATATGGGAGACAAAGAACCTAGGGTTATATAAGGCAAAACCCTGCCACGGTTGGTGCTCAGCCTCTGGAGGTGGCTACGCTGGGCCAGTAGCGGTGTAAATAAATAGTCCTTTTCTGAACCTCTGAGTGCATATGGTTTGTTGCTTCCCACTGACCTGATTTCTGCCATAACAATAGGGCACTGACTACTCAAGTTTCAAATGACCCACTGAGTTAAATCTTCACTGTGCAGATGAGCGAACCAAGGCTCAGAAAGTTAACTTATGCTCAGTGTCACATAGAGAGGCGAGGTGGGAAAAATGCAGTTGTGACTCACACCCAAACTCTTAAGTCATCTTAGTATTATCTATGCCATTCCTTTCTTTAAGGGCAGTAATGTAAAATCTGAGCTAAGGATGGGAAAGGCTGGGCAGATGGGGATCACGTGTAGGACATTCTTAGGTTGAAGATTGCAGTGAGAAATTTGGGTGAGAAGGGCAGAACTCCAAAGAGGTCCGCACTCAAATGAGGGGTGCATGGTGAAAGACAGCACAACTGTAGACAGGTCTTATTTTCCTTGTCATTTTCTCATAAATCAATCCTTGCCAATACTTCTTCCACCTGTCTTTTCTGTAATTACCTAGAAGTCTCCTGTCCCTTCATCAAGGCCTTTTCAAGTTTCTGCTCTGCTGGAGTGCTGTCTCCAACCTACCTACCCCTTCCTTTGAGCTGCACTATATGCATATCTACTATTATCGCCATCATAATCCAGTAACTATTATAGCAGTTATTAATTGCAAGTCTAGCTCCACACTGGATTGTAAGCTCCTTGAGGTCAGTGTTTAAGATTTGTAAAGGTATTTCTCTGCACAGCCTAGCTGACTATCTGGAACATAACATGTGACCAATAGTAGAGCTGGGATTTGAACCCAGCTCTGGTTATTGCATGAATAAATGAAGGAATAAATGATAAACATATTCCCTTGTAGGTTTATCTGGGCAATGGGATTTGGGAGAACATTTGAAATGATTTTTCCTTGTTTTGATATTTTTATCCTGCGGAAAAAGAAGTTGTGATGTTTCATAGAATGGTATATCACATTTCACAACTCCGGAGATAATTTAATGTATGATCACCAATCATTCAGTAACTTGTTTTCAGAGCTATTTGAATTTTATCATCTTGAATATTTGCATATTACATTGAGAACATGAGCAATGGAGATACTAGGATGGAGCATAAAGAATGAGTAGCATGTGGTCCTGTGGGAGGGAGAGAGTATCCCTGTCTACTTCTCCCCCATGAGATACTGATGGAAATTTATATGGCTCCTACTTTGTAAGCTCTTAAAATTACAGAACCAACTTTCTTATTAGACACCTTGACATAACTGAGTGAAAAAGAAGTAATTTTGCTAAGCTGATGGAAAATGAGCCCCCGTCTACTCTATAGAAATGCGTGTTCTGAATTGTCAGGGGGTCCTAGTGCTCCCAGTTGTTCTTTGATCAATTAATGTTATGGATAAGAGTGTACTTGGGGGACTGTTTTTCAGGAGAACTGACTGCTTAGATGTTTGATAACCAGTGGCTGGGTAGGCTGCTGTCCCCTGGATGTGCTGTTCTTCCCATGGGCAGACATTTTTATTCATGTTATAGAGCACAAGTGCAGATTCTAAAGGATTTGTCTAGGAAGTTAGTTATGTCTGCAGCAAACCAACCTTTCTACGCTCTCCTGTAGGGACATCTCAAATGTGCTTTTTATTTCTCACACCAAGTCTATGCAAAGGATCTCTGACCCTGAGGGCTCGTCTGTGTTGTAATGAATTTGCTTCAATGACAAGTAAACGTGGTAGGTATTTCAGAAAGCATACATAGCAGTTCATCCAGGGGTCATTTAAAATTCTCTCGTATGTGTAATATCTCTGAGCCCAAGATTTTGGTTGACATGTATAGACTGTGTTTCCATTTTTCATCTCTTTCCTCCTGAAACATTGTCTTCCTAACTTATCATGGACCTCATTGTTGGGCTGGAAGTGAGGGGAAATTTTGGTGGCCTTTGCCAAAAAACAGCCATTTGACCTTGTAAATGTCAGGAAACTTCTCCATGCCTCAGATTTTGAACTTGTAAAATGAGTTGGTGGCAGTTGGGAGAAAGGTTTGATGAGATAATCTCTCCATGGTTTCAAATAATCACTTCTTTGCTAAGAATTTACTCATATGGTCCTCAGCCCTATTTTTGAAACATAGATGGATGTCTTCAATCAACTATTTCACAAATACATCAAGGCCAGCATGTAAAAATGAGTCTGATGTCTTAATAGTTTCCCTGTTGTCCTTTGTGATGGTGAATAATGCCACCAGCTCTCTGGTTACAAAGAAAACATACCTAGAATTCATCTTTGGTATCACAAGGACATTACCTGGCACATGCAAGTCTGTCTGAGTATTTGCCCTAAATTCCCCCTCATTCATGGTCCCTGTGTTAGATTGGTCTTAGTGAATTTAAAGATGGATAATTGTGTAATAAAAAAATATTTTTGTAATATTTCTTGATATAGTTTTCCATCAAATAGCTACACTTTTTTCTGTTAAGACTAGATCATGAGATTGAAGCAAGACATGACAGGGACTGACATATATAGATACAGAAGAGAGAGAAGGGGGACCTAAGAATCTCTCTTCTGGGTTGGGTGTCAGATAGGGAAAGGGGACTTGAAGGGCAAGGACTAAGAATATCCAGGTATTGTTTTCCACCCATTCCTTTTAAAGACTCATTATTCTTCACTCATTAGGGCATAGCCTTAGGCAATTCCAACTTTGTATTTAGCAAGACATCAAGGTGTTATGATGCATAGGAAGTAGTTTACATACACTTGAAGAGGCACCTAGATGGATTCAGTAACCTCCCAAAAAAAGGTAGGCTAGGTTGGGATGAGGAAGTCAGAGGGACAGGGACAGGCAAGTATTTCTGTCTTTTTGTTGTTGTTTATTATTGTGTATTTCCAGAACCTAGAACACAGCCTAGTATAACATATTAGGTATATAATAAATATTTATTGAGTGAATAGGTGTGACAAGATACCTGAAAGAATCGGACACTGTTGTAGACATTATTATAGGCTATTGAGAGACCAGGCAGCATGAGGAATGTCTTTGGGAGACAGGAGAAACCTACGATGTCAACTCATGGATTCAACACATGGATTCAAAGCTGATGCCAAGTTGGTATGTAAATTCCCCACTCCCACCTTAAAACTCAGCTCTTAAATTAAGGGCAGAGAAAGGGACAGCAAATCCTGAATTATTTTTACCTCACTGAATAACAGATTTAAAAAATATAGAAGAGAATTAATTGTTCTTAATTGCAATTTTTTTTTTCTCTTGTCTCTTGAGGGAATATGACATTAATTACAGAAAAGGATATTATAAGCTGCCCTGGCCGGTTTGGCTCAGTGAATGGAGCGTCGGCCTGAGGACTGAGGGGTCCCGGGTTCGATTCCGGTCAAGGGCATATACCTTGGTGGTGGGCACATCCCCAGTGGGGGGCGGGGGGTGCAGGAGGCAGCTGATCGAAGTTTCTCTCTCATCGATGATTCTGACTCTCTGTCCCTTTCCCTTCCTCTCTGTAAAGAATCGATGAAATATATTAAAAAAAAAGAATATTATAAGCTTGTCATGAGCAAGGTAGCATTCCCAAAGGAGTCACTCACATACATTTGTGTCTTTCCCCAATGCCAGGTTTCTTAAGGGAGACTCCAATAAACCATTAGAGTCACATGCAGGTTACACACAGAGAAGGGGAGCATATGAGATAGGAGTGAGCAGACCTAGTAGTGGATGTGAAGTCTGGTTGACTAGCACATCTGCAGGCAAAGAGATGGACATTGGTCTGAAGCCAAGGGGCTGCAGTGGTGGCAGGTGTCCTATGGAGTAGAAGTCCAGCAGGGCTCTGAGCATGACCCCTGGTACAACCAAGCTTGAGTGCTGGGTGGTCAGAGCTCTGAGTTCTTTTAGCCCACCAGAGATGTTAATCCCACTTATATCGATGTACAGATGGAGTCCTTCCCCAAGTGTCCAGACGTGGTTTTGTGCATTTTGGGCCTCTTCCAAGGTCTTTCCCAACACACCCATTACCTCAGTCTTTGGCATATTGCCATTTGACATAACTGTCATGTCTGACAGTGACTCTGTACTGGGTTGTCAATGTACTGGGTTGACTATGTACTGAGATTCTTCTTTGCTCCCAGTTTTGTTCCTCTGTAAAACTCTTTAACAGCCTCACATAATGTGGGAGAAAGTTGAGCATTCAGACTTTCTATGGTTGAGCATTCATGGCTTCACCATGTCCTCAATCTTTCCTCTGGTCTCCTGTATATCTCCTCTGCTTTCTCTATGTTAAGGCCATCATTTTAGGCATCTGGTTTAGAGGTGAGTGACTGGAAAATCTAGTCCACACAAGGGCTCTTTCTCTATTTCACATCAGGGTGTTATGTGAACTAGTGATGGTCAGCCTTGCATTGCCAGTATCTGCACACCAGCACATTCTTCTCTCTTTCTTTCTCTCTCTCTTTCTCTCTCTCTCTCTCTCTCTCTCTCTCTCTCTCTCTCTCTCTCTCTCTCTTCCTCTTAACACATACAGGAAATCCCAAGTCATGTAGAACTATTTTTGTAGTTCCTCCAGTGTCACTAAAGCCTTTAGTTATGCTGGTTCTCTAAACACTCACCATCCTTTTCTCCTCTCTGCCATTTTAAGGAACATATACATTTTAAAAATTCCAACTAAAGTGTTACTTCCTCGGTGAACTCTTTGTTTCAACTGAATGGTGTTAGCTCTACTTCTACCACATCCCTCCCTTCTCTATGCCCAGTGGCAAAATTAAGTATTTTTGCCTTTGTTTCAATTTCTACCCTGCACATACTTCTGCACCAGTAATTATTACACTTTTTATTTCCTTCTGTTGTGCATATCGGTAGCATTGTAATCAGTCATTTAGAGCCATGGATTGTGTCTTAATCATCTTTGTATCTCTCGGACCCAGTATGCTTTCTGGTTCATAACAAAACAAAATAATGTTTCTTCATTGAAATTTCTCTGCAGTTTCTTCCACCTCTGATGAGCTAAGATGAAAAGAATAATGGATTTTTTAGTTTAGAAACAACTGGATTGAGTTACTAAAGAAACATCCTAGACCTCAGGTCTTACCTGATATATGGAAACTTCTCTTAGCATTTTCTAGGTTTCAGATAAGTCAAATAAAGTTTCAATATAAAGAGATGATACAATGGGCAGGATAAGACTAGATTTGAGTGTTGACTCACATTTTGGCCATACACTAGCTCTGCAACCTTGGAAAAATCATTGGATGCATTTGACATCAATTTCTTCTTTAATTTAAGGAAAGCCAATAGCTATCTTCAAATGGTGGTTATACATAAAAAAGATATGCTAACATAAGTATTGCTGCTCTTTGGAATTGTATTGTTTCTCAGGATCATGCTTTTGGGGAAGTTCTTTGTCTCCTCTTTACTCCTTCAACTGAGAAGCAGTAAAACAAATCCTAGAATAAGAGTTGGAAGCTATTGATTGGGCGAATAAAATAAGAACATTTTTATAATAAGTAGTGCTGCAATCACGGCTAAGATTGGCTCTCTTTTGATAATGAAACATGATTCCGTGAAATAGTAGTTAGCTAAATGTCAAATGAAGGTTATTCCGTTAAAATGCTGTTTTAGTTCAATCAAGCAAAGACGAGCTCATGCCTCTCTTTGCTATTACAGAGAACAGCTATTAGTGATTTTTTTGTGTGTATTTATGCAATTTCCTTCGGCTGGAGGAATTTCTGAAATTTTTTAATTCAGTTCTTCTACAGTGTAACAGTTTGACTGGAAATCTTTATGTTAATGAAAAATTACACATTGCAATATATAATATATATTAAAGTAACTCTATAGTTTGTGTGTGTGTGTGTGTGTGTGTGTGTGAGTGTGTAATTCTAATCTGTTATTTTAAAACAGACCCCATGATAAGGAATTGAAACATGCATTGCTCTGTCTGAATATGGAGGTTTGGCAAAATGCATATGCTCTCAGGCAAGAAGAACTAGCTTTCCAATCAGAAGCTAAATACAGGGGGGACAAAAGGAGGCTTACAGTTGTTCATATGGAAAATAATACAATGATTAATAAATAATGATACCAGCACTCACTCTGTGTTTGGCGTACTCACCACTGTAAACCTACTGTTGCCCCACCCTGTACTATGGTACTACACTTAACAAATCAGTTTGGGCAAATAATTTAAACTCTTTGAGGCTTAGTTTGCCTATCCATGAAATTAAAATTATTATTCCTCAACCTTGTTATTTTAGTTGTTATAATGTGCAAAATAAGTAGATAACCTTAACATTGAAACGTAAAGCATCAGAAGAAGTAAGGAATACTGCCATGAAGCTCAGAGCATTGTCCTTGGGGCAGACATACTGGCTCATTCTGTGTCTATTAATTACTAACTGATGACCTTAGGTCAATCACTTAGAACTCAGTCTTCTGTGGCTCCATCTGTTAAAAAGGGGGAAAGGGATTTGCCTTAAAGAGTTGTGAGGAACCCAGGGGGTGGCATTTGGGAAATGCTTGAGTATGATAGATATTCAAATACCAGCAGTCTCAGGGTCCTCCCCTTCAACAATGCCTCTGTCTAAAGAAATCAAGGGGTGTGTGTGTGTGTGTGTGTGTGTTTTCTGACAAAGTTAGTTGAATACATTCTCACTTGTAATGCCCATGACTTGTTTTTGATCATAGTTGTGGCAGTTCTTTTTTTCCTCCCAAGAAAACAAGGTACTTGTGCTCGAATCGTGCTAAATCGTGGAATATCTCTCCCACTCATTCTTGTTCTCTTGTCACATTGACTTGATAAATGAATAAGTGCAGGTGAGTCACATGCTAGTATCCTTTCCAGGCAAATGCCTGTACTAAAAATTGAAAAAAAGTCTGCTTTACTTAGGAAGAATTTTGGGGGTTAGAAGAATCTGATAAGAGAATGGACATGATAGGAAATATATTTGTTGCTAATCCATCACGTGTTAGCTCTGTGTTCCATGTTGAGAGTATGGGGCAATGACGTCACCAGCAGGGTAGTGATAAATATCTTCCAATGGACCCATTTCCTTTGTCTTCTCAGCCCATAAAAGGGAAAACTCTTTGTTTCAACTGAATGGTGTTAGCTCCACTTCTACCACATCTCTTTGTCTTTTTTATTCATTCATTTTACTCCTTTACAGCTTTCATTTCTTGCATATTTCATAATATATATACATACAAATAATGTGCATATATGTATGTGTACATAGTGCATACAATACATATATAGGTGGATATATGTGCTTATAAGCACATATACATGTATGTATTTATACATGTGAATATGTACATATGTGTACGTGAGGATATGTGTGTGTCTATGTGCTTATCTCCTGAGAACCACTACTCAGTATAATTCAAGATCTCACAACACAATTCTAGAAATGTAGACTTGGCAGGGACTATTGATAGCTGTCATTTTCTTCTTTCAAAAATAACCTTTTCAGAATTTCCTCTAAAACAGCCCACTGGTAAGTGTAAACCCTGCTTCATTCCCAGCCACCATGGCAAATGGCTCTGTTGATGGTATGTGGTGGGATTTCCTTCTTAACTTTTTCTTGTTTGAAGAAACATCATATATGGGATCTAAACTGCCCATGAAAGGATACAGGATGGACCTTGACATTTCCAGGGTGACAAGGGAAGGGTCTTGGTTTACCTTCACTTCAGAGTTCAGAGCAGGAAATAGAGGCACTTGAGACTTTCAGTGGTGTGGCCAATGGATGGAGAATCCCAGAGTTCCAATCCAGTGTGGCCAGCAATGATTATTAAAAAAAACACACAAAAAAGGTTTTATTTTGTAATTTTACTACTGGTAGACATTGAAAATATTTTTAAAATATTTGCAGCAGATAAGCCAATATTTTAATCAAGTCTTATTCTAAATGTCATAAAAGTATACATTAATAGAAATATTAGCTTATTAGGTATATGAGCATGTGATCATTCATCCAACCACCCACTGGATAACACATTGAATAGCTAGCATAAGTACAAATCTATGCTAGGCTTTCAAATGAATGGAATGATGACAGTTTAGTTCATTCCCTGAAAGTATTCACAGCTTCCTTGCTGCTAAAAGACAACCGTAGAATGGGCTGTAGTTCATGGTAAAATGCAGTAAGTGTCTTGAGAGAGACATGTTAATTACCATTGGGATATAGATAAGGAAACATTACTTTTAGCTGGGGCTCAGCCTAAGTGAGAAGGATGCCTTGAACCAAATATTAAATGGGGAGATGGTTAATTATGAAAACAAACTAGGTAAACGTACAAAGAAAGAGAGAGAACAAATAATAAAGAATGAAGAATGTTGGAGGATTTCATGCACAAAGGAGGTAATGAGAGGTAAAGCCAAAAAAGTAGTATTGGATTTGATCTTGAAGACACTGAATGCCAGGGCGTTGAGTTTGATTATGAGGCTGAGGCGGGTCATTGACTGTTCCATGCAGAATGGCTTGAGGAGAAAAATGAGTCAATGAAACGACTCTTCCTGGGGGAAAAGTATCACTATACCAGCAGAGGGACTAGGAAATTTTAACTAAAAGGTGGTAAGCAAATACTTTGAATGAAGTTGGTATGATGAAAACACACACTCACAACACACACACAAACATTAGAGTAAGTGACTAGAATGGGACATTTTGAGACTACCGTTAATTGAGTGTTTGTGTTGGAAGCAGTTTGAGTAGACCAGGTTGTGTGAAGCAGTGACTAAATGGTCTCTTTAAGTAGTAGATGGAGAAATCTTGATAAATATTTTGAGCAATTTGCCAGTGTTCTCCCACCAGTGTATACCATGGTGCCTAGCACATCATAAGCACTCAGTTAATATTAGTGGAATAGATAAGTGAAAGATGTATAAATCTAACAAGCCACACGTTTTCTCTCTGTGGAATCAGCTCTAGCTACTCTTTTTTTTTTTTTTAAATATATTTTATTGATTTTTTTACAGAGAGGAAGGGAGAGAGATAGAGAGTTAGAAACATCGATGAGAGAGAAACATTGATCAGCTGCATCCTGCACATCTCCCACTGGGGATATGCCCGCAACCAAGGTACATGCCCTTGACCGGAATCGAACCTGGGACCTTTCAGTCTGCAGGCCGACGCTCTATCCACTGAGCCAAACCGGTTTCGGCTCTAGCTACTCTTAACACACACATAGAACCAGCCATCTGCTTCATTAAGAAAAAACACATAACTGCATGTCTGACAACTTGAAAATGTATATCTAAATTTGAAAATATTTATAGGTATTATAAAAATTTATATAGGAAGGAGAGAAGAGTCAGATTACCTGAGTTTTAATATGTGCTCTGCCTTAGACAAGTTCTGTAACTGCCTCCGTTTCCTCCATTTTACAGAATGGAGATTATAAAGTGGGTAACTCTTTGCTTATCATTGTGATAAGCATTATTCATTTCCACATGAGAAGTGTTTAGAAGAGACTGAAACATGGCACACCCTATATTAATGTTTGCATATTATTATTCAATAATGTATTTTTTAGAATTTGCATGATTCCTTAATAGTTTGTATTTCACCTTAAAAGTTCCAAAGCATGTTCACATATAATATCTTAATTTGTTCCTTCATTCCACACCCATCCCTTCTGTGTTGTCAGTGAGGAAAATTAAAATGCTCTGCCTACAATGGTACAACTGAGTTGCAAACCTAGATCTTCTAGTGAATGGGCATTGATTTCTAAATGACAATGTATTTTTTAATGTACATTCTTATTGATTTCATAGAGGAAGGGAGAAGGAGAGATAGAAATATCAATGATGAGAGAGAATCATTGGTTGGCTGCCTCCTGCATGCCCCAGAATGGGGATCGAGCCAGCATCCCAGGTGTGTGCTCTGATGGAATCAAACTGTGATCTTCTGGTTCATAGGTCAATGCTCAACCACTGAGCCAAGGCGGCTGGGCTAAATGGCATTCTTTTAAGGACTCTATCAAAATAATCCCATTTAGTCATTATGAAGCCAGAATAGGTCACAGAATCAGAGAGGTTAAATGCATTACCTAAAGCCACACAGCAAGAAAGTCATGGGGAGATAGGAGATAGGTAGAACATGACATGCACGTTCGAGGCAGAGTGTGAGCACTTGGAAAAGGTGGAGGAAAGGCATCGCTAAGTGTGTCAGTGGACAACTCGTCTCCGCCTCCCTGGGGTCTCGATCCAGCTGATGCCTTTCCTGATTCTGACACATGAGAGCTCAGTTTCTTCCCTCCACCTTCATTTTGGCGGCCCATCTCTTTGACTCCCCTGGCCCCACTCTGCCTGGGCTTTGAGTAAACAGCCGCAGCCATAAACCCTTCATGTAGGTGCAGAGAAGAGCTGTTTTTCATCAGGTCACTGTAGGCAGCAGGGGCTGCCAACTTCCCATCAAAGCCTCATAAACCCTTTTATGAGGCCCATAAAATGCTGCCTACTCCTGTTAGGGGAGAAGAGGACAGCCATCAGACGCAAATCCTGCTGGTTTCAATTGCTTTATGTCCATACATCAGACTCCTTGGAATAGCAAGCTCAGGCCACAGCCAAATAATAAAGTGGTCTTTGTGTTCCTGTGGTGTTCCTTTACCTGGCCGCTCATGCCCTGTGGTCCACAGCAGTGCTTGATTACCCTGGAGAGCAGTTCTGGGTGGTGGAGTCAGCAGCAAAGATTGCTGGGAATCTTGTCTTCAGAACTGAGCTGGGAAAGTTCCGTTTTCCTCCCCGTGGAACTTTAGAGAGAAGTCCACTTCCTGACAACCTCTCAGGACTTACTACAGTTGTGCCCCTATGTGTATTCATGTTCCTGGCATGGACTGTGGCTGATCCCCCCCCCCCCCCCCCCCCAATTTTTGTTTTAAAAGGTAACTACCTTGAGAGTTAGGTTCATGGAATTGCTCAGCCTCCAAGGTTTTCTTATCTGTCTCACATAATGTTTCATCTTTTCTGCTCTGTCTTAGAAAAGCAGCCAATTTTAGAACTCAGGGCTGGGAATAGAGTTGAATGGCAATTTGCAGGTACCCAATTCTCCAGTTAGTAGGTATTTTCATCCCAATATACTGCAAACACACTTAGAAACAGGCATTGCTTCTATTTCTCTATGAGAGTCTACTCTTGTGCCTGGTTCATATAGAAAGAGTAAAAAGCTGTTCATTAAATTAATTTAACATTACATGTTCCAGTCAGTATATTCTAGGTTGTGCTGTGGTAACAAACACAACATTGGAAGCTTATTTCTCATTCTTGCTGTAAGTCCACCTCAAGTTGGTTGTTTCATGCCATCTTTTGTGGAGAGCGGCCACAGTGTTTGGACAGGTTCAAGCTGCAGACTAATGAGAGAGCACAAGTCCTCTCATAGCCCCGTGCAAGTCCTAGCTTAGAGGGCAAAGCCCTCCCAGCAAAATTATAGCCAAAGGCTATAGTTGTAAGCTTGAACTTATGGTCCGAACATGTGATCCCACATGGCTGAGTGATGTGGGCTTGATAGAGTTCAGGTGCATGTAATTGAGTAGATTCGAAACCCACGAGAATGTTGTAAACATCTTGACCATACCCTTACTTTGCCTTGTGGAATCTGGCTATAAAATAAAGACATGGCTTGCAGGCCATGGCACTGTTGCTAGCTCTCCATCAGAGAAGGACAGCGTCCCACCCAGACCCAGCTTTCATCCTCTTGTCTGTCTTTTCTCAATCCTTCACTGCCCCCTCTCAGGCTCACCAAACCTGGCTGAGTTGGCTTGACACATATGGTGCCCAACGTGGGGCTGAGTATGCCATGGCCATGCCGGCTCGCCACAACTTTACTCTAAGATCCAGACTAATGGAACAGTTTCTATCTGCAATATTCTGAGTCTCTTGGCAGAGGGAAAAGAGGACAGTGGTGTGAACCATATGTTGGTTCAAAAGTATCTGCTTCAGAGTTAGATACCTTAATCCTGCTCACATTCATACATCATTGACCAATTCAATTAAAGACCAGATCTGACTTCAAGGGGCTGGGAGATGATAATTCTCCCAAAAACTATCACTTTATTAATTTTCTTTATGCTTTGCCAGAGTTTAATATTTCATTTGATGCCCCTAAGATATACCTTAGAGAACACAATATTTCACTGTAATATTGTAGTGGGGGTGGCACAACTAATCTGAAAATTTCAATAGAAGATATGTTTTTTTAGCATTTGAAGATGAAGCCAGTGACAAGACGACAAACCAATAATGATGGTTTTTCATGGAAAAGCTTCATTCAGGTTATGTTCAGTGCTCAGCACCACATCTACAGTCCAAGAAGGCTCAATGCCCAGAACAGTGATGCCTCTAGCACCAGAATGATCTTGTCATTACAGACAAATTCTAATATGACTGTCAGCTTGCAGTTATTAATGCAAAGCAAAAATTTGATACATTTTTAGGAAGATTTACAACAAAAATTAATTGAAACAAACAAGCACAAAAAGGTTTTCTGTTGCCCTAGCTTGTTTGGCTCAGTGGATAGAGCGTCGGCCTGGGGACTGAAGGGTCCCAGATTCGATTCTGGTCAAGGGCATGTACCTTGGTTGCAGGCACATCCCCAGTAGGGGGAATGCAGGAGGCAGCTGATCGATGCTTCTCTGTCATTGATGTTTCTAACTCTCTATCCCTTTTCCTTCCTCTCTGTAAATAATCAATAAAATATATATTTTTTAAAAAAGGTTTTCTGTTGAAATCGCTTCTCTTTTCTTGTAGGATAGAGCAAAATTATATTACATTCAGGATGGCTTTATTCTACTTAGATTATCCTATCTAATAAAAGGGTAATATGCAAATTAACCATCACTCTGTCACAAATATGGCGGCTCCCAATAGCCACAAGTTGGTGGCACCCAGTCCTCTCGGCCCCGTGGGAGTCCCCCAGTCCTGGGGGGTGGCTGCTGAGAGCGGGCAGTGTGAGCGGCCTGGCGGAA
Source organism: Myotis yumanensis (assembly GCF_028538775.1). Classification (NCBI taxonomy): domain Eukaryota; kingdom Metazoa; phylum Chordata; class Mammalia; order Chiroptera; family Vespertilionidae; genus Myotis; species Myotis yumanensis. The sequence goes on along the minus strand of NW_027223752.1, from coordinate 230,686,177 downwards.
TGCTTATTTCATTGCTGTGGTGACAAGGCAAGTGTTCCACCTCAGCCACGGAGGACCTCTGGGCAGCGGGCACAGAATGGTGGTGGGGAAAGAGGAATGCTTGCGTCATCACCCTGGCAACTAGGCAAGTGTTCCGCACCCGGCCACAGATGGGCCTCTGGGCCACGGAGAGCCTCTGGGCAGTGGGTGTGGAGCAGCCAGGCCCCGCAGAGAGCTATTGGTGCACGGATTCATGTGCAGGGCTACTAGTTCAGTATAAAATCCATTTCTCCAAGTAAATGACCTCAGTAAGATTATCACTGAGGTTTAAAGAGTTTGCTAGTAGATTAGAAAGGAAAAGATACAAATTAAATTAAATTAAAGATACAAATGCAGCCCTGATCGGTTTGGCTCAGTGGATAGAGCGTTGGCCTGCATACTCAAAGGTCCCAGGTTCGATTCCAGTCAAGGCCATGTACCTTGGTTGCAGGCACATAACCAGTAGGGAGTGTGCAGGAGGCAGCTGATTGATGTTTCTATCTCTCTATCCCTCTTCCTTCCTCTCTGTAAAAAATCAATAAAATATATTTTTAAAAAAGATACAAATGAAATCCTTGGCAATAAAAAATAAGGTATTCTGAGGAGGACTACACTTGGGGTTTAAGTCAATTATAAGGATTGTGGAGGAGATAAATTAATGTTGACTGATTTAACATTTGCAAAACATTGTGCTGCATGCTGTTTACATATGGGATTTTGTAAAACACACTCAGTGCAAGAGTTACTCCTATGAGAAATCTCTCCCTTAACCCTCCAAAATTAATTGATTAAATATAGTGGCAGCTAATATGTGTTGAACCTATTTACTAAGTACTATACAGTTTGTTTTCAATCAACAGTGTGCTTTTGTACCCAGAAGACATCTGGCAATGTGTAGAAATGTTTTTGGCTCTCACACGTGGTGGGGAAGAGTGGAAAGGGTTGTGCTACTGGCATCTGGTGGGTCAAGGACAGGGATGCTATAAACTTACAAAGCACAGGCCAGCCCCCTTACAAAGAATGTTCTGGCTCATAGTGTCAGCAGTGCTGAGGTGGAGAAATCCTATGTAGATAAAGTTCTAAGGGTTTAGATGAACAAATATCAGATAGCTAATTTAAATTTGTGGTAATTCTGTATTTATGGAGCCCATATTATAATGCAGGATATCTGGTACATAGTCATTGCCCCATGAATATTTTTTGGAATAAGTGAATGGATGAATATTCAATTGTTTATGAACTTTAATTGTTTATTAAGTATTACTAGTAAAAAGTAATTTTTATTATGTGCAAGTATTGTTAATTTTTTTTACACATATTTAATTATCTAATCCTCACAACCACCCTGTGTAGTAGGTTACTATTTTTATCTCCATTTTAAAAATGAGGACATGGGCACAGAGAGGTTAACAACTTGTCAAAGTCTGCAGAGCTAATCAATTTAAAGCTGAGATTTAATCCTTGGCTGTCTGGTTTCAAAATCTGGGATATTCACAAACAATTCTAAGGTGCTTATCAATGTGGTAAGTGACATCAAGGAGAAATACTGGGAATTATGTGAGGGGGGTTGACCTAGCCTAGGGCAGTGATGGTGAACCTTTTGAGCTCGGTGTGTCAGCATTTTGAAAAACCCTAACTTAACTCTGGTGCCATGTCACATATAGAAAATTTTTGATATCTGCAACCATAGTAAAACAAAGATTTATATTTTTGATATTTATTTTATACATTTAAATGCCATTTAACAAAGAAAAATCAACCAAAAAAATGAGTTCGAGTGTCACCTCTGACACACGTGTCATAGGTTCGCCATCACTTGGCCTAGGGCATCAATGGGGGGGCTTTGTAATTAACTAGGAAAAGAGACTCAAAAATATTTTAAAAGGAAGAACTTTGGGGAATTCTAGTGAAAAGCCTAAGGTAAATTTCTGTTAGTCCATGAATGCTAGATAAATGGATTATTTACATCAAACTTTAATATTGAAAGGAGTTGAAAGACATCCAGAAATCTGGTTATCCCAGATAGGAACACTGAAGGGTGACAATTGCTACTTTACTGCTTTCATAGCCACATGGGAATAGGGAAAACAAAATATAAACAAATGAAAACACCTTTTATCCCTCTAGTACTGGGTTTGAAAACAGTAGTCCACAGGTCAAATCTGGCACAGTCATGGTTTTTGTAAATAAAGTTTTATTGGAGCACAGTCACACTCATTTGTTTATGTATTGCCTATGCCTGCTTCCTCATTACAAGAGCAGAGCTGAATACTTGTGACAGAGATCACATGGCATGCAAAGCCTAGATGTTCACTATCTGGACATTTTCAGAAAACATTCACTGACCTCTGCCACAGGACAAAGCTGCCAATACTTGAAAAATAATATTTTTGTCAATTACATGGTACTGTAATTTTTTTCCAGAAGTAATCTCCAGATCTATTTTGTTGGCTTTGTAAAGTCTAACCTGGCAGTTGAGCTCTTGTTTGCAGAGAGATGATCTGAATGACTGTGGCTGTGGCTTGATAAATCAATACACCCGCTTTACCGAATAAGTGCAAGGCTTTGTGGAAGCACAATAATATGACTATTTAGTTTCATCCGTAAGGAAAATGCTTAAAAAATTCTAGGTGATTTAATTTCTACCAGAGTTCCCATGACAAATAAACCGACATATATTTCAAGCAGCATGCTAACAAACCTGAAAGAGATCTATAATTATTGTTACTGCACATAAATTGCAGCACAAATTAGACCAAAAACACCAAGGTGACCAGAGTTCACTGCTAGTGTTTGTCTCCAAAACACATATTTTTGTTCACATGTTTTTAGATAAATTTTTAAACCTTAGTATTATCTAGATCCTTTTAGTGAACAATTCTTTAAAATATAATTTTAATGGCTTTGTCATATTGTCTTTTAAAAATAGTAGTGAGTATAGAAAACTATTGTACATAGAGGCCATTTTTATACCTTGGTACTGAAGTGTAACATATGTATAGAATACTGCACACACTGTATGTCCAGTTCAACATATTCTCACAGATTACACACATCTGTGTGAACAGCACTTAGATCGATAAGCAGAGCATCTCTGTAGACTTCTTATGCCCGTTCTGAGTCAAAACCTCACTTCTAACATGATTTGTTAGTTTTTCCCGCTTTTATTTACTCTTTTGTGGCTTTCGATCAACTTGAGGTCTGTAAGATTCATCCACATTGTTACACATAGAGTGGTAATTTGTTCATTCTCATGCCTGTAAAATATTCCATGGGGTAGATATATGCTTTTATTTATTTTTCTGTTGAGAAGGGTTTGGGTTGTTCCCAGATGGAGGCTATTTATTACAAATAGTGCTCCAATGAACATTCTTTTTCCATGACATTTGTTGAACACATAAATACATTTCTCCTCTTTGTACTGAAGAATATATATATATATATATATATATATATATATATATATATATATCTCCTTTGTAAAATGAATTATCTTCCTTTGCTATATTATTTCTTGCCCAGACTAAAAGAGACTAATTAATTTGAAATCATTCTTGACAGTGAATTAAAAAACCTGTTGTCATAGAACCATTAAATCTCACATTTGAAAGAATTTCAGGGGTCGTCTCTAGGTTATCTCCAGGGTTAATCTGATGGTTGTGTCACTTCTCTGATATTCTCAAAAAATGGGCAACTAGCTTCAGTTTATTTACCTCCAAGTAAAAGAAACTCACTTTCTGAAGAGGAAGTTGCTTCAATTTTCACAAAGCTTAAATACTTAGAAAGTTCTACTCTCAAAAGTCAGAGAGATTTGAGCTTAATTCCTCTTCTGGGTGGTGATCTTGGAGATATTGAAAGATAGTCATTGTGCCTTTGAAAAAAGCCTTTGCCCTTCTTTTTTGTATTGATAATTATTTCTGGTTCTTCATCATCATGTAAACATTGCATTGACACAGTCTAGTCCATCACAGTGTCTTCTAAATATTGATGCTCATTAAAAATAAAAATAAAAAAGAGAGAGGGAGAGAGACTAGAAAACTGATACAAAAAAAATCAATGAATGTTATTTCTGGATTTGGGGAAAACAGATAATTTAAATTCTTTTGGCTTATATTTTTTCCTAGGAGGTGTAGAATGAACCCAGAAACTTTTCTGGGGGGAAAAAGGGCTTAAACAATATGGTGTCAAAAGCTGAGCAAAATCTCTAGAGAATCACCAGTCCAGTGCAGCATTGAAAACAGTTGTTTCTCTTTTATATTGAACCCAAGTTTTCTATACATACAGTTTAATTATGTTAGTTATTTTGGGAATACATTTAATTATCATATCACTTGTGATATATGATCCATTAACATCTCATGATAACTTTCACTTATTAAACAATTATTTATCAAACATAGATTGATCAAATAACACAAGTTATCTGAGTCTCTGTTCTTAAGGAGCTTGCAGCTGTCAAGGGGCATAGACTTGTATACCACCCAGTATAAAATCCTATATAATAATATATAATACGGGAAGCGTAATGACCAACAGCATAACGATCAGATCACAATCAGCAGGAGGGCGGGGCAATGAGCTACAAGTGGGCAGTGGAGAGCTACTGGAGGAGGCAGGGCAACAAGCTATGGGGGGTGGTGGGAGGAGCTACAGGAGGGCCGGGAAGTGGGTGGAGAGCTACTGGAGGGCTGCAGCGAGTTACTGGTGAGCTACTGGCACACAGATTCATGCGCAGGGCTACTAGTATATGATACTAGCTGCAACACAGGTGACTACAAAGGAGCACCTGCCCATTTAACAGACTAGTTTCAGGAGCTCAGGAGTGAAGATGCCCACGGTTCCAGGAGAGTAGGACCAGTACTATATCTACAGCGTGCTCAGAAGGGAGGAGTATGGGTATCCTGGGATCCTGAGGAGGGTTAGGGAAGTGAGATAAGTGTCAGTTTAGGGAAGTGTCTAAGATTCTCAAAGGCTTTCCAAAAATTACCCTGAATTCAGCAGGACATCAGTAAAATATAAGCAGTGAGATGACTGGGTGTTTAAAAACAACAACTCATTTTGCCTGTGTCATTTTTATAGGGCTGTGTATTCATCCTTCATAATTACAGTTTAGGTGGCAGTTTGGTCATTGAATAAATAGTATTTATTCAATATAGAGTTGATCTTTAATGGCCGGGGAGAAAACTAATGAAGCCGACGTTATTTTCCTCCTAAACCAGATTTGAAATTTTCATTTTTCCTGGCTCTCTCATAGATGTTAGCTGCAGACTTCAAATATTTATTTAATTTTACGGGTGTTGGTGGATTTACTATCTTTGAAATGCAAGTGTGACATAACTTTATTTCATATTAATAACGCTGTCTGAGCCCGGTCTCTATGCCTTTTGGATACTGTTTCGAATATAAAGGCGATCCTCTGGATGCAGGACAGGGCCCTCGCAGCTGTGCTTGTGTTAAGCGGTTTCAGTCCAAAAATAATCATGCCCGGGTGTTACCGCAGGGCGCTGGGCTTTCTTTTGTGTTCAGCTTCGATTTGGATCTGTAAAATGTAGTATGCCAAGTTTGTCATCAAAACCCTTGGAACGCAGGAGAGGGGAAGGGGTTTGAGGTTAGTTTTGCAGAAACAGAACTTTTTATTAATATTGGAAAACAGCCACCTTGATTTCAGGAAGGGTGGAAAACCAGGACGGTGTCTCTTTCAGTTTGAAACAACATGCAACCTCTTGCTACGTGCTTTACCGCAAAGAGCTGAGTGTATACAGTCTTGTGCTGCCTGAAAATCAGCACTGGCGGGAGGAGGCATGACTGAATAATGTCTTTCCTCCAAAAATTGTCAAGGTCGTCGCTGAGCGGTTTCATTTGCCCACTGCTCTTTGGCATCCATCAAATCCAGCCCTTTAACATCAGTCAGATTGTCCAGGTGACAAGCACAGAACTTAGCCGATTGCTCTGTGCCTGCATTTCCCCATTTGGTCTGGCTGGCCTACGTTCCCTCAGCAGGCTGTCATTGAAATCACTGAAAAGAGTAAAGCAAGAGATTGTGTCCACATGGAACCTGGGCTCAAAACTACCTTCAGCTTTCAAACCAGCTCACACTATCTGAAATGAGAGGACCTTAGATGACCAAGCCTCTCCCTGCAAAATTCCTGCCTGGTTGGCACCTTTCTTCTATTGATTATGTTACTCGGTGTTATGAATTGAATTGTGCTCCTCCCCACCCCCCCCACCCCCACCCCAAGATGCTGACATCTTAAACCTCCCTATATCAAGGCTAAAGTTCTAACCCTTATTGCTTCAGAATGTGACCTTGTTTGGAAATAGGGTGTTCATAGATGTAGTTAGTTCAGATGAGGTCATCCTGGAGTAGCAGGGACCCATAATACAACATGACTACACCCTAATCAGAAGGGGAAATTTGGCACAGAGACACACTCTGTGTGAAGATTGGAGCTTTGTTACCACAACCCAGGAATAAGCTTATGGCAAGAAGCTAGGAGAGAGGCCTGAAAGTGACCTTTGATCCCAGGCTTGTATCCTTCAGACCTGTGAGACAATTCTTACTCTTTAAACCACTCAGTTTGTGGTCTTTTGTTACAGCAATCCTAGGAAACTAAAACTCTGATTACTCATGTCTCTCTCCTCTATCTCTATCTCTATCTCTGTCTATGTTTATGTCTATATCTATATCTATCTATATCTATATATCTATATCACCTATATCTATATCTATCTATATCATCTATATCTATATTCCCTCAATTTAAAATTATTATAGTTGGATTATTATTTAAAAGGCTATTTTGTAAGGAAACTTCTTCAGAGCAAAATAACAACAGTAATAGCAATGAGAGTTAGAATTCACTGAATCACGAACAGGGCCCAGCAAATTCCTCACTCGCAATAGTGTCTCATCAACATTTATGGATTTGATTGACTATAGCATTTTCTCCATATTAAAGAGTTCTTAGATTAATTTTGGAAAACGTTTTCAGAAATAAGGAATAAGGGAACTAAAGAAGGCTTCTATTTTCAATTCAGCACTTACTAATCATCAAACATGATGAAGAGAATTCCTACCTAAGAATCCACTGGAAAGCAAACAGGAGCTGTGGGCACTGCAGTCCTTCCCAGTGGACTCTGATGGGAAGCCAAATGATCCTGCGGCAAAACTGCCTCTCTTTGTGACATTAAAGGTGCTGCAGATGACTCTGGACAGATATCAGCATACATTCCATTGTCTTGACACTTTTAAATACCTTGGAGAAAATCTGCAACTGTGGTGACATCTACACTAATAAAAGAGAAACATGGTCATTAGCGTACGACCGCTGCCCTTTTCATTGGCTAATCAGTGAGTATATGCAAATTAACTGTCAGCCAAGATGGCGGCAGGCAGCCAGGCAGCTGAGAACAGGATGCTTGGTTGCCCCAGTGATAGAGGAAACCAAGGTTCCCGCCTGCAGCTGCAGGGCTCTGAGCTCCTGAAGCAACAGCTCCAAAAGATAGAATGTTTCAATTATAGAAGCTAAAAGATGGCGGTTAATCTGCATACTCAGGCTCCAAGCAGTAGAGCGAAGCCAAACAGCCCTGAAGCCGCAGAGCAGAGAGGCCTCCCGGCCGCCTGGATCATTGCAGAGCATACCCACTAAACTAAAGGTGAATTGGACATCCTGTTGTCCTGGCCTGAAGAGCAGTCTGGGCTTCTTCTTCCAGTTCCTTTGCTTTGAGCTGTTCTCCTATAATTGCTTTACTTAAATCCAGTACTAACGCCCAGACTCCTTGTCAACCAGCTCAGTGGCCATCTAGCCCAGTTTGTCCTAGATGCCCAGTGGAAGTGTGTATCCCCTCCAAGGTCCAGCTCTAGATGGGCCATGTTAACAACACTTGTGGCAGAACCCTAAAATGACTTCTACCAGCCAAACTGCTGCCATAATTCATTTTGCATATGGATGCAAACTTTATGCATACGGATAGCATAAAGGACATAGGTCCAGGTCCATAACTCTGGAAATGAAATTTGCCAACTTGGAATGTTAGACTTATTTTAGAAGTGGCTTTAGAACTATCAAGGTAATTTAAGATGAGGTTAACCATACTTTTATTTGGAAGAAGTAGGGTAACTCATTTGCAATCTTTGTAAAACTCTTTCTATGGCTTAGTCAGTAGACATATTTGAATATTAATCGTCTGCAGTGTATTGTGTAAAAGTCACAAAAGTGAATGTTTAAAATGTGAGCTCCTCTGTATGTCCAACTTAATAAATAGTAAGTGAGAATAAATTGGAAGGAGTATTAACTCATTCAACAATGAATTGTTTGAAAGTTACCTAGTGCCCAGCACTAAGCTGTACCCTGTAGATACAGTGACGGGTAAGATAAAATGTGTCCTGCTAGCAGGAGTTTCCATTGTAGGAGAGGCTCTCCTTTTAGTGCTCAAGGAATATGTCATCTAGATGGGAGTCAAGTTCCAAAATAACTATATTGAAATCATATGTAAATAGAGACTTGAGTGCTAGGTGAATTTCTGCAAGCAAATAGCAGTGAAAACAAATGTAGTTATACAATGAAAAGTGAAGTGGGACAAGTCCCTGGAATGTTAATCCAAACCAAGATTAGCATTGTATCGAAGGAGGTGCTTAGACCTACGTTCTGGCAAATTGTAAAATGGGGCCACTACGACTATTCTGCTGTCCTTTCTACCCCCCACCCCCCAATGCCTTCCCCTTCTCCCCTCTCCCACCTTTGTAACCTCAGGAGCAGACTCTGCATACCGTGCTTAGTAAATTTATAATGACACAGACAGCAGCAGAATATTATCAGAAAATTTCTGATTTTCTAATAATACACAAACACACACACAATTATATGCTTTTTGCTATACAGTGGAAGGGCCAGTGGATGGACATGGTCATGTTTATTTCTTTTATTACAGATGCTCTGTGGAAGGGGAGGGAATTTTCATTTATTTGAGGGAATCTGCTCCAGACTGCAATTACCAGTGTGTGTTATTATCATTAAAATTGCTCGTCTTAATCACTTTAGAGGTAGAGTAAGTTTGGAGAGAACATTCTAAAATGGGAAAAAAATCTATTTTTTCAAGATTTTAATTTCTCTAGATGTCCATGGAGATAATTACCCCCAGTGATTCATTTACCAGGGGATAATACACAGAGGTAGAGATTAAACATACCTAGGGACCTTGAAGTCCTGGGCTCTAGTTTCTATTGTGCCACCAACTTTCTGTGTAGTTCTAGATAAAGCACATCTCTCTCAGAGCATTATTTTTATTATCTGTTGAATCAAGAGAATTGGCCTGGCTGATCGGTAAGGTTCCTTTCAGCATTGAGATTCCATCTTACACAATCAGCTCATACAGGTCAAGAGGCCCATACTGTACCTGTCTCTGATTTTCTCTGGCTGGATGCTGGCCAGCTGTTCTTGCTTGCATATGGTGTAGCCATCTCCAATAATGTAAGCTACTGGGGAAATGGCCAATCACAACAGGGGATCTTGTTCCAGACATTCTGTCAAGGGACTTGCTGTCTCTATTGTGTGATCACCAGGGAAAAGCTACTTACACTACCCACACTTTATAGATGAGAAGAGTGCTCTGGGTCATTCAGTTGGGAAGGAAAGACCAGATTTGCACCCAGGTGTACCTGACTCCAGAGGCTGGGCTCTGGAGCTCAAGGCTTTTGGTGACTTTCCAAAAGGTATGTCCTACCCCTGGAACCTGTGAATATGACTGACCTTATTTGGAAAAAAGCTCTTTGTAATTGTAATTAAGAATCTTGAGATAGGATTATGCTGGGTTTAGGGTAGGCTCTCAATTCCTTCTAAGAAACAGAAGAAGGGGACACACAGACACACAAGAGTGAAGGCCATTTGACAGGAAGAGTGTGGAATAATGCACCCTAGGGATGCAATTTGGCTAAAAATCAACCTCGTTTTCTCTTTATAAAATTAGAAGCTACCAGTTTTTGACAAACCTCTAGGAAAAGAGGTCTTTATTTCTGGAAAATCTCACAAAAGCGTAGGATGTAAGTATTATGAGAATATAAATCTGCATATGTTATAGTCAATAAAATAATCTCAGAGATAGTTTTCTAGTCTGTAAAAAGATAATGGAAATGACACCTAACCTGCAGGAATCTTTGCAAGAGAACTTTGAAAGTGAGATGATACCTAATTCAGTGCTTGGCACAGGTAGGCATGGCCCATATTGTTTCAATTTTTCCTGGTGTCTTTTAATAGATTTGAGATAGACTTTTTCTTTTAATCTCATCTGCTTTATGTTTTCCTAAGTACCTGTTTCTTACAAACAGCAGGAAGTTATTCTAGAGCATTTAATATTTAATATACTTTCAGGAATTTTTGTTAGGTGTTTATTTAGAAAAGATGTGCAATCGTTGTTTAAAGGAGTAATAATAAAGGTGATTCTCTAATTAAGGAAAGATAATTCATGATGATTAAGTAATAATTTTATTACCCTACATGCTTGATTGAATCAAGAATCCTTTTATTGGGTTACACACTGAAGAGAAAGGGACCTTCTTCCTTTTGAATCTCAAGGACTAAAAGCAATTGAATATTATTCTTGATTTTTCTCATTTCACTGAGCTCTTCAGTAGAGTATTTTGTTTGGGTTTAAGGAAAGGAGTTATTCCCAAGGAAAGACAGATTTTTAAAATCTATATTTTGCCTTGTTTTATGGTAAGAATAACACTTAATTAGTTGAGGATTTGCAAAAAAACAGCTTTGTCTCCCTTCTAATAGCTTCCTCTCTTTAAAACATGCTTTCATTGAGGTTTTTTGTTTTGTTTATTTTTTTAGAAATAGAGAGGAAGGGAGGGTTGATAGATAGATAGAAATATCTATGAGAAACATCATCAATCCGCTGCCTCCTGTATGCCTGCTTGTGCCCTGAATGGGAATCAAACAGGCGATCTTGTTGCATGGGTTGATGCTGAACTAAATCATCACAGCCAGTACTAAATCTTTCTTAAAGGTTGGTTTGGTGTGAAAACACAGGTTACCCTTTGGAAAACAAGCACATATGAACACATAATTGAACTTCTCTAGCATGCTCAGTAAGGTGCTATTTGCTGTGCAGACAGAACTAAACATGATACAGACCCTGCCTTCATAGAGGCCACAGTCATCACTTAAGCATATCTTGTAAATCTCATGGTGTGTTACTAGTAAACCTGATCAGAGAGTTATTGATAAATGTGCCTTGAAAAAGGATTCCTTGATTAAAGAGCTTTGGAAAATGCTGCACGCTCTAACTCCTCTTGCAGATTCCCAAAGCTCTCTAGTACACTAAAGACTCAGAAGTCGGTAATTAAATGTGCTCCCTGTCACATGTACTTATTTAACTTTGTTTAAACCAGTCTTTCCCAAAAGTATTTGCTAGTAGAACTCATTTTGTAAAGAACACTCCTGCTATCTCCTCTTGGACAATGTTCCCTGGGAAAATCTCATTTGGAAAATACAACTTTAGCAGGAAAAATAAAATACACAATGCTAAGTTTCTGTAAGGGGGCATGGAAGTACTTTGAAGCACTTTGAGAATGATATGAGAATGATAACCTCCATTAGGCCATTGTATTAGTTAAGGTAAGCAACACGAGCTGCTGTAACAAACAATCCCTAAATCTCAGTGACTGAGCATAAGAAGTTTATTTCTTGCTTATCTTATAGTCCCAGTGCTGGTGGGCGGCGAGCTTTGCTCCATGGAGTCATTTAGAGAGTCAGGTTTCCTTCAGCAGGTGACACATGTTCTAAGTCATCCAGTGAGTCAGGCTTCTTGCAACCATATTCGAAGCTTCAGAGGCCTTCAGTGGATCCTGTGCACCCAGTTAGCATATGAGGAAAAGAGATCGGTCACAGAGAATTGTGCGGATAGTGTTGGGGTCAGGCCTATACTCTGCCCACATTTCTTTGTCTGGAAATTGGTCGTATGGCCTCAGGTCTACTATTGTGCCAGGCAGGAAGGGGAAAACACAGGTGAGGCTGAACATTGGCAATTCCTGTCACAAATTTTGAAAAAAAAAGTTTAGAAGTTTTCTAGTGGAACAAAGTAGGTAAGAATATGTTGGGTACAGGGAGACACATGAATAAAGGCCATGGACTCACAAAGTGGAAGGGGGTTTTAAAGCAATTAGAATTCAGGTGGCAGATGAGTCTGGAGAGAGAGTTTTGGGACAGACCCGTGGTCGTCAAACTGCGGCTTGCGAGCCACATATGGCTCTTTGACCCCTTGAGTGTGGCTCTTCCTAAGCCTTAGGAGTACCCTAATTAAGTTAATAACAATCTACCTACCTATATAGTTTAAGTTTAAAAAATTTGGCTCTCAAAAGAAATTTCAATCGTTCTACTGTTGATATTTGGCTCTGTTGACTAATGAGTTTGCCGACCACTGGGATAGACTATAAAGACTCTCAAGCCATAGAAAGGATTTTGGAATTTATATTGTAAATGATTTGGAATCAATGGGTGCATGAGCATATTCATTTTATATGGGCATCTCTGGTAAGAACATACAAGAGGGACTGGAGAGAGGACGAACTTGTGGAAATGGAGGATAGGAAGCTGTTGCACCTGGAAGAGAGGTTTCAGACTCATTATGGGGATTGTATTGGAGGTGAAGAGGATCAGCCCAATTGGACAGATAATTTCTTGGAAACATCAGTAAGATTTGATGAAGTGTTTGTTGTGACAGAGGGCTGGGAGGGAGAAGTAATTTTAAGGTTTCTGGTTTTTGAGCTTGAGATGATGGTGTCATAATTTATCAAATATTATTTGGAGCTGGAGAAGATTTGGAGATAACATGTTCCATTTTTTCGCATTGAGTTCAGTGTGATTGTTGGAGGTACATGGCTGGAGTTTGAAAGTGAGTAAACTATTTCTTGGAGAAGAATAAGCACTTAGACTGAACTTGAAACATTGGGAATAGGTGAGGTCACCCATGAATAACAATTAGGAAAAAAAAAATGAAAGAGAGCCAAGGAGAGAACTCTACACAAATCTGAGAGTTCAGCGATGGGTAGAGAAATAAAAACACTATGACGCTGCCTTAGTGATCAGAAATGAAAGTGTATCCAGGTCAGGGTGGTGTCCATGGGAAAAAATACCCTTTCCTAAAACATGATATCTAAGATTTTTAGATATTATGCCTTATCAAAGGGTAGTACAGATATTTTTGTCAATGTCAAATAGAAAATAAAATGTGTTGCTATTAGAAGTTTAGAAGCAAGTCTCCATGACTATTACTTAAAACATGTTTCTGAACTTGTTGCCTAGCTAATAGAAAATTTTTTTATTGGAAATAGGGCAGATGATATCACTTTTTCCATGCTATCAATGATTTGTAAACAGCAGATTTTATTGGAAAAAGAAGGGAAAACAATAAGTGACAGTATGGGAAGTCAGAATGCTCCAGTAGTCTTGACCACTGACGCTGGCATGCTGACTTAGAAGGAAGATGGAAATAATTGTCACATTTTTATTTACTTAGAGAAAGAAATATGAAATGAGTTCCATGAAAATGCATGTCCAAGGGATATTACTGTGCAGGAGGAAGGAAATAGCTGCTAAGTGGATCCGGATTTGGGGCATAATCAAAACTTGACCATTTCCATACTTCTTTATTTGTGAACAATTCTTTTGTGAGCCTTTAAATGAATATTTATAAAAGGTCTAGTATTTTTGACAAGGGAAATGCATAAAGAATGTGGTGCCATTTTGGACTGTGAATAAGCCCTAATGTAAAAATACATTAGTCTATCCATTTTCTTCGTTCAGTTGAGCATAGCCATTTTATTAAATTAGGGCTCTCTACATATCTGTACATTATCCAACCAGATGCATGTGCTGTGTATGCCTCTTTGCTCCGAACATTATTGTCTTCCTCTTGTTGTCTCCCTTGCTTCTAGACAAAGTGAACCAGCGGTGTTCCAAATTGATTGATATGGAATAGAGGAAATGCGTGGAGAGAATTTCATCTCTGCTTTCTGCACAACACAGCCAAACTTCTCCCAAAAGTTGCTATAGTCATAGTTCACTTCCCTTCCTTCTGGCTTAGACACTGTCCTACTCCTACATTCCATCAGAACAATGCTGACTGAGCAAGGCTGCCAACAATCTCTCCCAACAGCGGACTCAGTACAAGATGCTGTATGCACCTACCCCATTGACAGCTCGCTCATTTTGTTGCTTTGGCCTTCATGAAGCCACTCACTCCTGGTTCTTTTCTTACTGTATGGATGCCCTGCTTTTTTCTGTTCCACACCTTGGTAGCACACTCAGGTGTGGTTTGTCCTGAATTCTCTTCTTTAAGGGTCCATTCTGCTGATCTGTGCCACATCCCTAATTTTCTAATATGGAGGGACTCATGGCATTACAGAGTTAGAGAATCTATCCATTTGGAGATTAGACTCAAATGGATTAACAGACTAAAAACATTAAAAAGTCATTAATTATGACACAATTAGCTTAAGGACATTTCATGGTTCAAGAAAAAAAAGGAGACATATGTAATAGTCTTTGTAATACTTTAAGCAATAAACAAAATTTAAAAAAAAGAAAAATCCACAGTCAGTACACTGCTTAGATGGGCTCCCTTAACACAAGTTAGGTAAGGTTGTTGTGGTCGTGTGTTCTCACTGACTAACCAGAAAAACTGTTAACACATTTCAGCAAAAACCTGATTATCCTTTGGCACTAGCTTGACATTATAATATACCTGTCCCAGTGTAATCCATTGCACAAGGTGCATATCACCATCCCACAAAATATCACACAGTCCTTTGAGCTCAGAGTCCTGCCTCTTAGAATATTCCACTGCAACCAAATAGGCTTTATACAAATGCAGCAAACCTGTGATGGTGTTTTTGGGGTTTATGTATTTCCCGGGACCCTCTGCTTGATTGCCATTCTCCTGCTGGCCCCATTGTCAGCAGTCCCCAGGGAGTTACGCTTCCTTTTAATTGCCAGTGACTCTCCAAGAGTATTGCCATCTGCCTAGGTAGAATTTTTAAGTGGTAGTTTCGCACCCACGTCAGACAAAGCTGGGTCCTTGCTTTTTACCACTCCCCCATCACACACACCTGCCTATATTCCTTATTCAGTTTATAGCACCACTGTCCAGCTAAGTGTGCAGTGAGAAATTGGGTTGTCATTTTAATCCTCTTCATATTTTTTAATAACCCTTCTGATTTTTACTTCCCTCATTACCCAGCTCACCCTCTGCCTAATCATGTACCAGTTAATAGTTTTTTTTTCAATTGTGCCCTATAAATAGTTCTTAATTAAGTGCCCTGGTTTCTATTCACCATATATCCTACAGTTAACTGACAATTAGTATTTTATGAGAGTGATAGAAATTATATCCAGGAGCTTCCTCACATTTTCCAACCTCACTTGTGGTCAGAGTATAGGCACAGAACAGTTCTGGCCAATGGACTTGGAGTGGCAGCAGTGCGTATCTCTCCTACCCTAAGAAAATTAAAAGTAAAAATTACTTCTCCATGCTTATTGTTTCTCTGCCCAAACCACCATTGAGACCAAATGTTCCAGATGCTGTAGGTTCATGATGGCTGAGGACAGTCTGCCATTGATCAGAGTTGATGAGAACAAGCTCTGAGATTCCAC
The DNA here is from genome assembly GCF_028538775.1 of Myotis yumanensis. NCBI lineage: Eukaryota > Metazoa > Chordata > Mammalia > Chiroptera > Vespertilionidae > Myotis > Myotis yumanensis. The sequence goes on along the minus strand of NW_027223752.1, from coordinate 230,670,506 downwards.
AGTTTGTTACTGCAGCATAGCTTAGCCCATCCTGACTAATACACTGGTAACTGTTCTTCTGAATGCCAGTGTTTTTCCTTTTCAGTTCACTCTCTGCACCATTACCAGCTATTTTTCTAAATGCATCTCATCCTAGGTCCTTTTTATCATGTAATTTATTGGTCTCTCATGTCTATAAAGTCTACATGTTCTAATAGCACATAAAAGGTTCTTCAGGCCCTGCTGGCATGACTCAGTGGTCAAGCATCAACCAATGAACAAGGAGGTCACAGTTCAATTCCCCGTCAGTGCACATGCCCAGGTTGCAGGTTCGATCCCCAGTGGGGGGCATGTAGGAGGCAGCCGATCAATGATTCTCTCTTATCATTGATGTTTCTATCTCTTTCTCCCTCTCCCTTCTTCTGTGAAATCATTTATTTAAGCTCCACAATAATATTTATAGATAAGAATAAATAGAGCCATTTGTAGGTGAAATTGTAGAACATGGTAAAAATTGAAGATAGAAAGATTGATAAAGACTCATTATAAAAAGTCTTACAGATATTGTTACCGATAGTTTTATAATGCTGAGAATGAATCTGTCATATACACAAATCAGGTACATGGAAACAGATGCAGAGGACCATGTACAAAAATGTAAACCCACACAAGCCCAGAAACAGGCATACACGCACATCATGTCCCACACTGATTCTAATCACAGGCAAACTCTGTACTGATCAGGGTAAACCTTGCCCTGAGTCAAATCCATACCATTTTACAGTATAAAGGCATTGGAACTTAATCATCAAAAACAAATCAACAGAAGTTCCAAGGAAATTCTAACCTTAATTCTTCCTTGGATATCAATTTTGATCAAGGTTTAGCAAATCTTCTCAGAGAAACATTTATTTCAAACCTGTACATAGCATGTTTTTCCTCTTAGGTAATAAAAGCCCTAAGAGTCTGAAATACGGGATTAAAATGGATATAGAAAACAATTAAGCAAGTCTTATAAGTCTTGTATTGTTGATTTTGATGTCTCCATTCTACCACTTCCTTTCACCCTGAATCAACCCTCCTTCCCCCCTCCACCCAAGTTGATATTTCTAAAATTTTGATCTCTCACCCTGGCTGGTGTGGCTCAATTGGATGGAGTGTCATCTGTGCACCTAAAGGTTGTCAGTTCCATTCCAGGTCAAGGCACATGCCCGGGTTGCACGCTTGATCCCTAGTAGGGAGTGTGCAGTAGGCAGAAGATCAATGTTTCTCTCACACATCGATGTTTCTATCTATCTATCTATCTATCTATCTATCTATCTATCATCTTCATCATCATCATCATCATCATCATCATCATCATCTATCTCCCTCTTCTTTCCTATTTCTCTAAAATCAATAGAAATATTTTAAAAATTTAGATTTCATATGTCTCTCATTTCTTTAAAAGGCTTCAAAGACTTACCATAGTTAATCAGTCTCAGCAAGAGCAGATGCTTTTTGTTATCCAGGAAATGATTTTCTGAACCATAAATCTGAAGACATAATTTGGATCTGCTAGGTTTTCCTTTGTAGCCACTGCCTGGAGCAGTGCTTGGTGTAGAGCAGTGCTTGGTGTAGAGCAGTGCTTGGTGTAGAGTAGTTGATTTCTTAATCTCTTTACTGTAATAAATAACACTGGCATCCCTCTTCCAAGCACATCTCTCACTTCATAATTTGCATACTGAGTTTTGCTGTTTATTACGTGACTTGAGTATTTGTTCATTTGCCTACCTGTTTATTTTGCTAGTTACTTCTTTTTATTTAACTCTAAGGCTTGCTCACTTTCTGTCCTGTGCACTACTTTCTCTACATGAATGTTTTAGTCATATCTTTCCTCCATGAAAGTGACACCTAAAATTGGAAGAGGATTGTATTCCTTCCCCACAAATCACTTCAATAACTACCTTGAGAAGATAATCCTTCAGAAGAATCAATCTGAGGAGTAAAAGTATGATTAGGCACAGTTAGCAACAGCAAAATAGCCAACACTTATTGCTTATAATTTGCCTGCTTTGTGTGAAATTAGGACTGAGACTTTTGTCTCCAGAATAGGATTCTAGTAGGGTTCAGCATTCCTCTCAGTAGTTAGAGCTTGGCCAGTTAGCTAACAAGTGAGAGTCTTTTTAGATTCTCTGGAGACCCTCTTGTTTCTATGTTGCTGATCCTTGATTCAAGTCTCCCATTCGCTTCAGATATGCTGTTGAACCAAACATGGAGAAAAAATTAATCCCCAGGGCTCTCTGGGAATCAGCAAAGCATGTTTACGAGCCCATTAAACATTCTTTAGCAACATTCAGGAGGTTAGCATCATTAGAAAGAAAATTAAGAAGAAAATTCAGATTATCTGTCTTCCTATGTATTTTTAAATGCACTTTAACTAAATAGAGCTGGTGCTACAACTGGTTCTCATTATGCACTAATTACTTGGTAAATTTGATTCAGAAGAACAAAGAAATTTTGGGTTATTCAAGGACAAAAAAAGGCTCCACTCCTAAAAAATATACATTTTTTACATTCCTATGACTCAAAAATAGCTAATACATATTTCTTCATGTTTGAGGGGAAAATCTCCCAGGCTAAGGAATTTGTTCCAAGTTTTTTCAAGGAAAGAATTTATGCTCTAATTTGGTGCCTTAAAATAGAAGAAGGTTGGAATAAGGCTATCTCTTTGGTTCTAAAATGCATTTACTTAATGGTATTTTTAGCATGATTTTAACTTTGACTTTCTAGTGTGATTTTGATTTTCCCAAGTGTTATTACTCTTGATAATCTAGTAGCATCAATCTTTTATTTTATTTATTTTTATTAAATGTTTATGGAAAGCTTCCCATGCTACGCACCATCTTTGAAATCTTCAATATCAACAGCATAATGAAAGTTCTGGCATGTCCTGTAAAGACAGCCTCCCTGTCCTCTGACCAAACTTTGATTTATGAAAAGAAACTTGCTTTCTAAATATGTTCAGCCTATTCTGTGCTTTTATATCTTTCCTTAGACATTCTTTGTGTAAAAGCACACTTCTGCTTGTTCTCTTGCTAACTTCACCTCTTTCTTTCAAAGTAACATCAGTGTGATTCTGATATATTTGAATTTCTGGCATTTATATTGTTTACTATTCCCTTTTTTATCTAACATAGTGCTATGATAGACTCAATACAGATTTTTTAAAAACTTGACTGAAGAAGAAGATAGAAATGAGTAAAAAAAATTCTGCTTCTGCTTCACTTCCCTACATGAAATGTGACATTTATCATGTTGCTTTGGATTTTTCTGTTGACATGTGACTTGTTTAGACTAGGCTGTGATAGGATGGGTTTGGGACAGCAACATAGAATTGGGAATAGCATGGTTATTGACAATGATGTGCTTTTCAAGGTCTTGAAGACCTAGTTCTGACTAGGTTGTAATATAACTTTATTATATTTGCATATTTGTTTGTCTTCCCTGCTAGACTGTAAATCCTTGAGAATATAAGCTTTGTAACTTTCTCAGCCTCCACACCCTCACAGCATAGCACAGTGACTGACATACATACTGGAGCATCTATGAGCACATTCCAGTGACACACATTCATTACTAGTGACACATTGCTAAAATCACCCTTTCAATTTTATCTTTGCAATTAAATATAATTAATAAAGGTTGGGAACTGTTCTCTGGAAAAATATAGCAATTCTGAGAAAATTTTTTGCTAATATTTTTATTTTCTCTGACTAAATTCTACATTTTAAGTAAACTTGTAAGTTCCTGGCATGCTCACTTATAATAACATAATTCTTATAAAAAGAGGAATTTTAGTATTGCCTTATGGCAATATTTAAAAGTCAGAATACCTTACATTCCTGGTCCCCGAAATCTCCAAAGAAGCCTGACTCCCACATTGATTTGATCATCACATAGTTGATGCCCAAAGTGGACCCATCATTTACAAAGAAATGGGGAAAGAGAAGGGAAATGAAAGGATGTTAAAACATTTGCCTCTTTGACTTCTGAAATGGTGGGGAAAGCATGGAATTTGAAGGTGGGCACCTGGGATGGAAAAAAAAAAAATCCCATCTTTTCTTTATTTTTATTATTATTATTTTTTTATTTTTTATTTTTTTTAATTAAATCTTTATTGTTCAGATTATTACATTTGTTCCTCTTTTTTCCCCCCATAACTCCCCTCCTTCCAGCTCCCACCCCACCCTCCACCCTCACTCCCCACCCACTGTGTTCATCCATAGGTGCATGATTTTTGTCCAGTCACTTCCCGCATCTCCCACACCCCTTTTCCCCCCAAGAATAGTCAGTCTATTCCCTTTCTATGTCCCTGATTCTATTATAATCACCAGTTCATTCTGTACATCAGGTTATTTATTCACTTGATTCTTAGATTCATTTGTTGATAGATGCATGTTTGTTGTTCATAATTTGTATCTTTACCTTTTTCTTCTTCTTCCTCTTCTTAAAGGATACCTTTCAGCATTTCATATAATACTGGTTTGGCGGTGATGAACTCCTTTAGCTTTTCCTTATCTGTGAAGCTCTTTATCTGACCTTCAATTCTGAATGATAGCTTTGCTGGATAAAGTAATCTTGGTTGTAGGTTCTTGGTATTCAGCACTTTGAATATTTCTTGCCATTCCCTTCTGGCCTGCAAAGTTTCTGTTGAGAAATCAGCTGACAGTCGTATGGGTATTCCCTTGTAGGTAATTGAGCCTCTTTCTCTTGCTGCTTTTAAGATTTTCTCTTTGTCTTTTGCTCTTGGCATTTTAATGATGATGTGTCTTGGTGTGGTCCTCTTTGGATTCCTTTTGTTTGGGGTTCTCTGCGCTTCTTGGACCTGTAAGTCCATTTCTTTCTCCAGATGGGGGAAGTTTTCTGCCATTATTTCTTGAAATAGGTTTTCAATATCTTGCTGTCTCTCATCTTCTGGCACTCCAATAATTCTGATATTAGACCGCTTAAAGCTGTCCCAGAGGCTCCTTACACTATCTTCACACTTTCGGATTCTTTTTTTCATTTTGCTTTTCCAATTGGGTGTTTTTTGTCGAATCTTTGGTTTGATTATTGTGCTCCTCTGGTCTGCTATTGGGTATAATATTCTTTATTTCAGTCCATGTATGCTTACTTTCTAATTTCTTTATCATAGCATCGAGGGTCTCATTAGTTTTTGTGAGGTTCTGCACAAATTTATGGCAAGCCCTCAAAATTGCGATTCTTAGCTCCATATCCTCCATTTCTGTCATGTTTTTTTGTCTCCGCATCTTTTATGCTTTCTTGGTGCACCCCCTTGTGGTCTCTGTGCGCAGTCTTGTTCTAGCCAAGCCTTAATTGTTGTAGTTAACACTAGAGGGGTTTGACCACCAGGCCGACTGGCTATAGGAATCAGCTGTATGGAAAACGTCTGCCTTCTGGGGAGGCGCTAATCCAGCCTTTGCCTGAGGCGATTGGCAAATGGCTGTGCGCAGGGTTTGGGCGGGGCGGGCTCAACAGGGCGGGCGGAGGGAGCAGTTATGGCTGCTCTCAGTCCCGTTCCCAGAGGCTCTGCTTCTCAGAACCCCGGCAGCCGCTGCAAACTTCGGAGAGAAAGCTGCCCTCAGGTTCCAACTGATGCCGGATAATCCCGCTTCTCCCATTTGAGTCTGGGTCCCTAGAGACTCGCCTGGATCTGGAGCCCAGAGTCTGAGAGTCACTCCCGACAGAAAACGACAACCGCGCCCTCAGCCACCAGCCAGCTTTGTGCGCGCACCTCGGTACCTTTGTATTTTCCACACTGCGCCGCCTCTGAGCCTCGATTTGCTGTTCTCTTTCCTTCTAGTTGTAGAGTCTCTCTTCAGTCAGCCTTCCTGTGGTTCTGGGTGATGTCCGTTCAGTCTTTTAGTTGTATTTTTGAAATGGTTGTTTGCGGCAGCGGTCTCCGGTGTTTACCTACGCCGCCATCTTGGTCTCCTCTCTCTTTTCTTTATTTTTAAAACTGGGAATAATGACACTTATTCTTCAGGGTTGTAAAGAACCTAAGATGGTGCCTCGGACTCTTGAGGCATGCTATAAATGGAAACTATATTCTGCAGCTATATATGAGAATTACTATTCCACAGGTAATACAGTGCAGCTTTTAAGTTCCTACATTAAAGTTAGGCTTTTAATGTGCTACATTCAAATTCCATAGAATGTGCAATTTTTAATTTCTTTCTTGAACTTTCTTCTCCACACTACCAGTGTAATTGGACCCATAAAGAGCCTTACATGGTAGGCTTAAGCTCCCAAGGCTAATACGTACAACTTTATACAAAAATATTGGTAAACTTCTGGAAGGGCCGAGGTCATCCGGTATTCTGATTTTGTGATTTTGGTTGAAATTGGAGGAATGTGCTCAGTGATTTTGCAATCATGAGATAGATTATCCTATATCTCAAATGAACCAGAATATAAACTGCCTAAGGGAAAAGGAGTTATCACCAAAGTACACATATTGTTGTCAACATTGAAAGATGGCAACTGGTAGAATCTCTCATCTGTGGATATTAGTCAATGCATTTATAGCATTAGTTAATTATGGCTTAAATTCCTTTCATCATTTTTAAAGTGGAGACAACACTGATATCAATGGTTAGAAGTATGGGCTTTGGGCACTACAGTTAGCTTTAATTATTTGAGGAAATATAAATGTTAAGTAACCTAACATTGAAGATGCACTTTACAAAGTTAAGCTCAGACCATAAAGACAATTTTCTTATCTTGATATTACTTTAATTTATAATGTGTATTTTTCTGGTATTGAAACTCTTCCAAAACAGAATTTCATAATTTTAACCATTTAAAAAAATTTGTAATATTCAATTATATTAATCATCCATAATGTACTTAGCCATTTCTCTATTGCTGGATAGATGAATATTTAGGTTGCTTTTGTCCTTTAATTTTGAAATTTTGGTACTTTATTAATTAATGCTCTGTAAGCATCCTGTGCATAAAGTTTTGTTGGTATTTCAGATTATTTTGTTAACAAAATATTCCTGGGAGGAAACTACCTTTTCCCATAGGCAGTTTATATTCTGGTTCATTTGAGATGAATTTAAATAAAAGTCACTGATGTTGTAATATATAAAGAGCCATATTGTGTGTGTGTGTGTGTGAGTGTGTGTGTGTATCTTGGCTGACTTTTAGATCTTACATGAAACTTCCCAAATGTTTAAGGTACTAATAAAAATTGTACCCAAACCAGAAACCTATTCTACCACATGTAATAATTTGATATGTTACATTGAAGGTATAGCACATCCATGGTGAAATGAAAGATTACTTAATATTGGTACAACTGGCAAGTTATTTGAAACAATGGCTGACTTATTTTCTTATCTATAGGGAGTATTTGCCATTTTTTGGCAACTCAACATCTTTTGAACACCCAAGTGTTGTTTAGAAAACTCCCCACATTATAAATTCTGCCTTTCCAAAGTCACAGTTTAGAACTGTTTCCCAGCCTCCTTCAAAGGTAAATCAGACCATGTGAGCTGGGCTTTAGAAATTATATCTGCTAGCTCATGACTCAGATCTTAAAGTAGTATATGAGGAAGTGGGCGATGCTTCAACTCCTTCTTTTGGTAGGGATGGTGGCAAAATCATCTTTTTCTTTGTTTGTAATCATGATCCCTGACTGATACATTATTTCACTCTATGTACCAGAAACCAACCAAACAAAAAAACTTCAGATGGACGAAAAAGTTACATTTTAAAATATAGATTTTTCAAAAGTATATACAAAAAGTAAAAGTAAATCAAATCTAGGAATGAAAAAGAATTTTAATTAAAAAAGGAAGAAATCACAAAAAGAAAATTAATATGTAAAAAGTAAATTATTTCTATCTCTATACATATATGCAACAAATACAACTTGCAATACATTAATTGCTTTATTATATTATAGACTCATAACAGACCTATGACAACACAAATATCGTTACTGAAATCTTGAATTAAATAACAAAGATAGAAGAAAAGAGAATTATAAAGTAAAAAGACAAATATTTGAGTAAAATGTTCAAACTCATTGAAAAGGAAAGAAATTTAAATTATATTCATGATAAAACATAATTCATTGCCTGCCCAATCGGTAATACTTTTCTTTTTGATATAAATAGCTCATGCTGAGGAGTGTATAGAGTACTGATGTACTCCCATATGAATGGTGAGAGTACAACTTGATCTAACATTTTTGGGAAACATTTTAGAAATATATAACAAAATATTAATATTTTATGAACTAGTAGTTTCCTCACAGGAATATCTTGTTAAGAAAATAATCTGAAATACCAACAAAATTTTATGCACAGAATGCTTATGTAGCATTAATTATTAAAGTGCCAAAATTTCAAAATTAAAGGACAAAAGCTACCTAAATATCTATCCAGCAATAGAGAAATGGCTAAGTACATTATGAATGATTAATATTAGTGAATATTACAAAATTTTTTAAATGGTTAAAATTATGAAATTCTGTTTTGGAAGAGTTTCCAATACCAGAAAAATACACATTATAAATTAAAGGAATATCAAGATTAAAAAATTGTCTTTATGGTCTGAGCTTAACTTTGTAAAATAGAGAGGAAAAAGGTGGGAAGGATGTTAGCAATCAATTCCTCTGGGGATGATTTGGTATAATTTTTCCCATGTTTTATGTATTTATACTTGCAAATTAAATTTTTTGTAATTAAGAAAAATGTCCTCTAAAATAATTTTGTCCACAAGAACAACTGCTTTGACTAAATTTGGTTTAAAAATAAAATGTTAAACAGCCCTTGTTGGAAATAACTTGTTTGATGGAAAAATTTGTTTTTCACTTTTCTGCTGCCAAGATAATTTCTTTTAGACAATGCTTTTATCTTGTGCCCTTTTAAGAAACCTCACTGGCTCCCTGTTTCTTATGTCTTCAAGTATAAATCTATTTGATGGCTTTCAAGGCCTTCCATAATGTTGCTCCATGAAAATTATTTCCTCTTTGCCTTCTTCTTTTCTAGATTCCAACATGTATTGAAATCACCCTTGACATCCCATACTTGCTCATAAAACACACACACACACACACACACACACACACTGCTCAGTAGTCTGACAACAATCATATTAACCATTCATTCATTCATTCAACAAATATCTGAATCTTTCCCATGGACCAGGTACTATTATAAGTTCTGGGGATACAGAGTTGAAAAAGATCAAAAGCCTGCTTCCCATTGAAATTTTTGCCCAGAGGAAAATTTATTAGGCATTAAATTTCTAAAGGCCACGAGGGAGATAGACTCTTCTACAAATTCAAGGTCTCTAGACTTAGGACTTAACTGTGGCACCAAAATTATGCATATTGGGTCAAATTAATCTAGTACTTTGGAGAAAAGAAAACCTTCACTTATTTCATCCTTGGTTACTGCATCTCCCCCAATATTTACAATAAATTACTACATAAAGTCTACTATTGTATGTGTTATAAAGAAAATGCTATTGAGAGAATTATTCCTTTATCCTGATCTGTTCTACCTTGAAAGTTTTATGTGCCAATCTTATTTTAAAATGTATTACTAAAGAAAGTTTTAGTCCCTCTGAGGATTTAGTTTGCCTTGTTCTCTCTGATATGAATAAAGTTATGACACATCCTCTTTCCCTTTTTTCCCTGACAACAAGGAAGATCAGTGCTATAATATTCAGCTTCAGCGACATCTACAAACATTGGCATACTTGCATAGGTATTATGTTAACATATTAATTTCTTTTATTTCTAAGTATATTACTTTCTTTTATTGCCTGTAACTTCTTTCCTGTGGAAAGAGAAAAGGGTGTCATTGAGATGCTGCCTGCTGGAGGATTGAGGTACTCATCCTCAGCTGCTTAGAATTGTTGTAGCCAATAGCTCTCAACTGTGTCTCTTTTTGGTAATTGCTCTCAGTCAAAAAGAACCTACTTCCTAAGGCTATGTCCCCATCACTGGGACAGCACACATCCAACACCTGGTTGAGTGAGGCAGAAATATAAAGACCCTAATTCTTTTTCTTCAAGGGAGAATAATGCTGAGGGCCCTCCCAGTTGGCATTGAAGTTCATCTTCCTCAGTCCAACCCTGCAAGTGTGTTCCCTAGAGAATTCACCAATGCATCTCATTCTTGCAAATTCTGTCTCAGTATCTGTTTCTTAGGATATCATACCTACAATAACTATAATAGCAATATTTCCTATTTGTTGCCATAAGTACCCTCTACTGAGTCAGGTCAATAGCCTGGCTACCCCCAGCCCCATATGTCACATTATATCCATGAGAACACCATTGGTTATTGATCTCCATTTTGCCATGACCTTCCAAGAATTGGAACCACACTTCTTAGTACTTCATTCTTTATTGACTTCTGTTATTCACCATTGTTTCAGAATGTTATAGCCACATGGTTGTACTTGACACCCCTTCTCACTGATCCACACATTTTTTTTTTGCATTCATGATAAGCTCTCAAGTATTAAAAAACGGCAATGATCTTGGAGAGATTAGTTGCCCTTATAACTATTGTTCTACTTACTCGTTCACTTTTTGCTTGTATCATTACTTGTGCAGAAAATATGATTTCATTGTCTGGAAATTTTAATCTTACATTTATAAGAGGCAAAGCTCTAGTCCATACATGGCCATTTGCAGGGTAGCTTGAGAATTATGAACTCCATTGTGCCTATAAATAAAATCAAGGTTGTTCAGTTGCTAGGGCTTCCAAAACAACGTAGCCTTAATTTGGTAGCTTACAATAACATTTATTCTCCCACGGTTCTGGAGGCCAAAAGTCCAAAATCAAGGGGTTGGCAGAGCCTTGCTCTCTCTCAGGTCTGTAGGGAAGGACCCTTCTGTGCTTCTCCCTAGTTTCTCGTGGTTGCTGGCAATCCCTAGAGTTCCTTGACTTGTGAAACAAACCATCACTCCAATTTCTGCATCTATGATCAAATGGCTTTCTCCCAGGTGTCTCTGTGTCCAGATTTCCCTCTTCTTATAAGTATACTGATCGTATTGAATCAGGACCCACCCTAATCCAGTGTGACCACATCTAAGCCTAATCACATCATCAAAGATCCTTTTGCCAAATAAGGTCATATTCACAGGTATCAGGAGTTAGGAATTGAACATATCTTTTTGAAGGACACAAGTCAACCCATAACAAAGGTGTTCCTTGCTCTGCCCTTAGCTTCCTGACCCAACAAGACCAATAGGACAGAAGTTACCATAACACTAAGCATCTTCAGTTGAGTAAAATTACTTTTATTTATTTATTGAGATATGGCACCATGCCTAGGAAAAGTTCTCAGCATGGTATATTAAATACCAGTAGAACCACTGCTATAGGAATTAGACATGCCATCTCTGTTTATTTGATGCTCTCTTCATCTATATCTCTGCCTGTGCCTGGCCTTCCTTTTCCTACAGTGTGCAGGGTGCAACATTTGGCAAAATTCTATAATCTCCTCTCACCAAGTGTACCTTTTATCTTTCTTTCCTGTCAAAACTTTCATGTCCTGTTTATCAATGTTCATGACTGAGCAAAATGATGAGATTCCTTCTAATGGCTCCTCATCTTCTAAAATAAAATAAATGGTGAACATTAATTCTGGAAGACAACAAGAGATATTTTTAAAAGTATAGAATGAAAGTGCTCCACAGAAAAATACATTTAGAAAATATTGTATACTAAGCTTCCTCTTCCAAATTTGCAAAGTATTTAGAAAATTTAGGTTATGAGAATTCCCACAAGCAAACAAAAGTAAACCAACAAAACATGTTTATCTTGATTTAAAACAGCATTACCAAAATGTATTTAATCATCAAACATACTGAGGAGAGCCACAGTGTGGAACATTTTCATAGCCTCTCTCTGGGAAATGAAATACAATTGTCATCATCTTGCTATTTCTCTCCAGAAGGCTTTTCTAGATTAGCCTGTCACCCAAACTGATTTCAGGCAATAGGGAGATACCACTGGTGTCTAAGGGAATGGATCATCTTCTAGGATGTATGTTATTTCAGATACAAATCAAAATAAATAAAATGAAATAGGATTATATAACATCATAGAGAGAGTCTTTAAATTTGGGTGGTTATTGAAGGTCTTTCTGTGTTAGTAACCTTTGAACCGAGACTAGAATGACAGGAAGGAGTGAATCATGTTAAGAACCATGGGTATCTTTGTCACAGCAGCAGTTGAAATTTGAATGTAAGAAGTGTAGCTTTGTCCTAGCCAGTTTGGCTCAGTGGATAGAGTGTCAGTCTTCAGACTGAAGGGTCCCAGGTTCCATTCTGGTCAAGGGCACATGCCCAGGTTGTGGGGTTCATCTCCAGTAGCTGGCATTCAGGAGGCAGCCAATCAATGATTCTCTTTCATCATTGATCTCTCTCTCTCTCTCTCTCTCTCTCCCTTCCTCTCTGAAATATGAGTTCCTTGACTTGTGAAACCATCACTCCAATTTTTGCATCTATGATCAAATGGCTTTCTCCCAATGTATCCAGATTATCTATATAGTAGAGGCCCGTTGCAGGAAGATCCCTGCAAGAATAGGGCTTCCTCTGGCCTATTCCTGCAAGAATAAGGCTTTCTGCGGCTCGACAGGCTTTGCTGCTGTCTCTACTGCCTCGCTCCCTCTCGTGTCCGCTGCCTCTGCTCCACTCCCGTAACCACTGCCTCGACTCTGCTCCCATGTCTGCTGCCTCGGCTCTGCTCCAGTCTCCGCTACCTTGGCTCCCTCCCTTCTCTGCCACTTTGCTCCCTTCTCCAGCACTTGGCTTCCTTCTACATTGTCTTCAGTCTTTGCTCCACGCCTGCATATGCAAATAGACCGAATGATGGAACAACTGAACAACCAGTCTCTATGACATGCGCTGACCACCAGGGGGCATGCTCGCAGAGCATGGCGGGTGTTGGCAGCAGGTGAGAGAGCGTGGAACATGGTGGGCCACAGCAGGATGGTGGAGTAGGTGAGCGGGGGTGCCAAACCAAGGTGGGGTATCGGTCGCTATCATCAGGGCAAGCCTCTGGTGGTTACTGAAAATCCTTTTGCTCCTGTGCACTGTAGTCCCACCCGGTACTTGTACCTGCTGCCAGCGCTGGCCCCACTCGCACCCACTGCAGGCGTTGGAGCCGCTGCTTTGACAGCGCCCGGCGCCGGTCCCAATCGCTTGGCACTGTCAGCGGGTGCCAGCAGCAGCTGCCATCCCTGTTCACTCCTGAGGGCTTCTCCACCTCCCCCTGCACCTGAGGGGCGATCTGGGCAGCAGCCATGGCTCTCACCCACTGATGGCACCAGCCCCACTTGCACCTGCTGCTGGCGACAACCCCAATCACTTCGTGCTGTCCAAGGGCGCAAGCAGGGCCAGTGCCATCAGTGCGTGGGAGCGGTGGCAGTGGGAGTGGGGCTGTCAGCAGACAGAAGACCAGGGGACCACGGGCTGCAGCAGTAGGGGCTGGGCAGGGGCATGGAGAATAGGCCAAAATCTGCCCCTGTGCCTACAACAGCCTCACGACCCACAGTTCTTTTCAAGTGCAGGAATCCATGCACTGGGCCCCTTGTATCTAAATATGTCACATTGTGAGGTACAAGGGATTAGGGTTTTAACACATAAATTTGGCAGGGAACACACAATTCTGCCAATAACACTAATATCTCATTCTCTAATGAAAACCAGGTCTTCACAGCCTTCAAATCCAACTATATCAGCTAACCAACTTCATATTCCCATCCTTAATTATCTGTTGCTTCTACTCACTAACGATACCACTGACTATATCAACCAAGACTCAACTGTAGATAACAGAAACAACTCTGGCTATTTTAAGCAGGAAGTAAATAGCTTCATATGGGGATTTAGGAGCTTACAATATCCTGGGAAGGGTTGAGGTAGCAGGTTCCTGTCTGGGCATCTAGAAATGACCCCTAGAACAATCCTATATAATAAAAGGCTAATATGCAAATTGTCCCCTCAGGGGTTTGACCAACCAGGAGTTCAACCACCTGCTATGACGTGCGCTGACCACCAGGGGGTGGTGGAAAATGAAGGAAGGCCCTGGCTGGCAGCCGGCAGCCAGCAGCTGGGGGAAGGAAGGCCTCAATTGGCCTTGATCGCTGGCCAGGCCTAGGGATCCTACCTGTGCACTAATTTCGTGCACCAGGCTTCTAGTATATACCGTATATAAAAAGAAGTGTGGCTTCACTAAGACTACATTACACTCCTTCATGTGGTGGGGAATGGACCACTCAGGATCTTCACACTGCTCAGGCACCAGAAATATGATGACTTTGTGAATAATATACTTTTCATTATATCTCCTAACCTCTCTTCCTGTTATAGAGGAAAGTTATTGATTGTTCTGTATATTTACTTTGCAATTGGGTAACTTACTGGGTTCACTTATTAGTTGTAATAGCTTTTCAATGATGCTCTCTGAGTTTTCTAGGTATACAATTGTAGCATCTATAAATAACACTTTTTCTTCCTTTATTCCTATTGTTATACCCCATACAGGTTTCCTGCTTTATTACATTGGGTATAATGTAAGTCTTATTACAAATTCATCGGAATGATGAAATGTTGTGGAATTTTGGAGACTCTATAAGAATCTAAAAAGATTTTCAGGTGTAATATAATAATGGTTTGGTCTAAATAATGGCATGATAAAATCAATATCTATTAGAGGGGGATTTTATATTAAAAGTTGACTAAACCTGGGGATATGGCCTGGGAACACTAAAAGGTTTTGAATTTGAAGCATATAAGTCTAATTGGTAATGAACAGGAAGTGGATTCCATTTTAATAGCTGTGGAATTCCACTAATCTATTAGTCTGAGAAAAGGTTGCTAGAAAAGAAAATAATTAGAATCTTCCACTTATAAACAGCTCTAAGAATGTGTCTTTAAGAAATATATGTGCACACATACTAGTATGTATGTATATATATATTATTTTTACAGTTTCTTAGTAGTCTGCTATTTGCTCTACTTATACAATATATTATATAAAGATAGAATAATGCTTATCCAATTTATAAAGTAAATTGAAAAACAATATACTGACCCATTCAGCCTTTTAAAACACTGAGAAGGATAATATACTCGTTTTTCAAATTTGTACACTTCAAAGTCATAAGAATTGCTCCCAAGGATGTGTTAGTAGGGGAGTCTTGATTTAGTTAGTCTGGAGTGGAGCCTAGGGGTTTACATTTTTAGCCATTAGTCCAGGTAATTCTGATGAATTGGTCTACAAACTACACTTCTTTTTTTAAAGAACTTTCCATTTTATTTTTTAATTACACTTTACATTCAATATTGTTTTGTATTAGTTTCAGGTATATAGCATAGTGGTTGGGTAATCATATACTTTACCAAGTCCCCTGATATTTTTAGTATCTACCTGGCACCGTATACAGTTATTACAATATCATTGAGTATATCCCCTATGCTGTACTTTACATCCCCATGACTATTTTGTAACTACCAATCCATACTTCTCAATACATTCACCTTTTTCACCAGCCGCCTTCCACTCTGGCAGCCAACAGTCTGTTCCCTGGGTCTGTGAGCACAGACTACACTATCTGAAATCTTGGTCTTGGTCTTTACAGTTTGCGCCAGTCCTTTGAATTTGTGTGTTGCATTTGGTACACATATCAGTGTCATTCACATACCACATCTCACCACCTTCTGATGTGTACCTGAACATTGCATGCTGGCAAATTTGTCCATCTCTTTGTCCATGTGGCTTTGATTTCTGAGAGTGTCCTCATTTGCCTAATCAGATTAACTGCCAGGTTATCCTTCTAAACTCTATTCAGGCTCAGGGGAATCTTGGTTCTCTCTTCCGAGGGTGGTGAGGTTGAGGGACTGCGTGCCCCTCACCAGTAGAGGACGCCGCCAAGTCACTCTTTCCGCTCTAGTGGAGCTGAGCCGAAGCACTACAGGTGAGGCAGCTTTTCTATTCATATCTGCAGTCCACAGGCTACGGAAATACTCTATTCTTTGGTGAGATTTCTGTCACAACCAAATGAAGATGAAACAAAAGCCAAAAAAAAAGCAAAAAGAACTTAAAAGTACTTCAATCACACCCACTTATTTTGCTTAGCATAAAGGAGGAGTCAGAATAATGTTTACTATGGTCTATTGTATAAAAATAGCAGAAGACACTATATACACATGAGTATTAGGAAATAAAAAGTATGAATGTTCAGAGCTTTTATCTACCTCCAGTACTTATAAAGAAAATGGGGAAGCATAAAAAAATACTCTACCAGTGGGAATGATGATCAACCTGTTTCTGGAATCTGGGACAGATTTCCAGTGAATGCAAGAGCAATAGGAATGGATTTAAAAAAACAACAACAAAAAACTAGTGAATCAGAAATACAATGCTACCAAAGAGCTTGAGCTTGTTTACGTGAAAGTACTTAGAAGTATCCTGTCTATCTCTTATTCAAAACCCAAGTTGCCTAAAACTCAGAGGACTGATTAGCTAGCCTCTGAGATACCTGGAAAGGAAGGGAAGCCTGGAACTAAATCTCCCACATAAAAACCTCTGGGGTTGGAACTGAAACACAGAAAGCCAGGTCACAAAAGTCATTGGTAAATTCAGTCTTGACCTTCTGCCTCTGCCTGCATGCCACACAATCAAGGGTTGGCTCTAGAAGGGCCCTCACAGGACCAGATCCTCGGAATTCAACCACGGGCTCTGCGTCACACATTATCGTAATGACCAGTTTTAAGAATAAAACAAACTACATAAATATAGCCTGCCACACCAACCCACCAGCCAACTGAAACACTGCAGAACGAGACAAAGAAAATAGCATCCTGAAGATAACCCTCAAAGATGCTCTCCCAAGCTGCGTCGGTCATTGGCAGCATCTTCGGGGTAAGTTTACAGTTCTTGGACCCGCTATGATGGAGGCAGAACTCACTTGAATGGAGAAGGTCCAATGATCTGTTTGGAAACCCGCTCAGCATATTACCACTTACATAATTTGGAAGGTATTTTTGCAATATATCTTTTTGTGTGTGTGAAAGAAAGGAAGGGCCCCATCTCTTCTTATCCCTCGTGGGTGGTCCTGTTGTTCCTCCTTAGGAGTAGAAAGGGTACAGTGTTTTCTTCTTGCCGAAATCCTAAGTGGAGGCTATTGCTCTGCCTTTATTGTCTATTGCAATCTCAGCACAGCCCCACTCCTACTAGTTTGTGTAAGAGCCCAGCAAGGGCATTTCATTATCTTTCTTCTAAGTGTTGCCTTCCTTGCTTTCCCCCTTTGTTTCTTTTCTCTCTTAAGGGATCTTCATTTTCATTTTACTAGGATGTTGCTTTGAAAATGAAAAAAAAGTGGTATAGTCCTTTAAATGTTTATCTCATTCAGAACACAGGGAGTTTAACACACTGAGAGGAAGGATGTGAATTGGGAAAGTTACAACTTGAAAAACTGCAATTGTGGGTGAGAAAAGAGGGAGAGAATGGTAGATAGTGTGAAACAATCCAAGGCGGAACCCTGAAAACCTCTATTCAGACGCAACAAATTGGACATTCTCTTTAGTCTGTCAATCTCCTGTTCTTAGCTCTTATATAGCATCTCTTTTTCCTGATGCTCAGGCTGAAGTATTTCCTCTCATGAAAAGAATGGAGGTTTTCAAACTCAAGAGCCTAATTAGGAACAAGGTTTTCCATCCTTTCAGTATTGCCTTGTAAGTTCAGCTTCTCTTCTCTGCGCTATTTACAATAGAGGCATTGACGATAAAGGGTATCACAGCAGGACACGGCCATCATTGGGAATATCGAAATGAGAACTGTGGAGAGAAAATAGACACAAGTTCAAGTACCGTGGTGTCCATTCTTTGTAAGTGTTTTAGTCTAATGAAATAGCACGCAGGCTCATACCATATTGGAACCGCACTCAGTGGATTGTGAAACATCTTAGCACTGTCATTAAATTGCTGTGGCCATATGGAATGCGCCTCCAATTTAGTGTTGGAAAAATGGTCCTCAGTTCCAAATTTTGACACTATTCTCGGAGGCTACTTTTGTTTAGATTTTACTGCTCCTGCTTAAAAGATGGTTTAGAGATGGCTGGAAGAAAAGAAGAATTCTCATGGGAGACAGGTGTTGAATATTAGTTTAAATACATAAAATAGTACTTCTGAAATTTAGTGTGCCTGCAGATGAACTGGAGGGCAAGATTCTTAAACATTGGCACCAGATGTTCTGTAAAGGAGCCCAGCGATTTGCGTTTTCAATATACTTCCTGATGGTGCCAATTCTTCAGGCAAATATGTGGATAACACTTTGAGTAGCAAGGACCCAAGGCACAATGATTTTAGGGAGAATAATAAAAATAGGAGGCCTCTGAAATCTTGAAATTATCCTTGACTCTTCTTAAAAATATGTTTTTATTGATTTGAGAGAGAGAGGAAGGAAGAATGATAGAGAGAGAGAGAAACAGCAATGAGAGATATACATCTATCGCTGTCTCCTGCCAGTCCCATAATGGGGACTGAGCCCTCAACCTGGGCATGTGCCCTAACTGGGAATTGAACAGGGCACCTCTTGGTTTATAGGTTGATGCTCAACCACTGAGCAACACTGGCTTTCTTTTACATGTATGCTACTCCCTTGAACTCTCTCACCTTCTGCCACGATTTCCAATCACTTGTAGACTGGTCTTATGGATTCTACCGTCCAATTACTACCTCTTTAGTTTACCCCCCTCCAACCCTCCAGTATTTCTAATCCCCAATTTAATTCAAACCCTGAATACTTTTTGGCTTGGATCTTCAATGTATCTTGAGTGATTCCCCCAGACTCCCAGTCTTATCTCAATTTAATATAGCATCATATAACTTTATTTTTAAAATAAAATCTGATTGAATTTTTCCTCTGATTAACCCTTTGAGTGCCAACCAATATCCTAGGAACTATGCTAAAATTGCCAAGGCATTTTTGCTGATTTTACAGCAGTTTAGGAAAAAAAATTATGAATCGCAAATGAATGAAGTTACATATTCAATATCTTCCACAAAATCGTCATCTTCACAGCAAGAATTGACATATTTAGCAATACCATCATCACGAATAAAAGCAGACTTAGAACTGGACACTGCAGGAGGAGCGTGATCACGCTCCCTGGCACTCTAGGGGTTAAAATGGGACAAAGGCCTTCAATTCTCTTCAGAGTGAAGTCCAAGCTGCTTAGCATCACATATTAGGCCTTCCTGATGTCTCCCTCATCCATCTGTCCAGTTTTCTCTCCAACAAATCCCCATCCCATCCCCTAGAAACAATGTTTGCTATCCGATAGCCATGTTGAGCTACTTGTGGATTCCTGATGGGTTGGAATTTCCATTCATCCTTCAAAATCCAACTCAGGCATAACTCCTCTGTGAAATTTTCCAATGCTCTGCAGACAGCCAACTGCATGAAACATGCCCATTCTAGGGCCACTTGTCAACTTGTAATAATCATTTGTTTATTTTCTTCTGTAAAATACTGTGATTTTGTTGAAAGCAGGGTTCAAAATGCTACAGCATCCAGCACAATGATGTTTGCTCAAATTGATTTTAAGAGAGATTAAAGATTTCTATTTTTCACATATGGAGGGAAGAGAGGAAAGATAAATTGTGTCAAAGTCTCTAAAATAGGGCTACAGAGTGATGTGATGATGTCTTGCTAAAATGAGAGAATTCAGTCAGATAGGATTTCAGGCTTGTTCAGAGGCTTATGCCACTCACTGTAAGAACCACGGACATTTTCAAACCAATGAGTGTATCTGTCTATCTGTGTTTCAAGCCTTATGCCTAAATTTGTTTAAATACTCAGTACAAATATCACCAGTTGCATATAGAGCATGCAAATTGCTAATACATGGGTTATTTTATTCCAGCTGTGCAATGCTTTAAAAAAAATGACTGAATATCCTTTACCTCATTAAACATGAAGCCTGGAGCAAGTCTGAAGATTTATAAAGTATCTCTGTTCCTATTTGCCAGGAAGAAAAAGGAAACTGTGAAGTACAACATGACAGACATTTCCTTTTTTCCCATTTTCTATATGTACACACCAATCAGAGCCATGGAAACCTAGGTGACCATAAAGCTCAGGTATATTCTTTCCCATCTCGAAGGCCACGGGCACCTCTTAAAGATTTCAGCTTTAATGGGGGAATAAGGGTTAAAGCTAAACAATGCTGGCTCCACACACTACATGAATGAGCAAAGGAAAATCCATTGGGGTTGGTAACATGGATTTAAAATGACAAGAGTAGGAAAGCACTAGACCCTGAGAGAGCCCCAAGACAGGTAGGTAAGGTGGTGCTTTGATAAATGCTACTTTCAGAAA
Source organism: Myotis yumanensis (assembly GCF_028538775.1). Taxonomy (NCBI): domain Eukaryota; kingdom Metazoa; phylum Chordata; class Mammalia; order Chiroptera; family Vespertilionidae; genus Myotis; species Myotis yumanensis. Next base: position 230,650,123 of record NW_027223752.1, on the reverse strand, counting down.
TGTGTGAGCAGAAATTTTGGTTCTTTGTATGGCTCCAAGGCAATCAATGGGGGTCTCTCAGCACACATGCCATTTATTTTTATATTTTACTAGAGGCCTGGTGCATGAAAATTCATGCACTGGGGGGGGGGGGGGGGATGACCCTCAGCCTGGCCTGCCCCCTCTCACATTCTGAGAGCCCTCAAGGGTGGGAGGTGACCCAGCAATCAGGGGAAGGTGATGCCCCCATCTCACCTCTGCTGCTGCCACTGCCAGCAGTGCAAGCCTCGGCTGGCCCTGGTTACCTGAGCCTTGGGCTGGCCCAGGGTGGTTGGGGGACTGGGCACCACCATCTTGTGGCTGTGGACGCTACCATCTTTGAGGGTGGGGCAGTAAATTAGCATATTCCCTCCTTATTGACTGTGGGCACCACCATCTTTGCAACTGCGTGAGCGTCAATTAGCATATTCCCTCTTTATTAGATAGGATTATAACTGAAATTGTTATAAAAGAATGACTCACTTAATCTCTCTATCTGGCTTCTATATATTAAAGCACTTTGCTTGCTGCATGGGCTCAGGTCTGAGAGGGCCAGAAAGGAAGAGGGAGTTTTTGAGCTGATTCTGGGCTCTGATTTCCTACAAAGCTCAGTCAGGCATGGGCTAGCCACACCAACACTGCTCAATGTAATTGGGAGGTATCCCATTTCCTCTGGTTGATTTTACCCCAATCCGCTTTCTGAACCTCCTTTTCCCGATCCTTACTTTCATATATACCTCAGGGACAAATTCACACCTCCAAAGTTTCCTTACAGTAACTATGTCCTTCCCATTGGTGAATACCCCAACAGTCATAACCTTTGAAAGTGTACTGAGCTCATGGTTGCTAGGGAAATCAAGAGAACAGAGCACACCCAGTTCAATTTTGTTGTCTATTTCAGGAACTATAACATCCAGATGGCAAAGCAGGGTTCAAAATGCAATGTGTATAGTATCTAGAGTCAATGATGTTGCTCAATTAAATTGATGTGAACAGAGATTAAATCACATTTGAAGATTTCCATTTGTGTTTTTATCTGTGGCTCCAATGGCCATGGATCATTTATGCTAGTGGTCGGCAAACCACGGCTGGGCAAACTGCAGCTTTCGAGCCACATGCCGCTCTTTGGCCCCTTGAGTGTGGCTCTTCCACAAAATACTGACTTTTGCGCATGGGCCACAAAGTTTCAATCACACTGTACATGCGCGCCCGCACGTGGTATTTTGTGGAAGAGCCACACTGACGGGGCCAAAGAGCCACATGTGGCTTGCGAGCCGCGGTTTGCCAACCACAGATTTATGCGATTCTTGCCAAGAATGGGCTATATATGCAGGCCCAGCAAGGACAGGGGCCAAAGGTGAACGCCTAGTTGACAAGAGGGCTCAGAGGAGCCTGACTAAAGTTTGGTCAAGGAAAGAATCTTTGTCAATGGCATATAAACATGTTATAGTATTCAGTCTTACAAAGAAAGGAAATTCTCATACATACTTCAACATAGATGAACCTTGAGGTCATTATGCTCAGTGAAAAAAAAGCCATTATTTTTTTAAAAAGAAAAATACTGTATGATTCCACTTATATGAGTAGTCAAATTCATGAAGACAGAGGTAGAATGCTGGTTCTCAGGCATGGGTAGGAGGAAACGAGGAGTTGTTATTTAATAGGCATAGATTTTCATTTTTGCAAAAGGAAAGAATTCTATAGATTGACACATGCACAACAGTGTGAATGTACTTATCACTATTGAATTGTATATTTAAAATGGTTAAGATGGTAAATTGTGTTATGTTTATTTTATCCTAATTTCAAATACATTTAAAAGTTTTATTAGCAGTGTACACACTGCTCATTGCTATCCATCACCAATGAGATTTCAGAAAACTTTGAGCCTTAAAACAGCTCCTGTGAAAGTCATCAATGTGACCTACATTGAAATTCATTGTTTCTGAAATGTATTTACTTTAATTGGAATACTGTAATCAAGTAAATGGAATCCACAAAGCTTCAGCTTGACAGTTTTATTGAATTATCATTATTGAAAACAAAATTTGCAAATGAGAAATCATTGACATTAATTGAAACAAAATCAAAATAGGAATTTAGCAAATTAAATAATGTGTGCTCAAATAATATGTAGGATGTAATTTTAAATTCCCTATTTGTGCTTTGGAACACCTTAAGTTGGTGAAAGACTATGCAATAAAGTTGTCAATGTTCCTTGCTTACATTGATATTTAATAACAGAACAAAATTAAATTGATGAGGCATAATTTTGCAGCACCTAATTTAAAAACATTAAAATGTAGATAGAGAAATTACTTGATGAGTCTGAATGCATCAAAATATTTGTTGAAGAAAATATACTCTGAATGGAGAAATAAAGAACCTGTGAGAATATTTGAGTTTAAATTTATACAACATAATCTAGAAAAATAGACTTGCAAAAAATTTTTATTTAGCAGAATTTTCTGAGTTTACCAGTTATCTCAGTGTGTATTGAAAGAATAGTCTCTCAAATTTAATTTATTGTGGTCTACACAGAATAATCAAGTTGTCAACTAAATAGTTTAATGGGAAAATCATTATTTTTTTACAAACTCTAAAATGTATTTTGGGAGATACTATTGTCCTAAGTGCTTCTATCATATTTTTACTCATATTTTCATCTAAATCCTTAGCTGTCATTTACCAGGTTTAAATGTTGGGCAAGTGATTTAATTAAAACAAGACTCAACTTCTTCTTAAAAATGTTTTTAAATTACCTTGAAATTTAGTTGTGTTGTTTAGAAATGATTTATATATACTTCTTATTTAGTGGGCTAGACACAGGACTGTCTGATTCTAAGAACTCCCCCCCCCCCACTACATATAAAAGCTTATTTATTATAATGTAATTTCTGATTGTATTCCAAAAATGTTATTTATTGTCATAGAAATTTGAAATTAACATAATTTCCACATGATGCAAGATATATTTTTTAAATTTCCCCCACGATTTAAAACATTAGCAAATATAGGTCAGCAAATGATATTGCTAAATTGTACTGCATTATAATTGGAGTGGAGCTGAGGGATGAATGGGTATCAATGAGAGATGATAAATGCTGGCTGGGGGAGGGAGAGGGACAGAAAGAGATAGTAATAGAGGTGAGAGATAGAGAGAAAGAAAGAAAGAAAAGGGGAGAGAGAGGGAGAGAGAGAGAGAGAGAGAGAGAGAGAGAGGACTATGTATAGCCTTTGGCTTTCCTCCTCTTGGAAAATTAGTCCAAGCCAATTAGGTCTAAAAGCAAAATACAATAACTCCAGCTGACACTTAAGGATACACACACACACACACACACACACACACACAAATTGATCCTATAATTCTGTCACTAACTAGAGTTAGTGTGCATTAGGAGTCAGCAAACTGCAGACCTTGTCCAAATCCAACCTGCCACCTGTTTCTGTATGGCCTGTAAGATAAGAATATTTTCACATCTTTAAATTGCTGATAAAATTCAAAGAAAAATGATATTTGTGGCATGTGAAAATTAAATGAAATTCAGATCTCCATTATTATACACGAACTTTTTGGCAGCACAGCCACACCAACTTGTTTACATGTTTGTTTTGGTTGCTTTTGTGCCTCAAAGCAGTTAGGTAGTTGTGACAGAGACTGTGGTCTGTAAGCTTAAAACACTCAGAGTCTGGCCCTGGTGTTTGGGGTCTCCTGGGCCATAGCCACACTCTTTTTCACGATTCAAACATGCTTTAGACTTTTCTCAGACTTTGGACACCTGCGACTCATTTCTAGTGTCCAGGGAGAGTCTTTGAAGGAAAGTGCTGGAGTTTCTGTCTGAGAAGTGACATCAATAAAGTTGTTTCAGCGTCAGCAGCTCTAGGAACACAGTCTCCTGTTTCCCACTCGGGCCAAATTAACAAACATCTAAATAGGTTACACTATGTCCTGCTTTGTGCCTACAACATCCTGGTAATTATCAAATAGCCTCATTAAGCACATTTGTTCTCTATCATACACTTCCAGCTTCTTATTAATTGTGGTCTCACTTGTCTGCGCTAAGCCATTCTGGGGATTCCTCTCCTTATCTTGTTATATCTAATGTCTTGCTGAGCTGTACCTGGAGGTTAACACTGAGCTGAACAGCAGGGTGGGTCAAACATAATTTCCAAAAAACACCCCCCTGTAGCAATGATTTTTCACGGAGCTATGGGATCTGCATTCAACCCATTGCTATATCCCAATATAGCTTTGCTTCTTTCTAAGAATTTGTCCTTTTTGCTGATTTCAGCATTCAATCATCTTCTGTTTTTTTCTTTTCTTTTTATATGCCCCTTCTTAGTCTTTAAAACATATATATATATATATATATATATATATATATATATATATATATTTCAGAGAGGAAGGGAGAGGGAAAGAGAGATAGAAACATCAATGATGAGAGAGAATTATTGATTGGCTGCCTTCTGCATGGCCCACACTGGGGATTGAGCCTGCAACTCAGGCATATGCCTTGATGGGAATCAAACCATGACCCCCTGGTTCATAGGTTGATGTTCAACCACTAGCCACACTGGGCAGGCCCTTCTTAGTCTTTATAAAAAAACAGTAAACATAATTTTAACTGATTTAATTTTAAGGAGTTTTATTGAAGTATAATAGGCATACAAAGGACTACACCTATTTAATGTACACAACTTGATGAGTTGGATATCTGCAAACACCTGCATGAGCCTAACCGCTATGAAGGTAGGAGACAGTTAACAAGTGCAGAGTATCCACGTGTCCCTTGGTATTTGCCTTTTTGCATGGGGACTTGTTATTCAATGGATATGAAGTTACATTTATGGTAGATGAATAAGGTCTAGAGATCTGTTCAACATAGTGATGACCATGGTTAACAGTGCAGTTATGTGCACTTCAAAATTGGTTAAGAGGATAGATCTCGTGGTAAGTGCTTTCAACACACACACACACACACACACACACACACACACACACACACACCTACCTCCTGAGATGTATGTTTAAACACAGTAGGGTGAAAGGAAGAAGCTTAGAATAATTCAATTTCCTATTGTAATGACTAGGATGAGCACCTCACCCTCATGATTGTTTGCACTTCAACACAGGTGCCTGCATTTTGCTTACATTGGCTCACAGCCTCTCAGCTGCACCCTTAGTAAAGGCAGCATCTGCACAGCTCACAGTCAAGTAGAGACTCGGTATTGTGAAATGCTGAATTAGGGAAAACATGGAAGAATAATTTCCCTCCAGCTAATTCTCAGCTGCCTTTTGTCCTGCTTCACATTTTTATGGACCTGACTGTCCAGTGAAGTTCATGCCTTCACGAGTTTGCCTGAGTGTGTGAGAAAGACAGGAGGCAGGGCTCATCCAGCTGACAGCATCCTGAAACAGTGACATCAGTTGTTTTGACTACTGTTGGTCAAGTCAGTTTATTCTGATCCTGACATTAGTTGACATCACGTGTGAATATATCATGGGGCGTATAGTTCACAAGCTGATACAGTTCTGATCCAGAAACTTCTCTGGGAGAATAATTCCAGGTGAATCCATATTGTGACTTTGCTTAGCCTCAGGAGTAAATGTATTGACATGTACATGTTTGTTCGAACATTTACTGAGCACCAGTGATAAGTTAAGGTCTCAGATACAATTAAGACATCTTTAATCCCCTCAAATGTTCAGAGTCTATTACAGAGACAGGCTTATAAATCACTCTACAAGCAGGTAGACCACATGCTATGACCTATGTGCCCTGTTTGCCCTTTTGGTTCAAAGCACTTTACGTGAATTCTTTAGTCCATGAGTTATGTCTAATTATCCCCATTTTATAAAAGAGGCACAGAATAACTCATACAAGGTCATAGTAAGTAGCGGTGTCAGGATTCACACCCACCGAATCCATCCTCAGTCTCTTCTCTTAACCACTACCCTATACCAGTTACGGCGAACCTATGGCACCCGTGTCAGAGGTGACAGGCGAACTCATTTTTTTGGTTGATTTTTCTTTGTTAAAGGGCATTTAAATATATAAAATAAATATCAAAAATATAAGTCTTTGTTTTACTATGATTGCAAATATTAAAAAATTTCTATATGTGACACGGCACCAGAGTTAAGTTCGGGTTTTTCAAAATGCTGACACGCCGAGCTCAAAAGGTTCGCCATCACTGCACTATACTCTCCCTCATGTGTGTCTTAACTCGATCTCCTTTACTGCTGGCAGCAAAGACCCGTGTAGATTTTGCTTTTCCTCACCTCCCTATGTGCAGTGTAGCAACACTGCATAATACTTCTGATAGCTGTCAAAGAGAGTAACAAATTAAAATGGAAGGAAATATCAGTTTCCACTTTGCAGAGGAGATCCTTAAAATAACATTTTATCTCACATCTCTGACGTTGCATTTAAAGAGGCAGGCCAGACATCTGGAAAGAGGTTAGTCTTTTTTAAGGCATCTTTAGTTAGGTGTTCACATCTTGTGTTCCCAGAAGACTTTCTCTCTCCTGCCCCCAGAGCCCTACCCAGAGGTATTTAATGGACATCTAACAACTTGGACAGTTGATGCATCAATTGAGTTGCATCCAGCATATCTCATGGCAGAGAGGTCAGACTTCCTAAGCATGTGAAGGTCCACCCGTGTTGTCACAAATAGCTATATGTTCTTTTTATGATAGAGCAATATTCTATTGTATATATGGACCACATCTTCTTTATCCAGCTATCTACTGATGGGCACTTAAGTTGCTTCCATAGATAGTACTGATTCTGTCTTAAAGTTGAAGAAATCGACTCAGACCTTTTGTGATTAAGCCTTCAGAGTGGTGTGGTTGTGACGTAGATATGTGTCTTCTAACAATTTAGTTGAAATTATAGTGGTCAGGAGCATGGGGCAGGAATTCAGATGATGGGGGATTACACTCAGACTCTAATGCTTATTAGCTCTGAGGCTATCAACATTCCTGTTCAGCATTTCATCTGTGAAATGGAGTAATAATTCCTGTGACAAATCATTACTCACGTGAAATATTAGTACAGTATTTGGCAATTTGCAAATATTCTCCAAGTGGTCATTACTAGTTTCTATGGTCAGCTATCTCTCCATTGTCTATAAGTAAGTTAAATTTCCAGTTCAGCCTAGAATTAAAGTATATTAATCTAAAATGACAAACGTGAAATACTCTTTAAAAGTAATACCAATTTCCTTTCATTATTTCAGCATTGAGTAAATTCCCCTTGGCCTTTCATTGACTCTAAAATATTGAGTTCTTGTTTTTTGTTCTAAGAGATGCAGATTTTCATCAGGATTGAATTTGGGGTCATAAGAGGTTATTTTATGATCAATGGTGACATTCACCCCCTCCCTTGCTTTACCATATGATTTTATTAAAAGCTGGTCATATTTAATATTAGTAACAATAAATCTTTGATTTACCATGTGGGACAAACTTGAAAAGAGTAATTCAATGGTACCTATTTTATGTAAGTTCCCTTTACTAGTATATCTTAACAGTGCTTAAAATGCCTACTGTATACTAGTATTCTAGTGGTCATTAATGGAATTTACTTCTGTGTTTCTGAAAGACTTCCTCTAGACTAAAGCATATATAAGAATCACTTGGGGTCTTGTGATATTGCAGATTCTGATTTTGTAGTTTTGCCTGAAATTCTGCATATCTAACAGGTACCCAAATATTGAGTCACAAGACTTATACTACCTTAAATAAAGAGCTTTTAAAATATATGCATTCCTGGACCCGACTCTTAGAGATTCTTATTTAGTAAGATTGAGATTAGATGTCTATATTTTTAATATATGCATAAGTAATTTTGTTAATATGCCTTGTTTGGAACTGCCAAAATATATTCTTATTATGAATGTTTTGATCAATATGGGTCCAGTCTATCTTTGTAGTCTACCCTTAAATGCTCTGTTCTTTGTCTATATGGCAGGTACTTATAATTCTCTGGGTATACCATCTCTTCATATGCTGTTTCCTTTTCTTTGGAAAAACTTTTATTCTATTTATTGAGGAAAGGACTACTTATACTTAGAGATCCAGTTCTGGTATAACCTTATCTTTGTAACCTTCTCTGATGTTCTAGTCTAGTGGTCCTGAGATGAGGGTGATTTTGTCTTTCTGCTCCTTTAAAGATAATTGATAATGTCAGAAGATATTTTTGGTTGTCATAATTTTGGGGGGTGCTGTTGTCATCTACTGGGTAGAGGTCAGTGATGATGGTAAACATTCTACAATACATATAACAGCCTTTACCACAAGGAATCATCTAGCTCAAAATGTCAATAGCTGAGATTATGAAACCCTGTTCTGAGCTGAGTTAGATGTTCCTCTTTTATTTTCCTTTTGAATGATTCAATCTGTTACTTATCAAACTTAACTTCTTATTATCTACAAGAGGCACAATGCACAAAATTCATGCAAGGGTAGGCCCTCGCAGCCCTGGCTGCCTCACACTCCGTGGCCCCGCCTCCGGTCATTCCAGAAGGTTGTTCTGCTGTCTGGTCTAATTTGCATATTAACTCTTTATTATATAGGATTTTTCTATCACCCCAGTAGACTGTTATATCTGTGGACAACTATCTCCCTTTCATCTCTATTTCTTCATAACTAGTATATTGGTGTGTGTGTGTGTGTGTGTGTGTGTGTATGTATGTGTGTGTAAATTGGTTAATGTCTCTTTGAACTTATAACTGAATTTACAAATACACTCATATGCAGTGTTTTGTGGTAGGCAGGCGAGCTAACCCAAGATCTAGATAGATTCATGGATCCTGGTTGGGGTGAGATGTTACCCCAGCCTGAAAAGCATAATATCAAGTCATCAATCACCAACTGCAGAGTCAACCTCCTGAGAAAAAAACACACACCTATTTATCGTTTGCCAATTGGAAGGAATACAATTGACTAGAACCAGCTGGCTTTGGCCTCTCCAAGAGGCTGTGACCCATTTAATCAGTTTGGAATGCGTTCATAACTTTGAAGGTGGATCAGGAAGGATGGCGAGCATGGACTAAGTCAGCTAAGATGAGCAATCTCCCCATTTCAAGTGTTTGATGTAAGAGACACAATGATTAAAAAAGAAAAAGCTATGTGAGTGGGGTCAGGGGTGAGGGTAGGAAGATGGTTCATTCTTTATGATTTTGAAAACTGACAAACTGTGTTTAGTTTGGAAAGACCTGAAAAACCTCACATAACTCAGCCTGTGCCTCATTTCATCAACAGTGTGGGGAAACAGTGAAATCTGCAGTTTCTGCTTTCTATCTGTCATCTAAGCCATTCCAGGGACAGTAATCCTGGCTAGTGTCTTTCAGTTGCAGCCATTTCCCTGGAGAGATGGAATTATTAATAAGACATACATTGAAAGCTCATATACTTTCTCCTACCTGTTTTTCATTTTTCCTCTTCCTAATGCAATTTCACCAATCTCTTGGAAACTAGACAAACAAGGGAAGTTCTTCACTGCTCATGCTTTCCAAATGTGCTCCCAAAATTGAAATGCTATACTATGTGCAAAATTCAGGTCTAGAAGATTAGAAATAATTTCTTATATTTGTATGGGGCATTATTTCTGAAGAGCAAATATTACATTTGTGTTATTTTATACTTATCTTACTTTAATGATTCACTTTCTTTTTCATTACCTAAATGGCAACTGGTCCATAATTTTCATTTCAAGAATTGTCTTTCTTCTGCTGCTTTGAGTGCTCATTCCCATTAATACCTTGATTTAATATTTCCAGAAGCCCACTAAGCCTTAAGATCCACTGATACTTCATTTTACTATTTCTCTTCCTTTTAATTAGCACTGATTCCAAAATCCATCACTCAGCCCTTTATCCCCCCTCAACCCCTCTCTATTTCTTTTCCTTTATCATGTTGGCCTGGCTGAACACCCATCCTGGTTAATTGCTACTCTCTTTCTCTTCTACTCTTGTACCTGAACAGTTGAAGATATCTGGAGACAATTTCCCCACCCCTCCACCTCCACCTCCACACACAGTCACATTTATATTTATTAATCTCTAAATATATGACCAAGACCTTGTGACCCTTAACACTCCTTAAAAATCCAACTCAACTCTCTAGACCAGGGGTTGCGGAGAGAAAGTATTTTAAGCTTTGGGGGCCATACGGTCTCTGTCACCATTCAATCATCTAGCAGGAGAGCAGCCATAGATAGTGCACATATGAATGGACGTGGCTGTCCTCCAACCAAAGTGTTTACGAAAACAAGCAGTCAGGTGGATTTGGCCCCCCAGGGGTAGTTCGATCAACCAGCTCTAGACCATTTATCTTCTATCCAAGATGACTATTTTATATCTTCTCGCTTTTCTAAGCCTTCTACACTCACTCCCCGCTCCATGTCTTTGTTATTAAATGTGCTCTCTGTTTTATGAAAACATCAAAAGGAATCTGAAAGAAAGAATCAGGCCTTCTGTTTCCTCTGGATGCGAGCCCATTTTACTCTGCATTCCCTCCCACCACTGTGGATGGAACATCCATATTTCTCTTTGAGGCCAACCCCACCCTTGTGCACTGGATCCCATCCCATCTCCTCTACTTTAGGTAAAGTTCCAACAATTCTGTCCTCATTTTCCTGTGCTATTAATCTTTTCCTCTTTGCTGGATTGTTTATATCAGCATATAAATACGCTATAATAGATGCCATCTTTTAAAAAAGGAAAACAATCGTTTCTCGGCCTTTTGGCTAAGATCAAGTGTAGTATCTGTTCTTATCAGTTTAAAAAAGGAAAACATCACTAGTCATTAGGAAAAAGCAAATCAAAACCACAGTGAGATGTCACCTCACACCTGTTAGTATGGCTGCTATAAAAAGGACAAGAAATACCAAATATTGGTAAGAATGTGGGAAAAGGGATCCTTGTACACTATTGATGGAAATGTAAATTGGTACAGCTATTATGGAAAACAGTATGGAGGTTCCTAAAAAAAATTAAAACTATAACTACCACATGATGCAGCAATCCCACTTCTGGGTATCCATCCACAAGAAATGAAATTGGTACCCACCCGGAGGGGATATCTGCACACCCTATTCATTATTCACAGCCCTCAAGGTAACAAAAGAACCTAAATGTCCTTTGATGGATGGATGGAGAAAGAGAATGTGGCAACTTCAGCTTCAACTTCAGCATGGACCACCTGCTCCTAAGTCTGCTCCATTCCAATGACTGTGCTCTTAACTACTATGTCATTCTCACAATAATTTTTAACGAAGGAGGGAAAAAGCAAGCAGACAGAAAAATGAATGAAATACCACAATTATTTTGCATCATCTGAGCTAGACTGGCCTGCTGGAAAAACAGAGAATGATTCTGTAAATATTGAGCTGTTGTCCTACCAGATCTCTTCTGCAGAATCATCTCATTGTCTTGGCTACCGCTATACTGAATGACTTCCAGCTGGTTGGGATTTCCAGATGTATGGAATGTCTAAAGGGGCCACCATGAGCTGAGGTGTGTGATCTGACTGCAGTGGGTCTGAGTTTAAGAGCGTAGCGCTGGTGACCTAGAGCTTGAGTGGTGTTGAATGATTCTGGCTCCAGCACCCACTAGCTGTCTGCCTTGTTCTCAGTGACTTAACCTGTAAGCCAATCAGTTTCATCTGTAAAATGGGGTTAAAAACGTGCCTCAAGGATTATTAATAGGACTTAACTACTTAATAGTAGTGAAGTGCCTGGTGCATGGTAAACTCTAATGAATTAGTTACTAAGTAAAGCTGACTTCTCCCTGCCTGTCTTGCATCAGACTTCAGCAATGCAGCAAATATGGCAATGCGCTTTGTGGTGGGTGATTTTTAACGTTTTCTTGGAAAGAGCACAGAGAAACAATTTATGCTTTTTTGACTTGGGGCTGGCAATTTCTTCTGACTGATATGACCTGTCAATTCAGAGAAGCAAAAGGAAAATACTACTGAACACTTAGTCATTCCGTAACACATCACTTTAGCCAGTTATTTTACTGATTGATTTGACTGGCAGTAATTTCTAACTGACTGAGTGAAAGATGCCCAGAGTTTAGCAGAGTACCTGCCGTGAAGCCAGGGTGGGCAGGGGGACTGACCATGTGTGACAGAAAGCTTTGCAGTGTGGTGAACACATCTGACGAAGAGTGCCTGGCGTAGAAGCAATCCTGTGGGGACACTTACGCACCAAACTACATTCAAATTATTTTCCTTCTCCTATTTCTCTCACCCTGACCTGTCATATGTTTCTAAGCATCTATTTTATTTTTTCATTTGTCATATAACAATAATAATAGTAGCTAATTTAAAAGCTGTCATGAGGATTAAATGAAAAAATACCTGTAGAGTGTTCCATGACAACACCTGGAGCAATAAATATCAACTGCCCAATAGATAACCTTGATTTAAGGACAGGAAGAAGGCTACCATGGCTGGAGCCTTGTGGATAAAGGGGAGAGAGGGAAGCGATGTAGTGGTAGATGAGGAAGTCGGAGGCCAGATCCTGTAGTTTTGTAAGACAGGACTGTTTGGATTTTAAATATAATGAAAAGTAACTGACAGGTTTTAAGCAAAAGTATGACATGATCTGATTTATGCTTTAGAATGATCAGTCTGCCTTGCAGAGAAAATGGAGTATAAGAGGTAAGGGTCAAGGCTGAGAGACAAGGTGTTAGATGTCCAGGTGTCAGATGATGGAGCTTAGACTAGGGTTTTATGGTGATGATGGACACAGGTAGTCAGATGCAGGCCATAATATGGAGACAGTGTTTCTACGGTTTGCTGAGAGGTTGCTGATCTGCAGGAAAGGAAGAAAGGAACCAAGGATGACTCTGGGGTCTAACTTAATAAATGAGAGTGTAGGGGGTGCCTTTTACAGAAATGTGGAACATTTAAAGGAACAGGTTTCCAGAAGCTAATCAGTGTTTTTGTTTAGGCATACAATGTTGTGAATGTTTATTAGATGCATACAAAGCTATATTGAAAAAGCATAGAGCAGTGGTTCTCAACCTTGGCTGCACATTAGAATCACCTGGGAATCTTTTTAAAATCCTGATTTCTGGGCCTCATCCCCCGGAAATTCTGTTTCTTTGTTACTAATGTTGTGGCCTCACCCCATAACAAAGAAACAGAATTTCCGGGGGATGAGGCCCAGAAATCAGGATTTTAAAAAGATTCCCAGGTGATTCTAATGTGCAGCCAAGGTTGAGAACCACTGGCATAGAGGCTGAAGCTCAGAGAGCAGCTCAGAACTTGTGATTCCATATGTAAGATTCATGAACATTTAGATTAATGCCATGCAGCTGGAGGACATTTCCTAAGATGAGAGTTTGGAGAAGAGATTGCCTCTCAGTAAAGTACTGCACATGAGGGCACGGAGGAGTGGATGCTGTAGGGGGGCTTGAGGATGTGGCAGCACCTGAGAGAGCCTGCCCAAGGTGGATCTTACGTCCAGGACTGCCAACTAAGTCACAGATTTCTTCCCTGGACATGGCAGAGGAACCACACTGGTGGTGACAGGTCAGCACTGAATAAGTCCCCATTCTTGGCACAGCCTCAAGGGGGAGAATTTGCCCTTCAGGTACCCTCAGCTCTCCAAGAACTTCCGAAGAACATCTGAAATTTCCATGAGCTAGACAAAGAAGGAGACACTCAACAACCAAAACCACGTTGATCTAAAGAAAATAATGAAATAAGATTTGCTTCATAAGGCCTGAGATTTGCACTCAGTTACATTCTGATTCTAATCTCTGATCATGTAAATGCACTTCTCTGCCTAATGGAGAGTTTTTTGCTCATCATTTTCCTGTTCCCAGGGAATGCTTACATTTGCCCAGTCGACCAGTTTGGAAGGATGATCTTTTAAAGAAATACATTTTCTGCATAGTGATGAGTTAAGGAAGCATCTCTCTGCCTGGAGTCCTGATCCTGACACAGTTAACATGGTGTAGCTGGCTGTACATTTAATCAGAGGTAGTTAATTTGATTTTCTAAAATTAGGCAGTTTGTCATTAGGTCTGAGAATTGCTGCATTTCTGAAGTCACTCTGCATACCCCAAAAGGGCTTTATGGGATGTGAATAGTAACAACCTATGGATAAATTGATGATAATGAGCATCTTAATGTTCTGTGAGGGGAAAAGGAAGAAAAAAATCCCTGATGAGCCTGAGTGGTGACTCATGATGACCAGAATTTTTAAAATTTGTAATCATTACAACATGAAAAAATAGTTATGAATAATAAAAAATCTGTTACAATAATTAGCCGTAATGAATGCTCATGGTGAGTTAAATGAACTGGAACAATTTAAGGCAATAGTACATAATTTGAATTTTGTGTTTTGTCAGATCATTTTATCATTAGACAGAGAAATAGGCAGAAGAGAGAAAAATAAAGAGGCAGGAGGTGGATAGAAAGTAAAATAAACAATAAACTGTTCAGCTTACTGTATTCTTGTCTTCTAAAAAAAGTGAAAAATGCTATATATTGCGTTTTTAAAATCTTGGCATGAGTTTTTGCAGTCATTCAGCTTCTTCTGTGAAGGTATCCATAGTGTGAGAAAGTAAATGATTATCGGTGTAGTAAATGTTCCAATCTGACAAACTTGAGTTTGAACCTCCACCTGCCTTTGTACATAACATAGGCACCTTCTTTAACTGCCCCAAGTGTCAGTTAAATTCTTAAAATGGAATAAAAACAGAGACTGCCTAAAGTTATGGAGAGGAGTGGATATGTCACAGCAACAGCTTACTCTTAGTCAGTGCTCATTATGTACCTGGCATTCTCCTAGGTACCTTCACATAAACTGAGTCATTTCATTCTCCTGACAACCCAAATCAGTAAAGACTGTAATGATCTCTTTTACAGATGAGAAAACGGAGACACAAAGGGATGGACTATAAAGAGTAAGTGATGGTGTGGCATTTGGTACCCAGGCAGTTGGTCTCCAGAACTCACAACTGCTCCAAGCAGCCTCCACATCAGCACAGAACCTGGGACAAGATCAATAAAGCCAGGTATGTCCATTTTTCATAGCGCCGTTGTGGCACGTGAGAGAGCATTGTTGTAATTGATTCAACCCTTCAGGCTGAAGGGCAACTTTTGGGGATGGTTTCCAAGTTTCCCTAGTATAACCAGTCCTGTCCAGTAGGGAGCACTGTGTGTGAGATGCAAGGTTACTGAAAGTGACTTCCTCAGTTGGAGGGTAATGAGTAGCCCCTAGAAGCAGGTTCTTCCTGACACTGAGCAGGATCAGAGGGTCATCCCTCATCAACTCCTCATCTGGGCTACCTGGCATGACCCCCATCCAGGCAATCCCCATAGAGGACTCTCTTTGACTCAGATGGTGAGACTTTCCGGTACTCAGATTCAGGGCTCTGGATAAGGCCAGCGTGGTAATAAGGGGTGAAGGGAGGTGTCCTGATTTGCGCACGTCTCCTTTTCTCTTCTTGGGCATTATTTGTACGTGGAATTGCACATGCACTCCCAAATGGTGTTCGCTTAGATAATATTGGAAGAGATACCCATTTTATCTCTTCATTTGTGAAAGTGAGCATTGAAATTAGAATCTCATTCTCATTATCCTGTTTTGTTACTTCTTAATTTTTTAGTATATATGGAGCCTTGTCAATTAGGAGTGTTTTGGGCTTTCTGTGTCCTGGGAGGAAGCTGTCACAGTTTACACTGAGTTAAAGGTATAGGAACTATCCTGATGTGGATGGGCTGACCCTCTCCTTTGTGTGGAGACATAGAGTAATTTCAAAACCAAAACATAGAATGAGCCAACATTAAGTGGGATTCCTTGCCCTGTACATTGGCCCCCTTTCCTGGATGCACATTCTTTTTCTTTAGAAAGGAATACAATGGCTGGGAACCCCAGCCCTGTACCCACGTCCCACCTCTTTCTTGCTCCCCCCAGGTCCCCTTGCTGGCTCACCCCCTCCCATACTTCTGTTTGCACTCTGGTGGTCTGCCTGCTGGAATTTAGCAAATTACTGTGCACACAAATGGAGCTCCCCTCTTCTGCACCCCCCAGTTAGTTCCTAATCTCCCCCTGGAACCCCCATCCCTGCTGGGGGAAGGAGGTAGTTTATTTCCCTCCTTTCCCCTTTGGAGGATGTGCCTCCACCTTTCAGACAAATGCCTCTAGGCTGAACCAGGAGCCCACAGGGATTTGCTTCTGAAGAAAAGAGAGAACAGAGAGGCAAAGGGGAGGAAAAGTTCTCTTCCTGCAGCATTTTCCTTTAGGCCAACTGCCCCCCCCCCCCCCCAAGTTCCCTGGGCAGAGCCACAGGGCTGAGTTTACTTAACCACATCACCTGAATCTATTGATATCAAGTCAGATAGGAAACCAGCCTGGGATTCACTGAAAGAGCATATTTGTTACCCAGTGGTTGCTCAGGTCTTACATATGAAATGTTGTGTTGTTTGATTATAATCAGAAAGGATTGGATTTCTTTAGCATGCATAGGGGTCCTTGCTCATAGCTGGAGTTAGCTTCAGGCAAAACAGAAATATGGGAAAAAAGATAGTCCTGGGTAGCCAATTATTTTATGTCTCTAAAAAGAATTATTTTGCTCTAATTTTCTTGTCAATTGCTTTGTTGAGAGAGAGAGAGAGAGAGAGAGAGAGAGAGAGAGAGATTCAGCTAATTGCTTAACATTTTTAATCAAGCAAGATATTCAGTTAATTGCTTAAAAATTTAGTCAAGCAATGAGGGCATTTGTCTTTGCAGAAGCAATGGATTTTAGTGGAGTTCCAGGGACCAAAAGAATACTTGATATTCAACTTCCAGTTTTGCTATTTTCTCAGAAGACCTTGTAAAACCATTTTATTCCTAGTTTACAAATTGGGGCTTCTTTAAAAAGCAATATATGGTCAGGTCGTTTGAGCTGACCTTAATCAAAGGGTTCAAAGTCCCCTGGTCCAAGGTCTATATTTGTTGTTTTTACATTAATTGTGTGTGTTTGTCATTTCTGGGTCAAAGAGAATTTTTGTCTAAACCAAATACTTTCATGTAAGGCAAGGACAGTCAGACATCAAAGTACAGTATATATCCCCGCCCCCCCACCCCCCACCCCTACAGGAGTGGCTTCAAAGTACTTCTTTTGATAACATTCTGCCTGACATGTTCAGTGCACCCATCACATCAATGCTGGTTCTGTCTTAAAAATATAAAAAAAATTTAAAAAAACAAAACAACAACAGCAAAAAAAGGAAGATGTTCTTTAATTTGTTTTTCTTAGAAAATGCATCTTTCACTTTTCTCTCCATGTGTACTTTTAAAACCACTGATGCACTTTCAAAAGAGGATTTTTCAATAACCTTGAGTAGAAATATAGAACGTACAATTCTTAGTTTGAACCCACAGGACCTGACAGGTTTAGGGAAAGTTCTTAGAGGAGGTCCCCTTGAGGCATTTCTATAAACTATTTACTGCTGACCTCCGTGGCCATGCTCAGGATGAAAGCCTTCAAACTGCCTTCTCTTCTTGGACAGTGATGAGCTGACACAGTGCTCAGAGTGCATCTTCTTCATTTTTTTGTAATCCTCACCTGAGGATATTTTTCCATTGATTTTTAGAGAGTGGAAGGGAGGGGGAGAGACACACAGAGAGAAACATCGATGTGAGAAAGATACATCGATTGGTTGCCTCCTGCATGAGCCCTGACCAGAGCCTGGGATGGGGAGGAGCCTACAACCAGAGTAGGTGCCCTTGACTGCAATCAAACCCAGGACCCTTTGGTCCACAGGCTGATGCTCTATCCACTGAGCCAAACTGGCTAGGGCAGCACCTTCTTTTTCATAATCATGGCCAAACCCTGGGTTCTGGCTTTCTGGTGTATCTGCACCATCATGTGAAGTCTCCTATGGCTTAAGAGCTGGATCACTGAAACCAGAAGCAAATGACTCTTTTGGAAGCATCCATAAAATACTGATGAAAATGTTTTCATTAATGGAAACACATTATGGATGAAAAATACATAGGTGGAATGTAGGTTTATGGCCCTTCATACTTTGAAAAGCCTTTTAGAAGGACACCTTGGAAGTGAAATTTTAGGGCTGCCAAAATATCTGTACTTTGATGGAACATGTGATAATAGCTGTGGTAAAATAAATAGCACACTTCTGAGATTGCATGTGCTTCTTTATATCATAATGGTTTTTGAGCATCCAGTAAATTCCAGATGAATAGTGGGAATATTGGCATGAATAACTACTATCCTCCTGGTGCAAAAAATCTACTGGGACAGGCAGAGAGGAAATCCTGAACTGTTCTAGTAGAGATACATGCTCAAAGGATGCACATTCAAGTTAGAGAGGGGTAATCAGGAGGGCTTCGTGGAAGGGGAAACTGTTGAGTTTACTTTTACCTCTGAAGTATATTTGGGGAAAGCAATATGCATTGTGAGGCAAAAGTAGATTTATAGTTGTCCCTGTGGAAAATAATACAATCATTAATAAATAATAATACAAGAATAAACTCTGTGTTTTACATATTCACAACTATAAACCTACTTTTGCCCCACCCTGTGTTGAAATCTTGATAATGTTAGTGTCAACAACTTTGCTTAACAAGCTTTGTTTTTACCTTTTCAGCTAAAATGTTC
The DNA here is from genome assembly GCF_028538775.1 of Myotis yumanensis. Classification (NCBI taxonomy): domain Eukaryota; kingdom Metazoa; phylum Chordata; class Mammalia; order Chiroptera; family Vespertilionidae; genus Myotis; species Myotis yumanensis. The sequence goes on along the minus strand of NW_027223752.1, from coordinate 230,631,463 downwards.
CTTACTTTAGCACGCAATCGAAAAGAGGACTGTGTGTGTGCGCGCTCATGCGTGTGTGTGTGTGTGTGTGTGTGTGTGCGCGTGCGCGTGTGTGATGGCCTTTTTGAAGGAGGAATGGCCCAAGACCCAGGACCTGTCATTGTTGAAAAGCTGTTCAGCTTGCTCCTTGGCCCCTATCTTTCTCCCTCTCTGTTTTCTGCCCAGGTTGCCTCTTCTCACCAATGCTGTCTGTCATTGGTTGTCTCCAGATGGCACACAAATATCTCCAGACCATACTTTTTCTCTGAATCCCAGACAGATATAGCCTGACATCTTGTCTACATCTTTTCTTTTCTAGAAAATCTTGGAGGAATCTTTGAAATCAAACAGAACTCATTTTGATGAGTGCCACTATAATCCAATTAGGCTTAGCCAGAAACGCGATGTTTTTACCTAACCCACTCATTCCTAAATTCCCTCCACATCTAATGCACCATCAAATTGTGTTGATTTTACTGTGTAAACTGAAATCCGGCAATTTTTCTAACTCTTTTTTTCCTTGCATGGTAATACTTTAGTGAGTGCCAAATCCCATGGCAGGGAGAGTGTGGGAGAGAAAGAAAGGAAGGGGAGGAGGCAAAGTGGAAATAGGGGCCCTGTTACCAAGTTGGCTACAGCATGAGAAGAAAAGATAGGTGCTTTCTTGGTCACATGAGACATCTCTGGACAGGACTTACAGAACCACTGTGCCTCGGATTAGTCCATCAGGGTGGAAGAAGATGAAGGGAGAATAATGTTTTGGTTGGCACCTTCCTGTCTCCTATTATTCATTGGTAAAGCTTAAGCCATGAGATTTTCTTTTTTCCTTTTATTGCAAATTGGCTTAATGGCATGAGGAGCCAAAAGGGAGCTGGTGGTGGCAATTTTTTTTAATATCTATCACCAAGACTCTTCAAACTACTATAAACCCTTGCTAGTTTGATTACAAAATTATGTTTTAGTTCCTTGTATCAGAATTGTCAGGATTCTTCAGAGAAATATATATATTTATTTATTTTTAGTAATTGGCTTACACAATTGTGAGGCTTGGCAAGTCTGAAACTCATAGGGAAAGCCAGGTGGCAGGCTGGAAACTCAAGCAGTGTTGATGTTAGAGTCTTGCCTCTGAAATCTGTGGGGAAAGCCATCAGGGTAGAAACTTGGGCGGTATTTCTATGTAATAGTCTGGAGGCAAAATTCCTTATTCTCTAGGAAACCTCAGTTCTTCCTCTCATTGTCTGCAACTGATTACATGAGACCCATACACATAGGGGAGGGTAATCTCCTTTACTTAAAGTCAACAGATTTTAGATGCTCATCACATCTACAGAATGCCCTCAGAGCAACACCTAGACTACGATTTAGGTGTGGACACTAACTGGACACCACATCCCAGCCAAGTTGACACATCAGATTTAACCATCACACCTCTAAGCTTTCTAATTCCTTCTCAGTACTGCAGCCAGAGTTAAGTTTTCAAAGCATACATTGGATGGTGTCATGTTAACTTACACCTTAAAAACTTTGAATGTTAAAGGTACTCTTCCTGGTCTGCAAAGTGCAGCAAGGCTGTCTATTTGAGCTATAACTTTATTTCCCACATGCTTACACTCTGTGGCCAGTCCCAGTGGCTTTTTATATTTCTTTGGTTGAACCTGCTACAGGGATTTTCCAGATCTTTTTCCTTCTAAATGGAATCTTCTTCTCCGTGTTGGGTTCATTCTATGCATCCATATTATAGCTCAATTGCTCCATGTTCAATAATATTTTCCTGACTTCCTTGACAAGGTCAAGTGTGTCAGATGCTCTTACAGTGCTATGAACTTATTTGTAGTGTGTTCTAATATCTATCTATTCACGTTAGTGTGATTACTTGATTAAAGTCTGACCCACTTCTAAACAGTAAACTAGTAGTTCCCTAAGAACAGAGAGTATATGTTTCTGTTTATGATGGCATCCTATGCATTCACACACTGCTAGGTTAATAGTAGATACTCTACACTCACTGAAAGAAAGAAGAAATTAATATGAATAAATAATTTATTGGACAGCTTGTTTTACAATAAACATTGATTTTTGTGAACCTCTCTTGTTTTGCTATTTTATCACCATGCCCAACATTTTACTAGGGATGTGAAAATTTTCCCCTTGAGAAATTTAGCTTAGAGATATTGATGCAATAATAATTAAACGGCTGGCCCTAAGACCGAGAGTTCAGTTAATAGAATTAACGTTGTTGATTATGTATTGCCTCTAGCAAGGCAATACAATTAGTGAAGCAGCTGTTGGAAGAGAGATGAGTTGGGTACCTAGTATGAAAGAGACCATGTGGCCCCTAAAAGGTGAAGATAGTGGTTTCAGTTGCCAAATTTTTGGGTTATTTTTTTCTTTGCTTTAAGTTTGTAAATACCTTTACTTAATCCTTGGATTCTAAAAAATTTCTGTATCCATGTAATAAATCACAACTTTTCTCTTTTAATATTTAGGTTAATTATTTTGTAGCTTTTACTCCAAAAGAACTCTGAATTAACCATATGCCTCTAGTGGATGCTCTGGCAGAATTACTTACTACCTGCCTTTTTAAAAAATAAGTCTTTATTGATTTCAGAGAGGAAGGGAGGAGACAGAGATAGAAACATCAACAATGGAGAATCATTGATTGGCTGCCTCCCGCACACTCCCTACTGGGAATGGAGCCCGCAACCCAGGCATGTGCCCTTGACCAGGATCAAACCCATGACCCTTTAGTCCACAGGCCAATGCTCTATCCACCGAGCCAAACCAGCTAGGGCAACTACCTGCCTTCTTGACCTTTTCCTCCTGCCCTTTCTCTCTTCACTGTTCTCTCACTATAAAGAACAACAGTAAAGGGAAAATGTTGCTGGCCTAATCTAAGAGTGAACAAAACACTCTGGTGGGGTTGATTAAGTAAAATAGAAATAAAGCACGCAAGGGAATGAACACACAAACAAAACAAAAAATAACCAGATTAGGAGATTTGAACCTGCAGAGCACTTCTAACTAATTATAAAAAGACTTTAATGTATGTAAAATTTTATATAATGTTACAATTTTATACTTTGAGTCAAAGATCAATAGACTCAATTGTTTTTGTAGTAGTAACTACTGAAAGTTACAAACACTTTTAGAGATGGAACCAAATATACTGGTATAATGACCCTGTTCTGATGATAATTACAGTTTCTAATATGTATATCTATATTTGCCAATACATTTTAAATTCTTACAGAACAAGGAGTATGTCAATTTTTCGTTTTTATTCTGAGGGCCTAGTACACAGTAACTCCTCAATAAGTATTAATTGCTTTTAATTAAATTAAAAACATGGAATTTATTAGAATAAAATAACCTTTGAAGTGCATTATAAATTACAAACCAAAACAAGTTAATATTTTAAAATATGAAAATATAAATTATTTCTAAATTGATCTCATAAAAGCCATGTATCAAAACTGTAGAATCTCTAATATTTTTTATTTTTAAGCAAGCAACAGCTATGCAAACTGTTTCTAAATGTTAAGAACATATTTGTGTAGGGTAAGTAATTTACCATGTTTGACACTGAACAGTAGTTTAACTGACCCTTCACCCTTCAAACATCTGGTATGTCTCCAATAAATAGGGCAGCATAAAAGGTAATATAGAAGAAAAACTTGCTCAGGGGTTTAGGGATATACGTTTGTTGGGATTATGGATGTATATGCTTTTAATCATGAAAGATTATGAACATATAATCAGAACTTTTTATTAAAAATATAAAGAGCTTCTGCACAACCATTGGAATTAGAAATTGAATCCATGAACTCCAAGGGCAAGGCAATTTTCATAACAATAACAGCTTCCATTTGAGGAGAAGTTTTATTTCTCCAGGCATGATGACAGGCAGATAGAGTTCATTATCTTTTATCCTTAAAATCATCTTAAAAGCTAGGTATGGTCCTCCATTTAATTATTAAAAAAACAGAAGTGGTAAGAGTAGAACACACTGGCTGCAGGTCACAGATCAGAAACTAGTGTAAGAAGCTTTGACTTCATGTCTGACAGATGCTAAGGCACATGCTCTTTTTGCTACCTACCTTGTAGAGTTGTTGGGAGACTAAGATGACGATAATTTGAACACTTTACATGTATTAGCATATTTAATACTTTCAGCAACCCTATGAGAAAATTGAGGAGCAGAGAAGTTATATGACTTGGCCAAAGGCTAATAGCTGACCTGTGAGACATAGCTCTTAAGCGTAGAGCTACTGTACATAGTTTTTCTTAAAACAAGATACATTATGGATGGCTCCTAGCTCAAAGCATGACACATTCTAGGCACCAAATAAATGTAAAATCCTCTCTTTCCATGTTTCTAATGCCTACCATAGAGTGAACACACTATTTTGTTAAATGAACCATGAAAATGATATTACATGTACATTAAGTATAGATATATTTAAAAACAACCCAAATACTAGGTAGGCGAAGGATATAGCCCCTCAGACTATTGCTTTATTTGACATTTCAGCCTTCCCAATTACAAGAGAGTTATGATTTTCTGTCTTTAGGTTTATAAAAATATCTGGCACAGTCATCACTTTTGGGTTATGTCTGTTTCATAAACTCTTGGAGTTGTGTCATTTTCATCTACATGCCAGGCAATTTATGATTACTCTTTGTTTTATGACCTTTCCGTTAGTATGCAATCTATTTGACAGTGCTCATCCAACACCTATAGCAATTTTGCCTAATACGAAAGCAAGTTTTCCTGAGACACTAAGTTGGGCCTGAATAAATCAAATATAATCCAATACTTCTGCAATGCTTCCTTAATCGAGTTATCTTCAAATGGTACTACAAAAAGAGTCATGTTTTCTGGTATGATTTGTTTCTTTGGAAATCTATGCTAATTCCAGCTCACGGTCTATTGCTTTTTCTGTACTAGGCCATTTTTATGAATAGGTAGTTCATCATTCTAGTGAAGCTAGAAATAAATATGCTTATGTAGAGAAGAGTTTTCCCGCCATCTTATGATCTTATGGCAGATCATTGAACTTCATCATTTACCTTCATTTAATTGAGATAAAATTGGTATTGAGACCATTTAGGATATTTTTTATTTGGTTTTTAGTTATTTTCTGTCCCTCTCAGAAACACATACAATTGAGGATTAATGTGTATATTCTTTGCTTCCCTTTACATAGAATATCTGTTTGTGAGGGCTAGAAGTAATGATTTTTATAACTATTGGAATATAAAAGTATTACAATATTTTTACTCTGCGTACTATAAGAAGCACAGAGTAGGTGCTCAGCAATTTCAGTTGGTTTGTATTGTCAGTCAAGTGAACCAACAAAAAGCCCTTCTTTTCAAAATGAACTACTTAATATGCCTCTCTGTATCCCAATAATGTACACTTAAAACAATTCTGTTGGAGGAGTATGTCTCTCTTTCTCTTTGTGTGTGTGTGTGTGTGTGTGTGTGTGTGTGTGTGTATTTAATTTGGCAACTTTTTTCACAGTGTTAGTGGAAAAGTCATGTAACATCTATTGAGTTTTAGGGTCTTCATCTATAAAATGGGGCAGTTATTCCTGACTCACCAACAATAAAAAGGTTGAACTCTGGTTACTTTTAATTTAGATTCTTGCCCTGAATTATGGTGACTCTAATATGCAAGCCATTTCTGTATTTGGGAAATATCATGGCTGCCTATGGTATCTGTATTGTATACTTTATATATTGGATGGTTTAGGATTTGGCTTAACTGTTTCAATAAGATAAAAGGGTCTTTTCTTCTTAAAGTAAAATTTCACTAAAATAAGTAGGTCACAGTCTCAATTCCATGACATTTCTTAGGTACCCACATTCCTTTTCTCTTGTTTCTCTGTCATTCCCTGGGGTGTTTCTTTGTCTGCTTTCCCAATGGCCATATCCCAATCCTTGATAAAGAGAGAAGAGGACAGAGAGAACAAGAAACTTCCTTGTGAGGACATCACCCAAGTGTTTAACATATCATTTCCATCACAATTCACTAGCCGGAACTTAGTCAAGAGGTCTTAACTAGTTGGTAGGACTGGGATATATATTCTTTAACTAGAAGGCTATGTACTCAGCTTATTTATTTATTTATTTATATTTTATTTTTGTTGTTGACCTTATTACAGATGTCCCCCTTCACCTCCTTTGCCCACTTTCACCCAGACCCCACCCTCCTCTCCCTTTGGCACACAGACACTGTTGTCTGTGTCTGTGGGCTATGCATATACATTCTTTGGCTATTCTCTTTACCTTCTTTCATCTCATCCATCCCAACCACCTCTCCTCTGACCTCTGTTAGTCTTTTCCATGTATCTATGCCCCTGGTTCTATTTTGTTCTTCAGTTTATTTTGTTCATCAGAGGCTCAATTATTTAAAGGAAGGGATGAAGAATGGATATTAGGGAGTAATTAGCAATCTGTATCATATGCATGCCATTCAATAATTCTCTATGGGTGACCTTAGTGTCTATCTTCAATGCGTAAAACAGTTGAAATTTCAAGAGAGAAAATTACTTGTCAAAAGTCACCTAAATGTGTAGATTGAGGAGGAAGGATGATTACAATCAAGTCAGCGCTGCACCAGGCTTTCAGTTCTAAACAGAAGGGAAAAAATTGCTACTCAGTGTTGCTTTGCAACCCATCATAAAATAGGCAGCTACCGTATGCACGAGCTATTGGCAAGCTTATGTTTTAGAGGCAATCTTGTGTGAGATGACATAACAGAAAGAAAATTAAATCATTGAAAGTAGTAGTTAGAGTTAGGCCCTTAGGAGGGAAGGGGGGAATCCAAAAGCATGATTATTTTTTCAATTACTTGATTACACAGGTTTTAACGTTTCTCCTATATGCCCTGAATAGTTGAAATCTCCATTCTTTTAAAACATTTTTAGTTATATTTTTAGTTTGAGAGAACAATCCTGGAAACACAAGTAATATAAAATTACATGCAAGACAAATTCTACCCTGGATATGTGAGGATGACAAGATAATAAAAAATGTAGTAGCAAAAAGATTGGACAAAGTTTGCCAAAATGTTGCAGTCAGATGTCCACACACCATGAAATTGTTTAACAATTGTTCTGGATAAATAAATATATGTTTGGAAGGACTGCTTACACAATAATTTGGGAGCTTTCTTTCTATGAAAATGACAAGAAAATTTAGGTGAGAGGAAAAATTCTTTAGGGGCAGTTATAACTAGAATACTAGGGAATATATCCATGCATGAAAATGACTTATTCAGCAGTACATGATCACAGCCCTTACTCTCCCCATTCATGGGAAGATGTTTCTAAGCATCCCCAAATACTTAAAAATAATCTTAAATACTTCTTTTAGGCATTAAAATTTTCTAAAGCAGCCATCTAACCTTATTTTAGAGTTCTTGCTTTTTACATTTTATTTTTGCTTTTGCATTTTTACTATATTAGCAAGAATCAATTAGATTCCACTGGGTTAACACTCTTATTTTACCTAATGCCCCCTACACCCCCTTAAAGAAAGTTTGCCATAGGCTTCAGTAGGTAACATTGGAAAGAAACAGGAGGTTATGGTTGGAGGCAACAAGTATTCCACACAAAGAACCTAGAATTTGAAAATAGAGGATGTTCCTACAAACATCATGGCTTGAAAATCTGATTTGATTTCTTTGGTGCAATTAATTGATTAACAGCAGAGACAACAAAAATAATGATATGACCTCACCATCTCAAGTTACAGTCATCACCTCTATTCTTGTCCTGTGAATGCCCCCACCCACCAATGAATAAATTCACAATACTAGTCTAAGTGGCCTTTGGAAATTCTTTCCTTGGTCATCAGTCAATATTTGAGTAATAAACACTCAGCAGGCCATGTAATATGTTAATTATCTAGTCTGCATAGTGTGCAGAATTAAGCAAAACATTTAACTATGATAATGGGAAAGTGGATTTAGGATTTATAAGATTAATTTTAGTGATTTATAAAATGTGCATTGGAATAGGTATATTTATCTTGTGTTTGAGGCTATCTGAAATTCCCTTCATTTTATCCAGTACTATGGGTAAGGCTGTGCATTCGTGTGCTTGGGCTGCCGGGGCAGAACACCATAGACTGGCCTGCCTAAACAATAGAAATACGATTTTTCCTCAGTACTGGAGGCTGGAAGTCCAATATCAAGGTGCCAGCAGGGTTGGTATCTGGTTAAACCTCTCTGGATTGCAGATAGCTGCCTTCTTACTGCATCCTCACATGGTCTTTCCCATTGTGTGCACATGGAAGGAGAGAGAGAGAGAGAGAGAGAGAGAGAGAGAGAGAGAGAGAGAGAATGTCTCTTTATAAGGGTACTAGCCTATCAAATTGGGCTCTACCCTTATGGCCTAATTTTAACTTAACCAAATGTTAAATGTCCTATTACATTGAGGTTTAAGAGCTTCAACATATGAATATTGAGGGAAAAGAATTCAGTCCACAACAAACTGTGTTCCCCCAAAACACTGAGAAAGCAAATCTATATCTTGAGTGAAGGAAGCCAGAGACTTGAAAATATCTACTTAACATGGACAGTTTTATCATATTTATTAGCTGTCATTTTAAAATTACAAAGCAGGATTTTGGTAGTATGGTTCACATGACAAAGGTTTTTTTTGATGGAGGTGGTATAATAGCTTCAGAAAATACATTACACCATTTGTAGGAAGGGACATTCTCATAGGGACACATATAATAGATATGAGGAACAGGATGTAGAAATGAACTGTAGGAACCGTGTTTGACCCATTCTTGCTTCTTTGGCATAATCTATCTGCCTTTTTACTCCTTGGCTAAAATGAAAAGAGTAAATTCTTAAATAAATATGTGTTTGGGAAGATTGCTTACACAATGATTTGGGAGCTTTCTTTCTAGGAAAATTACAAGAAAATTTAGGTGAGAGGAGAAACCTTGCCATTCTCTTGATCCTCTCCTTGGGTCTCATTGTCAGTATCCTCAGTATTCTTGATCTCTGACATATGATCCTAATAAACATTGTTCTAATTTCTTGGGCATGTTCACGGAAATCTCTATTAGACATAACATTAAAAAATAACTTAATATGCTCATTTAAATATAACAGTTGATAATATTATTTCAAGTACTCATCTATAAAGACATTAGCTGACCTTCCCTAAGGACTTACAATGTCCTAAGTGCTTTCTATTCATCTTTTCACTATATCCTAAACATTAAATTCTTTATTATCTCCATGCTCTTCTGGTAGTGAACCTAGATTGCCTACATTTAGCCAGTATCCCTTGTTATTTTGCCAGGTTCTTGTCTCAGAAAAACAGGTTGTACCTATCCTTTAGGATAGAATCCTATATAATAAAAGCCCAGCAACCATAATGGCATAACAATCAGAATGACTGTTCGACCAGTCGCTATGAGGTGCATTGACCACCTCTCAGTCCCTCCCCCACAGCCCGCAGGCTACAATTGCCTAATGGTGAATGGAGAACCAGGGTGGTTGGCGGCAGGGTGGGACTGGGGACTGGTGAGTGGGCAGAAGATGGCCCTGATCGCAGGCTAGGCCTAGGGATCCTACCCATGCATGATTTCATGTGCTGGGCCTCTAGTTTAGGATATAAAATTGCAGAGACACAGAATGGAAGAATGCTTCAGAAATGAGTCCCCACAACACAATGGCACCACAGCAGGTGGCCAGTTCAACAGAAAACATCCATCAGACTCATTTGTTTGGTGCTAAGTAATAAAGACAACTGCTTGATGGGGTGGATTTTCCACTTGACAATAGGTCCCTGTTGTTTATCGCTGTGAGGAGGAATGCATGTGTGTGTTTCTGCAGACCTGCCGGATCCTCTAAGGGCACCACACACCTGCACAGTGCAGGCTGCTCATCTGTTTTATTGTGGCTGCACATCAAGGGATCCCTTTTGTTTGAGTACCCAGGAATTTTACTGACAAACATACCTGCTTAGAGTGAAAGGGTATTTTAGACATATAATTCTGCCTTCAGATTCTTAATCTCTTCAGAACATATTTCGTTGCTCATTTAATATAGCCTGGATTACATTATTTAGAATTTGGTTCAATGAAATGTAATCTACAAGTCATTTCCAGCAACTATTATATTATATTATATTATATTATATTATATTATATTAATGTATAGTATGTATGTTGAATGAGTGCCTAATATGTGTCTGACATTACACTAAGATGATAAACTGTGTAATGTTAAAGTGATGGGCTATGTCATGTAATCTGAATGGCAAATATTTGTTACCTTCATTTAAAGATGCAGAGACATGCATGCACATACCCATGTCTTTTCCAGGGTGAAGGAGCTTATAAAAGGCAGTCGGTGCTGGAATTTAAAGCCAGGGCTGACAGACAACAGTTCTGATAGGTTTTACCATATTCTATGTTTTCTCAAATGATTTAGGCTTTTCCAAGTTAAGAAATGTGGTCACAGGTGACCTCAGCCACTATGCTTAATTTCCATTCTGATGTATAAAAAGTTTGTTTATTTGCTCCCTTTATGGTTTCCTCTATTTTCTAATAATAGGTCCAAATTGCTTTATATGTTTATGATAGAAGTAAAAAAACTCATGTCTTCTTTCTATGGATAAGAAGTTTTCCTTGTCTTGTATAGAAGGACACCAGACAAAATTCTGATTAGAATTTTCTTGAACCATGTTAAAGGAAAACCGAAGATATTAATTTCTGTCATTTAAATTTAAAGGCACTTTATGCTCTTGAAGATTAGGGATTTGGATTAAACCCTTGGCCCTGGTTTTCATCCCCAGGCTTGACTGTGATATCAGAATGATTGTGTGTGCAAATTTCATGAATGATTGAGCATATTTGGGTGTTCCTACAAGCTTTTAGGTCTATGGACTTTATATCTGTCTTTCTAAATGAATGTGCATTTCTGTATGAGTATCTGTGAGTCTGTTTTATTTATTTTTTCCTCCAGAGAGATGATCTTATTTCCTCTGAGGTCTAAAATGCAGTACGGGTACCTTCTAATATTTAAGAAAATTAAAATCCTGTTTCAAGAGAATTAACATTAAACCTCCTATTTGTCAATATTTCACAGGTCCCTCTGCCCACTTGTTTTTTTTGTTGTTGTTGATTTTTTTACCAACACCAGAAACACCCTCAGAGCCAATTTTCAGAAATTTTACTTTGAAATTTTTATTTGATCAGCAGTCTCAAGATCTGAAAGGGATTACATTTCCCCCCCTTTTCTTGTTTCTTGAACTAGCATAAATAATCCTCTTTGTGATAATACCATCTCCCAGAGCGCTTGTTTATCATAAGGGGACTCTTGTTTCCATGGACTAATGCACTCAGAAGCTTGGCTGACTTTCTGATGCAAATGTCAGGCAGGAACCAGGTCTGCGTTTCCAGCCAAATTGCTTCGTTTTTATAACACTGTGCTTGATTTATAGGGGTCTTTGAAATATTGAAATTGCCCCCTGCACTAAAGAAGTGCAACGTGTAGGCATTTTAGTATAGAAACATTAATAAGAATAATTTATAGGGGAAATGGGTTTCAGGGTTTTGGAAAATGCTCAACTCTTTGAGCAAAATATGGCAGCGTCAATGCACAACACTGACATTCTAGCGGGAGGTGCATATATTGCGGGATAACCAGAGGCAATCCCAAGAGAATGTCATAATTTCCTCATTTGGATTTAAATAACCGTTATAGAAAGAGAGGGGGGGGGGAAAGAAACATAAGTAGTCAATTTATTTTTGTTTTCCTTGCAGTATGCTTCATTTTTAAATTGACAAATGGTTCTCAGTGATCATCAACCATGTGCTTACACAGAAATAGGGTTTGTATCTCAGTCAGGCATTTAACTGTGGACCACAGTTCTGTCTACATAGGAAGTGGGGAGGATGGAGAATGGAACTAATTTATTGTATATATTCAATATGCCAGGAACAGGGACAGACAGCTTACATATCTTTTAAAATTTCATCCCCTCCATGTAATGGGAGAAATGGATGTATGGGTGTTAGCGTTCGCATGTCATTGCTAGAAGTCAGAGATGCAAAATGACATGCCTAATGTTTCATGGTTAGTAAACCTTGGGTTGAAAATGCAATTCAGAAAGTGTGTTGGTGAGAAGAAAATAGAGTAAAATAATAGATTAAAGAAAAACACATTTATTTCATAGGTAGTTTTAAACCACCAAAATATTACTACATTAAAGATGTAAAAAATTATGCTTTTCCAAATACATGACGTTATCTCAATCCTGATTGGTATGTTGCTATTGTGGGGACCGGGCGTGGGTTCTGGGAACATGATTTTCATGCCTCTTCAGAGTAGTTTCCTATGGTATTAGGTATCACTTAGATGGTTTTATGACCATTTAAATGTTATAGGGGTTCTTTTAAGATGCTTTAATCAAGGACTGTGTTTGACAAGAGACACATGGCAATAAACACTCAAGTAGAAGGTAGAAAGGAGAGTAAGAAAAAAGTAGAAATGTAATGGAAGAACAACATCAACAACAAAAAGAGCACAGGGAAATTGAGGAACAGGAGGGGAGAATGTTGATTCCATCCAGTGCCCCAAAGACCTAGAATGCTGCTGCTTCTGGGTAATTTTATTTTACTTATTGTGTTTAATCATTTTAGGGGATCATTATTTTTTAACGCTGTCTAGGTACCAGCCTTTGTTCTGAATAATGGAGATGCAGAGTGCCCTGACTTCAAGGAGCTAATAGCCTACTGAGTATGCCAAGATGGGGGTAATTGGGCGTTACCATGGAGGAACCACAGAGGACCTCCTAACCCAAAGTTAAAAGGTCTGGAAGGTTTCTAAAAGGAAGTGAACTTTAAACGGATTTGAGAAAAGTTAAACTTGGTAAAGAAAAGTTGGGCAAAAATAAGGAGCTTTGGGCTGGGCGCAGAAAAGTGTTCTAGGCACATCCTCTGATGTGTAGTAGCTAATGACAGAGTGAAGTGGGACAGTCAAGGAGATGTGAGTAGTTTGGAATTCCTGGAGTGCCGCATGAGGGGACAGAGGAAGTAGGAGGTAGGACTAATGGGTAGACTAAGATGCTATGCATTCATTCTTTCATTAAAGCAGACATTGTTATCACCATTGCAACCATTATGCCATGTATTTATTTACTATTCACAAAAATTGCCTATACCACTATGTGAGTGTTTTATAATGAAAGTTATCCTATATAATAATAGACAAACATGGTAATTGACCGTGCCTTCACTACGCCTCCCATTGGCTAATCAGAGCGATATGCAAATTAACTGCCAACAAAGATGGCGGCTAATTTGCATATACGGGCTGGAAGCAAAGACTGAAGACACCGTAGAAGGAAGCCAAGCAACGGAGCCGAGGTAGTGGAGACGGGTAGGAGAGAAGCGGCAGAGATGGGCAGGGTAGGAGCCGCAGAGACGGGCGGGGTAGGAGCTGCAGAGAAGGGCAGGTAGGAACCGCAGAGATGGGAGCGAAGCCCTACTCTTGCAGGAATCCTCCTGCAATGGGCCTCTATTTATTTTATAAGTTCCTAGAAGAGTTTTGGAAAACAATCCTGAATTTCTTCTTTACTCAAACACTCAATAAAACTGACATCGAGGTGTGGGTTTTCCACACATCAGCTAATCCTCTGTGACACCAACTGGATGGCCTATGGTTCAATTGAATTCTGACACTATCTATCTGAAGTTAGCATCAGGACCCAAAGTGAAGTGCTCAGATCCACTATTCAAATGGCAGTTGTAAGTCCCAGGTTGTCACCTGTACTTCTGATTGACTGCCTATACACCAGAGTTCCCATGACCCCGTCCTTGGATTCAGAATGGCTTGCAGAACTCAGGGAAACACTTACATTTACTGGTTTACTATCCTTACTAATGAAAGCCTAAGTGGTCGTCATGCGGTGATGCCCTCACTCCGTCACAAGATAGCTGTGCGCACAGCAGGTCACACAGGTGGTTGGGGCTGGGCTTGACGATGTGTGCGCAGCATGGAGCCTGCCTGGAAGTCCCGCCTCCTCCCTGCTCTGCGTGGCGAGGCCTGCCTAGGGGTCCGGCAAGGCCTGCTTGGGGTTCCCACCTCCTCCCGGCGATGTGCAGCGAGGCCTGCCTGGGGGTCCCACCTTTGCACAGCGAGGCTTGCCTGGGGGTCCCACCTCCTCACGACTCTGCGTGGCTAGGCCTCCCTGAGGGTCCTAGGGGTCCCACTTCCCGGCTCCGCGCGGCGTGGAGGCAGGACCCCTGGCTCCAGCCTACCTCTCTGGGGCAATCCATCGAGGAGTCTCGGTGGGTGGGCGGGGCCTACCTATTTGGGGTGATGGATTGCAGGGCTTCTGCACTGTGACAGGGCACAGGCCAGGCTGGGGGATTCCCCCGCCAAGTGCACAAATTTTGTGTAATAGGCCTCTAGTCCTATATAATAAAAGGCTAATATGCACATTGTCCCCTTGGGAGTTCGACCGACTTGTAGTTCAACTGCTCACTATGACATGCACTGACCACTAGGGGGCGGCATGGAATGAAGGAAGGCCCCAGCCAGCAGCCGGCAGCTGGGGAGAGGAAGGCCTTCGCTGGCAGCTGGAAGGCCCAGATCGGCCCTGATCGCTGGCCAGACCTAGGGAGCCTACCTGTGCATGAATTTTGTGTGCCGGGTCTCTAGTAAAAGACATAATAAAGAACACAGAGGAACAGTTCCATGAAGTGATACATAGGGCATGTCTTTTAATATTGTGGTAGTTCTCTTTCTCTAATTAAAACCTTGTCAGAATAGCCTTAGCATGAAATTTAATTACTTTGGATATAATTAAAATTTATATCTATCTATTATCTATCTATATTTTGCATATATGTTTATATAATTGCATATACACCAATATGCATATAGAGTAGTGAAGTTTCTTATAAAAAGTTGTATGGTTAAAACTTTGAAATAAAGATGAGTGAATACATGTCCGGCCTCTAGAATACATTGTCAGTAGATAAGGAAGCATGTTTTCCCAGCTGCATTAATTTGTCACTTTTGCTGACAGACTGGGTACAATAAATTTTCATGCAGAGCAAATCACTCAGAGGCTCATCTCATCCAGAAAATGTCTGCAATTCTTTCTTTTTATGCATAGTGTATGCTATGAGTTGAAGAAGAGATTTTGGGTGATATTTGCATCTTCAATTGGAGCCTTTTTTCTTTTGACTTTCTTTAAAAGAGAAGTGCAATGAGAGAGTAGGTAGAGGCTGGAAATAGATAGGAAGTATTAATGCTCCAAGCATGGTTGAGTATGAATGGTGTAGGGCAGGGTATCCACTTTGAGAATAGCAAAACCTGTAAAAGTAGAAGGCCTGTGTATAATGAAGCCACACACCTGATAATAACCTTTTAGGGAAATAATGTGCACAGTTCTAGGTATTAATCATATTGTGGGAACCATCAGCTGGATTTGCTTTTATTGGTAAGCCTGGTTTATACCTAGTAAAGGGATAGCTCATGCTGAGGATTCTGTGTGGACTATTAAATGAAATAGTAAAATAAACTCAACTTTTTTCTTTACTTTAAAATTCCTTTTATTTTTTTATGTTTTATTGAATTTATTGGAGTGACGTTGGTTAATAAAATTATATAGGTTTTAGTGTGGTGCATTCACACCATGTAATACGACTCAGCCATAAAAAAAGAAGGAAATCACACCCTTTGTGACAGAATGGATGGACCTGGAGAGCATTATACTAAGTGAAACGAGGCAGTCAGAGGAAGACAAGTACCATGTGATTTCACTCCCAGGTGGAATCGAATGAACTCAGCTGTTGTAGGTGTGTGGAGTGTCATTCTTAGTTGAGGCACACAGACAGGTAAAAAAAAAAGTTCCCCGTGTCTCCCAGTTACTCTACATTTTTTATTGTATGCCTTTTGCAATAAGAATATAAGGACTAACTAATGTGCATGTCCCTCTTTTCTGACCATTGTCAAGTTATAAAACTCTTCTAGAAATTAAAGATTTGACATTAGGTGAGGTAATTAAGTGGAGTTTTGGTCCAAATTGAGAACCCCGATCTTAATTTTTTAAAATTACAATATATAAATTTAAAAATGATATACAATTAAAAATTACAATAACTATGCTATCTTACAAAAATGAACTTTTAACTGTTTTCATGAAAATCTTGATCATGACAGGATGTTTGTAGGGTCATCATTTAGCGGGGAAAATGGTGCATGTTTCAACCTGAATTTTATAACCAGATTCTGCCTTTAAAAACCAGACTGACTCGAATTGATATTTCCTCTGGATTTGCATTTTGTTTATATATAGGGGAAAGCCTTGGATTCCTTCCTAAAGTTGTATTTTATTTCATTGACAGGCAGCTGGGCACAGCGGATAGAGCAGGCTTCATAGACTTTGTTTAACATCCAAGTTCTTCCCTTTCCTTCTGTGTTATTCTGTCTTACTTTCTTCCCTGATCCACAGTTTTTTGTTCCAAGTGAAATGTCATATCTACCATATTGAGTTCTTTGTGATTTAGAGAATACTGTTTGTCATGGTGCCGGTGCTCAGTAAATAGTTTCTATCATTGAATTTGTACAGCATGCTACAGCCAGAAAAGACTTAAAGACTCCTTCCAGATCAATTCAGTGAAACAAAGGGATACCTATATTATCATCTCATTCATATGGAAGGGGAATTGGACTCCCAAGAGTAGTGTGATTTTTTTTGAGTTCACGGCTAATAAGAACAGAGGTTAGACTTGAATCTATATTTTTGATGTTAAAATCTTTCAACAAATATGCTGTTTTTCCTAAAGCCTCCTGTTTTGTTAAGGTCCACAATACATGATATTGATGTGTATCAATTCCAGGTGATTTCACAGCAGATTGTGAAGACTTTTATTTTCAAATATATCTAAGAAAGGGGAAAAGACAATATAATACTGCTTACCCTGATCTTCTGGAATTTACAATTAATTTTATATATCTTAGCTTTGAGTTGCATTTCTCTATGGCATTCTTTTCATATCCAAGTCCAATATTGTATGTGTTGATTTAAAAATTCCATGGATCTATGTGTATGCTTGTGTAGGATGAAATGCTACCTAATAATAATATTATCAGCATGATTACCATTTTATGATGAAATTAATTTAAACCTTTACTCAGCATAGTAGTTTGTGCAAACTAAAAGATAAACACCCTTTAGGTAACTTATTCAATGTGAATTCTTTCCCTTGACCTTTGCGTCTTAAGTTCACCTGGAAAAGTCATTTTAATGGACTTAACCATAGCACTTGCCTGGAAATCAGAACTTCTCACAATATCCAATTTTGGCTGCAAGTTTAATACATTAAAAAATATATATGTGTGTCTGAATAACAGTCATTTGACCTTCTAAACATTTGTAAGTAGGATCCAGACACATCTAAGCCTTTATTTCCTCCAAAGGGACCTTAACATTCTCAAGTAGTTATAAAATGTCTAAATTTCCTAAAAGAAATCCATATATCTTGTTTGATAGCTAACTGATCTATCAATTATTTTAAATAGCCTAGACTTTGGGTAAAAACTCCTTTCTAAAACAAATGATGAAAAGAAACTTTTGAAGTGGTAATCGTGTGAATCATATTGAAAAGTTTACACTTTAGATGTGAGCATTTGTGTTTTGTTTTTATTTTGAAGTTATTTCTATTCTTACATTGTTAAATGTTTTTGTACTTATTTTCTTAACTAGAGGCCCAGTGCACGAATTCGTGCACCAGTTGGGGTCCCTCAGCCTGGCCTGTGGAATTGGACCAAAGCCGGCTCTCCGACATCGCCTGAGGGGTCTTGGATTGCAAGAGGGCACAGACCAGGCCAAGGGACCCCACCAGTGCACAATCGGGGCTGGGGAGGGAAGTGGGATTTTGGCCAGCCAGGGAGAGACTATGAGAGGGCTCTAAGGCATGTCCAGCCCATCTCGCTCAGTCCCGATTGGCAGGACCCCAGAAGCAAGCTAACCTACCCGTCAGAGCATCTGCCCCCTGGTGGTCAGTGCATGTCATAGTGACTGGTCAACCAGTTGACTGTCTGCCCCCTGGTGATCAGTGCACATCATAGTGAGTGGTTGAGTGGCTTTAGCATATCATTAGCATATTACACTTTGATTGGTTGAATGGATGACCGGACACTTAGCATATTAGGCTTTTATTATATAGGATAGTTTTGACTAGCAGTTTTCTTTATAGGAAGATCCTGTAGGCAGTGTCATAGTTCTCATACTTCAACATAAATAGTTCTGATAATCTGTCAAATACGTAATCTTTGAACCTTGTATGAATGACTTATAGAATCTAAATATTGAATTCTATTTGTGGTAAGCTGAATAGTGGTCCCCAAAGATGTCCTTATCGCTGACCCTATGTTATCTTATATGGCAAAAGAGACCTTGCAGTTGTGATTGAGAGTTTTAAAATATGAAGATGATCGTGGATTATCTCAGTGGGTCCAATATAATCACAAATGTCCTTAATTGAAGGAGGTGGAGGGAGATTTTACCACATAAGAAGATAAGAGGATGTTGGAAATTGAGGCTGTAGTAATGCATTTTACGATGGAGAAAGTGGCTATGGGTCAAGAAATGTAGGCATTCTCTAGAAGGTACAACAAACAAGGAAACATAGTCTCCTCCTGAAACCTCCAGAAGGAATGCAGCCAACACCCTAATATTAGACTTCTGACCTCCAGAACTATGAGAATAAATTTGAGTTGTTTTAAGCCAATACATTTGTGGCAATAGGAAAATGAATACCCTAACTGAGGTGAATAGCTAAAATTATACATGTTTTCTGTTCTTCTTACTTTAAATAAAATATTAGTTGAATCATTGAAAAATCTGGAATTTGGCATTATTCAGAGGTAGCAACTATTATCTTTATAATAGTTGTGATGGCTCTGCTCTTTGGAAATAGGTTAAGAGAAAAAGTGGAGGGGATGGAGTGAGAACATCCTACTTATCTGGTGGCTACTTAGAGGAATTGTCTTAGCAAACAAGGTGATCAATGCCTCCCTTTGCAAAAGTGACTGACTTTTGCAGCTGCTATTAATAAATAATATTGGCAATGATACTGGGTCATTTTTTCATGTCCTTTCCAATCTTCACATTCTCCACATTTTAGATCTTTTCACTCATTCATGAACACTGCCTAATGCACCAGAACATTGCATTAAGTGGCTATCTGGCTCTCCATGTAAGCACTAAAATAAAAGAGTCATCAGGAAGGGAAAAAAGATTATAGTAGAAAGAAAGGCCTTTTGTAAATTGCTTTCCAAAAGCTAGGCGCCATTCCAGGAAAATGAAGGGCACTTTTCAATGGACTTCTCCCTTTGGTGGTATTAAAAATCCTTCCTTGGGACATTATACAAGGCAATGGTGAATATTTTGCCAGAAATTTTCCATTAAAATTATAATAATTTAATACTTAGAGGTTAGCCAAAAAGATTTTATTATATAGAAAGTTGATCTTAAAATTTGCACTTTAAGTTAATTACTATTAACAGAACAAGCTTGTCAAATATTTCTCCTTCTGGGAATCATCCAACAATATGATATATTTTTCCATATATTTGTGCCAAAATATCAAAAATTCCCAGTGAGGAAAAGAAATAAGTAGTTCTTTTAAGAGGAAACTTATGTTTTCAATACTCTGATTTTGTGGAAAAATAAATATTCCTGACAGGTAAAAAGTGATAGAAATTTAGACATGAGAACCTAAACATTTCATATGCCTTGCCTATCACGAGCATTTAAAATTCAACAAAATGAAACACAAAAAAATTGTTAGTAGGGGATAAATTGAAATGCAAAGGGAAATATGTAAACTATATGATTATATCATACTTATTAATGAATTACTGGGACAGAACCAAATTAGATAAGTTTATGTATAGGTTAAACAATATTCTGTGATCACTCTAGTCATCTCATTCTTTCACTAATAACTTAATTTACGTGAAATATGGTTTGGAAAAGAAAGAGTAAGTTTGCATATTCACTATATGTCTTATGTATGTGTATAGTATATATATCATTTACACCATTTAGGTTAACCTGATTTCATAAACTACAGGACAAGAGAAGTCCTGAGAGGGTATGTTACTTAGGATTTTGTGTGTAATATGTGACAGAGATAACATGGGAGCTTAAGTCTTTTGATGCAAAGACTATGCTTTTTTTCCCCAAGTGGGGGGAATTCTGAAAAAAAAAAGAAGAAAAAAAGAGAGTATCAAAAGGAGAAAAGGAATGCTTAATTTGATGTTTGTTGGTTGAGTAGATATAGAAGGGGTGGTGTTTTGAAGGTTGTGGAATTATTGTATGAGTCTTTGTTCTTTGTGCCTGTGCGTACATTCATGTATGAACAACCGGTAGCTCATCTGCATCTGTTAATAGAGATATTCATCCTCCAAAGCTTCCTTTTCACAATCCCCTGAAATAGTTTTGCAGAGAAGAAATAATTAAAATGGACCTGTGGATGCAATGGAAGTGGATGTATGTTGACAGCCTGACATTTACAGGAACACAGACTTATAAGTAAATCTCATGTATATTATGTTTGTTAGTTGCTATCTGACCTTATCTGGGAGGAAAGTCATGTAAATGTCATTTTGGTCCAGAAATATATTTACTGACCTATGGAGACAGTAGAGTGTACTGAAAATAAAGAAATAATGGTAGAAAACACTCAAAAGGTAATATGTGCCAGGTAAACTTCTAACTTCTTTAATGCTTGCCAGCGTAATCCTTACATTTACCTTGCAAGTGTGGTGTCCATTTCACAGATTGAGCAACTGGGCACGAAGGTAATTTATAAAGGTAAAACAACCTGAACAGAGTGTCATTCAGATAATAAGGGCACAACTGAAATTCAACTCCAGGTAGCACATGGCATGGGTTCCAGAGCTCATATGCTTAAATATTTAATTTCTTATAGATTGTCTGAAAACATTTAAAAATGTAGGAAAATTGGAGGAATAAAACAAAATCCTAGAGACAAATTGTGATATGAATCATCAGCACAAAAAGAGTCCATGAAGGACTGAGCAGGATGAATGGAAAATGCCCACTCAGGCACATCCCTTAGGAAATTTCAGAACATGAAAGATATTTGAAAAGATTCCAAAATATGCAGAGACAAAAAATGAGCAAGTTACTTACAAAGAAATGAGAATCAGATTGGCATCTGTCTTCTCGTCAGCAAAACTGAATAACGGGGGTGGGGGGTGGTGATGGGGAATAGAGAGGTGGAAATTCTAAGTTCCAAAGGAAAAAGCTATTCCATGCCAAAAGATCAAGGGCAAGTGCAGTAACAAGAGAAAAGTTCGGAGATGTCCTCAATTAAGTAACAGCTGGACGGAGAATGGGAGAGAGACACAAGTGAGATTAATCAGTTAACAAGGCCACTGGCTGAAACCAACAAAAGACGGCTCACATTTCTGAATGTATGTTGAAACTTTGAATCAACTTCTAGGTGGCTATTTCAGCTCTTATCTAGAGAGAATAGCTGATCACCAGATGCCACGCCATCTTGCTTACGCATGAACTTTCTGTGCTGTTGCCCATAGCCAACAGGAAAGAAGCAATACTTCTTCCTCATGGGCTATGAGAACTTTCTTTGCGTCATCTTTTCCTGTCCCCTTTAGCCAGTAGAAATTCTTTCTGAACAACTTACATCTTTCTTCTCCAAACTCATTGTGTAGAAGAGCGCCTCCAGTCCCAGGAAGTTAGCCGTGTTTGTCTTCTCCACTGGGCTCTCCCTCTGGTGGTTTAGCTGCAAGCCTCAGGATCTGGTCCCTTTGTGGCTAGCACAGCGGTTCTCAACCTGTGGGTCGCGACCCCTTTGGGGGTCAAACGACCCTTTCACAGGGGTCGCCTAAGACCATCGGAAAACACATATATAATTTCATATTATTTTTGTGCTTAATCACTATGCTTTAATTATGTTCAATTTGTAACAATGAAAATACATCCTGCATATCATATATTTACATTATGATTCATAACAGTCGCAACATTACAGTTATGAAGTAGCAACGAAAATAATTTTATGGTTGGGGCTCACCACAACATGAGGAACTGTATTAAAGGGTCGCAGCATTAGGAAGGTTGAGAACCACTGGGCTAGCATTTGGCTCAAGATACCTTTTCAGAAAAAAAAAAAATCAGCCTCGAATATTTCTATTTAACAGCAGCATCAACACACGTTTAGATATGCATAGATTCAGAAACTGTACCACTCACCTCTTATACTGATTTTCTAGAATGCCCTCCAGCAAATCTAAGACAAAATACAGGAAAAAATGGAAGATATGAGATTCAAAAAACATCATGTAAAACTTGAGTAAAGTTTTAAAACCCAGTTGTTAACTGTGCAGTTGTCTTAGAAAATGAATAACTAAAGTAGAACAGGAAGTCAAAAGTTTTAAGATAAAAGACATTAAAGAAGAAAAATTATTTATTGTAAAATTAAACTGATACAGAAGTTAGATGACCTTGATGCAGTGTTTTCAATCTTGGCACTATTGTCATTTTGAGTTAGATAACTTCTTGGTATGGAGGAGGCTTTCTGTGAATTACAGGATGTTTAGCAGCAACTTGAAAAATGATGGCATGCTGTTATCTTTCTGTAGTATGTGTTCAATAAATATGTATTAACTGAACTAAGTTTACAGAAATAAAAAGAAATAAATGTCAACAATATTTATGAGAAAAATAATGGTGAATAAAATATAGGAGAAGACGGTGCATTATATTAACTTTACATCGTAAAAAATCAGAAAACAATAATGTCTTAAGTTGATAGGTTATAAAATAAAATTAAGTAAACATGCAAATCTATGTAGATAATTAATAGGGAAGCTGAAAATAAAATTTGGCATAATTTGAGAAGAATGGGTATATGAAAAACACAACAGAAGGCAAGTGAGTTATGACCATGATATTTTATATTACAATGATAATATTGTATCAAGTTCAGAATAAAGGAAAGATATATGAACACTTTGTGTACAGTTTGGGGGATAATTTTCAATATGATTAAACTATTTAAAAATAAATAACATAATACAAAAATACAAATAAACAGAAACCAGCATATTAATGAGATGAGAGTCAGCAGTTCAAAAAGAGAATTAATTTGTGTTTTTTATTCTCTTCTATTGCTTAATTAATACATTTTAATTTTCATTTTTTGAAACAAAAATTATACATTTTACAGAAGAGTTTTGGGAAAAATAACAGAATGATCTCATCATGTAATGGGCTCATTTTATATAAAATCTAATATTTTCTCAGGACCATTGAATGAAGAATGAGAAATTGGTAGATGAATAGTAAGGAGATGACCCCATAGAAAATTCCAGACCCAGGAATGGTGCAATAAGACTTAATTTTTAGAAATAGCACTTACATGGTGGAGTGGATGATGGGTCAAAGAGGTAATAGATATATGAATGCAGTTAGGGGTTTATTTCAATTAGAAGTTGAGAAGTAATGATGGCTTGAAGTCAGGAGCATCTTTGGTTTTGGAGAGAGGGCCAACAGACGATGAGAAACTTGGGAAACAGGAGGGGCGGGCATTGAAGACTAATCATCATATGAGACAAAGGAAGAGAAATGTTGAGGATAACCTCTTTAGTGTTCCATTGGAAGATTAAGTGATTTTGGAGTCATTCATTACAAAGGTAATATAGAAGAGTTTTATTTGGGGGAAAAAAATGAATGTAATTTTGAAAAATGTTGGCTATGAGAGCATGTTGTTCATGTATGAAGATATTAGAAATACCAGACTGAGGCCTCAGAGGAGCGAATTGGAGATATTTGTGGAAACTCCAGCTGGTGCTATTGTTTTCAAGAGAATATTATCAAGGTGGGAACTGGCATGCTAATATGCCAGTCACGCTCTGGCACTTCTTTCTGTTAGCTTGGCAAAATTATGTCTTTTCCACATCAATAAAATGGGGCAAAAGTAGGGTAAAATGATGTTAAAGACATCTTGAGATTTGGGGAATTTGTCAAGCCTGCTTATTGAAATGAGTTGAATATTGATGGTTAGGTTTGTAATATCAAGATTGTTTTAGTTGGTTTGTAAATGCTGAGTTGCAGTCCTTGTTTCAGAGCAATGTGCCCTCTAATTAGCTCCCCTCCATATTTGATATTCTCCGTGACCCTAGGAAGAAGGTGAATGATGTACCAAGGCAGGAATTTTCACAGCTGCAAGTCTCTGACTTAATGTCACTCATTTTCTGTTTTATCATTGTGCTCATGGATGATATATTTTGCAACAATGCCTAATATGTTTCGGATTTAAAACAAAGCATTTCTATTATTTATTTTTAACCCATTTATAATAATCATTTTGTTGTTAATTTTTAAAAATATCGTCAAGGAAGATGGTTGAGTGGGGGAGTTGTGCTCTGAGATTCTGGGGGATCTTTCAAAGATAATGTACATGTTTCTGGTTAGAGAAATGCTATTTTGGCCTGAGTAAATTTTTGTGGTTCAGACTGATGAGATCTTGTTCAGTTTCTATTTCCTGAGTTTATCCTGATTGTCCAAAACACAGTTAATTTTTTTCCTTGTTCTTTCTCTGCCTCTCTGTTTTAGAATGGAAATGTGACTTCTCTAAGTGTTTGGGAAATAACCCAATATAAAACTCCTTCATCAAATCCTATGTACAGCATTTCCCTGGGGAAAATGCCAGAATTGATCACTTATGCCAGATAGGAAAACCTCAGCAGGCTTCCCAAATTTAAACACTAGGATTCTTCAACAGAGGTCTTTGAAAGCCAAGATATATGAGTTTTCATATTTTGCTTTACAGTACTCAAACTGTAACTTGATTCACCTTGCTTTTCATTAACTACCGGGAAGATAATAAGATAGGATTTCCCAGAATTCAACATAACCCGCTTCCAACTGCATTCTGTGAATATGAAATCATTTCAAATGATTAAAAAATAACCTTGGATCTGTAATTCAGCACATTGTACATAATCACAGCTGGCCTAAATCTCATATGTTATCTTACAGATAAAGGGCTCTGTTGTGAGGAGAGGGGAGACTTTTAGATTTATCAAATTGAATATTAAAAATGAGCAAGTTCCAGGTTATATTTTAAAGCTTAGGTTTTGGACAAAATGCTTTCAACATAATGCTTATTGGCTTATACAGAGTAGCACACATTAAACTAGTTCAAGGATTTGTTCTTTGAGTTACTAGTCTTGTTTTATTTTATTTGTTAAATATGTTTTAATTGATTTTAGAGTGAGTGGAAGGGAGAGGGAGAGAGAGAGAAACATCCATGGCTGCCCCCACATGGCTGCTCTCTTTTGAGGATTGAGCCTGCAACCCTGGCATGTGCATTCACTGGGAACCAAATAGAGACTTTTTGGTACACAATATGGTGCCCAGCCAACTAACCCACATCAGGGCAGTCTTAGGGTTTTTTTTTTCTTGTTTCTTTTTTTCAGTAATACAACTGCATATTGTAGCCTATGTTAGAATCCACATTATTAGTATTATAGATGAATTGAAATGTAAATATTTTTATCACTCGTTATTCTATTAAGTTTGAAAATTTGATATAACATTCAAATTGGTCTCTTGGAGAGAGGAATGTGTCTAGTTTGTGGTCTGTCACACAAATTAAATGTGTTTGCATCTTCTTTGGTGTACCAGGGAATCTATTTTAATGAAATCTAGGAAATCCAAAAGAGAAAGGAGCTAATAGACTACTCAGCCTTGTGTTAGATAAACATCAGAATAAGCCCCAGAACCTTGAATTACTTCTTGGACAATGAATATATACAATTTTTGAGCTTAATTTACCTATCCTTCAAATTACCATGTATTTTCAAAAAACAGCCTAGCAAAACTAAACATCTTGATCACAATTGTATGTACTACTAAAATGTGAACAAATATAGTATAATTTGGATTCATTGCTCTAAATATATCTTAAAGATAAATAGCACTCGAAAAGTATTTTTCTAATGGGCATATTTCATTTTGCTTTTCATTAAATTTTATGTGTTGTAATAGTGACAAAAATAAATATCCGGTTTACATAGCAGTTCATGTGTAATATTTAGATAGCACAGAAAACCATCCAAAAAATAGATATAGCCACCAAGATAACATGTCAGAAGTATCACAAGCAACATCCACAAAATTATATGAATAGCTATTCCCACATATGTGGAGTCTAATAAAAAACAGCCATAAGAACTCTATGGCTTCAACAACTCTGCAAGAGAAGGAAGAAATAGGGAATAAATAATCTTCACATGACCCATGAGAGCTGGAGAACCCAGAAATTACCCCAATTGTCTTGGAAATGTGATGGACAAATCTTGAATAGCCCAAATAAGAGAGTGTCTACAGAGGCTTAACTTTGTAAGGAAATTAATAGTGACCATGAGCAGCACTTTCAGACAATGTTGAGGTGGTCTAATAACTAAAAAAATCCTTGCAATTAATGAAAGGGAACTCACTTTGGAATAAAGCACCAGATGTAGGTAAAATTGCTGTGAACAGAATCTACACTGAACAGAAAAAGAGACTGAAGTTACAACAAATGGATATAGTTCATATAAAAGTCTGCAAAGAAAATGTAGTCAATACATCTCAGGAAATTCAAGGCCATATGTTCGAATCTTATATGGAAACAATAGAGAATATTGCTATAGAGTCATGTACTTAAACAATATTTTAGACTTCTCTATCCATCTAAGAGTCCAGGAAATTTTTTTCTCTTAGAAATCAACAAATGAAACATATTGCAATAGAATCTTGTATTAAATTTCTTTAAGGAAAGAATAAAATGAATAAAGTAACATACTTGTAGACATTTAGGTCATTCCAGAAAAGTATGCACAAAAAGAGATGTCTATAGCTATTATTTCAAAGCAGCCAAAAGGAATTAAAAATCAATAGAAATTAGAATTAGAAACTCTTGACAGTTGATTCAACATATAAGAATATGAATAAAGAAGTAACATAAATCATAAAATAATTAAAAATGAAAGAAAAAATATTATTTCAGAAATAAAGTTTAAACAAGAATTGAGGCCACAGATAATGTCATAAGGGACACAGGTAATAGAAAGACAGACAGAAAGAAAGAAAGAAAGAAAGAAAGAAAGAAAGAAAGAAAGAAAGAAAGAGAAAAAAGGACTTTTCAAGAATGATATAAAAGTAGGTAATGATGATGCAATATATGCATAATGGTGCTGCAGAAGAATAATAGCAAGACAATAGAGTGGATCAAATACTAGTAAATAAAATCAAGCAAATTTTCTTTAAGTAAAAAAGACTTAAAACTGCATATTAAAGTAATACTACAATACTGTGGAAATTGACGCAGAAAGATTATTTCTTGCACAATTAAAATATTTAGAGAAACAAAAATTCCTTAGGCATCATCCCCAAAAGATGGAGTCATTTATTAAAAAAGAATATGAGGTTGTTATCAGAATTTAATAAATTAACATTTGATGCCAGAAGACAATGTAAGAAAGAAAATGTAAGCCAACAATTAAATATCTTGCCAAATTGATGTTTAAATGTAAAGACATTTTTACATAATATGGACACACTATTATTAATAGGCATGATGTCAGTTAATATATTTTCATGAGTCATTCATATGAGATACGCTAAAGAAGAACCTTAAGAAAGAGAAAACACCTAAAGACACAGTCATATATATATTTAAAGTAATCACATAATGTAATTTTATCAACAGAAGTAAATATAAGTTTAGGGAAAATGTGGGAAGAAAAAGGAAAGCAGAAAGAGTTTACTGAATGCCTTATGAATATAAACTGGGAGCTGAAGTATATCACCTCAAATTAAGTCCAAGCAGCAAGACAGGAAGAAAAACAAGAGCTTCTACCTAATAAAACAGTTTACAGTAGAAAACAAGCACTACCAAAAAGGAGAAAAAATGATTAAATTAATAGTATTATGCAAAGAAATTAATATAAATGTAAACTATTACAAAAATATGGACTTGTATAAATACTGAAAATATGCAGGTGGGACAAGAGTGAGGGCAAGGATGAAAGAGGGGAGAGAGAAAGACAGAAAGAGAGATAGAAATAGACACTACAGCAAAGTGATAATCAAGGGTAAATATAAGATGGAAAATTTTGCAGAATTTAAGAGGCCAAATTAGTCAATGTATAGTCAGGGAGACAGAAGCCACTATATATTCAGGTATAATAGCCCAGCCTGTGCCCTCTCGCAGTCTGGGACCCCTCAGGGGATGACCACCTGCTGGCTTAGGCCCGCTCCCTAGGGGATTGGGCCTAAGCTGGCAATCAGACATCCCTCTGGCAGCCCGGCAGCCCTCGGGGGATGTCCACTTGCCAGCGGGGAGCAGGCCTAGACTGCAGTCGGACATCCTTAG
The DNA here is from genome assembly GCF_028538775.1 of Myotis yumanensis. Classification (NCBI taxonomy): domain Eukaryota; kingdom Metazoa; phylum Chordata; class Mammalia; order Chiroptera; family Vespertilionidae; genus Myotis; species Myotis yumanensis. The sequence continues at coordinate 230,602,975 of NW_027223752.1, read as the reverse complement.
CGCTGCTGAGGAGGCAGGAGAGGCTCCCACCACCACCACTGTACTGGCGGCCATCAGCCTGGCTTGTGGCTGAGCAGAGCTCCTCCCATGTGAGAGCTCCCTGACCACCAGAGGGCAGCTCCTGCATTGAGCATCTGCCCCCTGGTGGTCAGTGTGTGTCATAGTGACCAGTCATTCCCAGTACTTCTGCTGTTAGGGTCAGTTTGCATATTACCCTTTTACTATATAGGATAGAGGCCTGGTGCATGGGTGGGGGCTGGCTGGTTTGCCCTGAAGGGTGTTCCAGATCAGGGTAGGGGTCCCGCTTGGGTGCCTGGCCAGCCTGGATGAGGGGATGATGGCTGTTTGCAGCTGGTCACACCCCCTTCAGGGTGCGGGTCCCCACTGGGGTGCCTGGCCAGTCTGGGTGAGGGGCTGAGGGCCGTTTTCAGGCTGGTGGGTGACTGAAGCTCCCAACCTCTCCTTTTTTTCTTTTTTATTCTGGGATTTATTTACCTTCTATGGCTGTCACTGGAACTGAGAGCCGGCTTTAGCTCTGAGGCTCAGCTCCAGCTCTGAGACCTCGGCTGCTGAAAGCAGGTATCTGGGTTTGTTTGGCTTCTATAATTGAAACACTGTTGCAGCTCCAGCTCTGAGGCCCGGCTGGCTGAAAGCAGGTTTCTGGGGTTTGTTTAGCTTCTATAATTGGAACATTGTTTCTTAGAGTGCAGCTCAGAGACCGGCAGCGGCAGGCGGGGAACCTTGGTTTCCTCCATCACTGGAGCAAGCAAGCCTCCTGTTCGCTTCAGCTGCCTGGCTGCCGGCCGCCATCTTGGTTGGCAGTTAATTTGCATATCGCCCTGATTAGCCAATGGGAGGCGTGTCGGAGGTATGGTTAATTACCATGTATGTCTATTATTAGATAGGATATGGCTAAGTGACCATCTGACCGGCCAGTAGGTATGATGCACACTGACCACCAGGGGGCAGGTGCTCAACACAGGAGCTGCAGAGCTGTGGTGACTTGGTAGTGGCAGTCCTCAGGTGACATACCATAGAACCAGGGAGGAGGGAACCCGATTCCTCACGGGGCCCCACGATTCCACCTTCAGCTTTGGGTTATGTCATTGCTGGGGCACTGTCGTCCCGGAATCTGGTTTACTGCACACTTGCTTTTGTGTTCCACACCCTGTATGACAGCAACTTTGCAGAGTGCCCTCTTGCACTCCGGGACCCCTCGGGCGATGTTGGAAAGCTGGTTTAGCCGGATCCCTGCAGGCCAGGCTGAGGGACCCCACCTGCTAGAGGAACCCTGCTCACTCTGCAGGTACCCTTTGAGCTGCTGGGGAGGGACCATGGGAGGTTGGCTGCAGGGCATGTCTGGCCCTTCTCGCCCAGTCCCACTGGCCACCTTCTAATTAATTTCCTTTCAATGTGCACGAATCTGTGCACCAAGCCACTGGTTGTTTTATAAGGAGCTTAAATATCTATTTGAAAACCTGGAGGGGCAGAGATCAGAGAAGCTACTACTGAAAGAGAGAATCTCCTGAAAACTGGAAGTTAACACTGAAGTCGAAATGCAGAGTACCAAAGTGGGTAATTTTCAAAACTGAGAGCTGCTGCAATTCTTGGGAATCTGAGAATTTCCCTCCAAATATCTCAATCTGTAGTGGAGAAACTGGTAATTCTTAGAAGTTGAAAGGAATTTCTTCAGAGCCACTATATCTGGCTGGAACAATCTCAAGTGAATAATATCTTCTCTTTCATTTTGATCCTTTAAATTAATGCAAGTTCCCCTTATTGGCAAACTTTTACCCATCACCATAAAGAGGGAGATATGGAAATGCTTTGCTGAGAACTTAGCCAAGATTGATGCTGACTTGACAACATGTAATTCATCACAGTTAGCTCAGTTAGCTAAGAATGTCACACAGTATGCTGTATACAGGAAATGCAACCTAAAACAATAAAATAGTGGACACAGATATGCTAGGCAATTCCAAATTAAAAAGAAAAAACAAGAGTCATGATTTTGGACAAAGATGAATTGAGGCCAAGAAACATAAAAAGAGACCAACAAGAACACTTTATAATAATAAAGCCATATTTAATAATAAAGATGTAAGAGTGGCTAATATGCATGCATCCAATAACACGGCGATGGCTCACATAAAAATAAACTACAGAAGATACTAGGAAAAATAGACGGTACAAAAGTAATATAAATAACATTCCCTCAACATATATACTAATAATAACATTATAAAAGGCATCACATGGATAGTATATCTTAGAATTGTTACTATTGCAAGCAAACATATTTTATTTTAATTTTATATATTCTATACATAAAATTATACATATTTTAAATTTATAAATCTAAACTTTTGTTTATGCCTTTTGTGCATTTTGTCTGTTGGTTTCTTTGTCTTTTAATAAAAGGTTCATAGGAGATTTGTATTATTGCATGCTGATGCTCTTTGCTATGGTCTAAATATATTAGAAAATTGTATCATGGAATTCAAGCAGCTACATATATCTAGTTGAGTCTACTTGAGCCATAGTTGAATATATTTAGCTTGTTCTTATAATTGAGTTCTGGCTGCTTTGTAAATGGGCCACTCCATTCCTAAGGCTTCTGGCTAGAATTAATTTTGCAATCTAATGCATTATATATCCCTTCTAGATGTCTTTCATTTATCACCATTGCTTAATATTTACAACCAAGGTTGCAGCTAATTCCCTTCATCTCTTGATTTGCATCAGCCTGTGTTTTTACTGCCTCACTGGATTCTTTATGGTTTTCAGATTTTTCTATCTGGCTCTAGGCTTCAATTTTATTGTAATTTTATCGACACTGTTTAATTTATTTCAGAATGATTTCCACACTGGTAGAATATATGTTTCTAAATGTATGAACTTCAGTTTCCATAAATAGCCCATTATGTGAATCTCATTCCTTACTGAGAGTGAAAAAATGTGTTTATGGAATGGGTGAGTTTTGTCCTGATCACATTTCTATTTCTTTCCCTTAAGCAAGGATAATCAGTGAAAAAAACAAACCTATAAGCCAAATGTTCAATTATTTTGTTAGATAGATTTAAACCGCAAATTCTTCTCTCTTTTTATACCTCTTTCAAAGAAATAGAGAATACATTGCTTTGTACTACTCTTCTTTTCTCATTTTCTGTTCTTCCTCTCCAGGAAGCCAAGTTTTGTCTTAGAAGTCTGGTCAAACATCTAGGGCTCCCCAATACCAGAAACAATTCTCCTGGATGATAACTTATCTAACAGATCGCCCTCCATGAAACCTATATAATTTTATTAACCAAATTCAATAAAAACATACACACACAACAGATTCTTGATTTGCTGATATGAGGTTATTTGGACACCATACCCTGGTTACCTAACTATAATTTTCTAATCATCTCGTCCTCCATAGTTAAACATGACTCAGGGAAGACATTATTTCTATCTTCTCCTTTTTTTTTTTTTTTTTTTTTTTTAAATATATTTTATTGATTTTTCACAGAGAGGAAGGGAGAGAGACAGAGAGTTAGAAACATCGATGAGAAAGAAACATCGATCAGCTGCCTCCTGCACATCCCCTACTGGGGATGTGCCCGCAACCCAGGTACATGCCCTTGACCGGAATCGAACCTGGGACCTCTCAGTCCGCAGGCCGACGCTCTATCCACTGAGCCAAACCGGTTTCGGCTCTATCTTCTCCTTTTAACTACACAAATTTATCTCTCAACTCTCATTCCGTAGCTGTTCTGTATTTGGCCTTGATGTTATACTTTAATTATTCTATGCTAAAATTTCCTTTTTAGGATATGAGAAGAGCAATCAGGTTTCAAATTCTAAGAGAAATGGAGATTTTGAAGGATGAGTAGGGTCCTGACAGCAGGGAGGAAGGAATTGATGTTCACTGAGCATAAAAAAGTTTTAAATTAGGTATGGGTTCTGGTATATACAGTATTTCATACATAATGTAAATATCCTATTTATTTCATTTTACCTTCTATTATTGTCTGTGATAAAGCAATGAAAATACGTAGGTCATATAATTATATCAGACACATAGTTTACCATAAGGAGTTCTGAATGACAATATCACTGATTGATTCATGATTATATTTTCTTCTTACCCTTCAGGTTAAGAATAGACTCTGGAAACAGATTACTTGAGTTTGGATTGTATTTCTACTACTGTATTTAAGTTACCTTTCTCTGTTTCATTTGGCTCATAAAAAGGCACTACTGTAGTATGCCAGGCCTACCTCCTATGGATGTTGTAATGATTAAATGAGTATGTATATGTTAATGTCTTACAACAGTGCCAGGCATCACAGTGAGAGGTATGAAACCATAAAACTTGGGCAGGAGGCAGATGGCAGACATGGACTGGGGCTATTTCAAACTATTTTAAATAATTAGTTGCTTTGTTACTTTCATTTCCATTTCTTGTCCTGTCTCTGACATCTGAGGTTGCCTATGTCTCAATGTAGCAAAGATGTTCTAAACTATAAACTGGGAATTAATATTTGCAGATGCAAACAAAGTCTGCACATTTCCTCTTTCTATAGCTCAGGGGCAACTATTCCTGATTGTCCAATGAGAGTTTATGGAGCCTCCCTACAAAATAAATCATAAGCCAGATAATCAATACCCTAAAAATTTAACTATCCCATAAAATTTAAGATAATTTCAGAGGGAGTTAAATTGGCTTAGCCAAGAAAAGGTTAAATGAGAAAAATCTACTGTTTTAATTAATGACTCAAGAAAATATGGTCTAGTTGGCTCAAAATACTTCATTTGTTTTCACCCTGGCTTGATTCATTATCCAGAACTCTTCAAATACTTAAGCACTGTATTTGGAATAAGATATCAGGCACTTATTTCATCAATTTTAATATTAATATTTATCTTTGATGAAAGCTATATTTGTATACAACAACATTTATAGAGATTAAAGAGACTGTTCATGTCTTTGAGGATTTATGCTATGTAACCAAATTAAAAGAACATTAAGCAGGCATTTAAATGCCAAAGCGGTCTGCTATTATAAGAAAAACATTTCTGTTAGCTAATGAAATGTGCTCCTAGTTGTACTTTAAGTACTAAAGATAACGTTGATAAAAATGAATGAACTGACAATTAGGAAATGGAACAGAATAGGAATACCAAAGAAGTTCTACATAAATGGCCAATTGATTTTTTACATAGGTGTGTAAAAACTATTGAAAAGAGAAAGAATAACCTTTTCAAAAATTAGAGTCAAAACAGTTGGTCATTTATTTGCAAGAAAGAGGAAAAACAATGAAACTCAACCTATAGTTCTTTTTATAGCTATAAACTCAAGATGGATCATGGATCTAAATGTAAAAGTATTAGAATTTTAGAATAAAACATAAGAGGAAATCTTCTTGACCTCTGGATAGGCAGAGTTCTTAGATATTACACCAATGTATAATTTATCAAGACTATTGATTATTTGCACTTGGTAAAAATTCAGAACTTTTGGTGTATAACGTATTTCATTAAGAAAATGAAAAGACAAGCTACAAACTAGGAGAAGGTATGTGTAAATATCCAGCAAGACTTGTAACCAGAATATATAAAGAATTCTCAAATTTCAGCAATAAGTCAACTAATGATCCAATAAATTTAGGGGAAATATTTGAACTGACTCATCACAAAAGATGATGTATTGATGGCAAATAAGCATATGGAAAGATAGCATCGAATTAAAATGCAAATTAAAACATTAAAGTACCCTGGCACAAATACTAGAATGGCTACAAGAGAAAATAAATAGAATGAACAATACCATTTGCCAGCTATGTTGTGGAACAACTCAAATTCTTAGGCACTCTGTAAAATTATTCGGAAATTGCTTACAAACATACACCTATGGCTCAGCACACACTATTTACCCTGATATTTACCCCACACAAAAGGAGTCAAGATTACCCAAAAACCTATACACACTTGTTCATAGCAGCTTGATTTTTCATCTCCCAATACTGGAAACAATCCATATGTTCTTTGACATACAACACAGTATGAGTTTTGGTGTACAATGTGTTGATTTGATTCACTTATATGCTGCAAAATGATTACCACCATAGTGTTATCTGAATTTGCTCACATAATTACCGTTTCTTTTTCTTTTTTTGTAATAAGAACATTTAAGGTCTACTCTCTTAGCAACTTTCAAGTACATAACACAGTATTATTATCTCTAATTACTATGCTGTGCAATAGATTGCCACAGCATATTTACCTTAACGCTGGAAGTTTGGTCAGAGCACACGGGTGATTTATCTCCTGATTGTTTCTGTTTTGCCAGTGGAAAGCATCCTATGCCATAAGCTGGGACTGGGGATGGTAGAGGAGGTGTTGGAAGTCTGAGGAGAGAGAAGATATAAAATAGTTATTTGGGAGAACAGTAAAGAGAATACATTTGTACTAAAGTTGCTGGGCCTCCACAATTGGCCTGCGTGAAGTTAGAGTTCAGGCACTTAAAGTGAGTCTGCTAAGCATGACTTTCTTGAATCAAATTTAGTCACATAAGTTCAGGTGCCACGTACCTAGAGAGCTGGAGTTTTATCAGGTAAGAACAACACGGGGAGAGAGGGGCGAGGGGGCGCATTGGATATACAAGCGTGTCACTAAAATCTTGGGCCTTATTTGAGGGTAAATTGGCTAATGCTCTGTTGCATGGACCAATCCGACCTTGGTCCATGGTACAAAGCTTCCAATACAAAGCCTTCCATCATTGTCACTGTGGCATCAGTATCATTATGGGTGAACATGCATTAAAATGTACCTATGTCTGTCATTGTTTCTAACTAGAGAAACATTCACTTTGATTCCTGTTATTTTTACGTCCCAGAGAGCATCTAGTGATACCTTATGGGGAGTGATACCGTATGATGAGGGAGTTGAAGTCAGGGAGAATTGTCTTGCCCAAGGCCACCCCCCCGCCCGCCCCCCCCCCCCCCCCCCCCGCCACCCCCCTCGTCCCCTCAGTGGCTGAGCTGGAAACAGACCTCCTGCATCCTTTCACATGGACCTTGTTCTGCCTGCTGCAGCCGCTGCCTCAGCCTGTGCCTCCGGCCATAATTTAATTCCATGTTAGTTTTACTTCTGGTTTGGAATAACTGTTATCTGTCTTGCAATTTCCTTTGTACTTAGTAGTGAAAAGGTCAAACGTTTTGACTGTAACCAAAACTCACCTCCAGTAAATGACAGGCCTTCTTTTTAAACTTCCTTCAGCCTCAAAGCAATAGGATATGAAATTGCAAAAGCCTCTCCTTATGCAACACAATTTGCATTAGAGAACTGGAAAAGTTTGGGAAACTAAACCTCAAAGGCAAATACAGAAGTACAGGGTAATTAAATAACTTATTTTCAGGGTCAGTGTTTATTTTCCCCTAAAGTGTGGCTTACTCAAGGAAATAAAAAAGTAAGAAAGTAGCTTTTATCAAAACACTAAGTGGAAATGTAATTTTAAAAGGAAGAGGTGGCTCTGTTTTTCACCATGGAGGCTGAGATGGGAGAATTTGCTCTGCCGAATCCCTGATGTGTTCCTTATACACTCTCTAGCTTCTAATGAAAAAAATACACAAAGAGAGGCATTCGTCTGCACTTTGCTCATAATAAACCACTTAGAAATAAGTTTGCTTTGATTTGTAACTACTGGAGCTCAGTTATTACAATGTTAAGAATAAGCTGTTTTGTAATGTGCTGACATCTGTTTACTATGCCAGTGGAGGAACGTTCTCATTCATGCTCACATGTTATTCCGTGAGAGTTGCAAACGAGGGCATTTTATGTGTGTTGACATCCAACTCCACACATACCATGCAATGGCATATTCCACAAACATCTGAGGTGGAACATATTAATCTTAATCTTAATCTTATATATTTCTCTCCCATCAAGCAGCACCCTGTCTAGTTATTCTTGGCAACTATTAAGGAGTCTAAGCGAGATATCTAGAAATTGCCTTAGTCCCCCTAGGTAAGAATACAGTCTCTGGAGCTAGACAGACATGCATTCAAATCTTGACTGTGCTTTTTATTAAGGCTACTCTAACTACAAATACCATATTGCTCATCTTTAAAAATATTTACGGATCCCCTATTATCCAGCATTGTGTGGATATGCAAGTGAGCAAAATATGTAAGGTTAATTCTATAACAGACTAAACATTCTAGTTGGGAAAACAGATATTAAATCAACACATCATTAAACAAGCAAGCTTATATCAAGTAATAAATGCCACAAAAATGAAAGTGAATGACATGATATTTTGTCATTAGATTGTCAGGAGAGGCAAGATCTTTGCAGGAAGGTGAAAATAGAAACCAAGCTATGTAGGGATCTGGGACAGAGGATCTCAGAGAAGGGAGCAATTATTGCAAAAACATTAAAATGGGATTGTTATTCTTAAGACACATCCCAACAACAGAAAATGGGCCAATATCATCAGAGATGAATGAAAAAGAAACTGAAAGGTACAGGTAAAATCAGAGTGATTGGCAGAAAACAGATAATATAGCATTTGAACACTTTAAAATAAATGGCAATAAAATGACAATGTGACAAGATTTATAGATTGAAGGTAAAGCAGTGCTTAGGGAGAAATCTGCATTTTTAAGTGCTTATATTAGAAAAAGAGAAAGATATAAAATTAAAGACATAAATTTTACCTGAAAAACTTAGAAAAAAATGTATCCAAATAAAGTAGAAGAAAAACAAATATAAAGAGCAGAAATCAAAGGAACAAAAAACAGAAAAACAATGGAGAAAATTTACAAAGCCAATACATCATTATTTTAAAACTAGAGGCCCAGTGCCTGAAAGTCAGGCACTGGGGGGTGTTGCTCAGCCCAGCCTGTGCCCTTCGGGAGCCCTGCAATTGATGGCCCCAAAGAGGTAGGCCCTGCCCACCAGTCCGGGGCTCCATGATGGATCGCCCCCCAGAGGGAGGCCCTGCCCACCCGCTGCAGCCTGCAGGTCAGTGGCCTGGGCCTCCCGCTTTGGGGCAATCATGGAGCCCCCGATTGATAGCCTCGCTGGGCGATGGCCTGGGCCTCCCTCTGCCGGGGGGGTGGGGGGTGATCATGTGATTGATCACCCCCTGCAGAGGGAGGCCCCGCCCACCAGCCACAGCCTGCTGGTCGGTGGCCTGGGTCTCCCTCTTTGAGACAATCGTGGAGCCCCCTGATTGATTGATTGCCCCACTGGCTGGTGGCCTGGGCCTTCCTCTGCTGGGCAATCATGGCGTGATGGCTGGCTCCCAACCAATCACAGCACACCTGCCTTGGCTGGCCTGGTGCCAGTGCATGTCATAGCATGGTCATCTGGAAGGTCATCTGGATGGTCATTCTGCTGTTCGGTTGTTCGGTCGATTTGCATATTATGCTTTTGTTATTATAGATATCAAAAATTTAATTAACTTTTGGTTATACTGATTAAAAGAGAAAGAGTTGGTAGGTGTGGAGATGGGGTAGAGAAACACATCACAAATATCAGGAATGAAAAAGAAGTTTTTATATCAGATCTTAGTCATAAAGAATATAATAAGAGAATACTATGAACAAATTTGACAACTTGGTTGATTAATAAAATACTATTGAATAATATAATATATCAAAATAGATTTAAAAAATCTTATATCTCTATAACTATTAAATAATTCAGTTGTGTAATTAAAAAAATATCAAAAGTAAGTCTCTAGACCCAGATACTTCTCTGTTGAAATTTATCAAATATATCATGAAAAAATAACATAAATTTTACACATATATTTTCAGACTGTAAAGCAGAGGTCATTTTATCTGGTCAATGTAAGCCCAATACCTAAAAACAAACAAACAAATACAATTTACACAAAGAAAGACAAAGATTCCTCATGAACATAGACAATAATTTCTTAGAAACATATTAGAAAATCAATTGTGACTATAGGAAAGATAGAACATCATGGACAAGTAAGATTTATCCAAGATATGTGAAATTGATTTATTCTTTATAAATCAATAAGTCTAATTAACCATATTAACAAAAGAAGGATGAGCATTAAAAAATATATAATTGCTCTTAGCCATTTTTCTCAGTGGTTAGAGCATGGGCCCATGGACTGAAGGGTCCTGGGTTCAATTCCAGTCAAGATCATGTACCTTGAGTGCATCGTTGATCCCCAAGCCTGGTTGTGGTGTGCAGAAGGAAACCAATTGATGTGTCTCTCTAACATTGATGTTTCTCTCTCTGTTTCTCCCCCTTCTTCCACCCTCTACAAAAATAAATGGAAAAATGTCCTCTAGTAAGGATTAACAAAAAATATATAATTGAATTTTGAAAATAAAATATTATTATTTCAACCTATAATAATAAAAGCGTAATATGCTACTTAGATCAGACAGCCGAACGACCTTCCAGATGTCATTCCGGATGTGGTGGGGTGGGGGGTGAGGCAGAGGTGGTTAGGGGCGATCAGACAGGCAGTCAGAGTGGTTCAAGTTGATCAGGAAGGCAGGCAAGTGGTTAGGGGCAATGAGGCAGGCAGGCGAGAGGTTAGGGGTGATCAAGCTGGCAGGCATGTGAGTGGTTAGGAGTCAGCAGTCCCAGATTGCAAAAGAGATGTCCAACTGCTGGACATCCCCCAAGGGGTCCCAGATTGGGAGAGGGTGCAGGCTGGGCTGAGCAAACCCCCGTCCCCATGCTCTAATTTTGTACATCAGGCCTCTAGTTGTTAAATAAAAACCATTTGGCAAAATTGAATAACCATTCAAAATAAAAACTATCAACAAATTAAAAATACTGTGAAACTTTCTCAGTGGTAAAGGTCATCTATGAAATTTCACAGCCTATATTATACTTGCTAATGAAAGACTTAATTTCTTTCCCTTGAGATAAGGAACAAGACAAGGATGCCCACTATTGCCATGACTAGTCAACATTGTACTGGAGGTACTAAGCATAGCAATAAGGCAAGAAAAAGAAATAGAAAATGCTAAGTTGGAAAAGGAGGACAATAAACCCTATTTGCAGGGACTTTCAGAGAACACCAGGGAGCTCAAAAATAACTGCTAAGACAAAAAAATTAAATTTAGCAAGGTTTCAGATCCAAGGTTAATATAAAATATAAACTGTATTGTATATACTAGAAGCAAAGAATTAGGAATTCAAATTTTAAAAATTACTTTACAATGACACCAAAACTACCTAGGAACATATCTAACGAAACATGATAAAACCGTCTACAGTGAAAACTATAAAACATCAATGAAATCAAAGAAGACCTTATAAATGTATAGATCTATGGATTCTATAGAATTTATGTTTCAAATCCATGAATTGGAATGCTCATAATTAAGATGACAAATATTTAAATTATTCTAAATATTCAATAACTTACAAAGTTTTAGCACTTAAATTTTTCTTTTATAAATTGACAAGCTCTTTCTAAAAAATACTGAAATGTATATGATTTAGAATAACCAGAACAAATTGAAGGCCTTATTATAACTGAGTTGGAAATGAATTATAGACCCAACTGTAAATAAAGAAGAATTAAATGATGAGAGGAAAACAAGATAAAGAACTTAATTTTACTACTGCAACATAGGCTAGGGTGTCTGACAGAATACAAAAATCATGAAGCCTAATATAAAAAATTAGTTTGATCTCATTAAAATTAAAAAAAGTGCCATTGAAATACTAAATTAACAACATACAAATGAAAGCTAAATACTGGTAGAAATTATTACAACACAATATGAGATGAAGGACTTATTCCCAGAATATGTAAGAACTAGAGGCCAGGTACACGAATTCGTGCACAGGTGGGGTCCCTCAGCTGGACCAGCGATCAGGGCTGATTGGGACTGTCTTGCTCAGTCCCAATGGGGGCCGATGGGAGCGACAGCTAGAGGGCTCCAGGGTGTGTCCAGCCCTTCTTGCCCAGTCCCAATCGGCCAGACCCCAGTAGCAAGCTAACCTACCTGTCAGAGCGTCTGCCCCCTGGTGGTCAGTGCACGTCATAGCGAGTGGTTGAGCGGCCTTAACAATATCATTAATATATTATGCTTTGATTAGTTAAACGGCCAACTGGATGACCGGACACTTAGCATATTAGGCTTTTATTATATAGGATACTTACAACTTGATAATAAGATAAACCATCCAATGTCAGTTGGGCAAAAGATTTGAGCATTTTATAAAAAAAGGGATTGAAATGCCAAAAATCATATGAAAAGATACTCAATATCATTAATTATCAGGGAAATGCAAATCAAATTACAATTAGACATCACTACACATTCATTTCATTTTAGTTTTACTAAAATAAAAAAGAATGAGCATGCTGAGTATTGGTGAGGATTTGGAATGACTGGAACTTTCATATACTGCTGGTGGGAATATAAATTGGTACTACTACTTTCCAAATAGTTTGACTGTTTCTTAAAATATTAAATGTACACCTAGGTTGTGAATCAGCCATTCTCTTTGTCATTCTTTATCATTAGAAAGAAAAACAAAAACATATATATGAATAATGACTTGTATATGAATGTCCCTTACAGAATTATTTGTAAGGGGAAAGGGGTTGGAATGACTGGATAAAGAAAGTGAAGGGAGCCCTAACCGGTTTGGCTCAGTGGATAGAGCATCGGCCTGAGGACTGAAGGGTCCCAGATTCAATTCCGATCAAGGGCATGTACCTTGGTTGCGGGCACATCCCCAGTAGAGGGTGTGCAGGAGGCAGCTTATCGATGTTTCTCTCTCATTGATGTTTCTAACTCTATATCCCTCTCCCTTCCTCTCTGTAAAAAATCAATAAAAAATATTAAAACAAAGCAAGTGAAGGGATTAGCAAAAGAACATATATGCAAATCCCAAGGACATGGACAATAGTTTGGTGAAGGCCCAGGGAGGGGGTGGGAGGAGGTGGGCAAAGGTTTGGGAAAAGGTGGACACTTGAAATGATGTCAATATTTTAAAATTTTTAATTAAAAGTAATAATTTATATTTTCAGAAAGCAGATCAATTTTTTTCTTCCTGGAGACAGGGGTGGAATGGACAATTCATTGCATATGGGCATAAGGGAACTTTTGGTTATGACAGAAGTGTTTATTATTTTGATTCTGTGGTTGATTTCATATGTATATACAAGTGTCAACACCATTCAAATTATATTATTCAAATATAAGTTATTTATTTCAAAGATATCTCAATAATGTCATCAAGTTTTTAAAAATCTGACAGTAACAAACATTTGGGGAAATAGGGTATCATCCTCAGCTGCTGAGAATTTAAGTAGGCGCTCTTTAAAACTAACCTGACATATTCTGATGAAATTGGAAATAAGCATTTCCAAACTCATATATTCCAGTTCTGTAAAAGGAAATCTTCCTGCTTTTGCACAGAAATATCTAGGATGAGTTGTATGCAGCATCATTTATAAAACTAGGAAAATATTAATCAGTAGGTGGATGATTGAATAAAATGTGGTAGAGTTAAATTATATAGGATACTATCCAATGCTATTATACAAATAAACTAAATCCTAAATAGAAATATGGATTGATGTACATCATACCTGAGTGAAAAAAAGGAACATGATAGAGTATTATATAATTCATGAAAATTAAACAAACATCAAAAATATATTTTATGTGCATAACTATATATTTTATGTACATCCGTATGTACATTTATAAAATGGATGTATAGTAAGTATATAGTAGAGATATAAATAGATCTATACATTTATTATATGCAAATACACTAAACTCATTATGTGTTTTTTCTTCTTGAAGGTAAAGCCAGTATATAGGGTAATGAAATGTGAGGCATCTCAGAGCTCAGGAGGCTTTCCCTTTATTTGTAATACATCATTCCCTGAAAAACCTTGAACAAATATTATATTAATAGCTATTAATTCTGGGTGATTGGGATATGGGTATTTGTTATCTTATCCTTGTTCACTTTAAAAGCTTCTAAAATGCACAAACAATACTTTGTACATATATACTAGTATGTTTATGTATATGTAAGTGTGTGTGTGTGTGTGTGTGTGTGTGTGTGTGTGTAAGTGCCTAAAACTTAGATTGGAAAGGAGACAAATAAAAGTTGAATAGTTGTTACTTTAGAAAAGTGAATGGGATTTAGGATGGGCAATTTACAGTGAGTGGCTGGGGGCCAGTTTGTCAACAGGGTTTTTGCCTTTATCCATGTTGTTTGAATTTTGACAACACATTTGTGTTTTGCTTGTGTATGTGAAATGAATACTTTATGAAACTAAGTTAATGAAAAAATGGCAACACGCTGAGTCAAGTGCTGTGGTAGCGGCAAATATATTTTGCCTTCAGAGAACTGAGAAAGGGTGATTATTGATGTAGATAATGGTTCCTAAAAGCTTCTGAGAAGGTGAATTGTGAATAAAATCAATTTAACCTGGGTATTAAATTCAGGAGCCTGTTGGGAAAAAATTTACTTTCTTGATTTTGCTAGCATCTAACAGAAATTTAGCATTTCCATCAACTATGAATGAGAGCATCAGACCTCACTGGTGTTGACAGGCCTGTGACTTTGTGACCAATAAAAGCCATGATTTTTTAAAATCTCATTTTATTTATCATATATCAAAATATCATTTACTCATCACTAATTGAAAAATTATAGTAGTAATTAGATTTCCTGCAGGGTCTTGCTATTTAATGTGTTCATATAAGGACATATTTTTTTTAAATATGGAATTTGCTATTTTTGTAAAATTTAAAAACTGGCTTCCTTTGTTTTCATTTATATACAGTACACATATATACATATTATGGTTTTAGAAACTATTGTCCTGAGATGGGATAAATAAGCTTCAATACACTACCAAGTGAGTTTATGACATATGTAAAAATGTTAAGAACCTCAGTGTAGAAGAATAAATCAAGCAAAAATTGGTGATGGGTGGATGGACCGGCATGATGGGTGAAGGAGGGGGGCATAGTAGGTCAAAAAGCTAAATGTGGGGTATGAGAGCATGATGGGATATGGCATCATAAGGCTCAGCTCATCAATGACTTTTTAAAAAATTATCTTTATTGTGGGAAGTATTACAGAGGTCTCCCCCCCTCCCCCATTGACCCCTTCCACCTCACACCTGATTTTTTATGTTGCAAATACAATTTTTCTTCCATAGTTACCCTGAGGAAATAAAATTATAAACTTATCTATATAATCATCTGGTGGTTTGATTCAGGAAGTGAATAACTTCGGAGCATGAAAGCATATCATGACAAACAAATTCTTCTCAGTTCCTATTCTTCACCCCACTTTACATGAGAAATTTATTATTCTCAGGGTTATTATCCTATGAGTTGGTAGTATGTAATTACTTACTACAAAACACACTGTTAAAAAAACCCCTGAGATGCCCAGGATAAGCCTGATCTTATTAGCAAATGTGGTTGTCCCCATGATTACCAACATCCACATGGAAAATGCATTTTGTCTAGATTATTCGAATAATTGTCTTCAACTAGAATTTCACCTGGAAATGTAATATGTAAAACTAAAAGCAAAACTGCTCTGCTTGGTGAGCAAATGGGAAAGCAGGAACTCGGCCTATTACTCTATCACCTTGTCTATCCTGATGGCCCAGGAGGCTACTGTGCAGCAGCCTAAGGCTCCACATCCATCAACATCTAGACATTTGGAAGCATCCATTTTTGCCCCCTGGAATTGTTCATTTTCATCTGTATTTTTGACAGTGTGTGGCCTCAACTCTGCTTTTAAAACATTATCATTACCTTGTATTTTATATCCGTCTATACATCTAAAATGTTAGATTTTCAATCTCGGCATTGTGAGTTACATCTCTTCAGTGTAGGTTGGGACACTGCTCAGAGGAGGAGGGAGGTAAAATCCTGTCTGTTCCCCCTTCTATTTGTTTTACATTCTGGCTCTGACAAAGGTCTTAGAGCACTTTGATAAGCGTGTCCTCAATTTCCATAATATTTTGCTTAGTTTATTACTGCTCTACCGTAGTATAGGTTTTCCTCAACTTCAATACCTTCAACTCTTGAATAATTATTTCTTTTGTACATTAGAGATTGACACCTCTAATTGGACTTTCTATATTGAATTCCCATCTTGCTAACACCAATAACCAGTGAAAATTTCAAAATATTTAATGATGGCATTAGCTGTCACTCATAATTCCACTTTGGCAATTTCACAAGATATATATATATATATATATATATATATATAGCCTTAATACTAAATTTTATTATATTTTGCTTTATTATTTTATAAAAATAATTGGGAGAAAAACAAAGGATTTCGATTGTGCTAAAATGAAATGCAGTTATAGGTATTTTATAGAAACATCAAAGGCACAGCTCTTATTGTTCTGGATTGGCTGGGTGCTCATTGAAGATAAACCTTTCATATAAGTTCAATTACAATAGAAAGACCATTTTCATGAACTAGTAGAATGAAATTGTATGATTAAAGATATTTAATTAGGAACACAAAACTTTTCCTTATCCCTCACTCCATAGCATATGTATTACTTGATTGAACAAATTCTATTTTTTAAAAAATATTTTGATTGATTTCAGAGAGGATGGGAGAGAGAAAGAGAGAGACAGAAGCATCAATGATGAGAGAGAATCATTGATTGGCCGCCTCTTGCACACCCCACACCTGCAACCCAGGCATGTGCCCCAACTGGGAATCGAACTGTGACACCCTGGTTCAGAGTTCGATGTTCAACCACTGAGTAATGCCGACTGGGTAACAAATTCTACTTTTTCACACATTTTAGAGAGAGCAGAGTGAGAAGGCATCCTGTGCAGTGTCTGTTTCTGGCATTCCGGGACCAATACCGGTCCTGCTCGCTGATAGCGCTTGAAGCTCTGTAACTCTGAGCAAATACTTAAGCCTTCTGAACCTGTTCCCTCATTCATGAAATGTAAAGGGTTTGACTAGCTGATCTCCAAAGTCCTTTCCAGAGACATTGTTATAAGACTTAATATTTCCTGGATTGAGGCAAGATCCAGTCCTGGCCTGCCCCCAGCCATTGAGTAAGCCTGGAATTAACCCACACCTCCAGCTCTCTGTGACTCCTGTATACCATATTTTAGTGTATCTATTGGATGAGAGCCTTTTCAAACTAAGACATCCAGTGAGCTGCTTCTTTTATGCCACACGTTATTTTTACTTTGGTGCTTTAAAAGTCATATATTCGCTTTATCTAAAGTATAAACTTATTTTATTATACCTGAAAATTATGACACTAAAGTAAACAAATTTCATAATAAAATCAATAGATGTCAACTTTCCTTCAACACAATGCTTCAAATTAAATGCCAACTGGTCATTTTGTCCCAGGTCTCTTCACGACTTTAACCATAACTGAAAGTAGCTCTGGCTGATACTTTTTCCCCCAGCTAGGAAATAGATGTCATACATTACATCTAAGTAGTCTCAGTCTGTGCTCTATTAGTAAACTGGCTAAGGAAGTCTCCAGTCTGTGCTACATTAATTCAGATAAGCTTGAAATTTGTTAGCATAATAATGAAGTAATAGTTTGTCTAATTTAATCTGGACACAGTGATATGTGACACTTCAATAATAGCTAATGTGACCTTAAAGGTTAATGATGGTATCACTCATCTAAAGTGACAGACAGCTTCAAGTTCTGCTGCAGTCAATCTCAATTTTTTTTCCTCTTTATTAGGTTACCGGCATAGTAATGAAGCTTTAGTGAACTGTTATGTAGAATTGTTAACTTGGCCAAATTAGTTCCAGAGGTCACGTGATGAGACATTTCATTGTCAAAGGCGATGGCAGCACTGTTGTGACAGTGGACATGAGGAGGCAGAAGTGTTGCTACGTGGCTCTCAAGCTCACAGAAGTCTTCAGAGATGCTTTGGTGCATGGGCCTTTCTCAGCTATGAACCGGGGTGAAGCTTTCTCAGGCTCTTGTACTATCATCCACCCCCTTCTCTCACTTTGTGCACAGGCATGCATGCGGCTGCTGCCCTGCATAACACACAGTGTTTGACGATGTGAAGAGGACTGAGATGAACCTGAATGTGTTCCAGGCTGCAGTGAGTTTAAGAACTTCTCAAGGAAAGACAACAGATAGACAAATCACTGTAATAGAAGGTACAATCGAGCACAATGGCCTTAAGAGAGAAAAACAAATACAGTGCCTTGTGATTGCTAGGAGGGCAGGAGAAATTTCTCCCCGTAGAGGCCTAAGGAAAGCATTTCCTAGGTCAGCCTCAAGAGCAGGGAAATTCACAAATGTTCCTTTTACTAGTGAGTACACCTCACTCTTTCTGCAGCCTTCCCCACCTTCTGTGTCTTCTCTTACTCTATGGTGGTGACACTGGGGGTGGGGGTGGGGGTGGGGGAGAGAATATGATGAATATAGATGGATGGGATAGGGTGCTGAAAGGTAGTTAGTTTTGGGGCATCAAGATATAGAGGAACTAGCTTCTTCAAAAATATGGTTGTTTGGCCATGACTGGTTTTTCTCAGTGGTTAGAGCATTGGCCCTTGGATTGAAGGGATTCAGGTTTGATTCTGGTCAAGGGCTTGTATCTAGGTTGCAGGCTGGATCCCTGGCTCTGGTTGGGGCACATGCGGTAGGCAATGGATCGATGTGCCTCTCTGGCATCGATGTTTCTCTCTCTCTGTCTCTCCCCTCCCTTCCACTCTCTCTAAAAATCAATGGAAAAAGTATCCTTGGGTGAGGATTAACAAAAATAACAACAAAATATACATGGTTGTCTAAGTAACTTGAAAAAGGAAATCCAGGTGACTGATCTTGAATGTTGAGGCCTGTGTGTAGATTTCTCTGATCCATATATAGGTGATGTAATAGAGAGTGATAGAACTTCTTCAGTGAGAGAAGTTTAGAAATCCATGGAACATCAGATAAATTATATGCCTAAGATACTCTCTGAGGTGATCTCTTTTTTGAACTCTTCTAAAATTCAGCCTGTCTCTTTAATGTTCAGAAAGCCAAGGAATGATTTGTCTTGGGTCAGGAAACAGTGTACAGCATTCCCCCCTTTATTTGCATGTGATCAACTGTGGTCCAAAAGTATAAAATGAAAAATTCTAAAAATAAATTTATAAGTTAAAAATTGTTGGCTGTTCTGAGTAGCATGATGAAATCACTCACCATCTGTTCTGTCCTGCCTGGACTTGACTTGTCCTTTTGCCCAGGGTATGCATGCTGTACCTACACTATCTATAATAATAAAAGTGTAATATGCTAATTAGACCTCCTTCTGGACATCCTTCTGGACAACCTTCCCGATGGAGCCTGGGTTGTGAGGGAAGCCCTGGTCCCAGGTGCCTGCCAGCGGCCGGAGGGAAGCTGGTGCTGGCAGCTGGGGGAAGGAAGGCCTACTTTTGCATGAATTTCGTGCATAGGGCCTCTAGTAATAAGATATTTTGAGAAATGGAGAGAGACCACATTTATATAACTTTTATTATAATAGATTGTTACAGTAGATTGTTATAATTATTCTATTTTTATTAATAGGTATTGTTGTTAATCTCCTTCTGTGCCTAATTTACAAGTTGAACTTTATCACAGGTGTGTATGTATAGGACAAAATAGTATATGTAGAGTTTGGTTTCAGGCATCCACTGGGGGTCTTAGAACATAGCTCCACAGTTATGTGGAGGGGGAGCTGCGGCATCTTAAGTCGCCCACTCTGTTTGTTGGTCATATTTGGGGAGGCACTTCCCTGCAGGACAAAGATCCCATTTACCCATTTTTGCATTCCTCTCACACTTCTCTCCAAATTCCTCTAAGTGCCTGGATAATTGAAAGCATCCAAGAAGGTCTTGGCTAAAGAGAAATGAATTGATTGGATTGAATTATCCTGTGTGGCTGCCACGTGACTTCAAGCCATTGTTGGATGTATTTTTGTAGAGAATTCAGTTCATTTATATAAGGTATCAGCTCCCCCTTGTGACTATCCAGCAGCCAGTTTAACAGAGAGGAAATAAAGACACCTTTTCCTAATCTACTTCCATTTCCTTAGTTCGCTGTTTAGCAGAGAGTTGTTGCTCAGGGATAATCACACTTTCATTCAAAGAAAAACCCAAGTCTTTGAAATTAGTGCGACTAGGACTCCAAAGGTATGTTCTTACCCACATGCTTCATTCTGTAAAGGCCTCATATAATCATTAGTAGAATGGATGCCCTATCAACCTGTAGACACTAGGTGCATAATACAGCTCAGATGCTAGCAGTTGAGTTCTCATAAATATTATCTCAACTATACTATGAGATGCCATTTATTTTCCAATGCTAATATCTTCCAGAGCCCATTAAGACCATCTAAAGTTGTTTGTTCTAAACATCCAAAATAAAATAAAAATAATAGAAAAGCAATAATCACCTCTTGCTCTCATTCCTTATCATCTGAATCTGTCTTTTAAATCCATCTACTCATTGTGTCTTAAATGAACTCTAATCCATTGTATTTTGCTGGATAACTGTAGCTACTTTAGCAGTTTTTAAACTGTTTTCTTATGCCTGTTCTCATTTGTCTCTCCTTTGTTTAGCCTTGGAGGTAGATACTCTTTGATTCTTTTTTGGCATAAGCAGGGGCTATGGAAGTGGGAACCTCAGGAAAGTTCATTCTCAAGTACAAAATGGGAAGCTGAACTTGAGTTCCATAATTTTCTTTTTAGGACCAGCCTTTTTCATTTATACAACTGTTTTCAAAGAATTTAAAGAGCCATCTGCTACTATCCACATTCAGGTCACCAGGGCACTTATAAACTGTAGAATCAGGTGCCCACCCAGCCTTATTAAATCAGAACCTCTGGCCTCTGATGCTGTCTCTAACCCATTTGCTTTCTGTATATATGTCTTTGTTATCCACATCTTCATCTCGTTCACCTTCTCTTAAAAAAAAATCCTTAAACTAAGTTTAATGCCATTATTAAATATTCATCCATGTAGCTATGTTATAAATATTTACTGAATTCCTACTATGTGCCACACGCAGAGCCCCAAGATGCAGTGACAGATGAATGAGTTATAATAGTTGACATCCTAGCTTGCGTTGTCACTGGGGAAATCAGCCATCAGACTAATTAGTCTTACCTTTGGCTCTGGACATGCAGGAGGCATTCAAATTGAGAGTAGTGATTCAATCCGTTTCAAAATACACAGTCTCTAAAAGGGAGAGTAAAGGGAACAGAAGGGAAGAACTTATATTCACAACCCAGTGAGAAGTGGGAGGAAAAAGACCTCAGGTAGTCCTGATCCAACACTTAAGGGGGCTATAGCGGAAAAAAGACAGGTCTAAAATCCACTTCAAACCATCTCACTGTGTGTCCAACCACCCAGTCCAGTCCCTTCAGCCCCCACGGGTTTCCTTTGAAAGGAACTGAACCTGTAAGCAGGTGAGGGAATTTGTGACAGAGCATGATCAAAAGCAAATTGGGTGAGCGAGGGAAAGCAATTACACAGGGGGATCATTAATTGGAGGGCTTATCTCCTCAGTGCCTTCGGAATGTGTAAGCTGCAGTGCTGTGAATTGAATTGCATGCACTCCTATTGTTTGCGAGGAGCTGGCTGTGTGTGGGAGGTGCTGAGTGATTTGCCCAAAGTGTTGGAGGAGCACCAGCATTCAAAAAGCCAGTGGGCTCTGCAAAGCCGGGAATTGAGTGAAGATGAAAAGGCATGAAGGCTGAAGTGAAGTGGGACTTTTTACTGCAATAGAGCTTGAAACCGAGGAAGTAGAGTCAGTAATAAAGGGTCGTAACGATAAAGGTAGGGCAAAGGGGATTGGAAAAGTTCTTGCTAAGATCTCTTTCATCAATCAAATTTAGATGACTGATGGGACCAGGTCTACCTGTGCCTGGGGTAAAAGGAACATTGAAGTTTATAAAGCTTATAAAAAAGGCCTGTGAGGAGTCATACATGTATATTGTGGGGAAATGAGAAGCCATTTTAAACCATTCTCATATCTAGAGAGAACACAAAGGAGCACAAGGAAGCAGAGGGTCCGCTAATTGAGACACTCATATTCCATTCCTTTTACCTGTGTGTTACCTGCTCAGAAACCCCAATCCCTTACCATTCTTCCTGCAAGCCATGCCTCCTCTACCCTCTGTTTCTTTTGCCTGGACCCAACTTTCAAGCCCTAGCTCTGATATTAATTCTTCTTTGAAATGGTTCTGGTTAAGAACACTTCAGGTATCATCTATCATGACACCGCCCCTGGCCCCTGCTTACACTCAGCAGCTTAACCTCTCATTTTCTACCTCTTTACTTTCTTCAGTCTGTGCACCTTGACACATGCTGTGATATCTCTCTCAAAGATTGTGAATCCCTCTTCAGCCTGCAGAACTTTCTTCAAATGTCAATTCCTCAGGGTTATCTTTTCTGATCCTCAAGTTAGATAGACTTACAGCAGCCTGCACCTCTCATTGGAAACACTGATTTTTTAAAAAAATTTTATTTTATTTTATTTAATTTTTTAGAATGAGAGGAAGGGAGAAGGAGAAGGGAGAGAGAGAAACATCCATGAGAGAGAAACATTGATTGGCTGCCTCCTGCACACCCCCTGCTGGGGATCAAGCCTGAAACCCAAGCATGTGCCCTGACTGGGAATAGAACCAGTGACCTCTTGGTGCTTGGATCAATGCTCAACCACTCAGCCACACCAGCAATGCAAAAACAGATTTTTTAATATCTATCTTCTGCCATAAGTGGACGCTCAGTGAGACCAGGGCTGCACCTGCATTGGCCTCTGCTGTGGTCCTGCTCTCCAGCACCGGGCCTGGCGTTTCCGAGGCCCCACAATTCTCTGCTGTCTTTATTCTACGTTCTCACGGAAATCCTTGAGGTCAAGGACTCTTTGCATTAGATTTGTTTCCTTAGGTCATAAGAATATACCTGATATTAAGTGTGTGTTAAATGAATAAAAGCTAGAAGAAAATATCCAGGACGGAGTTGCTCAATTTGGACACTACTGGCATTTGGGGCTGTATGGCTCTCAGTTGTGGGGGCATCTGTGCTGTGTAGGAGCTTTAGCAGCACTCCTGGCTTCTACCCACCCAATCTCAGTAGCAGCCCTCACAGCTGTGAAGAGCAAAAACGTCTCTGGACATTGTTAGATATTCCTGGCGAAGGTGCGACAGTGGGGGTGGGGGTGCAACATCGCCCCAGGCTGACAAACACTGCCCCAGAGTACACACTTTTTATTATTTTGTTCTTGTTTTGTGTTTTTTTTAAAAAATCTTTATTGTTGAAAGTATTACGTATGTTCCACTATTATTCCCCATTGACCTCTTCTAGCCCACCCCCACCTCCCAATCCAGGCCTTCACACTTTTTAAATCAACCAAATTTCCAGCTTTTGAGGGAAAAAAAAGGTGACCTATGAGGTACAGATAACAATTGTAATATTTATGTAGGATTATTTGAAGTTTGGGTTTTTTTTTTTGTTTTTGTTTTTTGTTTTTCCATTCAGGCAAGCTATCACCTAAGCTGTTTAGGGAGTTAACTTTTAGGTAGGCAGATAAAAGAGTTATTAAACTTTCCGAGGATATTCTTATTAGGATTAAATTAGATAACACGCATAGAAATATCCTAGATTAGTGCCCAGCTCATGGTAGCACTTCTGTGAATGTGATTTCTCTTTCCTTCATCTAACTGGAGCATTTGTTTTTAAATGATCACAGCTAACAATGACATCTTGGGAAGATTTTAGCCAAATGAAAACACACACACACACAGTCAATTCAGTTAATTTTTTTTTTTCTTAAAGGCTCTACTTTTTGACCATTTGATTGACTGAGTTCTTTGTTAGGAGACGGGTGTGTCGAAACAGAGAGCTGGTTAAGTTTCTTTCCTGCTGGGAAACACTAAATTACATCCCACCAACTTATGCTGCCTGGAGTGACTCACACAGTGGTTGACTTTAGAGTTCACTGAAGGTGAGGGTTTGGGCTACATGAGGTCAGGCTTTCTCCATGAAGCAGGACAAACACAAATTTATAATGCCAGGCTTCTTGCTATAATTTCCCAAAGTTGAAGGCCACTCTTTTCCCCTTTCCCCACCCCTTTCCTGGAAAGAAAATATAGGAGTCATCCCCAGAGGCTACTGGAAGGAGAGTTTCTGCGCCAGTAGATTTTTTCTTTTCTTTCCTACTCAGGGGGATTCTTGGCTGACTGAGTAGTAAATTCACTGTCAGTGTTTCAGCTCCCAAATAAAGAAGTAATAAGAGAAGCTCTGCCTGTGCATTGGCCAAAATGGAAAAAGGACAATAAGCAACAGGAGTTTGTAAGAAAACACATCCTACCTGAAAACATGCGATTGCCATTTTGGAAAGAATTGCAAAATTGGAAAGCGCAGGGAAGTGTAGATATCATGTACTTTAAATTGAGGCAAACGTTGAACACAACAATTTATGAAATGAGATTTGCAAGAACAAACAGTCAATTTAGATTGCAGTGCGGTTACAAGCCTGGGAGAGAATGTGAGGATATTGAGGTAGGGAAGGGAGGTCTGTAGATACGTCTGGAGAACACCTAGGATTATTATTGCTTTAAATCGGTGATTTATTTTTACATTTGGGCTTGGACTAAAATTGTTTGCTTGGCCAAATCTTCCCTAGTGTGAAAAACTTTGTTTGGTATGTAGAAAATTCTCAATGCATTTTAGTTCCCTGTGATTTTATGCATTTTCTTTGTGATTTCTAAATTCAACACAAACCAAAAATATCATACTTCTTTACCATTCCCTTTCCTGTAAGACACATGCACATAAATATAAAGTAACCACTCTGACCTCAGTTTCCTTATTTGGAGAAGGAAAGACTGGGCACATTCAGCAAAGTATGAATTCTTCCCCTTGACTCCTTTCTGCTTGAAATCAAATCCACTTTCTCTTGCTTACTTTATGTTAAGGTGAAAGCAGACAGAAAAATAGGTTTTTGGACTTTCCTGAGATAGCCCCAATCTGGTTATGTCTTAGAATCTAAGGAAAGGGCACAGATTCTTACATTATGGGCAAGATGCATTAGAGAATAATGCCAACCCAAAGACAGAAACTTATGAATTAACATCAGAGAGATGTAAACAGGACCACACAGGCAAGGAAGCTAGGGAAAACAAGTGAGGAGGTGTCTACTACTTATTGGCTCTTTGACCTTGGGCAACTTATTCCCCTTCTTCACCTTCTTTAGCTATAAATATTTTTTTTCATAGACGTTTTCTAGAAATATGCCAGAGTCTGAGTCTATAAAATAAGGACAGGTTCTGGAAGCTGCTCAGAATAATTCCTCTTCTGTATCTGGGAATATTGTGTAGATTTATCTCATCCCAATTAGTCTGGTTCATTGGTCAGATGGCTAATGTGTGCATAACATTGCAGCAGCCCCTCTGTGACTTGACTATTGAATTAGGTCCCTTTACCAGGCTGTATCAGTTTGCTCAGGCTGCCATAACAAAATACCGGAATGGGTGACTAAAGCAACAGAAATTTATTTTTTTATGGTTCTGGAAGCTAGAAGTCCAAGAGGGTTGTCTTGTAATGAAGTCACTTCATTGATTTGTAAATGTTCTTACTATGTTTTCACATGGCCTTTCCTCTATTTCTGGAGAGAGGAGAGAGAGAGAGAGAGAGAGAGAGAGAGAGAGAGAGAGAGAGAGAGAGAGAAAGAGAGAATTCAAGTTCTATCAGATTAGGGCCCTACCCTTCTGAACTCATTTAAGTTTAAGTATCTCCCTAAAGGTCCTATCACCAATTATAGTCACAGTGAGGGTTAAGGCTTTGGCATATGGATTTTTGGGAGGGGGACACAATTCACTACAAACCCCAACCATCTTTCTATTTTCCTTGGTACTTACAGGCTCCATGGTGGAGATGCTGGGGGCAAGGTAGAGTAGCAGTAGTTCCTTGAATAACTTATTTGTAGATCCCAGGGCTGTTTGGACACATGGTTTGGAATTGTTGTTTGTTGATTCCCACTTATGAATCTGTTTATCTGGAGTCATATATAGGAAATTCCCAGCCACCCTGTGGAAGTAGAATTTGACTTCATGTTACACATTTTAATTTTGTTACTCATTTATAGTGTGGTCTTAGATAAATCACTTTTGACCTATCTGAGACTCAGTTTTTCCATCTGTAATTAGGAATGGTAGGGTACTATCCATGATTGAATATAGACAAACTACTGTTAAATTAACTATTTACCATTTTCTCATATGCCCTCTATCTTCCTGTTACTTTTACTCTTCCTAATATCCCTTTCCCTATTTCAAGACCAGCTCATATTCTACTTCTTCCATAAAGACTTTCATCTATACCTAAAATATTCTCTCCCATTAGCAACTTGATAAGATTTCCATGGTGCCTCAAATTAATAACTTGTCCTGGAATTCTTTATGGAGATCCCCACCATATTTTGAGAGCAGAGGCACTTTAATTTAAAATTTTATTTCTATTATTTTCTTTAGCGGGCCTATGCACATTTTATAAGTGCAATAATCATTTCTTAAATTTTGAACAACTGAATATAGTTTCAAAACATGAATATTTATCACAGAAAAAAGAAGGAAACATCCCCAGGAAGACTTCAAAGATACCCGGAGCTGATTTCTGTGGCAGTCACCTTGTGTCTGTCATAAAACCTTACACATGCTTCTCTAATTGTTCATTTACTTAATCCTCTCTCCACTGTATTCTGAGAACATAGAGGATATAGATTCTATCTAATTCTTCTTTATGCCCCCAGGGCCTACTATACTGTGTTAAGATCAAAGGTTATCAATACATTGAATGAAGGAGGTATGTAGTTGAAAGACAGAGATTTAACTCAACTTCTATTTTTTTCCACAAGTTAAATATTTATTCTCCTGGTACCTCATTCTGGGGGCTAGTGTCCCTTCATTGGTTAAACATATACAGAATACGTATAGTGTGTTAGGATCTGCATTAGGCAACATGAATTTACAGGGAAGAAAGACCAGCCCCTAACTTCCATACTTCAATCCTGAAGAAGAGATCTACCAGTGGACAGAACATTATACTACAGTGTCAGATACACTGTGACAGAGAGAAGCCCAGAGGTTTCAGAGCCCAGAGGAAACCCAGCTGCTCCCATCACTTGCCTCTTTCCTCCCTCAGACATGCCAGGCTCTTTCCCACCTCAAGGCTTCCACACATGTTCTTCCACCTGCTTAGAACATGCTTTTCCCTGCTGTCCATATGATTGTCTCCTACTAATTATTCATATTTCAGTTTCAATGTCATCTCAAAAGAAAGACATTCTTGATAGTCTTTTAAGTCAGCCTCTGCTATTTCTTTTCTTTTTCTTTCTTTCTTTCTTTCTTTCTTTCTTTCTTTCTTTCTTTCTTTCTTTCTTTCTTTCTTTCTTTCTTTCTTTCTTTTTTCTTCCTTTCACCTTACCTTTGTTTCCTTTATTGGATTTATGAAATTCCACACTGGAATTCTGTAATTTGTATATTTGCTTGTGCAATCTCTTTCTTCCCCATTAGACTATGCACTTTATGAGAGGAGGAACTGTGTGTCTCTTGTGCAACACTGTTTGAAGCACAGAACAGTCCTTGGGAGAAACATAAGAACTCAATAAACATCTGTTCATTGAATAAATGCAAGAATAGGTGAGCAGAGGATGCCCAGCCCCCAGGGAGCCAGTGAAAAGAGGGCACAAGAACAGCTAACACGTAATATATATTTAGGATTATTTCTCTATTCAAAATGCTTTGATCTTCTGCTATGCACATGTTTTTTGTTTTTTTTTATAAGCAACATTTTTAGATGAGAAAAGACCCAGAGCTAAGTTCCTCTTCTAGAGATAAATAAACAATACATAGTGGAATGAAAGCTCATAGTCAGGTTTATTTTGATCCAAATCCTCTACTTTTCCAAGAATTATAACAGTAGCTCAAGGGGCTGCAGGGATTGCTGCTGTCACCATTCATTTCCTCTTGGGGAAACAAATACTGTACTACTCCAATGTATCTTACAAGCAACAACATGCCTAGGACTCAGAGAAATGGGTAATGAATTAGTGTTGTTTTCTTTTAAGTCCAATAGACCCTTTCATTTCTGCCTCTGGAATCCCTCCTCCTATTTTAATGTTCATGATATTCTGTTTTACATTATTTTGCCCCATATTCATATGAGGAATATTAAATTTATAATAAAATCTCGCATCTCTATGCACTTTGCATATTCTGCATCAATTGCTTTGTTCACTATTAATTCTTTGCTTCATCAGAGTTCATTCTTTTATAACAACCACAGGTTTTCAAAGTTCTGTCTAGCCAACATCTCTTAATTTCTTCTTCCCATCCCCATTATGTGTTATTGAATTCTCTAAGTGAATTATTTCACTTTGTACAGCATTTCAGGATGTGATTTGCATGAAACATGTTGTACAACCTAAAAACATATCATATAAAATGTCTAGAACTGCTTGAAGGAAATGCTCCCGGGGAATGCACTGTGCTATATATAATGGCTGTGGGGAAATGTTGAGTTCTAATGTGACAGGAACAGGAAACAAACAAGCAAAAAGTGACAGAGTCACATGCAAAGATTTGGCTTGCATATAAACAGATAAAATGTGTTTATATACCGAATGAGCTTTTGTTTTGTTTTAAAATTCCTTTTGTCCTTTCACCTCAAATGTAATGGAAAGAGAGGAAAGGGATTTTCTCACTTAATTAATCTCTGCAACAATTTTATGGGGCGGGCATTATTATATCCTTATTATAAATAAACCAAAAATTATCTGTAACAGAAAGTCAAAGATGATAGTTGACTTAAAGGTTTTTCTCTTTTTTTGGTTAATCCTCAGCCCAGGATATTTTTTCCCATTTATTTTTAGAGAGAGTGGAAGAGAGAGAGAAGGGGAAGAGAGAGAGGCAGAGAGAGAGACACACACACACAGGTGTGAGACAGACACATGGATTGGTTGCCTCCCACACGCCCCCCAACTAGGGCGGGGGATCAAACCCACAATTGAATACCTGCTCTTGACCGGGAATCAAACCTGCAACCCTTAGATCCTCTGGCTGATGCTCTAGCCACTGAGAAAACTGGCCAGGGCTTAAAAGTCCTTCTGATTCCAAAGTCTCTGGCCTCTCTGTAGATTCTGCTTATTAAGAGAGTATGTGACATGCCAAAACCGGTTTGGCTCAGTGGATAGAGTGTCGGCCTGCGGACTGAAAGGTCCCAGGTTCGATTCCGGTCAAGGGCATGTACCTGGGTTGCAGGCACATCCCCAGTGGGAGATGTGCAGGAGGCAGCTGATCGATGTTTCTCTCTCATCGATGTTTCTAACTCTCTATCTCTCTCCCTTCCTCTAAAGAAAAAAAAAAAAAAGAGAGAGAGAGTATGTGACAGAGGGATACAGTGTAAGTGAGTGAATTGAACTCTGTTATCAATGACTTTGGTCACAGAGCTGAGTAAGGAATAGGTTAGGGGGTTTTAAGTGAGCAGATGTGTTTGGCAAGGCAGAGAGTGTTTTATGCTAGAATGTGAAGCCTGAAAGTCAGGGCCATCTAATTTTACCATCTCTCTCAAAGAGACAGCAGTTCTGGCTGTTGCCCAAATGTTTATATCTAAATTAATTTGCTTGACTAAAAAAACCCTTGGTAATCTGGACCTCTACCTAATTCCAATGTTTTTCTCATTTTTCTCTAGTTCAAGGACTTATCGCTATGTTTGAAACATTCTTCTTTCAGAACCACTTACATGTATTTCTAGAGAGTGTAATGAATTGGCACATACTCCTCTTCCCATTTTATTAGAAGGATTTCGGGCGAGGAAGAATAGAAAGACCTGCTCCAGCAAAGCTGATGGTATTCTTCCAGAGAAATAGAGACAACCTGGATGGCAAATGTAGATCAGGCTACTGTAACAAAAAACCCCAAATTAGTTCATTTATCAGCCACAGAAAGTTATTTCTCACAGTCCTAGAAGCTGGAAGTCCAACAGGAAGGTACCAGCAGATTCAGTGTCTGGTGTGGGCCTGCTTCCCAGATTCTTAGGTGGCTGTCTTCTTGCTGGGTCTTCAACACGGTGGGGAGACAGGGAGCAAACTCTCTCATGACTCTTATAAGGGCCCTCATCCCATGCATGAGGGCTCTAATCTCATGACCTCCTCTAATCCCCATTACTTTCCCCAAGCCCTGCCTCCTAATATCAAAATATGGATTTTAAGGGAACTCAGGTATTCAGTCTGTGATAGTGTTTTATTGCCTCAAAGCCAGCGAATAAATCCCAGCTAGTAAAATAAGTGTCCTTTCATCATGTGGGGTTGAACTGTGTTGGCTCAGAGGGAAATTCAGGTTTATCTTAACATAGTTTGCTCATCTCAGAGGAACTATGGTTAGCTGGTTGTGGAAGGCCCATATTCAGACCAGTTCATGGTATGAGGGCATGTTTCTTCTCCAGGAACTGGGACATAGATTGCACAAGCCTGTAATAATACTTGAGTTTGTAAATCAAGAGGAATCAAGGGATGAAAGCTCCTCCTATGGGGAGAGAAGTTGAAAGTGAGACAGAGGACCTGGCCAGTGTGGCTCAGTGGTTGAGTTTCCACCTATAAACCAGGATGTGAAGGTTCAATTCCGGGTCAGGGCACATGCCTGGGTTGTGTGCTCTTGATCCCCAGTGTGGGGTGTGCAGGAGCCAGCCGATCAATGATACTCTCTCATCATTGATGTTTCTATCTCTCCCTCTCCCTTCTTCTCTAAAATCAATAAAAATTTATATATATATATATATAAATTTATATATATATATATATATATATATATATATATATATATATATATAAATTAAAGAAAGAAAGTGAGACAGAGGGCCTTCACTGATCTAGAAACTTGACCTGAGTTTTAAAAAGGCAGCAGCACAAAGTTTGGAGTTTGGGGAAAGAGTAGAGACGATGCTGAGACCAAGCAATGGATGAAGGGAGAATTCTTACAGGAAAAATCTCAGGATAAATTCACTTGGTCCTCTGTGAATATATATCACAGAGATGAGAGTGTTCAATTTGATGGAGGCAGGTGGCTCTGAAAGCCTGTGGAGGATCAAGTATGAACCAATATTAGGACAATAACTTTCAATCAAAGTGGCACATAGATGATTCCAGACTCTACAGAAGCAACATTGATTTTTATACCATTCTACATAGGTTCATATTGCATGTTAGAGGTGATCTCTAGGGGAATAAAATGAAGAGGATTATATTACCATTAAAATTTTGCCACATGAATTGTATTAACTTTCAAAACCTATGTGAAATGTCAACACTTCTTAAAGTAGTTAAATATGCTGTAGCCAGGAACCAGCATTTTGTTATTTTCTAACTTTGTCATCATTTACATGTAATTCACTGAGGATGCACTTTGTGTCAAGAAATGTGTGGCGCTTTAAAGATGTTGAAATGAGCAGGCTGACATGAGTGCACACATCAAGGTTCCACATGGAAACATGAACAGTCTAACCCTGAAGGTCAAAGGCCTCTCTCTGACTAGGCACCTTTAGTTTCCATCCTAGCTTTTTGGTATTTGGGACATGAAATGACTTGAGTTTGCAAAATGCAATTCAAAATGTTTTCTTTACCAAAAATTTCACTCAATTGCTTAAGGGAGACTTTTGTAATATATGGTTTCACTGATCTGGGGAGAAACCGAGAGCTATCAGGTATTATCAGGAATGAATTCTGCTTTGCAATCTTGGCCCCCAAATCTTTATTATGATAGCCATATTGACATTCCAAAACTCATATAAAAATAACACTCGGGTATTAGTTTATTCTGTGTTTAAGAAACTTCATATTGTGAAAACTGCATTATAAAAGACCAGTAGATTTTCCAATGTGGAAGTATGGTTTGAGATGTTTAGATTCTCATTAAAAAAATCTAAACCATTCTACAGAGATTTCCATTTAAAGGTTTTTAAAAATAGAATATAAATGCTTAGCTATAAAATCTTAAGATTGCTAAAAAAATTCAGAATTTGATTATGTCTTGCTCTTGACCATTCTAATGATAGTACAGTACTTAGAATCACTAACACCATCATTTGATTATCCTATATAATAAAACCATAATATGCAAATCTACCAAACAGCGGAATGACCAGAATGACTGGTCACTATGATGCGCACTGACCACCAGGGGGCAGGCGCTCAATGCAGGAGCTGCCCCCTGGTGGTCAGTGCACTTCCACAGGTGGAGCACTGCTCAGCCAGAAGCCAGGCTCACGGCTGGTGAGTGCAGCGGTGGTGGTGGGAGCCTCTCCCGCTTCCATGGCAGGGCAGCGCTAAGGAGCAGCAAGCCGGAAAGGAGCAGCAAGCAGGTGGGCAGTAAGGAGAGAGGGGTCCTGGACTGCGAGAGGGCACAGGCCAGGCTGAGGCGACCCCCCCACCCCCGTCCAGTGCACGAATTTTGTGCACTGGGCCTCTAGTTACTTATATACATCCATGTAATTTTATCATCTTTATCTCCCAATGTAACAATAAACAATGAATAAAGCCACTAAATCATTGATCACAAGGAGTAACTTCTTCATGATCATGTTGCTGGTTTGTAACTATTACCAGCATGATATGAAGCATATTCTCAAAAACAAGGACAACTAACATTATTGAAGTCTTACTCTTTTCCAGATATCTTATAAGCATCTTTATGTAAAATACCTAACATAGTGTCACAACAGCCCTGTGGGATTGGTACTGATTTGAATCCCACATTAGGAAAGAGAAAAGTGGCTTCCAATGAACAAATAGCTGCACTGGGAATTGTGTCCTGGTAATGGTATCTCCACAGCCCATGGTCTTAACCAATTCGTCTTGCTAGTGCCCCTCATTAATTGATGGCATTTTGTAGAAATACCTTACTTTATCAAGACACTGTGGTTATGAGGAGAAATTAGTACATTTTGCTATATAATAAATTTGAACATTGTAGTTTACATAAAACATTACGCATATGTTAATGGGGTTCTATTATAAACTTCCAATTACTTCTTGCACAAGTATTGATGACAATTTTGACAAAATGTGTCTAAGACACACATCTATTTTGTTGCTTCAATAACCTTTCTTTCCTCCACTGATTCTGATGATCTTTTTCTGTTTATTTCACAATTTCTGCTCTGTGTTGCCTACTTGCTTTGGAACTGTTGTTATAAAAAACAGAAAAATATATTCTGTTCATGCACTAGAACAAATTGTATTATTTAAATACTATTTCTTTATTATATGGTAGTGGTTTTCTAAGGGTTTTGCTTCCTGATCATGCATAATGCTGGCAGTTTATCTACCTTATTGATTAAGGAATGCAGACATATGTTGTAATCCTCTCACCTGAATATTCCAGGCTGGGATTCTTTATTTATATTGGTTATTTATTTATTGCCAGTGCCTATAGGAGGAAAATTTTTAAACTTTAAAAAAAGATACAAACTCTTTCAAACTGTAGCCTCGGCTAAAAATGGATTTTCCCATGAGTTAGTACCATGACCTAGCCTATGCAATAAAACTTAAGATTATATTACTCTCAGGGAGTTGTACTTCAAGCTATGACAACTTATCATGTGTCCAATATCATGTAGATTATCATTCCACTTATCATTCAATGGATCAAGTAGAGATCTGCAATCCAACAGGTTCAATCCAGCTGTATGGATATAAATAAGTTACTTAACGTCCTTAAAACTCAGTTCATAAACCTTTAGCATGTGACTTGGACCTAACTCATCACAAAGCACCTGCAACAGAAAGAGAACTGTATAAATGTGAGCTTTCCATGATTAAGTTGTGGACATTTCCTTTTCTTCCTAGTTTGTTGGGGTTTCATCACAAATGGATGTTAAATTTTGCCCAATGCTTTGTTCTGTATCAGCTGACTAGATCATATGCTTGTCTTCTTTAGGCTGTGAGTGTGGTACAGTAGCTGAGGTTCTACATGATCTACCTATCTACCTTTCAGCTCACACTCCAACATGATCTACTACTGTTCTGTTTCCTGGACACTTTATGCTTTTAGACCTTTGCACTTGTCATCTAGACTTCTCCCAAGAAATCCACATGATTAGTATCTTCACTTTCTTGAATTCTCAGATTTTATTTTCTTAATGAGTCATACTCTGACCATTCTATTCAGAACCTGGAACTTCTTTGATCCCCCTTAATTTGGCTAGTTTTTTGGTTTTGTTTTGTTTTTTAATGTGACATTTATCACCTTATAATATATAACTTACTTTTGTTGTGTTTATTGAATAATTTTATGTCCTTCTACTTAAACTCTCCCTCTCTCTCTCTAGCTACTTCCCTTACAAAAATGTAACCTGCATGCATTTTTATTTTTTTTAATGTACTCCAAGTACCTAGAACTGGATCTTAGTATTTTATATCTCTTTTTTTAAATTACTAGAAGCCCGGTACACGAATTCATGTACCAGTGGGGTCCCTCAGCCTGGCCTGCAGGATAGGGCCAAAACCAGCTCTCCAACATCCCCTGAGGGGTTCCAGATTGTGGGAGGGAGCAGGACAGCCCAAGGGATCCCACCTGTGCATGATTGAGGCTGGGGAGGAACGTGGGAGGTTGGTCAGTGAGGGGCGGGGAGGGCCCCAGGGTGTGTCTGGCCATCTCAGTTCCGATTGGCTGGGTCCCAACAGCAAGCTAACCTACCAGTCAAAGCGTCTTCCCCCTGGTGATCAATGCTCGTGATAGCAACTGGTCGACCCATCAACTCTCTGTCCCCTGGTGGTCAGAGTGAGCAGTTGAGCGGCCTTAGCATATCATTAGCATATTATTCTTTGATTGGTTGAACAGACAACCAGACACTTAGCATATTAGGCTTTTATTATATAGGATTGATTGATTAAGAGAACAAATACTTGAATGAAGTTTGCTTTCCTCTTTGTTAGCTTCATTCTCACCTATTAGAGGTAGGTTTCCCATGTGACTCAGGGAATCCAGAGGAAAGAAAGATACAGGATAGATAAATGATAGATAGATGATAGATGATAGATAGATAGATGATAGATAGATAGATAGATAGATGATAGATAGATAGATAGATAGATAGATAGATGATAGAATTATAAGACTTGTGATTGGCCAAGCTTGGCTAATGTTTCTAAACCTGTTGTTGGGGGTGGGGGGGAATGGGAATAAACATTTCTCCCCAGAATCAGACCATGTGGCTCTTAGTTTGGGGTGGAGGTCCAGTCATTTACTCAAAAGAAGCAATGTACTTCACTGGAAGAAAGGGGTGAGGAGATGTGGGGCAAACAAAACCCACAGGTGTCCACTACTGTGTTTATTTCAATGCAACACCTCCAGTACACATTTTTATCTGACTAAAAGACCAAAGTGACCAGATATGTCAGTCTACCTTAAATTATCTGGAAGTAGAAGTCACTTGAAAAGCTGGCATAGATAAGTCTTCTAAGTTAGTTCCTTAACTGTTGAAATGCAGAAAATATTGTTTACATTGTTCTTGCTCCTAAATCTTTTCAACTTACCACATTGTTAGCTATTTCTAAATACACATAAAGAGGGCTCTTGGGTAGCCACAAAGTTTATGTTTATTTTAAAGAAAGTTGCTGTAGTCAGCAAAGATAACTTTTTCATATTGGCAAAGCTCTCCACAACTTAGAGCAATTATGGACTGATACAGAATTGAGAAAGGATACCACAAATGAAAACAAACATGAAATTTTATAATGTGTGGAAATAGTAATGTCAATAAAACATCTTGAAAGGAGAGTTATAAAAAATATTAAGTTCTATACATCATCTTATACTTGCCTGTATCTGGGAAATAAATCCTGTAAAGTGAACCAAAATACCAATTATATTATATCTTTTATTGAATATTATTTAATCAATATTTTATTTAATATTACTTAATACTTAATATAGTATTTAATATTCATCACAACACTAAGAGATAGGAATTACTTTCCCATTTTAAAAATGAGAAAACAAAACTCTCAATAGTTTGAGTGATTTTTTTTTAATATCCACAATGCAAAGTGGAGAATCAGACTAACCTAGGATTATCTGATCCTAAAGTTTAATTTTCTACACTGGACACCAACAATACTCTCCAAAGAGACCTGCGACTATTTTCTTCTAAATCATAATATCATACAATTTACTAAACTGGTATACATAAGGTTGACGCTGCAATATTAAAACAGGCTCATTAGGTTCAAAAGCTCTGTGTATTATTTTGTGTAAATCTAAGATTCAAACTATTGAAATGAAGGGAAGTTCATATACAGATTCTTTTGATTATTATTTGCACAAGCCCAGTGTTAAGAATAGAAGCTAATTAGTGAAATGCAGAAAAGAAAATGCATATTAATGCATATTAATGCCAATCTTTATTATTGGGAGTTTGATACCTATAGTAAGAATGATTAATTACTACTCAACCAAGTGTTCCAGATGAAAAGCATTTTATTGACTAAGCTATAACTATAACATCATGTGGTGAACCCAGAAACTTCTATTACACTGTCATTTACAGTAAAGATTTCAAGGAAATAAAAACTGAGTTTATTTTTACAACAATAAAATGTTCAAGAAGAATGTTCTTATTTTTTGTTACTTGAACTAAAAATAATACCAGAGACCATAAGGCCCAATAAAGTAAAAAGAAACAAGTAATGTATTATTTTTGAAGAATGAACATATATTTAACAAAGGAGGACTATTCCTATGGTATCTGTCTATATTGAGATGTC
Organism: Myotis yumanensis; assembly: GCF_028538775.1. Lineage (NCBI taxonomy): Eukaryota > Metazoa > Chordata > Mammalia > Chiroptera > Vespertilionidae > Myotis > Myotis yumanensis. The sequence continues at coordinate 230,566,172 of NW_027223752.1, read as the reverse complement.
TATTAACATGTTCACCTCTGTTGCTAAGTAGGATATTGGATTCCAGATAAGCTACTTGTGAGAGGTCCTATTTGCTGATACCTCTACTAACTTATCTGATGAACTTGGGCAAGTCATTTAACTTCTTTGAGTCATTGTTCCTTTATTTGTTAAATGTGGACATTATTGTCAGCTTCAAAATTATTTTATTAGAATATAGTAGGATTACACACACACACAAATACACAACAAATGGCAAACTTCTAAACATATGTAAAGGATTGTTCTTCCATGCATTATTTACCCTCTAAAATTTCCTTTCAGCAGCTTGTCATTGTTGTCATCGAACAAAAGTTCTTGTAGTCAAACCTTATCTTACTAAACAGAAAGCTGAGGCGGGGGTGGGGGGTGAGAGGGCAGTTATCTATATATATAAAACCCTAATATGCAAATAGACCAAGCAGCGGAACAACCGAACAACTGAACAACCGGTCTCTATGATGTGTGCTGACCACCAGGGGGCATGCACGAAACATGGCAGGTGTCGGCAGCAGGCGGCAGAGCATGGAACATGGTGGGCGTCGGCTACGGTGGGATGGTGGAGCAAATGAGTGGGGGTGCCAGACCAAGGCAGGGTGCCAGTCACTATCATCAGGGCGAGCCTCTGGTGGTTACTGAAAATTCTTTGCCCGACTCGCACCTGCTGCCGGTGCCCAGTGCTGGCCCTTATCACTTGGTGCTGTCAGTGGGTGTTAGCAGTGGCTGCCGCCCCGATCGCCCCTCAGGATTTCTCCACTTCCCCCTGCTCCTGAGGGGCCGGCAGCAGCCGCCTGTACCCGCTGCCGGCGATGGCCCCACTTGCATCCACAGCCGGTGCCAGAGCCACTGCTTGCACCCGCTGCTGGCACCTGGAGCCGGTCCCGATCACTCGGCGTCATCAGTAGGTACAAGTGGCAGCTGCGGGCCCCGATCACCCCTAAGGGCTTCTCCACCTCCCCCTGCTCCTGAGGGGTGATTGGGGCAGCAGTCGCTGCTTGCACACACTGCTGGAACCAGCACCAATCGCTCACTGCTGTCAGTGGGTGTGATGGGGCCAGCACTGTCAGCATGTGGGAGTGGCGGTGGCAGCAGCAGGAGCAGGGCTGTCATCAGAAAGGGGACGGGTGGCTGTGGCAGGAGTGGCCGGGAGGAGGCAGGGAGGATGGGCCAAAACCCACCCCTGTGCCCACCGCAGCCTCACGGCCCACAGTTCCTTTCAAGGTGCACAAATTCATGCACTGGGCCCCTGGTTTGTATAATAAATGTTTTTGTTAGTTAAAAACCTCTATAGATATAATGTTCTCATCTATATAATAAAAAAGTAATATGCTAATTAGACCGGATGCCCTTCCTTCCAGACAAAGCTGCAGGAGGAGGGGGCCGCAGCAGAGGTGGCAGAGGTCCCCGGCTGTGGTGGTGGCAGGCAGGGGCCGGGGCCAAGGCCCTGGCACGAATTTCATGCATTGGCCCTCTAGTAGTTAATAAGAGCATTCTATGTCTCTCTGTGTGTGAGTGAGTGTATTTTAAGAGAAAGGTTGGTAATAGAAAGAAATGTATAGCTGGAGCAGTGGGAGTTTTATTATAAAGTTGGTAATCAGAAAATATACTACAATAATTTATTTTCTAAGTGAACTTTGAGAAGTATATTCAATGTTTATTTAAAGAATAGTTGCCATGGCATCCTTGCAGAAAGATGTAGCAGTACCTGAAAACAAACAAAAAAGCAATTTTAGTATTGTTCTTCAGACTGGAAAAAAATATATATATATCAGCATTTGTGGTTAATATTATAAAAGTGTGAGTATGTATGTCTTAGAACATATGTTCCAATTGGGAGACATTTTCAGAAGAAAGTGAGTTCAATAAAAGCCTTTTAAAATATATCACTTTTATTTATGTAACTAGGTAATTACATTTGTGTGAGATAATGTTTTCAGAATAAAACTTCATGTCCCTTAAGAAGCTGTCTTATTCTCTTTCTTTTATGCGTCCCCTTCAGTTTTGTGGCCTCTGACTTGCCACATTACTTGTATTTCTCAGAATGTGAATTCCCTCCCAGCCCAAGTTCTTTCCTGGGTTTTTGTTTTGTATAGTGACTCCATTTGGCTTAAATTCCCTCCCTACTTCCCACAACACCTCTTTTCCATACACTCTGCTCTATTCTTTACCATGTAGCTGAAAAGTTTTCATATTTTGAATTTTCCTCTATTACCTATTGAAGTCAAGGGCTTCTTTGTGACTTTCTAATGCAACATAACTGGAGTTTCCATGTCTTATTGATCTAATATAAACTTTTTTTTTAAAATTCTCAATGGAGGATATTTTTCCATTGATTTTTAGAGAGAGTAGAAGATAGAGGGAAAGACAAAGAGAAATATCAATGTGAGAAAAACACATCAATTGGTTGCCTTCTGCACTTGCCCCAACCAGAGCCTGGGCCGAGGAGAAGCCTGCAACCAAGGTACATGTCCTTGACCAGAACCGAACCCGGGACCCTTTGGTCCACAGGCCGGCTCTATCTGCTGAGCCAAACCGGCTAGGGTGAACATAAACTTCTTAAGAGAAAGGTTCAACAAGGAAAAATATTAATAGACTTAGGTTTATTTCTTTATATTTATCTATCATTCTTCATTTCAACAAATATTTATGGTGCATTTACCATCTGTCAGCTAAGCAACCATCAATGAAAATTCACAGAATCCTTGCCTTCCCAAGATAGACATTTATCAAACAACCTCACAATCAAGTTCATTATTACAGCCATGATAAAATCTGTGAAGGTGATGACATAGTGCTAGGGTACCTATGTCAGGGCAATGTGGTCCAATCCAGCAGATCACAAATGGCATCCCTAAGGAAAGACTTTGTGATGGGTTATACAACCACTATGAGGCTGAAATGGATGAACTAGAGAGAGCAAAGGGGAACCTTGCAGGAGGTGAGCCAAGGGAAAGGTGAAAGAGCCAGACCATTTGGAGTCTTGCCTCCATTCCAAGACTAGTGAGACTTTTTGATGGGGATTGAAGGGTTGGGGGAATCAAGGAAGCACCAGATACCAAGGATGCCATCTAGCTTTCTAGCTTGACCCCCCACTAGCTGTTCATCTTAGATGAGGAGATGTTGGAAGCAGAAGGTGGCTTCCACTCAGTCTGTGGCTTCTTCAAAGTTCTTGCTCAGTGCTTTGGACGTTGTATTGAATTTTTGCTTATTTTAGTGTTTAAAACAATGACTATCTTCATGACACTATACTGGTATTTTTTATTTGTTTGTTTGTTGGTTGGTTTTTCAAGTGAAAAGTAAGGCAGAATCCCTTCCCTTGAAATGGTTACTATGACTCAGTTAGGTACAGGACGATTATATACAGGGTGGGGCAAAAATAAGTTTACAGTTGTGAGTACCCGAAACACAGAGTTTATTCTTGTACTATTATTTATTAATTTTGTATTATTTCCATATGAACAACCCTAAACCTACTTTTTCCCCACCCTGTGTACATAGACTTATTTTCTCATGGAGCACCTTTCCAGGTATGATGAATAAAGGGGGAATACTGGGGACCACAAAGGCATAAGTAAAGTACAACAAATAAAAAAATGTAAGAAGACAAAATATAATGGAAGTAGTGAATTCAAATAATGCTTTAAGTGGTGAGTGTGATTTTGAAAGGCAGCTATGAATATTCTGGTGGAGGAAACTTCTTGAACAATGGGCTGAATGGGAGAATATTGGAGGTACATGGAAATAATGAGCATCTGGCTTGGTGGGGATACAAAGTGTTTAAGATAGGAATACAAGATCACTAGAAAGGTTGATTTGTGTTTTGACTGGCTCAATTTAGTAAGTGAAAGGGTTTTTGAGACAGAAACAATAATTAGTAAGAATTTTAGTGGAGGAGACACAGGATTCTGGAAGATACTTGATCATTATGAAAAATATTTTGTTGGTATGTGGTCAATATACTTTATATTTGACTGGATTTTAAACATGAGAGCTGAAGAGGAAGAAAGGTTGACATATTAGCAAAAGCAATGTTAGATTCTCTAACAAATAACTCCAAAATTCCTCTGGTTTGGTCAAATAGAGCTTTATTTCTCACACAACTTTCCAAAGCAGATGTTCCTGGAAGGTGAGAATCTATCCTCCATGGGGTGACGGATAGACTTCAAATGCATCACCTTGTGGCTCCTCCCTGCCCGGTGCCTGGGAGTCCCTCCGTCCAGCTGCCTGGCAGGGAAATAGAGCACGTAGGAGGAAGAGAGATTTTCTAAGAGCTCCAGCCTGAAAATTACACTTACAACTTCCACTTACCTTGCATGACCTCTTAGTTACATAGGCAAATTAGAATACAAAGAAGGCAGGAACATATAACTGTTTCGTATCCAGGCAAAGAAATGGGAACCAGGTTCTAAGAAACAAGCTAGCTCTCTCTTCCACAGATGATTTCAAGGATTCTAGCATGTGATTGTGCTTGGGTGTTGGTGTGACTAATACAAATAATATATAGTGAGGAGAATGATTCTAGGATACTAAATATGTACAATGTGAAGTTTTGTATGACACTTTGGAGATTTCTAGCAGAAATTTAGTTTATAAGTCTGAAACTTGGTGAAAACATTTGGGTTGCCTTTTTAAAAGACATTTAAATTTTTTTTATTGATTTTTTAACATTTATTTATTGCTATTATTATTTTCTAGAGAGAGGGATAGAGAGATAGAAACATCAGTGAGAGAGAAACATCACCAGCTGCCTCCTGCACACCCCCTACTGGGGTTGGGATTGAGCCTGAAACCTGAGCATGTGCCCTGACCAGTAATTGAACTAGTAACCTCTTGGTTCATGGGTCGAGGCTCAACCACTGAGCAACACTGGCCAGGCTGGGTTGCTTTTTGAACATGGGAGAGAATTTTTAGGCTAAGCTGACTGTTGTAGAATTTTTCAATCAATAAAATATATTGGTGCTAGAAATATGATGGTGAAATAGATATGATCCCCTCTCTTTAGTGAAAGAGAAAGGGAATTTGGAAATTGACAAGAGACCAAGTATAACTCAGCAGTGTTTGTGATAGAAGGCTCTGTGATGATGGCTACTTCTATATCTGTTCCATTCTGTATGGTAGCCACAGGCCTGTGGAATGTGGCCAGTGTGACTGAAGAACCAAATATTTAATTTTAATTAATCTAAATAGATTGAAACTCCTTATGGACAAAGATTATGTTTTAACTTCTTAAAATAACAATAAAAACAATGATGACAAATACCTCTGGAATACTTACCATATGTCAAGTGCAATTTAAAGCACTTTGCATATATAAACCAACTTAACCTTCATAACAACCCTGTGAGGTTAGTAATAGTATTATAACTAACATTTTCTTTTCTGACAGGAAAGTAAGGCACACAGCTGTGAAATATATTTCCTGCTTGTAGGAAACTTACAGTCCATTTCAGGAACTAGACAAATAAATTCTGTTGCAATGGTGCTGCGAGCGGTGAAAGTAACCAGCAAGCACCTGTAATAAGCCAGGAAGCAAAAGCTGGAATTCATCCAGTGAAAGAGATGGAGAGGCTAAGATGGGAAATGGAATATGCTAGTTATGAACTAAGACAGGGTGGCAAAACTGGTTGCATAAATTTATACACACCCAGTCAGCCCTAGCCGGTTGCTCAGTGATTAGAGTGCCAGCTTGGGGACTAAAGGGTGACAGGTTCAATTCCGGTCAAGGGCAGGTACCCCCATTGTAGGCTCAATCCCAGGCCTGGTGCACGTGCTGGATGCAACAGATCAATGTGTCTCTCTCACATCTATGTGTCTCTCTCTGTCTCTTCCACCCTAAAAATCGATGGGGAAAAATATCCTTGGGTGAGGATTAACAAAAATAAAAATAAAAATAAAGAATGAAATTAAACACCTGGTAAGTATTCTCCCTTCCTTCTTTTCTCTATCCTAGAGTTAGAGAATGTTCAGATTAATCCCTTTCCCACCTGACAAATACCTAGTTATTTTTCACTTTAATCCTACCTTGCATGTGGAGCCCTGAAAATGTGGACATTTTGAACTATTGGAGCATAAAGTGTTTCTTTCCCCTCCCCTGCCCTCTGCCATCAGTGATCTGAGTCTTGGTCTGCAGAAGCTGGACGTGGCTGCATGGCCTGTCTGCTCGGCCTCCGAGGTCAGCCTGCCTGGAGCTGAGCTCAGCCCATTTCCATGCATCATTAAGGCTAGGGAATGATTAGCTAACATATTCCTTCTCTGAGGCTAATGAGCTGTGAGGTGATACATTTGTAGTGCAGCCGGAAAGATATAAAAGTAGACAAAGTTTTTGTCCAGAAAAAAAACTTCCTCTAAAAACCATCTACTGGGTCCTTCTTTGTCATCCTAGAGAAATGTGGCCACATGATAACCCAAGTCATGTAGGGAACTATTACCAGCTTTGAGATGAACAGGGGGATTTTCTTCATCTACTTGTGATATTAGATGTGTGAGTGCATGTTTGCGAAAGTGTGACAATGCAGGAACCTGGAGGTTTCTCATTTGGGGAATTGGTAACCATCTTTCTGCTGCTTGTTTTTTTCACTTACTCTTTGAATTAGTTCTTTTTTATACCTTGCTGATATGTTTAATATAGATATGTCTTCTATATAAATTTATGTGATATGTTTCTGAAAAGTTAGAATCCCATCTTTGGAAACAAATGAAGAAACAGGTTGAAAGAGTTGTGTGTACACCGTCCTGTGAGACAGGTTTAAATCTGCCTAGGTAGAGTTTGACTTTGTCTCAAGAAAGTCAACAACTGCATTTACTAACCTCTCATGTTGTGCCAGAAACTCTACTGTATGTGTTTGTTAGGGCAGGTTCAACTATGGAAGGAAAGTGTCAGCGGCTTGTTGTCATATCTCTTCCTCACGTGACTGTCCTGGGAAGTTGTTCCGGTAAGTAGAGCAGCTCTTGGTCCCTGGGTCATCCTGGGACCCAGTCCCCCTCTAGCTGGTGGCTATGGTAAATTGCGCTGCTATGAACATAGGCGTGCTTATATTTTTTTTCTGATTGGTGTTTCGGGATTCTTAGAACACATTCCTAGAAGTGAGATCACTGGGTCAAAGGGGAGTTCCATATTTAACTTTTTGAGGAAACTCCACACTATTTTCCCTAGTGGTTATACTGGTCTGCATTCCCACCAGCAGTGCACGAGGGTTCCTTTTTCTCCACATAGTCTCCAGCACTTGTCATTTATTGATTTGTTGATGATAACCATTCTGACAGGTGTGAGGTGATACCTCATTGTTGCTTTCATCCTACCAGACCTAAGGCCCTGAACCTAACTGTCCCCTATACCTGGGCTCCTGAGCATTAAAGAGAAAAAAACAACATGATATAGAAAAATGTTAGTTACGTGCAAAGAAGTGGTTAGAATAAGATGGAACTTGGAGACATTGTAGAAAATAGGTCTACCTTTCATCTACCTTTCATCTAGTGCCAATATTCCACCTTTGTGTGGAAATTACTGAAAAATTGGTACAGCGGTCTGGTAGGGTTAATTTGCATCTCTCTGATGATTAGTGGCTTTGAGCATTTACTCACATGTCTGTTGGCCATCTGTATTTAATTTATGTGTGCCATGAGATGAAAAATGTTGAAAAATCACTGCTCTAGCAAATAACCTCAAATCTAGTAGCTTATGACTAAACAGGTTTATCTTATAAGTCATGGAGATCAAAACTTCAGATGGGTCTCTCCGAGCTAAAATCAAGGTGTTGGCCTATCTGTATTTCCTTGAGGCTGAAAGGGAGAATCCATTTTCTTGCTTTTCCAGTTTTTAGAGGCAGCCTATAGTCCTCGGCTTGTGGCCTCTTTCTTCCATCTTCAAAACCTGTAGTTACATCACTCTCACCTTGCTTCTTTCTCATCTCTTCCTCTAACTCTCTCTTGTGATTACACTGAGACCCTCAGATAATTTAGGATACTTTCCCTATCTTAAAGACAATTGGCTAGTGACATTATGTCTAGCTGCAACTCCTTTGCTATGAAAACTAACATAGTTACATGTTCTGGGGATTAAAATGTGGATACACATGAGAGGGGGCCTTATTCTGACTGCTATACCATATTGTCCTCTCTCTAGATTCCTGCTTATTGTTTACCTCTCTCTTTCCTTCTCCATCCAAGTATGTTTTCTCTAAGCCACTTTGCCCTTTGAAACCCTACCCATCTTCCATCTTCAAAATTCATCTCAAACTCAACTTCCTCTCCTAATTCTACTCATTGGAAATAATTCATCCTTTCCTTGTATTTTGTCACTTTTCAATTACACTGCCTGTTTTAATTTTTTTTTTAAAAAGATTGCGCTCTAGCCAGTTTGGCTCGGTGGATAGAGCGTCGGCCTGCGGACTGAAGGGTCCCAGGTTTGATTCTGGTCAAGGGTACATGCCCGGGTTGTGGGCTCGATCCCCAGTAGGGTACATGCTGAAGGCAGCCAATCAATGATCCCCGTTCATCATTGATTTTTTTTTTTCTCTCCCTCTTCCTTCTTCTCTGAAATCAATAAAAATATATTTTAAAAAAATCATTAAAAAAAAGATTGCATTTTGAGTTATCTCTGTCAGTTGATTGCAGTCTTCCAGAAGGACAGACATTGTTCTTTGCTCACTTTTTCTAGCCTTCATAGACTTTAAGAATGACCTTAAACATAATAACCACACATCTAATTTTTGTTGTGTTGAATAGAATTTACTCAGTTATCACCAGCAACAAAGGGGCATAGTGCATAATAATCTTTTAAGAGCAGGCAACCCACAACTAACTTGCATGTGTTTTAGGAATGTTTCTTATGTGGCTTTTGCAAGAGATGTCTAGTTACATTTTCCTCCTCATACTGATTTTACATTATATAGCTTGTCTCCTGTGTGGACCCAAGAGTAAACGTGAAGATATCATCTCTGGCAGCATGCTTACCCACACTGATCACATTTATTGGCCTCCCCAACATGAATTCTCTGGAGAAATGGGATTTAAATATTTCTCTGAAGATTTTCTCACAACAGAAATGCTTATAAAGTTTCCCTCATGTGAATTTTATGATGAATGACAAAGTTGATTTCTAAACTCATTTTTTTCTATAAGTTTTCAAAGTATAGATTTTCTTCCCAATGAGGCCCCCTTGGTTGGCCTTTGACAAGCTAGAGAAGTATTTGTCTTATACTTTGATAGAGTGTTGACCTAGGAGATTATTTACATCTTGTTTTCAGGTATAGTCTTTAATTATTTTTCTTTGCTTGAGGGCTTTCCTGTAAATACTAGCCTTCTGTATCTTCCATGTTTTAAGGCTATACATCATGCCTTTCTTTCACTGAAGTTCTACTGGGCCTCATCTTAAAGAAGATGGGCGTTTTGGTCTACAATTAAATCTCACATTGACCGTCATATAACATCATTAAGGAATGTTTTGCGAATCCAGTTCCTGTTTCTTGTTTTTCTGGGATAGGGGCTGTGGAATATATGATCTAAGTAGTATCAATTGGGCTAGGAAAATGTTCTCTGAATTGAGCTTGCATCATATACATCAAAGTCACCTGGACTACTTGTCAAATCAGAGATTTCTGGCTCATTCTCAGAGTTTCTGGAACAGGCTGAGAATTTGCATTTCTACTAAGTTCTTGGGTGATATCAATGCTGCAGGTTGGGGACCGCACTTTAAGAAACACTTCACAGGAATGCTCCATGGAAGGAGCAATATAAAGAAGAGTTAATAAATGTATTCATTTAGTCATTAACTTATTCATTTAGCAAATGCTTATTGTGAGCCTAATATATCTAATTCTAATGTTTATATTATTCCTTTCTTTATATTCATTTAACTTATTTAGAAGTTGATAAAAGAAGTGGCTTCTTTTCTTTGAAACTAAATTATATGACTCACCATCCAAAAACCCAAGATCAGTAGCTGTGTGTTTGTGCACATGCATATATGGGTGTGTACATACTCACACACACCCACTCAAGTGTTGCCTTTTGGCTCGTGGCAGTATACATATTTCTTATAATGGGTGTATGCATCATTTTGTATTTTGATTTTCACTTATTATATTATAAACTATTTTCCATTTTGTATAGTCGTTAGAATTACCTAAATGACTCCATAAATTTTAGATAAAATTGCACATTTCCCTTCATTTTTACATAAAAATCTTTCTATTTAACAGAAAAAGTTTGAATATTATCATTCTAAAATACTTCTAGTAGAGGGTTCTGTGATCAAAGTTATGAATATTTTTATGACTTTAAAAGAAAATCTTCTTAATATATAATGTAAATAGTACTGTATGATTTTTAAGTTTATCATCATTGGGGATTTATGGTTTTTAGTCATTTGATAGATAATACATGGACTTTTTGTTTTTAATTCACTTGCATTTTATTACCAATGAATTTAATCATTCTGCTGTGTCCATTTATGATTTTCCTTTCCTGTTTTTGTCTATACAAGTCATTTGAATTAATAAAATATGCTTTTTATTTTGGATAAGTCAGTTTTTTTTTTACTTTGGTCCCTGAGCATAAACCATAAGGTTAATGCAAGTTTCTATAATCATGAAATAAAATGGGCACATTTAGTTAAAATAAAATGAAACTACATTTTAAAAGAAAATTAACATTTCTCTCATCAACCTTTTAGAATTGAATCAAAACAAACAAACACAAAAATATACATAATTTGAACATACCAAAAAAGTCTTCACTTTGGTAGTAATATAAGAAATATCAAATCGCTTTTAGAAGGTAAAAATGAATGTAGAGTAATATTATCATGCGATGTTTTATTGTCCCTTAGATGACTTGAAAAAACTACTGTAAGAATGCTTGAAAAATAAGTTTTTATTAACTGTACTAATTCTATGGACTGAATTGTGTCCCCCAAATCCATATGTTAAAGTCCAATCCCCCCAAGTGTAACTGTAAGCAGAAATAGGACTTTTGAGAAGTAATTAAGGTTAAATGAGGTCATAAAGGGAAGGCCTGGGTTTATGTCCTCTAAGAAGAGAACTGTCTTCCCCTCCACCCCACACCCCACACAGGCACCAAGGCAAGGCCATGCGAGGATTCCGTGAGAAGGGTCTGCTATCCAGGAACAGACCTCTCCTCCCTCAGCCCCTGCCCATGCTGGAACCCTGACCTGGGACTTTTAGCCTCCAGACTGTAAGAAAATAAATTTCTGTGGTTTATGCCACTTAGCCAATGGTGTTTTGTTATGGCACCCTGAGCAAACTAAGACATCTACACTAATAAAAGAGAAACATGGTAATTAGCGTACGACTGCTACCCTTCCCATTGGCTAATCAGCATATCCTTATGCAAATTAACTGTCAGCCAAGATGGCGGCCGGCAGCCAGGCAGCTGGAAGCGAACATGAGGCTTGCTTGCTCCAGTGACTGCAGACTCCAACGTTCCCCGCCTGACTTGCCGGCCTCTGAGCTGCAACTCTAAGAAACTATGTACTATGTTGCAAATAAGAAGCTAAACAAAATCCCAGAAACCAGCTTTCAGCCACTGGGATCTCAGAGCTGAAGTTATACATTGTTTCGATTATAGAATGCAAACAAACCAGATACCTTCTTTCAGCAGCGGCAGCCTCAGAGCTAGAGCCAGAGCTAAGGCTGGCCCAGAATAAAAAAAAGAAAAAGAAAAAAAGGAGTGGTTGGGAGCTTCAGTCAACTGCCAAACTGAAAGCAGCTCTCAGCCCCTCACCCAGACTGGCCAGGCACCCCAGTGGGGACCCCCACCCTGAAGGGTGTATGACCAGCTGCAAACAGCCATCATCACCTCATCCAGGCTGGCCAGGCATCCCAGTGGGGACCCCCACCCTGATCCAGGACACCCTTCAGGGCAAATCAGCCAGCCCCCAGGCCTCTATCCTATATAGTAAAAGGGTAATATGCCTCCCAGCACCGGGATCAGTGGAGCCACGAGGCCTCCTGGCACTGGATCAGCGTGACAGAGAGCAGCGCCCAAACCCCCTGATCGCCCTGCGGCTCTGTGTGTGAGAGGGTGCGGCACCCCAACCCCCTCCCCCCCCCCCCCCCCCCGCCCCACAGGCCCTGCTCTGTGTGTGACAGGGTAGAGCCATAACCTCCCCATCGGCCCTGCCCTGAGTGTGAGAGTGGCGGCGCCCCAACCCCCTGATCGGCCCTGCTCTGTGGGTGATAGAGGGCGGTGCCCCAACCCCCCGCCACCTACATGGGCCCTGCTCTGTGTGTGACGGGGTAGAGCCATAACCTCCCCATTGGCCCTGCCCTGAGTGTGACAGTGGCAGCGCCCCAACCCTCTGATCCGCCCTGCTGTGTGTGTGACAGGGGGTGGTGTCCTAACTCCCCTATCGGCCCTACTCTGTGAGTGACAGGGGGGAGCTCCTCAACCCCCTGATCAGCCCTGCTCTGTGCGTGATAGGGGGGAGCTCCCCAACCCCCTGATTGGCCCTGCTCTGTGCGTGACAGGGTACAGAGCCCCAACCCCCCTGATGAGCCCTGCTCTGTGTGTGACAGGGGGCAGCGCCCCAACCCCCTGATTGGCCCTGCAGGGTACGGAGCCCCAACCCCCTGATCAGCCCTGCTCTGTGTGTGACAGGGGGTGGCGCCACAACCTCCCTATCAATCCTGCCTTGAATGTGACAGGGGGCAGTGCCCCAACCCCCCAATCGGCCCTACCCTGAGCATGACTAGGGGTGGCATCGCAACCTCCCATCTGCCCTGCTCTGTGCATGACAGGGGGCAGTGCCTCAACTCCCCAATCAGCCCTGCTCTGAGCCCGACCAGGGGCTGCACCTAGGGATTGGGCCTGCCCTCTGCCACCCAGGAGCAGGCCTAAGCCAGCAGGTCGTTATCTCCCGAGGGGTCCCAGGCTGCGAGAGGGCACAGGCCGGGCTGGGGGACCCCCCTCCCCCCCAGTGCACAAATTTTTGTGCACCGGGCCTCTAGTATAAATAATAATTATATGTACATGATTATAATATAGGCGCCCCCCAAAATGTATACACACTTTGTATAATTATAAAGACAGTGTATATTAAAATACATTTCGTTTTCAAAATGTAATAGAATCAGCTGTTAAAGCGTGTATACATTTTTTGGGATGCCCTATATATATTATATATAGTCATAATTATTTATGTACTTATATGAATAAATATTTCCTCCTCAGGGAAAATATATTCACTCGAGACTAATGCAGAACTTTGCTTTAGAACAGCCCAGAAAGTGTGATTTCAAGATCTGCAAGCATTTTCCCAATTGTGTGATAGAAATGATAATATCTGCCATATACATATTTACCACCAAAGGTCACTATGCTATTTTATAAGAAAGTGGTTTGCAAGCAGAAAAACACACTCTGGACATACAAAGGTCACTTTTAATTATAAAATCTATAATTATCTAATTAGCATCTACTGTATTGCTTAGACTATATTCTTTTTGTCACGATTCACATCATCAGAATCATCTGCTTTAATATAACTTAAAGCACAATCACGAAAAAAGTAAATGGATTTTGGAGACATCCATGAGGAGCAACTGCACAGTCGGAAGGGGTCTGAAGTTCTAATCTCTTTCTTAAATGGAGTAACTGGCATCTTAAACAACACCTTGCTTCTGAATATACTTGTAGACACTCCATTGCCCTTACCCCGCGGTGTGGGGGAATGCACTCCAAGGCACCTTTTGGAAAATGATGACTTGTTTATAACTGGTTCTATTTGTAGGCAGGGAGGGTGGGTTCCTTCATCTGAATCATCACTCTGCTCCACGCCTGACACAGAACTACAGGAAACTTGCAAAGCACACAAGTTTTTCACCTTCTCCACCCCTCACAGCCTCTCCGCACATGCTGTCAACTGTGCTATATAAATAAACTCAGCAACGTATGTAATTGCTGGGGAAATTTGTTATCTAAAATGAAGGAAAAAATTATCAGCTAAAACTAAGGACAAAAAACATGCAGCACTAGTCCTAGATTTATGGTCCTGAATCACTACCAAACACGATTTTGTCTGCATTAGCAAGATTTCATGTCCCTGGAGGTAAAAGGCTGTGGTGAATATTTATTATGGCCAAGGGTCCTGTTCCCATTTTTTTTACTCCAGTTCATTTTTGTTCCTCTTATATAACTGGGAAACTTTGCTGTGATAAACAACCAGGCCATGACACCAGGCATATGGCGGGCTCTGAAGACCTATTTGTTAAACCAAATGTGTTTTCTTGTTATCAAACTTTAGATAAGATCCTGGAGTTGCTTATAGACTAACATGGTACCCTTGTCCCAGTTACTGTTCTCTGAATCTCATCTGACAAATGGGCATAATGACAGAGATCTAAGTCTGATATGAAGATTTGTAATTAAGTATAAAGTAATCCTTGTAAAGTGAATGGCCTGTGTGTGGAATATATTAGTTACTCCCTTCATGGCAGACATCCTATCCTATCCCTCCTATTTTAAAAAGGGAACTAAAGAAGGTTTTACTGGCATTTTTGTTAAATCATTGCATTCTGAAGCTTTCGAGAGCCAAAGATAAATTGCACAAAATTTAAAGAATGGGGGCTTTTTACATTTATTCCTAACATCTATAGAAAATTTGGAATAAGAATCAATTATATTTTCTTTCTACTGCCTAAATAAGTGCCTTAGAGAAGAGTTAGTATTTTCATAATGCATTGCACTTTTCCATAGAATGGTAAAACTTGGAGGATAAAACATTTATCAGTCCTGTTTCACAAATTTGAAAATATAATAAAGCTAAGTAAATACCTGAATTTGAAGAGGCTCTGTCTTATCCCCAAAACTTGTTCTGCTACACTATGTACCATCTCAATTAATCACAGCTATGTAATTAATTAAGACTACAGCCCAGCAGGTATCTTTCCTATTCTTCTTCCCCCTCCCATTCAGTGCATCTGCCAGTTCCATAGCCCCAGGTTGTAAGATATGCTCTGAATCCATCAAGCTTTTCGAATTGTTGTTTCATTCCCTTAATCATTGCCACAATTAGTATATGTTATTGAGTGCTGTTGTGAGGATACAATGAAGTTGAAAAGTTGAAAACAAATGTAAGTTATGTTTCATTATTGATGTTTTAGGAAGCAGTTCTCAACCTGTGGGTTTTGACCCCTTTGGGGGTCCAACGACCCTTTCACAGGGGTTGCCTAAGACCATCGGAAAACACATATATAATTACATATTGTTTTTGTGATTAATCACTATGCTTTAATTATGTTCAATTTGTAACAATGAAAATACATCCTGCATATCAGATATTGACATTACGATTCATCACAGTAGTAAAATTACAGTTATGAAGTAGCAACGAAAAAAATTTTATGGTTGAGGGTCACCACAACATGAGGAACTGTATTAAAGGGTCGCTGCATTAGGAAGGTTGAGAACCACTGTTATAGGAGTTCAATAAATAATATCCCCTTTTCTCCACCTAAACTCTTAACCAGCAGGAAGAGAGAGTAATTTGGCAGACAGAGATAAAAATATCACCATTATCACTTCTCTGAATTCTGTTCAACACTTTTCATTTGTTTATTAATAGAATACATGACCCTTCTCTAGGTGAATCCATAGCTTGAGTTTGCAAAATCTCTTTTAACCCAACCATAAGCCAGGCTGTTCTAAATTTGCCTCTCCATTTGATTCTCTCTAAAGCTGTGAACAACCAGGGTAGAGTTATTCTACTTGATATTAATTGGAGGGGTGCAGGCAAATTAACTGACAGACTACGACGGAGCCTACCATGATGCCTTTCCCAGTCATGATCTCCCAGCCAGTGTCTCTCTCTGCCTTTCTCTCCTGACTTTGAGGACGACTGCAAGTCAAACTTGCTGGAGATCTTTTAAATCTCATGCTTTTTTACCTTAGCATCGTGTTACACTGCCTCACTGACCTCTGCAGAGGTCAAATCACACTCTTGTAGTTCAAGGATCCAGCTGCACCTTTACACGGTCAAGGCCAACACGCATTGCTCAGTAAGGCAGAGCTGTCCAAGTTTGCGAAGGTCCTTGCAAGGCTTGTTTGCTAAAGATCTACATTTGTCTATGAGCTCTGCCTGCTAAAAATAGCTCTCCCCATATCAATAAAGCCACTTGCCTGTGAACAAAGGTGCCATAAACCATAATGATTCACCAAGGACAAACTTCCACTTAGGCCACACTTACTAAAGCCTTAAGACTAAAGCTATCAGCCATTTTCTCTCTGTGGTATTTTGTTCCCCAATGCTACTTCTGGCTTTCTCTCAAGGCTCCTAACCAATGCATGCGCATAACAAAATTTAGGGGACCTTAATACATAATAACCTGATTCCTAACCTTAGTTCAGAACAATGTGAAATCCAGGAGACAGAGAGATGAAATACAGGGCATCTGCTTTATTGGCATTAAGGTAAAGGTAGTCCCTAGCTGTATATCTCTAGGATGTGAACTTGCTAATACTTTACTCCTGAATTGAGCAACGTAAGCCACCTGCCACAGGCAGTATTGCATTCCTGAAGACTTTGCCTAACATGTCAGAACCCACCTCCTAACGTATTTATTCCATGAAAGAGCAGGATGCAGCTCTATGTGAGGAAGAAGACCCCAACGAGCACAACAGAGGGAGAGACTGAGGCAGGAATGCTCAACTTTGTTCCTAACCACTCCAGTCAGCTGGCTGACTTCTCCCAGCAGTGGGAGGAATAGAAAAGGTGGGAACAGAACTAAGAGAATACCTTTAGATGAAGTTTCTTCACCCAGAAACATGAGAGGAGAACATTACTGCTCTGCTACCAGCAAATAGCATCATGATTCTGAACTTCATTTCTTAGATGAAGAAATAAGCACCGAGAACTTAAATGAGCTGAGAAACTAATGTTCATTAATTGCATACTAATATCAAAGTGAGAAAGAGATGCTCTTATAAATATGCAGCTGGCATGATTTTTCTCCATCCACTTATTTTGATGGTGATGATGATGATTAGAATATACTGCTTGCTTAGGATAATAAACAGAACCTACCCTATGAAGCACTATCTTTTAAAAATCCCATTTTTTTGAACCAATGCTTTTAAGTGCTTTTTAGTAAAGAGTATGTTCACATATCAGAATGAGGGGAAGTGAAGGGTTCTTTTCAGAATAAGTTGCTCATATTGAGAATCTGATACTCAACTCCATGTCCAGCTGAGAATCTTTGCTCAAGTGAGCTACCAGAGCAGTGATTTCAAAAATCTGAGTTGTTTTGTTCCTGAGGTCACTGGCCTGAGAAGATTAGGAGACCATTGCCTCTGAGTCATATTAATGTCCCATCTCTATGCCCACTTGTGACCCTGACCAGGCTCTCCATTGACCTGACATTGGAACCCTTACTCATCATCTTGTCATGACCCTCTAGCTATTACCTGATATGAATCTTTCCATCCATACTATTCCCTCTTAATATTCCAACCCACATAAGGATACTATGGCCGTCCTAGTAGAAAAGGTGCCTGACTTGTAACCTTTATCATAAAGGAAGGCTTTTAAATGACAGTCTTTCATATACCCATTTATTCCTAAAATAGTTATGTCCCAGACACTGCACAAGGGCTCAGCTTCCCAAGGTGAGGAAGACACAAAAACAGCCACGAAGAATACTAGGTTGCAGGCAAGTACTTTATTTCCCAAAGTATCATTCTTAGAACCCTGCTACTCAAAGTGTGGACATTGAGTTAGGTATGTTGACTCTTAGGCCCCACTCTTGACTTACTGAATCAAAATCATCATTTTTAGCAAGAACACAGGTGATGGGTACATGCATTAAACTTTGAGATTAATTGCCTTAAGATACACATTTTGTTATATGCTTCATGCTAGTCTGCTCAGGCTACTATAAAAAATACCATAGAGTGGATGGCTTCAATAACAGACATTTATTTCTCACCATTATGGAGGCTGGGAAGTCCCAGACCAGGGTACCAGCATGGTTAATTCTTGGTGAGAGCTCCCTTCTTCTTTTGCAGATGGCTATCTTCTTGCTGTGTCCTCAGATGGTGCAGAAAAAGAGAGCAAGCTCTTTGGTCTCTACTTATAAGGGCAGAATGGTTACAAGAATGATATAGACTTTTTTTCATGCTTTAAATTGATTCCAGATAATTACAAATAGCCAGAGAGGAAACTATATATTCCTATAAATTAATGGATTCCCATATAATTAGAAAAAAAGTGTATTTATTTAAAATATTGGTTATATAGGAGTACTTATAGATCAAGAGAAAGTCCAGTAAACATAGCATAATTCACAAAGATTAAAAACTAGATATAAATCTTTATTTTGCTAAGTAATAGGAGGTTGTCTTCCTTATTGTGGTTGGGGAGTTAGGAGTTAATATGGGATTAAGTCCTTAGACTTTGAAGTCAAAGTACCTGGACTTACGTGTGGTTTTACACAGCCTACTTTTGTGACCTTAGGCAAGTTGCTTAGCTTATCTGAGATTCAGTTTCTTGCCAGTAAAATGGAGCTAATTATGTAAACATCTAATAGGGTTGTTATGGTGATTAATTAATTTAATACAAGTGCTTAACAACTATGGCTATTAAGTGGTAAACACCCGATAAACTTAAGCTGCCATGATTATTATTATTTTCCTTCTGTAGTTGCTGCTGCCATCATGTACTATAATTATTCCAGGTCTTCCCCTGCCCAAACTGCCTCTCTTACTGGTCCCATTAGCATAAATGATGAGCCATATAACTTCAAATAGGGGTTTGAAGTGACCTTTTATTAATAGACTACAGTTGCTATAACTAATGACAACCTAGGTCCTAGAGTGATGCCTGAGCTGTCAAATCCTGCCTCTAATTCTAAGAATTGGGCTAATTCTGCCTATTATCATCTCACATGTGGTTTTATCTGAGTATCTTTCAGCCTTTTAAGCTAGAGATATTCCAGGCAAGGAATCACTTTGAAAACATAAATTTGTGACACATTCAATCGTTGTATCTTACCTTCATTTAGTTACTCAGTGGAAGAAGGTTAGACATTTGAAGCAGTAAAATATAAAGACAGTTGGGAATTCGTGAGCCTGAGCACATCCGACTGAGGTTTAAGTCCTTTGGACACGTCCTTCCTGAAACGAGTCCAGTTATCACAGCCGACTCCTGCACATTTCCCTCCATCTGCCCGGAGTTTGAGCGTTCCATAGGTCCCTGCCCTTTCTGCAGCTGGTTGCACTGCCCCTTCACTGCTGACTTTAAAATATTCAAACCTCCAATGTCAGATGCAGCACCTGCAAAGGCTGTGAAGTATTAATGCGGCGGTAATGAGAACTGACGGCAGGTATAATGACAACAGGTGAAATTATTCACCGCTGCTCATGTGGCGGGCTTGAGATATAAACTCCATGAACGTAAATGGAATAAGTTCATGACAAATATGAAAATAGCCCAAACTGCTAAAGTAATAAAAGTAAATATAATAAATCTTTTCTTCAAATAGAATAATGTCCCTAACTGCAAATGTAATAAAACCTATCAACAGCTGCAATGTATTTGGGACATATTATACAGCTTTACAAAGAATGATACCCCCTGCTGGTATAGCCTCAACAATGTCAGGCTTTGTCTTTTTCCAGGGAGTCCAGATCTAGGGGACTGCATGTTGCCTGGTATATATTGAGTATGACAGAGCGTTAACGCAACCAGGTTTGAACTGAACATGAAATGCTCAATCCAGATGTGCTCTTTGGCCGTTCTGCGAGCAGAGCCAAAGGCTGTGGGTCTCCCACCAGGGGCTGAAATGCAGCCAGGAAAACCAAGCTTGGGAGGTGAGGAATTGATGGATGGCTGGATAACTGTTTTTGCTGCTGGGGTGTGGTATAGGAATCAGGAAAGTGAACAATACCAGGACTAAGGGAATGGGGGAAGAGGGCTGGAGTGTGAAAAAGGGGTGTGGAGGTGATGACATCTGTAAAGATGATTCACATGCTAAGCACTGTGCGAGGTATTTTGTATCTTCCCACCATTCCTCACTCTTTTACTTCTGTCTTCCCACAACACATATGTTTTTGAATCCCTACTAGGTTTGTTTGTTGTTGTTTTGTTTTTAATCCTCACCCGAAGATATTTTTCCACTGATTTTTAGAGAGAGTGGAAGAGGGAGAGAAAGAAAGAGAAAAACATTGATGTGAGAGAAACACATTGATTGGTTGCCTCCTGCACTCACACTAACCAGGGCCCGGGCCAAGGAGGAACCTGCAACCAAGGTACACGTCCTTGACAGGAATTGAACCCAGGACCCTTTAGTCTGCAGGCTGACACTCTATGTACTGAGCCAAACCAACTAGGGCTGAATCTATACTAGTTTATAACTACTAATTATATACAGGGAGGAAAGAGTAAATAACAAAGGCATCCCTGGCCACATGAGGCTGCAAGTGCTGGGCGAGAATCAGAAAGCAACAAGGTAAGCTGATACAATGCACAACATACATCTTTGGGCAAGAGAAGAGGATGGTACAGAGGTGAGAAATAGTAACATTTAAAGGGTGGTCAGTTTTCTCAAATTTCCATCTCATATTCAGCCAATTTCCTTTTATTTATAAAAACAATGCTAAGAACTGAGCAGAAATAGATTACCAACGATAGCAACAAGACATCATGGCTATAAATCCCAAAGCTGGCAAATCTACAGACTCTTCTAAACTGAATGTTCATTTTTTTCTAAATTATTATTCTACTTATTACAATTATTGAGATGATTCAACCTCTCACCCACCCATGTTTCCCAGCCTGGAGTAACCAAGGTTAACACATTGGTTTGTCTGATACCAGGTCTAGCCTGTTGCTCCTACAAGCTCAGAATATAAGGGTGCTGCAGTTTTCTTATATAGATATTTCTTTTCCTCTTTCTCTACTCTATAATACAGGATGCATCATTTAAATTAGAAAATGGTAACTATTCCAAGTAGCATAGGGTTTTTTCTTTCAACCAATTAGAATGAAAAGCAAAGGTCCTGATTATAAAAGTGATGTTAGAAGACAAAATATTTACCAAAAAATTGCCGAACTTGTATAAGACTCTCTGGTGAAGAGAATAACAAAGGTGATTGAATCCCCAGCATTGTACACAGTTACTGGCAAATAACAGTTCCTAAATAAACCATTATTAGATAAAATAACAATCATTTAATTGAGTGATTAATAAATACAACCCAACTTGCAAGTAAGAGGAGAAGACACATATAGAGACTTCTGAGTACATGATCCACTAAAATGTTGTTCCTCGCTGCAGAATATCTTGCATCATAGATCTGTGTATTCTTTTGTAGTCTAGCATTTTCATTGGATTCTTTCCAAAGCCCAGTGAAATTGGCATTGCAGGTATTTCCCTGAACCCCAAAGTTGGAAAGTTTAAGTAACTTGTATATCATGAGGTACTTTATGTCAGAACTAGAGGCCCAATGCATGAAGATTCGTGCAAGAATAGGCCTGCCTTCTCCTGGCTCCCGGCACTGCCTTTGCTCTGGCCAGAGCCGCCTTCCACCTCTCACCTTGTCGCATCAATTTGCATATTCCCTCCTTATTGGCTGTGGGTGCCACCATCTTTATCGCAAAGTGGCGGTTAATTTGCATATTACTCTTTTATTAGATAGGATTAGGGCAAGATCCCAAACTTGACTCCAGTGCTCTTTGCATTATTTACATGCTACCTTATACTTCTTATTTTAATAGAATTTTCTGTGGAATGAAGTATCTTGTATTATTTATATTCCAGGTATTAGGTTTGTCTTCCCAGCAAGATCATGAGTTTTATTGTGGGTGACACTTGGTATTATGTCTCTATTCTAGGTAAGATGGAACTTTATCAGTCCTCAATAAATAGGCACTGAAGGAGCATAAATGACATCTCACCTGTGATTCAGCTGTCCATGTACTCACACCTTCAAACATCTCAATTCCCTCATCCACCTTCAGGCATAGACATTATGCAGCTGAACTTGATATTAGACTATTCTAATGTTGGGAAACATGAAAAGTACAGCCTTTGCAATCTCCCGATGACAGAGCAGAAATGGATGGGTCATGCTTTGATTTGTGCAGTGCTTTTGGCTAGACCATACATGCTATCTTTCTAAGTACCTAGATTATAAAACACAGGCATAGAAAATTCAGAGACAGCCAGATATCAGTGAGGCTGGCTATAGTTCCCTGGAGGACCAGTTAAAGGAAAATATATCTATTATACTCTCTCATGCACTTACCTTAGTGACTTTATGGGAGGTCACATTTCTTATATGATCTTTGGTTAAATATTGCATTTCAATGTCTTCATCATCATTCTTACATATTTGAAAGTGAATCATCATTTTTTTTTGGATGATATATCATTGTGAATGAAATTAACATGGGACTTTGCTTCCTTTTGGGTATGGGGGAATAAATACATATTTTCCAGGGGTCATGGAAGATATAATGTAGGAGAAGGCATTTGAACAAGCTGTAACAGCACATTCAGTGATGTACAGATATGGTCAGGGAAACTTAAGAAATTAAGAAAAATTGAGATGGAGGGAGAAATATGTAACCACCCTGAAAGGCACACCAAGGAGGTTAAACCTCTACAAAAGGCCAAGTGGACCATGGAAAGCCAGGAGAATGACTTAATAATCCCTTGGTGGTGAGGTGTAATTGAAATTAGAAGCAAAAGTATCTGCTAATAAGTTGAAGAGTTTTTTTGTGAAATATAGACATGAGATAGAGGGCTAGTGCAGTGGTAGGTCATATTTGAATTTGCGTGCATCAGAATCCATCAGCAACTGAACTTTTATCAGAGCTTTTGTTTATAAGTCTATAAAATAGTATCTTTTTGAAAATAATTATGGTGATGAAATATAAAAGTGTATAATCATGTGGGAATACCATAGGCACTCAGTCACTGATATCATTACTGTTGTTGTTACTTAGCATGGCACAGAAGATTCTATCTTATACCCAGGCCTTTGCTAATTCTATTTTCTCTGGATTTTTTTCTTTGTGGTGTTTCCTTCTCATCCTGAAGTCTCACCACAGGATTGTAATCCATCAGGAAGGCTTGCCAGTGGTCCCCTCTGCTCTTCATATGCCTGTTGTGTGCATTTTTAAACATACCTTGTATTAAAATGATCTCTCCTTAATTTTATTTTTTTCATTGCCATTTATCCCACTATACCCTAATCCATTTCCACCCATCCCCTCACCCCAAAATAACCACATTGTTGTTCATGTCCATGAGATTTTTCTCTTTTTTTCTTTTTTAACTCAATCCCTCCATCCCCTCAACCCCCTTAAGATTGGAAACAAGACAGGGATGTCCACTTTCACTACTCTTATTCAACATAGTACTGGAAGTCCTAGCCACAGCAATCAGACAAGAAGAAGAAATAAAAGGAAGAAATTAGAAAGGAAGAAGTAAAAACCATCATTATTTGCAGATGACATGATACTGTATATAGAGAACCCTAAAGACTCCACCAAAACCTATTATAACTGACAAAGGTCTCTATCTCTTCCACCAGATATGATCTCGCTGGAGTCTGTGGCCCTGTCACATTTATTGTTGTTTCCCCAAAACTTAGCATATACCTTCAGGTAACTGCCAATACTTGCTGAATTTAAAATGCAGATGATTATTTAATAAAAACTGGCTACATCCATTGTCTAGACTAAAGAGAAAAATGCAATTCATTAAGTAAATATTGCAAGAGATGAAGAGGAAGCAACAGCTTCAACAAACACCCAGCAGATAGAATAGAGAACTATGATTATTCCTTCAATATTGTAGTGAACAAAGAGGGAAGAAGCAAATTGAGCTCATGCTTTCTGGAATGGAGAAAGAGTTACTCACGGTGCCATTGCCCACGATGGGGAATCCAGATGGAAATGCACATGTGCATGTACAGGGCTGCCATGAGAGAAGCTTGGGAGACATCTGAGAAAGTACAAGATGTAGATGGAAATGCATCATGATCAGAACTCAGTAATGGGATTTGCATTCACTCTCCTTCTGCCCACAAAGTCTTTCTTCCCATTCTTCATCTTGGTAATTGCTGCCTGTTTTCAAAATCTGACCCAGGTCCCTATCCTCTGGGGAGCTTTGTCTCACCTGTGGGTTGGACAAAGGTTCTCTCCTGCCAGTCCATCTCATTCTCTCTGGGCATAAGATGTCTCCCACTGTCTCTGAGGGGATGCTCAACACTTACTCATTTATTTTTTAATGAAGACTTATGGAATCAATTAGACTGATCTCTTTTAAAAATAGAATAAATTGTTTAGTTCCACAGCACTAAAATGTAGCCCTCACTCTAAAAATGTACAAGAAACAATATACCCCAACAACCCAGAAGGCTCACATCTTTATTAAGGCCAGATGGATTTTTCCCCTTCAAATCAAGGCCTGCCACAGCACAACATTAGAGAAGATATCATTTGACTTTTAGTTTGTGTTCCCCATTTCAGAATCCTGAAAGTTAAGTCTTTAGGTTGTTTTGCATTAATTTTTCAATAATGGTTCTTGCTTTGTTGGCTGGAAGGAAATTCTGGACTACAAATTGCTGTAAATCTTCCAACACTGAGGAAATGGTGGTGCTTCTGTAAAAACAAAGTCATATATATATATTAATATGCAAATTAGGCCAGGTCGCTGTAATGGTCATGACCAGTCATGAGGAGGTTGCTCACGCAGATGAGGCCCAGAGAGCAGACAGAGACAGGGGGGCCTGTCCCAGCTGCCACGCCGGCTCGGGCGCCCCGGAGCGGACACAGGCAGGGTGGCAAAGGGGCCTGGGGCGGAAGTCAGGCCTGGGTCCAGGCCGCCAACAGTGGCAGTCAGGCCTGGGTCCTGGCCGCCCACTGGGCCAGTCAGGCCTGACTTCCGTGGTGGCCTCAGAAGTAGACAGAGGACAGACCACTGCAGGTCTTATATACCCTAGCAGGGAGCTTAGATTTTATTCCACAGAAGGAGGAAAAGTGAAGAATGTCAAACTTGGGAGCATCCTGGTCTTGGTTTCATTTTAAGTGAACCATTCTGGTGGCTGTGGGAAGGATCAATTTAGACAGCTGTAGTGTTTTTGGGCCCAAGAAAAAGAGAGACTGATGTTGGGAACTAGGACTAGACAGAGGCAGTGGATCAGAGACATACTTATGAGGAAACCTGGCGGAACTATTTGGCTGATTATACAAGGATGAAAGCAAACAAAGCAAATAGTATTAGCCCAGGTTTTCCAGTTTGGGCAACTTTGTTGAATTGGTGATTCTAATAATTGGGAGAAGGTATCGAGGAAAAAGAACAGCATAAGGGAGCTTGCTTAGTTCAGCAATAGCCAAACAATTAGGACAGAAGACAGACTTAGTGCTCTTTCTTTGCTGCAATGTTTGTTTATTTGCCTTCAGCCACCACCATGTAAGGCTAATGTGCCATCTTTTCTCCTAATCTAGGATATGATCTATCTACTACACATTCCTATCACCCAAACTAGCTTTCCTGCATGATCCCTTAAAAATACTTAACAAAGTCATTCAATGCTCTGTGAATATGGGGACTTTCAAGATGTGGAAACATTATGAGCCTATTTAGATTTATAAAGAGATATTGGGTGCTCAATTTTTAACAATAAAAATCAGATACTGAATGTGGTCATGCCGGAGGCCTAATTTTAATGAGCCAATGCCTCTTTACTGAAGTGTCACACTTCAACAGAGAGCCTCTCAAATAATACAATGCATAACACTCATCTGGGTTGCCTGTTAAAATGTAGGACCACATCTTGAAAAAAAAATACTCCTTCTAGAGCTCATTTTGGTGGATAAATCTTCCTCCAAGTAAAGCAATCCTATATAATAAAAGTGTAATATGCAAATCAACCAAACAGAGGAACAACTGGTCAGTGAGGGGCAGGGCTGGCGAGCAGGTGTCACCAGGCTAGCCGAGGCTCATGCCGGAGGGCAGAGGGAGGGGACGGTGATGGGGTGGGCGGGTCAGTGGCAACTAGCAGCAGTGGGGAGATGGGGATTGGTGCCATCCTCTGATCACCCACCTGGTTGCCTCCCGCAGAGGGAGGCCATGGGTGGCAGCAGCGGCAGGGCGATTCGGGACAGGACTGCCAAGCACCATCCCCAGATAGGCCTGCTGGGGTTGCCTCCCACAGAGGCCGTGGTGCAATTGGGGGCGGGGCTGGCCGCTAGCTGCCCGCTCCATCCCAATTGGCCCACTTGTCACCTCCCACAGAGGTAGGCCAGTCTGTGGCTTAGGACAGCTCCCCGATCCCCTAAGCCATCAGTAGGATATCCCCCAAGGGGTCCCCAATTGGAGAGGGTGCAGGCTGGGTTGAGGGAATCCCCCCCCCCCCCCCCCCGTGCACAAATTTCATGCACTGGGCCACTAGTGTGTGTGTGTGTGTGTGTGTGTGTGTGTGTGTGTATGTGTATGTATGTGTATATATATATATATATATTTCAGAGAGGAAGGGAATGATGAGAGGGAAACATTGATCGGCTGCCTCCTACATGCTCCCTACTTGGGATTGAGCTGGTAACCTGGGCATGTGCCCTTGACCTGAATCGAACCTGAGACTCTTCAGTCCACAGGCCGACGTTCTATCCACTGAGCCAAACTGACTAGGGCATGAACAATTTTAAAGAGAATTATGTCAGGTGGCCCTCACTTTAGGATATGAATCTTCTAGAGAAAAACTGTCAGAAATAAAACTCTTCAAATACCACTCAGTGAGAGGTGCTGCCTGAAAATTTCACTGTCATGGTCTTGTATGCATTTATCTGGTTTCAGTATCTCTCTGTAATAGGTAGGAGGTGTTCAAAGGGGTTTCAGGAAGATAACGGGTTTACTTAAGAAACACATTTAAACTATATACAGTTCACTGAGCATCTAGGTAGGAAAATGTATATATACATACCAGCTGTAAGGAATACATTACAGAGATTTGAGGCAAATATCAATTTTTTGAAACTTTCACTAAATATATTAATTATTCTGCAATGATTCATTTTTTCCCTTTCCTTTCATTTTTGTGTATCCTATTAAGGGTGATTCAGGTATTATCCTCCAACTAGAGGCCCAGTGCATGAAATTTGTGCACTGAGTTGGGGGTGGGGGTGTCCCTCAGCCAAGCCTGCAACCTCTCCAATCTGGGACATCCCTCTCACAATCCGGGACTGCTGGTTCCTAACCACTTGCCTGCCTGCCTGCCTGATTGCCCCTAACTGTTTCTGCCTGCCAGCCTATCACCCCCTAATGGCTCCCCTGCTGGCCCGACCACCCCCAGCTGCCCTCCCCTGCTGGCCATCTTGTGGCAGCCATCTTGTAATGGCCATCTTGTGCTGGCCATCTTGTGATGACGCGAGGGTGCAAGGGCGCAAGGGCCACCTAGGCTTTTATTAGTATAGATATTTATGTGGTAACAATGAGAAACATATAATTCAAATCATATAAATCACATATATCACATATTGTAGTGCCTGGCCAAAAGTAGGTGTTCAGTAAATATTATTTTCTACACTTTTTTGCTTCATATCCTGATGATATAATAGTGACAGCTTTGTGAATGCGATAAAGCATTAATGTAGCTTTTAGTAAGTAGGTTTCATACAGAAGTTTTTCTTTCATTTCAGTATCACAATAAAATATAAGTGAGAGGATTTAAGCTCTAGCCACCATGGAAGTCTATATATCTGCTAGCTATCGATCCAGCTTAGGAAAGGCATAGGGAGCCTACATTGTGCTGAGCAAGTGGATTTTTTAAAGGCAATTGAATCTCTTTGACTAGGGGCTCTGGTACAGTAATTACTTTTCTTCAAAAGAAACTTCTTAGCCCATCATGATGGCAACAGACCTAATAAAGCCAAATAGAGCCCCAAAGTTATTGGAGCTGATCTTCTAGCTGATAGAAGCTATTTCCTTTAGTGGGAAAAGGAACACATCTGTGGCCTTTACTTTCTTGTTATAAAATTCAAATAAAGTATTTGGTAGCATTTTGCTATCAAACCCTGCATGCTCTGTCTCTTTCAAGCATTTCTAAGGGCACTTACATGTTCTTTGATTTTAGAGTAAATTGCCCACTGAACTTTAATTTGTCTTCATTGTTGTTTAGGGGAGTGAAATGTCTTAGACTACCTTATACATTGAATGGGATTGAGTATAAGGTATATGGGAATCTTGCTACCACGTTGTTGACAATGGCAGTGTTGCAAATGCCCATACCTCTGTACTCAGGAAATCTCCTTGCTATAGAGGCTAATAATGGATAAAGAACTTGGCAAATGAGACCAAAGTTTGAAAATTTTGTCAGGTTTATTAGGGCTAAGATTAGAGTAAAGCATT
Organism: Myotis yumanensis; assembly: GCF_028538775.1. NCBI lineage: Eukaryota > Metazoa > Chordata > Mammalia > Chiroptera > Vespertilionidae > Myotis > Myotis yumanensis. Next base: position 230,537,784 of record NW_027223752.1, on the reverse strand, counting down.
TGTTTAAGAGCTGCTCCCTCTAAGTTCCCCACTTGCTTTACCCCAGTCCTTAGCCTATTATCAAGATTTTTTTTGGTGATTCTGGCAAACGGTGATGGTGAGCCCTTCAACCTAGAGTTTATAAAAATAAAAATCCATATTCATTTATATGTTCACTATAAAGAAATAATCTCTCCCCTAAGTGTTTTTTATGATCTCATTTTATCCTCTGTACAATACTATGAGGAAGGAACTAATAGTATCTCCATTTTAAAGATGAAGAATATGAGGCACAGAGAAATAAAGTAATGTTTCCAAGGTCCCACAATCAGTTTAAGAAAGAGCTAGGATATAATAAAATATAAAATTGGAGAGCTGGGATTCAAACCATGTTGGAAGGCCTTTCCTATGCAAGCAAGAGACTAGAGTGACCCTGCTTACCTTGGGCTTAGTGTCAGATCAGGAGAAGGCTGGTCTGTGATAGCTGAGGATGTAACTGAAAAAAAAGGAAAAGACCACTGTGAAGAAGGTGGAACTGAGGTTGCTTTAGTTGCTAGGGTTGCCATAACAAAATACCACAGGCTGGGTGTCTTAACCAACAGAAAAATATTTTCTCACAATTCTGGAGGCTGGAAGTTCAAGATGAAGGTGTAGACAGGTGTGATTTCTACTGAGGCCTCTTTTGGCTCACAGATAGTGGCCTTCATCTTGTGCCTTCACATGGCCATGTGGGCCTTCCTATTTGTGCATACCCCTGGTAACTCTTTTTCTAATAAGGACACCAGTCCTATGGGATTAGGTCCACCCTTATGACCTTATTTGACCTTAATTACCTCTCTAAAAGCCCTATCCCCAAATATAGTCACATTGGGGGTTAGAGCCTATGAATTTTGGATGTGCACAATACAATTCATAAGACGCACTTAGAGGCAACTTGACTCCTATTGTACAATGGGAAAGCATCAAGCAGTATAAGCTAGGATTTGATGCTGTAACAACCTTGAAATCTAGCGAGTTAATACAATAAACATTTGTTTCTTGGTCATGCTGTAGGCACAGTGTGGCTTGATAGAAGCTTTTCATGTGTCCTCTTAGGAACCCAGTATGTCAGAGCCTCATCTTTTTAAAACAATTAAGTAATTAATTTTAAATTAAATTTATTGTGATGACATTGGTTAATAAATTTTTTTAGGGTTCAAGTGTACAATTCTAAAATACATCATCTGTATATTGCATCATGTCAGAGCCTTATCTTGACACATGCAGCCAAAAGGGAACTTGGAGAATTGTGCATAGGTTTTTAAAGCCTCCTCTGTCCGCAATTTACTTAGCTTCTATTCACATTTCTTTATTTTAACTTTTTATATTTTTATCTTAAAAGTTTTTTTGATGTTGACATTATTGCAGGTATCCCCCTTCCTTTGCCCACCTTCACCCACCCCTACATCCCTCTCCCTTGGTCTTTACCGAACTGGTGTCCATGTCCATGGGGAATGAATAGGTGTTCTTTAGCTAATCCCTTCTCCTTCTTTATGAAGTCATCCCCACCCCTGCCCCTCCGGCACCTGCCAATCTGTTCCATGTGTCCATGTTTCTGGTTCCATTTTGTTTATCAGTTGATTTTGTTCATAAGATTCCACATATTAGCAAGTTCATATGCTATTTGTTTTTCTCTGACTAGATTATTTCACTTAACATAATACTCTCCAGGTCCACCCATGCTGTTGCAAAGGTTCCACTCACATTTCAATGGTCTAAACAAACCATGCAGCTATGCTTAAATTGTAAGGAGGTAGAAGCTACAATCTTACTATCTTTGCCTGGAAGGAGCACCAGGGTGTAGGCTGAGAAGCCAGAATCAGATCTGAAGGAAATGTCTGTTGTTTTCTTGGTGGGGAGGCAGCTTTAAGGATGGAGATTATTTCAGATATTTTTTCATGTTTTTATTTGGTTTGCTTTGGGTTTTGGATTACATGGATAATTTAATTCTCTGCTTTGTATTGCAAGATATTTACTAGTAGCATTCCTGGCCATGCCCAATAAAAGCCAGTAACTCCTTCTCACCTCATTATGAGGATTAAAAACAACCTCTAAATTTCCAACCCCGCCCCTCCCCCCCCCCCCTGCCCTCAGGGAGGGAGTTGTGGGTGGGAAGAAGCAACTACTGGGACACAATGTGTTATCATTTGTGAATGTTCACTAACACCCAAGACTCACTCCTCAAGTCCCAGATCTTGGGTCTGTTTGTCAGTAAAAGCAATAAAAAATTCACTTGCTCCCAAATCTTGCTCATTTTCAGAGCACACAAAATGGGAACGGAGTGAAGAAGACACTGAAATATATTCACCAAGAGTCAGGCATTAGGTCATTACTAATTCCATAAGAGGTTCAATGTCAGGGAAAGGGAGGGTAAAAAGAGCAAAGGAAAGGAAGCAGGAGTTGGTCTAGCCCTGACATCTGCAGAATTTGCAGGGAGAAATTTGCTTAAATACCTGTAATGTTTGGACTCAAGAAGTGAACCTAAATATTAACTGTAACAAATCATAAATACAATAATTTTCAGAAATGAAGTGGAAACACTCAGTTGGATCTGCATACATAAGTAGGGGAACATATTGGTATTGCAGACTAAGGCCAACATCAAAATTAGTGAAAGTACAGATTTTAATACCTCATTTCACTGTTGTCTTGCAGCAGTAAAATACTTTTACAATTATGTAGCTTCAAGAATTTCTTATGGGAAATTACTTTTTCTTAACAGAATAACCTTTTAAGTTGTGCTAATACTTCATTTTAATTTCAAAACCATTTATACCACTTACAGTTTAGAATTTTTATTTTATGGCCTATTATTTTCTACACTTTTATTATATAAGTACTTTCCACTTAATATTATTTTTTAAATGATGCTGTTATAAGTATATCAAAGGAGGAGGTGAAATTAGTATCTTTTGTGTTTTTCTAGTTTTAAAACACATGACAATAAACAGAAATGATTAGGAAAGTTAAGGAAACTTATTTGGTTAATTTAAAAGTTAATATATAAAATATTTAACAGATATGGATCATAATTGAAGGGAAAGTCTCATATAGTATAGTGATAAAAGAGTGAACATTCCTAAATTACTACATTTAATTATGTATAAATGTGCATGATTTATACAAAGATAACGTTTTTTACAATATATTGAGCAGCATACACGAAGTCTTAAGTAACTGAGCATTCTTGTATTAGAATACTCAGTATAGTAAATGTTTAAATACATGCAAACTTTATTTATGGGAACTCAGTACAATCCGAATTAGAACACAAAAACATTTCATTGAAAATAAACATGGGATGATAGCTGGAAAAGAATGAAAAAAGAGAATAATAAGGATAATTCATCCAACCAGGCACTGAGTCTGGTTATAAAGCTATGGTGATTAAAATACTTTTCCATGGATGAGTGAATCAATCAGGATGGATTAGGATGTACTGTAGCAGCAAAAACGCTCAACATCTTCATGACCTACATTGCTCATTTTACAGTCCACGGTGGAACATATCAAACCTCTGTCCACAGCCTTGCACTCTAGGATTGAAGCTGATAAAACAGCATCATTCTGTGCAGTATAGGTTCCCATGGTGGAGAGGCAAATGAGAGTTAAAGTGTCTTGCATTAATATTGAAATACCTCAGCACTTATCACTTCTGTTCAATATTCATTGGTCAGAAATGGCCCCATCTAGCTACAGGGGGCCCGAGAAATGGAATCATGTCATGTGCCTGGAGGATGAGGAGCCAGAAATAATTGGTGATCAGCAGTAATGACTGGTACAATTAGAAATAAGCAGATAAATAAAGCAGACAGAAGCATTGAAGGTAGATTGTATAAGAATGAAGTCCTGGCCTTAACCGGTTTGGCTCAGTGGATAGAGCATCGGCCTGCGGACTGAAGGGTCCCGGGTTCGATTCCGGTCAAGGGCATGTACCTTGATTGCGGGCACATCCCCAGTGGGGAGTGTGCAGGAGGCAGCTGATCGATGTTTCTCTCTCATCGATGTTTCTAACTCTCTATCCCTCTCCCTTCCTCTCTGTAAAAAATCAATAAAATATATTTAAAAAAAAGAATGAAGTTCCTAATAAGGTTTGAAATAAAATATTAGGATTGTAGGTGTGTGTGTGTGTGTGTGTGTGTGTGTGTGTGTGTGTGTGTTCTTTACTGAAAAGCTAACCATTCATTCAAGAAAGCCTTACCTTTTTACTTTGTGCCTACACTATGCTAGGTACTGTTACAGATCTTGGGGGTATACCAAACAATAAAACAGACAAAATATACCTTCCCCAACTTTATTTTTGAAAATTCAGATCTGAGGGATACATGACTCATGCCTTCACAGATTATAATCTATCCTTAGAAAAAGGTAGATGTTACTGATACCATATGTAATTTTACATGAATATTTTAATCACATATTGCTAGTAGATTGTTTGGAAACTTACTTTAATTCTTCATTTCCCTTTAGACTTTCATATCCAATTCCCATTAATCTATTTCTTTTAATATAGAAAACTATGCTCTCTTTTTTATTTGTTTATTTTTGATTTTTTTAGGCCACAGACAATAAATCAAGTGGTTATGTTTGTACAGTTAATCTAAAAATTATGATAATGTTTTCACATAAAATACATAATTATGTGCATTAATTGCATAAATATTTAATAAATCACTAAACTAAAAAAGAAGAAAATAATTGCTTATAATATACCAGCTGTAGATATCCACTTTCAACATCTTGCTGTATTTTATTACTCTGTTCTATATGTACCTACCATGTAGGAACTACCTGTTCCTTTAAGGTGTGACAAAACCTATTAAAAAAGAAACCTGTGACCTCTCTTGAGTTTTTAATCTTATTATCAAAAGCTTCTTTGATAACCTGTTCAAGTTATCCCTACATATTTTTCTATTATGGCCTATTTTTTCTCCTTGGATACATTTTGTTACATATTGCTTTTGAAATGATCAATTTTGTGAATACATAAAACTTATAATATTTTCCGTATCAGTCACATCTTTGGTTTCTTTTAAAATACTCTGATTTTAGAGTAGTTTTAGATTCACAACAAAATTAAGAAGAAAGTGTAGAGTTCCCCATACATCCTCTGCACCCCCATATGCACAGCCTCCTTCATTTCAACATCACCATTAGAGCAGAACATGTTACAATCAATGAACCTACACTCACACATCATGGTCATTCAAAATCTGCAGTTTATACTAGGGTTCATTTTTTGTGTTGTATATTGAATGGGTTTTGAGAAACGTATCGCACAGAATAGTTTCACTATCTGAAAAATTCTTCTATTTATCCCCTCTCCTCCCCAGCCCCTGCAACCACTGAGATCGTAGCATGTGGTGGTTTCTGTATGACATCTTGCTTGACTAGGGGAGGATACTTTTGTGGGGTAGAATTTGTAGGCTCATATGGAACTAGGTTGCTGAAAGGCAGAGTAGAGGTCCACAAGGAAGACACTTAATATAAGAAGGCCATTATATTTATCAGTTTTGTCTCCCAAATTTGTCTTTAGGTAGCAATGGTCCAACTTGTATATTATATGGAGAATGAATATACATAACAGGAAGAGAGTTGTCTGGGTTTTTTATTTATATATCTTCTTGAGGATGCAATGCCTCTCAACAGATTTTTTAAAACAAAGACTGAGCCCCTTAGGCGGTGATTTGATAGTTTTATTTGTATCCAAAAAAATGGGGGAAGGGAGGGAATTATAGATATCATTTATGGAACAGTCTTAAATTAATTTTAGGATTAATTGCATTTTCAGGATGATATTTTATTATAAAGTACAATACCATAAAAAGAAATATGATAAGCAGGCCATATAAATTACATTTTTTGAGTCCTTCTCAAAAGGAAGATTTTCTCAAATAGGTGGCCTCTTTGATAAAGCCCCACTTCCCTCACCACAATGCTGATTTGTGAATATCTCCAGTTTGTATCTTCATGTACTTTGAGGTTTTGAAACATTTTTTAAAAATGGTTGAGAGAATTGATTTGAAGTAACTTTAATTTACAAAATAAATAAATGAAAGATAGCAATTTTAGGAGATTCTAGGTTATCGCATTCAGTTAAACAAACAGAAAAATCAGATAACCACAGAACCACGCAACATGAACTCAAAGAACAATAGATAGTGTTTACTGGAGATTAAAAAAATTCTTGTCATAGAATTTAAACTCTCTTTGTAAAATCAGAGCACTTCCTGTCTATTTGGTTATTTTGCCAAAATACCCAGTCTTGTTACATTACTGTATTATTGTTGTCTTGCCATTTAACTCCTGGATAGCTAACAACTCCTGAGATAATGATATCTTGTTTTAGGAGTTAGTTTCAGACTCCTTGAGACAAGGGCCAAATTTTTTATATGCACAATTTCTCCAGCCATTAATTGTAATAAAACGCAAATTATAATGGGGAGACCTGATATTCATCCTGGATACTATGTACAATCCCACTTATTGTGGTTCTCAACCTTCCTAATGTCGCGACCCTTTAATACAGTTCCTCATGTTGTGGTGACCCCCAACCATAAAATTATTTTCGTTGCTACTTCATAACTGTAATTTTGCTACTGTTATGAATCGTAATGTAAATATCTGATATGCAGGATGTATTTTCATTGTTCGCGACCCACAGGTTGAGAACCGCTGACCCCTCTGTGGGTGTTTCCTTGTGAGTCAGGGATAAACAAGAAAGCAACATCTGTTGCTTCATGGAGTTGACATACTCATGGAGAAGTTGGACCACACACAAGCACACAAGTGGACAACATTTTCATAAGTAATGATTAAGCATTAAGGGGAAGAAAACAAGCTGGAGCAATACAGTGTGACAGTGACAGGAGGGAGAGAGGGCAACCGCAGAAGGTGTGTACAAGAGGGCTGAGCTCCAACTAATAAAAAGAGCCAGCCTCAAGGACAGGAAGGCATGTCTCAGGCACAATGAATAATGTGTGAAGTCGCCTGCTCCCAAATATGGCCAAAGGTTGCTATGGCTTGAATACGGTTCACCAGGGCCTGGGCAGCTGTTGGATGCTGTGTAGGAGAGATGTATTGGGAGGCATTCGAAGGTTTTCAATAGGAAGTAAAATGGTCTGATTTTCACATTGAAGGATAATTTGAGCTGCTGTGCAGAAAATGGGTTTTAGAATGCAAAAAGTGAAAACGCAGAGACCATGAGTGGGAGAATGCTGTTAAGAGCCTTGACTCAAAATAAAGATGACTTGAATGTCGATGATTTTAGTAGGTTTGAAGCAAAGTGGATGGGTCCAAGACATCTTTTGGGGGGGAAGAAACTTAAAAAAAATTTAAATATATTTTTATTGATTTCAGAGAGGAAGAGAGAACTAGAAACACCAATGATGAGAATCATTGATTGGCGGCCTTCTTCATGCCCCCTACTGGGGATTGAGCCCATAACCCTGGGCATGTGACCTTGATCAGAATCAAACCTGGGACCCTTCAGTCCACAGGCTGATGCTCTATCCATTGAGCCAAACTGGTTAGGGTGGAAAAAAAGCTTACTGCAATGTGGAAATGAAATGCACTATTATTATAGTTACTCACTAATTAAGTTTTATTTTTAATAAATTCATATAAACAATTAATTACCTAAACTCCTTCCCTTTTTTAAACAAATAAGCTCACTACTAAGCATTTTGCTATATACTATGCCAATCTTTGTTTTCCTGGTCCTTTTTGAATACAAAAGTCTATGTTCTGACAAAATAAGATTCAGGCACACAGTTGCTACTTGATAAATATTTGCCATATTAATGACTGCATAAATAAAATATGACAGACTTGCTTCAAGGCTATTGGGTCAAGGAGATATTTGAATGAATGAAACATAAGTTGAAGAAGTTTATTGCTACAAGTTGAAATCAGTTGGCAGTCTCTTCATTTCAGGATGGGATTTTATAAGGTCAGTGACCCTGGGATATTTTTTTAAATGAAATTTCTTGGCAGCATTAACTTACTCTGGTAGCATGAAATAATGTATATAAATGAGCTTTGAAAAGAACAAAGCTCTGTGTCAATAATAGTAAGAATTGCTATCATTTATTTTCTGACCCCTGTGTGTCAGATCTCATGCTAGGCATTTCCACATACATTATTCGGTTTCAGTCTCACACAAATCACAGAGGAAAGACATTATCCCTTTGTTTTAAAAATTTAGGGATCTGCTTCTCAGAAGTGTATTTAACAGTTGGACGAAGCATGTGGCTTTCATATTCTTATCTGACTCATTCCATGGCCTCAATAAAGGGGGGTGGCATTACTCTCTTGATTTGGGAATAAATATTAACACACAGATATCTATTAAATTGTTGATTTCTTTGGAGATAAATTATGCTACATATACTCCTAGATAAAATTTCAGAATTTAGAGATTTAGAAATAGATCTTTAAATGACCAGATAGCTCTTCATATGTAATGCAATTCCTTGCCTGCCTTTCACATGCTCAAGGTCATTGGAAAGCAAAGCTAGGATTCAAATCCAATTTGGTGTTCTTCAGACCATAGCGCACTGATTCAGAATCTGACATTTTGTTCATCTCTATGATTGTAAGAAGACTAAGATAAAAGATAGCCAGAGAAATCTATGTGAGGGCTCATTTTGCCATCGGTTACAAGAATGTGTGGTTTGCTTGAAAGACAAAGAGGAGATGATAGAAGTAACAAATAGATTTGACTTTAAAAATAGTATGTCCTGCAAAAATTCCTAAAAATAATGAGCAAAAGTGCTTAGCATTTTGCCATAGTGCAGGGCTCCAACGTAGAGAAATACAGAGATGAAGTGGAAGTTGTTGGATGTCAAAGGCAAACGTTGCTACTGTCAGCAGCGTCAGTGGCAGAAACCTCTAGAATGCCTGGCAAGGGAAGTGGGAGACTGTGCTAAACAACAGAATGATTACTGCATGGAACATTCTAGAGATTTCTCAACTGGAGAAGAGAGTTTCATATCTCTGATCCCTTCAGCTCAAAATGGCCCAAAGTGGAAAACACCCAGGCTTCTTTTTCCACCCTGCTTCCCACTCTGTGACCTCTGAGTCTGAATGAACACCTACACAGAAGCAGAAGCTCAGGGAGTGAGTCGTCCATTCAGGATGCATGGCCACTCTAAATGTTTACTCTGAACCCATACTTAATAGCAAACCAGAATGTTCCCCACACTAGACATATATCTCAGAGGAGACTAAATTTTATACTCTGTAATTAAGACAACTGATTTTTTAAAAAAAATGTGGTTGTATTGAGTTCATCCATCAGTTACAATTTCTTTTAAATGAGCATTAGTTCTTACCTTTCTGGGGTAAGCAAAACCCCAGTTTTGTCATGGGTTTGAATAAAACTGAATCCAGAATATTCACTGACATCTAAAAGCTCTGGATATTAATCACATTAATGATAGTATAAAATAATGGGATGAGGAAATATGAGAAATAAGGTCATTTAGATAGGCTGTAATCTATTATGGGCTACAACATTAGGAGAACTGCAAGTTGGAATGCTTTTTTTGGGTTTTCCACGCTACTTGTCATATAGATGGTTAAAAGTGAATTGCAGTTCCTAGGCTGGAAGTGGGATATAGAGTCATCAAAAGTTGTTTAGAGTAATGTTTGGGAGGCTTGGGGTTTGAATGACCATGGAAGTTGACCCATTATACTGAAGAAACTGCTTCCCCATTGTATTGAAAGCCAACTACCGCTCAATGTTTACTTTGTTTCACTGACTCTAAGACTTGGTGAGTCTTTACATTGTGAGAGGAAATGTAAAGATGTCTTTAGGTAAGGGAACTTAATGTAGGAAACACACACACACTAGGGGCCCAGTGCACGAGTTTGTGCACCTTGAAAGAAACTGTGGTCCGTGAGGCTGCAGTAGGCACAGGGGCGGGTCTTGGCCCATCCTCTGTGCCCCCACCCAGACCCTCCCACCTTGGCTCCGGGTCCCCTGTCTGCTGGCAGCCCCACTCCCACTGCCACTGCTCCCTCCTGCTGACAGCGCCGACTCCACTCAGACCTGCTGATGGCATGGAGCAATTGGGGCTGGCGCCAGCAGCGGGAGCGAGTGGTGGCTGCTACCCCAATCACCCCTCAGAAGCAGGGGAGGTGGATAAGGCCTCAGGGACAATCGGGGGTGGCAGCCGCTGCTCACACCCACTGATGGCACTGAGTAAGCGGGACCAGTGCCAGGCACCTGCAGCAGGTGTGAGCGCCAGGCAGGACAGCGGCACATGGGAGCAAACAATTTTCAGTAACTAACATAAGCTTGCCCCAATGACAGCGACCAGTGGCCCGCCTCGGTTTGGAACTCCCCCACTCACCTGCTCCACCATCCCACCGCGGCCAACACCCACCATGTTCCACACATGCCCCCTGGTGGTCAGTGCATGTCTAAGCGACCAATTGTTTGGTTGTTCTGTCGTATGGTCTATTTGCATATTAGCCTTTCATTATATAGGTCTATTTGCATATTAGCCTTTTATTATATATCTGCATAGTAGCCTTTTGTTATATTAGAGGCCCAGTGAACACAATTTGTGCAGAGGTGGGGTCCCTAGAGGCTGCCGGCTGCTGGCTGGGGCCTCCCTTCCCCCTGCAGCTGGCTCCGCTCCTTGGTTGAACTACCAGTTGAACTCCCAGTTGAGGGGATAATTTGCATATTAGGCTTTTATTATATAGGATGTTTTTGTTTAATATCAGAGCTGATTCTAGATTATAAGAAACTTTAGAGAAGAACTTGTGTCTATTTTTGTTTTTCCACCATAATCCATCACCGAGTGAGACCGTTAATACACAGGAGATAGTAGTAGATACTTATTGAATAAATGCATGAATGAATGAATATATATTCCTGTACTTTACCTTCCAAATGTTATATTCTGATATTGAGTTTAGATAAGTGTAATTATATATATATGTGTATATATATATATATAATTTATATATATATTATGTATAATATATATATATATTTTTTTTTTCATAAAGTTCTTCAGATACTTTGGCTAAGCTTTACTGGCCTAGAGGTTTTTAACTTTACCTTGGTCTCCATACCCTGATTTTGCTAAGCTTCTGCCTGTAAGATCAGGCCTGGATCATTCTTTGCCTAAACTTGACAGTGCCAAAGTATATGTAATAAATTCATCATTCTCATCTTCATATTTTTTTCAAAAAATACTTACTGGCACTTACTGTCTCATGCTGGACATAGATGCACATGACCGGTGATCTGGGCCTTTTATTCAGGGGCGTCTGGTCTGTCTGGTGGGTGGCAAAGATGAACAGATGCTCTGTAGTTAACACTGTAGCCACTGGACAAGGACACAGACATTCTGGGGACACAGAGGTGAGCACCTAGTCCAGCCTTGCAGGTCCATCACTTTTGGGACCTCTTCTACCCTTCCCCCCATCCCCCACCATACTTTAGTGGTGGTGCTTGAGGTGCACTATTTCCTGGCCCAATCCTGAGTCTTAGGTATCTGTGCTCTTCTTCCACCTCCCTCCCCACCCCAGGACTCAGGTATAAACCATACAAGGTATCTCTTTTTGATAAGATTTCAATTTATTCTGTATCTTATCAGAGACTGGTCTCCTCTGGGCCTCTTTTATGTCTCACCTTAAACTCCTCTTACTTGACTAGTTCTCTAATTCACACTGCTTCATCCAACTGTTTAATAAAAATGTATTTTTCCGAACACTGACTTTCCAGTGTACTGCTGCCTAGATTCTTGTGCAGGGACACATTCTTGAAAGCCAATTTATCCCATCCTTCTAGTCTTAGGAACTTTCAGCTTACTCTATCAAAAGTTACACCTGTCCTAGCTGGTTTGGCTCAGTGGATAGAGCATCGGCCTGCAGAATACAGGGTCCCGGTTTCAATTCTGATCAAGGGCATGTACCTCAGTTGCAGGCTCCCGATCCTGGTTGAGGCACGTGTGGGTGGCAACCAATTGCTGTGTCTCTCTCACATCGATGTTTCCCTCTGTGTGTGTATCTCTCTCTCTCTGCCACTCTCTCTAAAAATCAATGGAAAAATATGGCTAATATTAATACTTCTTTAGGAAGAAACTATTTGGAAAAAGAAAATATTAAACATTTCCCCTATGAATCTGTCTCATGTTTCCCTTTTAATTTATTTTAAAAAATATATCTTTATTGATTTAATAAATATTTAATTTATTTAAAAAAATATGTCTTTATTGATTTTAGAGCAGAAGGGAGAGGGAGAGAGAAACATCAATGATGAGAGAGAATCACTGATTGGCTGCTTCCTACACGCCCCCTACTGGGGATAGAGCCGGAAACCCTGGCATATGCCCTTGACTGGAATCAAACCTGGGACCCTTAGTCCATAGGCCAGTGCTCTATCCACTGATCTAAACAGGGTAGGACTCATGTTTCCCCTTAAAACCATGGCGAATATTTTTTCAATAGTTCCAAGTGACCTACAAATAGTGTTCCCTTCATTGTGAATGAAAAAAAGTAGCCTGCAGGAGATGAGACCTCTGCTTGTTTCTTGCCATAAAAATCTCTTAAAATCCTTCCTTCTCTCCTGTGAATTAATTGTTGTGATTATCCTCATACAGCTAGGGAGGTACAGAGTGGGGGCTATGACTTCAGAACTGACTCTTTCCCAAAGATCCTCCTCTTCAGAAAATAGAATCAATTGGCAAGAAACACGCAACTCAGATCCCGATTCTATGGTTGCAGGCCCATGGCTTCCGCAGCAGATGATGGCATTTCCCTAAGCACCAGTTTTCTTATCAATAAAGTAGAAATAAAAATGACTACATGACTAATGAGCTATTGAATGTCTACACAGATCATATTATTAAGTATGAAGTCATTTAATAATAATCATGTGATTAGGGGCGAATATTATGCCCGTTTTACAGTCCCAGAAACGGAGGCATACAAGTTTAAGAGATTTTAGCCAAAGGTTTTACAGCCAGAAATTGAAGAACAGAGGTTTGAACCCAGGCAAACTAGCTCTATGATCTTATTAAATTATATTACGTAGGTTGCATTACTGTATGTTTTGTTGTATATTAAGCCATAGTAAACCCTCCCAAACTGTTAGGCTCTCTTAATCTATGTGTTGCTATAGATTTCAAGCAAGAAATACGCCACTTTGACATCAGCTTCCATAAACTAGCATAATGCTGGCTTTAAGACTACAGCAAACAGCAAGTGAAATGAAGATAGTCAATCGATATTGATGGATTAGAAATCAGTAAAATGTTCTAACTCCTGGAATTTGGGCAATCACAGTGTATTTTTATTTATTTGGTGATTTCCTCCCCCCAAAATGCTTTTTAGTGTGCAAAAGTAATAGCAATCACTATTTGTGTAGCCCAATATCTTGCATCAAAACACAAGTTCCTCCCAACTCTCACTGTCCCATGTTGAGGAAGTCCATACTTTAATATCCAGTTTCTCCTACTCCTTGGCTCATGTATTTTAAAAGCTCTTGGTGAGCTCTGATTGCAATAAGCTATTTGGAGGGTCCTATGGAGCCATGGCAAACGGGGGTGACCCGAGGACCATTCCATGGTGAGTCTCCCAGCAGTGACAGCTTGAGATATATCATATGTCCTTGGTTCCAAGGGACAGCAGACTGCGTTTTTGACGTTATTGTTTCAGAATGCCAGGGCATTACAGGGACCCGACTGTTAACAATAGAGTCTGCCATTGTTTTGCTGTTATTTTTTTTCTAGAGCCTGTCTGAGTGACAGTCCCTGGGGGAGTGAATTATCATACTTAAATTGTAACTTAACTGCTTCTTTTGTCATTCTGCATAATTGCTGTCACCCAGGTAAAACTAAATGGTTTTTCTCTCTGGTGAATTCTCCCACACTCAGCTTGGAGCCCTTCAGGCAAGACAGGCAGTAGGGAACCTGGGCAGATGATGTGGGGATGAAATGACTCCTGGGAGAGAAGTCTTTGAAAGACTTTGTCTGTGAAAAGAAATGCTAAGCACAGGGAAGACACTAGTTTAAATAACATCTAGCAATTGCATAAAGTAGGTGTTCAAATAACATGTACCACATAAAGTAGTCCTGAAGATTAAATTCCTTAATCCACAAAAAATGCCTGGTCCCATGTGTGGCGTTAAGTAAGAGCCCAGGAAGTGTTAGCTTTTATTACTTTGGGACATTATGCATTTAATCATTTTGACTATCTTTCAAGGTAGTTATTAGTCATCCCATTTTACAGATGAGAAAACTGAACTTTAGTCGAGCTGGAATTTAGAAGTAAGTCTGCTTAACTCTAAAGCCGATGTTGCTAATTTCCAAAATGGCTCTCTGCTTCCCTCCGTGACTGTGTCAAGTGAGATATCAGGTAGTTGGTCACGGGGGGTGGGGGGTAGGGGGGTGTGGGGAGTGAACAATCTTTAGGGCTGATTTTATAGGTTATCAGGTTTACCATTTAGTCCCATTATTTTCATGAATTCTTTCATTTTTTTCATAAAGCTATATTGTCATAATACTAATGTAATCAGTTAGTATAATAATCTATTTTGGAAAATAGCTGCTTTAATTTTGTTTTCATGAAGGACTTGAGACTGATAGCAGATATTGATAGTAATTGCCACACTAATAATAATCACCATAACAGCAATTATAATACCTGCCATTTATTTAACACTTAGCAATACATGCCAAGAATTGTCCTAAGAACTAACCATCAATTATCTCATTTTATTTAATCCTCATTAGGCAGGTGCTATTATTATCTCTAATTTATATTTTATAAAGATGAGACTCAAGAGGTGAGGTCACATACTGACAGCCCCAGTTTCTGACTGAATGAGACAGGGTCTGAACCCAGGAAGTCAGATTCCTGAATTGTGCTCGTTTGCACAAGTAGTGATAAATTGAGACTCAAACCTAACAGTCCCTTCCTCCCATGCTCACACTCTTTCTTCTCATTCAGATCCATTCTGAGCATGGGTGTCTATTGAATCCACCTTCTGCTATACTCAGATTTGCTTTGCTTTGCTTTAAAATTTAACAGAACACACACATGTTTGATTTTAGAAAGCAACATTTTTAGACTTTAGTATGATGCATATTGGCAATGCCCAAATAAATAAACCAGAGTAAATCCTATATAATAAAAGGCTAATATGCAAATAACTGAACAGCAGAACTACTGGTCATTATGATGTGCACTGACCATCAGGGGGCAGATGCTCAACACAGGAGCTGCCCCCTGGTGGTCAGTGCACTCCCACAAGGGAAGCATCGCTTTGCCAGAAGCCAGGCTCACAGCTGGCGAGTGCAGTGGTGGTGGTAGGAGCTTCTTCCACCTCCACAGCAGCGCTAAGGATGTCTGACTGCCAGCTTAGGCCTGCTCCCTGTGTGCCTAAACCGTTA
Organism: Myotis yumanensis; assembly: GCF_028538775.1. Lineage (NCBI taxonomy): Eukaryota > Metazoa > Chordata > Mammalia > Chiroptera > Vespertilionidae > Myotis > Myotis yumanensis. The sequence continues at coordinate 230,522,350 of NW_027223752.1, read as the reverse complement.
GTTGGACATCCGCTGAGGGCTCCTGGACTGTGAGAGGGCATAGGTCAGGCTGAGGGACTCCTCCACCCCCGAGTGCACAAATTTTGTGCACCAGGCCTCTAGTACAGTGATGGTGAACCTATGACACGCATGTCAGAGGTGACACGTGAACTCATTTTTTTGGTTGATTTTTCTTTGTTAAATGGCATTTAAATATATAAAATAAATATCAAAAATATAAGTCTTTGTTTTACTATGGTTGCAAATATAAAAAAATTTCTATATGTGACATGGCACCAGAGTTAAGTTAGGGTTTTTCAAAATGCTGACAAGCCAAGCTCAAAAGGTTCGCCATCACTGCTCTAGTATAATATAAGGGCTGGTCACCGACTCTATAGATGGTCCTCAGTCAGGTCTGAGTGTGACACAGAAATCGTGGTAGGGATGGGGGCTGGTGCCTGGGGATTAAAGAAAGTCTCTTTGGAATCATGTTAGTGTTTCTGGAAAAGGGAATATATATGTGGAAAAGCAAATTCTTATTACCATTGTTTTCATTTTATAAAACTACGGAAAGTAAAAACTCCACAAATCTTTGCTGGTAGGTGTAGGTCATGGGATAAAAAGAGAGTGACAGTGAAGTACCTAAAAGTGTGTCTAGTTTTTACTAACACATGCCTTAGGTTCAGGCAGACCTGTGCTTAAAGACTAATTACACTTTTGAGCAAGTACCTATAACTGAACCTCAACTTTATCATCTTTATAACAAGAATTCTGATACTTCTTTTGAAGATACAGTGTCTAGCACATGTCAGGAACTATATAACTGGAACCTATTATATTATTATCAGGATCATCTATTTTAATAACAAAGTTAAAGTCATAATCTTCAATGGAAAAGGATCGGTAGCTTTGATAATTTTCAAATCCACATTAATTTTATTCTTGATGCCCTTAACCTACTTAATATCTCTTTCTGTAAGTGGTGAGCATTGTATATATATATATTCCACTTTCTATTCTATTTCTCTCTCGCACACTTTTTTCAGGATCTCTCTGACTCCCCTCTTCTCTTCATGCTTCATGACTTTTGTCTCTAAAATACTTGAAACAAGAGATTCCAGTTTTCACAGCATACATAGTATATTTTGAGTTAAAACACAAAACAGAGAACAATTTTAACTCCTGACCAAGCAGGTATTGCGATCTGTTCTTTCCTTTATGAAATTCCTCAAAAGGAAACATACTAGTAATATGTACAGAGGCTTGGTGCATATTCGATGGACTTTTAAAAATGATGTGAAGATCAGCGACCTGTCCAGCTACATTCTTAGAGGGGTTAACGTATCCCTGAGAACAAATCACCCCTATGAACAGTCAGTGATGGTTCTGCCACTTTCTCATGGTCTGGACTTCCATCTCCAGGGTCAGATTCGTTGCAGCTGCCCTGGCAGGCGCAGGGAGGTGTCGATATTTAACCTGAGACATCAGCCAAGAATTATTTATCTGTCAAAACACTTTCACTGTAAGTCAGTGTATCTGGACCTGCTGAGCCCGAGACCGACTGCCTGTCTCACATCTGGAGGAAGATCTTCAGATAATTTCTCTAAAGACAGGAAAGGGCAGTCTCGTGGCCAAAACTCAGAGATGAAAAGACAAGCGAGACACTGTTGTGCACCTCTCTTCTCTCCACTAAAACCAAACAAGCGTCCTTTGACTTTGGAGAGCACTGTCTCCACAAGCAGCAACATTGGACTTTGAGTCTGAAGAGCATCTTCTCCCTTTTGCCGGCTTCTCACAGGACCTTGGAATTTCACTGGCCAGTGTGGCTCAGTGGTTGAGCATCAACCTATGAACCAGGAGGTCATGGTTTGATTTCTGGTTGAGGGTTCAATCCCTGGGGGGCCTCTGTGCAGGAGGCAGCTGATTAGTGATTCTCTCTCATCAGTGATGTTTCTATCTGTCACTCTCCCTTCTCTCTGAAATCAATAATCTATAATAATAAAAGTGCAATATGCTAATTAGACCAAACAGCCAAACGACCTTACAGATGTCATTCTGGATGTCCTTGCAGACAAAGCTGCAGTGGCGGGGGCTGAGGCAGAGGCGGTTAGGGGTGATCAGGCAGGCAGGGGAGTGGTTAGGAGTGATTAGGCAGGCAGGCAGAGTGGATAGGGGCGATTAGGCAGGCAGGCATGTGAACGGTTAGGAACCGGAGAACCCGGATTGCAAGAGGGATGTCCAACTGCCTGTTTAGGCCCGATCCCACAGGCATCCCTGCAGGATCGGGTCTAAACCGGCAGTCAGACATCTCCCAATGGGTCCTGGATTGCGAGAGGGTGCAGGCTGGGCTGAGGGACCCTCCCCTGATGCACTAATTTCGTGCACCGGGCCTCTAGTGTGTGTGTGTGTGTGTGTGTGTGTGTGTGTGTGTGTATTTATATATATAGTTGTATATATAGTTGTATATGTATATATGTAAAAAGTTGGCTTCCAAGCACCTGGTTTTCTAGGAGTTTGAAATGTGTCAAAATGACTTAACTCAAACTGGCCTGGATCCCTCTCAAGTGTGGGAAGGTGACCTCTCCCGGGGCACCTTCCATGTTCTTTTCATGCTCTGATCCCATGAGCTGCAGCCCAGACAGGGCCTGCTGCTCCACTCAGTCTAAACCCCTCAGCTCAAAGGGCCTGATGGGGTGACATGTGGTTTGCAGAAGTTAGCAGCATTAGGCTTGCCTTTGATTCCATTCTGTTAAAGTGTTCCTGGAGCACAGGTTTGTTTGGGGGAGAGAGGAGAAAGGAAAAGGAATCCTGGTGTGTGTGGGAGGGGAGAGTGAATGTGTGTGTGTATGTGGGGGGGTGTTTGTGGTGGGAGGTGGAGGATACCCTTACAGACCTGCTGATAAGAAACAGTAGCTATTTGTAAGCATATTGAGGTTTGATTTTTCAACCGTATGACAGTGCTGAGGGGTTTGACTGCTGGGAGTAAAGAGGGCACATTTGTCAGACTTTTCACTTCACAGTGTGCTTGTGGAGCTGGTAAATCAAATACCTGAGCAGATGTGAACTCCTCTGGGGTCCAGTGGCTCTAGGGCCAAGGGTTTACCTTATGGTATTGCAAGGCCTCCCTCTGGCTTTGTAGTGGGGGAAGATATTTGAGACCCATTACCCTATAGAAAAGCAGCTGAAAAATCAATTTGCCAACTGAGAAGTAAACTCACAGGTGTGGGGAGAACAATTCAGTCAATGTCAATATGTGCATTTCAGAGAAATTTGTTGTTGGTGCCTACTGTGTGAGTTCAGTTCAATTTCTGGTACATAGTAGGTACTTGATAATTGACTGTGGGATGAATGCACATACTATGCTATGTTTATATAGCACTTTAGATGGTAGTTTACTGTTCTGCTCTTGATCTCAGTAATAGCTCAGTAATGGATCTGTGTGATATTTAAAAAAAAAGAAAAAGAAAAAAAAAGCCAGTTAGTTAGGACTCCAGTTTAAGTTAGGTAAATGTTTAATACATGTTGATTGGATAAATTAAAAATCCACTACTGAAAAATATCACCAGTAAAGCGATTTTATGTTGTGGGCTGTTTCCTTCAAAGCTCGGGGGACCCCAGGCATAAACAGAACATTCATTAAACATATATCGATGGTAAACTCTTGCCATGTCTCTTACAGGGAAAAATTGCTGTGGCACATCTTCCTGGATTTGCCCAGCATAGTTGTTTAAGTCATAATTAAAATGTTTTTCTTGGTTTGGAAGGGAAGAGGAACTGAGCCTGGGGCTGTCCAGCTGAGAGGAACAGCCCTTCATGGAGAAGGAGGTGACATTCTTTCCGCCCATAAATCAGTGGCTTAATCCTTAGCAACAGCCTAATCATGGCTTCAGGCTTTCCAGTTGAGTTAAACCAACATTGTGAGATGAGGACCCTTAAGGAAATGTCTTATTGTTCATCTATTGATTAAATCCTATACATCATCACCCAGGTTTTAAGATGAAAATTAATAGATATTAGAAAACTCTCCCAGCATCCTCAAATCACTAAATGTTTAATTATTTAGAGAAAGACTAGCCTGGGTTGACTGCTAAACACACAGCCTGATGTGTCTGTTTAACGGTCCTTTATCTTCCCTTGAACAGCAGCGTCCCTTGTAATGAACTCCTTTTTTAGCAAAGAGCTCCTGGGGAATATTTGCCACCTCTTGAATAACATCAGTTGATTTCCTTTTGATGGGACCATGGTATCTGTGTATTTAATGATGTTTTCCTCCTTACTTTGGCTTAGAAGGAGCAACAGGGTCAAATTTCTTGCTCTCCTAAAGAACAAGGATTTTTCATAAAATTTATTCCTTCTTGCTTACTGAAAGTTTCATATGTAGAACATTTAAACACTACTTTCCCCTTTCTATTTTAATAGTCTTGTGTGTGTGTGTGTGTGTGTGTGTGTGTGTGTGTGTTGTAAACCATAGGACATTCGTTTTGTATTATGTGATCTATAAAAAGTATTATTTTTGCATTTTAAATTAAACTTCAGCTAAACTAAAATTATTAGTAGCCATGTCATCTTTGACAAGTTTCAAAACTCTTGTATGCTTTTACTTTCTTATCTGTAAAATGGTGGTAATAATATTTATCTTATAGTGCTGTAATGAGGATGAAATGAATTAATACTGCAAAGTATGGATTAAGTACAAATTTTACTTTGACTTTAGGCTCCATGAGACCATAGGAAGTAATTTAACTGATTTTAGATTCTCAGGGCCTCCGGCCACACCTGGAAATCATCTCAAAGCCTTTGGTCACAGGGTCTTCTATACTGAAATGACCTGTATCTCCCTCAAATACCTACTTACCTTCACGTTTACATCTTCCTGCTTCTTGCCTACCTCAATAGAACTGATTCCTTGGTCCTTGTAGTTACCCTGCTATTCTGGATATACCAACACATCTCAATCTTGGTATTATTGACATTTGGGGCTGGATAATTCTCTGTTGTGGCTGTCTGTCCTGTTCATTTTAGGTATTTATAAGCATCTCTAACAACTACCCATTAGATGCCATAACATCCTCCCAGTGTGACAACCAAACATGTCTTCAGGGATTGCCCCATGTCCACTGGTGGGAGAAACTTTCTGTTGTTATACCTCTGATATACTGCTGATAGCATTTCATGGTGCTTATTTAATAAACATTCATATATCACATATAATATGTGAGATATTTTTTCTAAAAAAAACAATGCATTTGTCAATATTAACACTTAGGAGTTAGGTGCTAGTCTCATATCCAGGTTACCACTGAGGAAACTGAGACTGGGAGTTTAGAGCTGAGGAAATTGAGGCACTGAGATGCTAAATGACTTGTCCAAGCGAATAAACGGAGAGTGGAGATCCACACTCAGGCAGCTTGGGTCTGTCCGGGGCCTGTGCTCCTTAACCACTAGGCTGTGCTATTTGCCTTGTGAGTGAATTTGTCTCTACCTTGGACTGTGTAAGCCCATGAAGGTGAGGGAGTAGGGATGGCACTCAGAGGCTCTAATTATCTTTGATTCCAGAGCATGAAGCACAGATAAAAGTTAAGCTAGATGAATGAGGGCCTACCTATAATTCCACCTCTTTAGTAAGGGATGTTTTACATCCCAGAGGGAAGGTAAAGATTTCGGTCTAATGTAGTAAGTAATTTCTAGATGAGGAAACTGAGATGTAGGGAAAGTAAATGAATTATCCAAGTCACTAGGCTGGTGAGTGGCAGAGGCAGGCCTGGATTCCAGTTCTCCCAATATGCTTCAATGGTCTTTTATGATTTCCATATCATTTCCCTTTCTGTGGCTACTCAAAGCTATCAAAATCATCATCTTCATCTTCATCTTCCTCATCATCATTAACATCCATGCTTAATTGCCTAGTTAGCCTTTCCTAACTATTTTGGGTATTCATTAAAATCCCACAGTGCATGGCTTATTTACTACACTTTTTTCCTACCCATGTTAGAGAGTTTCAAAGCTCAAATGTTTAACATCTCTAGCAATTATCTTTCCAATAGCACCATTCTTCAAATCACTCTTGTCAATTGTATCTCAACAAAGCCAAAAAAACATTCTGATCTCTTCAGTTCTCATCACTAGATTTTCTTCCTTTCAAGTAAAGCTTCTTGAAATCCTGCATAAATGATGTTTAATATACTGATATTAGGAATTATCAATTGATATTATTTAGGATGTCAGATATAATGGAGGAACTCTTCTAGAACGATTAGAGCTTTCCAATTCCCCTTTCCTGTCCTGGTAACTGTCCCCTGGTCTGACAATGGTCATGTTGACAGAAGGTGATGGTACAGCTACTGTTCTGGCCCACAATTACTGGAGCAAGAAAAGAGTCTGAAGTTATTTAAGAATTTAAATATGCCTAATATTACTAACAAGGCAGGGTCATAACTGACTGGTATTGTCAAAATAAATCTTTTATGCAAATAGGCATCCTTCGCCCAAATTTTATGTGGTTTTCAGAGCACCCAGAAGGTTCTTTTGCTTTCTCTAATATCTACTTACTCAAAGCCTATAACATCTTAAATTCTAGCATCAATGAATGAGTCCTTTTACGTGCTATGCTCTTTTAAAATCCAACAGGCCTGGGAAGGAAGTGCCAATTAAAATTAATTTACACCAAGGCATTACAAGCAGGGCATGGTTGAGAACATTTCTGGACACAGAGTTAAAAGTCTGCTACCTTGCCTTGCCACTTTACACACGTCACTTAACCTCCCTCAGATTGAGTTTCTTCATCTGGGAAACAGAAATGATGAAATTGACCCACAGATTGCTACTGTGAGCGTTAAGTAGTGTAATGCAAGTGGAAAAACACATTTTAAAGGATAATAATATTTGCTATTTTTCCAGCTTTTGTGACATTCTTTAACTAAAAGCCCAGGACACAAGACCATTGAAAGCCTAAGATGGAGACATTTAAAATGGACTTCAAAGCTCTAGCCACAGTAATTCCTGTGTTTTTTGTTTGTTTGTTTTTTTACAATGAGTTTGCAGGATTTCTGGAGTATGGGAGACAAAATTGAAACCCAACTGACTAATAATGGAACTGCAAGAAGTTTTCATAAATGACTAGCTGTTTTCCTGGTATCACACCCCCTAACAATTGCCCATGACCCTTCCAGATTTCTAGCTGCCCCCTTTGCATTTGACAAAATAAGGAGACACTATTCAGGTTCTGATCTGACTTTTTAAACCCAAAATGAAGTTATATTACTATATCAACTCAGGAAAGTGCTATTGAAAACCATCTATTACACTGATAAAAACTAATGTGTAATATCAACCACGTAAGTGGAGGGAATATAATTTTTCCTTTTGGAAACCAATATATATTATGTGTTTGTAGCCACCAAGACACTAACTTTTAACAATAGATAACATGGCTTCTTAAATTTAGGGTGGGTCCCCCAAACACTCTGCTTTCCAAGGAACTGGAAATTTTATACCTATTCGTCCTTATCTAAAATCCCATGGTCACAGAGAGTATAGTCTCATCATAGTCTACCCTGACATTGTTAAAATGCCAATATTACCTGGTGGAGTGGTTAGACCAGATACATGTTTGCCCACCTAGACTAGGAACAGTGCAATATTAATCCCTTTCCTCTAGGTCCTTAGGTACCAGCCATTACAAGCCACTCCACTCTGCCAGGCATTTTCACAAACTTTGTCTAATTTAATATTCCCAGCAAAGCAGTGAGAGAAGTGTTCTCATCATCTATGTTGAGAGGATAGATGGAGCTACTGAAGCTATCGAGTGAAGTGTGTGGGGTTCAGATATAGAGCTGAAATTCAATTTTTCTGTTTTTGCTTTAGGTAAGCCCTTTTCTGCATCACACACAAGAGAATAAATGAAACTTAGCATATTGCATGGTCAAGCCGTACCAAGACTTTAAGACACAGCACAAATGGCAGATTCTATATCTAAATGTAAATTAAAATTCAATTCTCTGAACCCACCACTCCTTATTTAAACCTCTTACTGCTTCTATTATCTTTTTAACTTCAGAACCATTCATGAGCATCTTCTCCATTCAAATTAACGTGGTGGAATTTTTGACAATTTCAAGCACTTCATCTTTTCATCATATTCATTCATTGCTCCCATGTTTTGAGCCCCAACTATACAGAATAAATAATATGGGCATGACCCAGTGATTCTCACATCAACTTTTGTTCAATGAAAGAAATGTAAGCTTCTTTGACTATTTTAGTTACTTCCCCAAATCCCTGGAGATATAAATTATTTTTTCATACCTCTTCACTCACACATGTTTTTTATTTTAGGACTTCCCCCCACCCCACCAAATATGTATTTTTAACATGTGATACTCAAGGTCTGGGAAGTAAGTTCTCACGTGGTAGTACCTTTTGTCACCTATTTCAAAGACAAAAACCACGTTTCTTTTTCATCTGACTTTTACTTTTATAGCCATAAACTTGTCCATATTCATTATAATCATGGTTTCTGACAAAGATAATCAGCCCAGTATGTGAAGGGGTTTTTCACAATTTACACAAGGCAGGACAAGAGTTCCCTGGATGAAAGTTACCCAGATCCACATAAAATTATTGTGCTTACATTTTATACATTTTCAAGCTTTTACCCTCTAAGTTTTTCACTCTTGTGAATAGCATCCCCACACCCTACCTTCTGTTTGTTTTGTTTTCTAATATTTATGCCATTAGTTCTTAAAAATAAGTTTTATATTACTTTTGGATTTACAGAAAAGTTGAAAAGCTACAAAGATAAAATAGAAAGTTTCCATATACATGTCATCTAATTTTCTCCATCGTCAATACCTTATATTTCCATGGTTACATTGGACAAAATTAAGAAGTTGGTATTGGTGCATTACTACTACCTAAATCCAGACTTAATTTTGATTTTAACCAGTTTTCCCAAAAATGTCCTCTTTCCCAGGATCCAATTCAGGGTACCAGGATGCAGTCAACTGTCATATTGCACAGACTTCTGGTCTATGATAGTATTTTCCTGTTTTTAACGATGTAAGGGTTATTGGCCAGATATCTTGTAGAATGTTCCTCAGTTGGGTTTGTCTGATTTTTTTTTCCTCTCAGTTTGACTGGAATATATGTTTGGGAAAGAATCTCAAGTAAGTGAAGTGCCCTTCTTACTACATCATATCAGGGATACATGGAATCCACATGACATTGTATGATATTAACCTTCATCAGTTGGTTAAAGTGTGTTTTGCGTTTTTTTAAAAATTGTACAGTTATTACATTTAGTTGTAAAACAACATGGAAAAAAGTATCCTATCTAATAAAGACGAGATATGCAAATTGACTGTAACTCCTCAACAAAGATGGCGGTGCTCACAGTCAATAAGGAGGGACTATGCAAATTGATGTGACAAGGTGAGAGGTGGAAGGTGGCTCCGGGCCAGAGCAAAGGCGGAAAGGCAGCTCTAGGCCAGAGCAAAGGCAGTGTGGGCAGCCAGGGGAAGGAAGGGCTATTGTTGCATGAATCTTTGTGCATCGGACCTCTAGTAAAAAAATAATACAAGTAAAACTCTGTAGAACAGGAGCCCAATGAGCCCTGGGATTTTGTTTGGCTCACTGCTGGGTCTTCAATATTTAGAAAAATGTCTAACACTTAGTAAACAGTTCATAACTGTGAATTAGGCATTCAGGAACACTGTATACCCTTAAATTGCTTTGTGAAAACTACTTCCTCTAATAACTCTATTATGTTTATCTGTCCTTTCTTAGTTAAATTCCATCACCCAACTGTATGTGTATGTGCAAATATCCCTGCACATGTAGATATGTATAACTCTAATGAGGCAGATTTTCACTTCCTGCCACTCCTTCCCTCATCTCTCCATCATTTATTTTCAGAATCCTTAGTTTAGTCTTTTACATATTTACCCCATCCTACCTCCATTACTTTAATTATTCAGTAATCACTGCTCATAGAGGAGACCACTGACAAAGCGACAACTGTATCTTTTAGAAATATATAAGTTTGATTGTAGGAAAAGGATGATACAGATCCTAATAGATAAAATAGTGAATTCCATTTTTGTCAAAGAGTTGAAAATAGAATATACCTTTAAATATATAGGCACTCCCTTAAAAATACATTCTCTTATTTATTGGCTCATTCATTTATCCAACGTAAGTTGAGTGCTTACCAAGCGCTATGAATTGTTAAGTTGCAAAAGCAGGCTCAGCTCCCCGTGAGATCCCTCCAAGAAATCTGTAGGATTGTTTTCAAATTAAGGTTATCATAACCATTAATTGTACATAATTAAATTTCTTTAAGATTGTTAGTGACTTTCTAATAATGTAGCTGGAAACTTCTTTCCCAGTGGATAGCAAGTAATGGTGTTCTTTCTGCATTCCTGCTCCCCACCAGCCTCCGAGGAACATTTTCTTCACACCTTATTTTATTTAATCAATAAAACTAGAAGTCTAGCCTCAACTATTTCAAAAGTCCCTTCAACTAAACAATTCTATTTTCTAATGGGAAGAAATCATGTTGAATCAATAGACTTTAAACTTTGATCTCATTATTTTAGGCAAGTTACCTAACATCTCTGAGACTCAGTTTCTTCATCTTTGGACATTGATTGAATATAAGGACTTCTCAGACATTTTTAAAATATATAAAATTTCTAGTTAAATATGCCTTCAATAAGGCCATTTTTCCTCCTTGCCTTTAGATTTCTCACAACCTAAAGATCAATTTGAAGTAATAACTTTGGTCTTAATATCTGACTTCTTCTGGCAAATTATTTCACTTCTCTGAGATCCAGTTTACTCACCTATAAAAATGGGGATGATTTTTTAAAAAATATATTTTATTGATTTTTTACAGAGAGAAAGGAAGAGAGACAGAGAGTTAGAAACATCGATAAGAGAGAAACATCGATCAGCTGCCTCCTGCACATCTCCCAATGGGGATGTGCCCGCAACCCAGGTACATGCCCTTGACTGGAATCAAACCCGAGACCTTTCAGTCCGCAGGCCGACGCTCTATCCACTGAGCCAAACTGGTTTCGGCAGAAAATGGGGATGATTTAATGATTTTACCATCATATCTTGATGATCAAATGAGTATAGGAAATATCTGATTTAAATATATCATCAGTATACACTGGTTCTTTCCTCTTTTTAGACCTCATATTGATTGTGCGTTTGTTTCCTTCCCCCAAAGGAAAGGATAGTATTAAGACAAACATATGTTCCTCTGGAGAGAACATGAACTTTGGAGACAAGGAGACTCAGAAGTAAACCCTGGTGGAACCAGCCATTAATGCTTCCAAGGTACCTGCAGGCTTCCCTGGGTTGCTCGTTGTAAAATAGTCAAATAGTCTTGGGAGGATTAAACAAGGTCATGCATTGAAAAATAGTGTTTAGTTTTTGAGGTAAGACTGCTAAAAAAAGTATACTGCTTTTATTTATTTATTTTTATTTGTTTTTAAATATACTTTATTGATTTTTACAGAGAGGAAGGGAGAGAAATAGAGAGTTAGAAACATCGATCAGCTGCCTCCTGCACACCCCGCACTGGGGATGTGCCCATAACCAAGGTACATGCGCTTGACCGGAATCGAACCTGGGACCTTTCAGTCTGCAGGCTGACGCTCTATCCACTGAGCCAAACCAGTTAGGGCAAATATACTGCTTTTAATTCATAAGTAGAGTGAATCATATTTTTGGATCATTATAGGCTCTTTGGAATATATATATATATATATATTTCTGAAACTATAACCTGATTAACTTTATTCTTGAAGTATATCTCTGAACAATCATCAGGAAAAATGTTCTAGGTGATAATGGCATTTAGCTCCTATATTGTTAGTCCTTTATCCATTTGTTCAATTAATATTTATTTGTTTACCCACGATGTGCTTCTGTCTGTCCTGGTTGCTTTTTTATTTTATCATCTTTGAAAACATTTCTCTCATATAATTTAAGATGTCAACAAAAAAGTCATCAAGCTAAGTAAGTACGTGATTATTAACGTTTGGTCATAAAGAACCCATAAAAATAAAGAAAACACAACACAACATAACAACAATTTGAATAGAAAAATGAATAAAAGACCTAAGCAGACATGTCACAAAAGAAGAAACACAAGTGATTGTTAAATATATAATAACATTTTTAGCTTCACCAATGACCCAGAAAATGCAAATAAAACAATAATGAGATATAATTTTACCTGTTGGATTGGCAATTTTTTAAAAAAGTCTGACAATATTAAATACTGGTAAAATATGGAGAAGATCTCCACATACTTTATTCTCTCATCCATGGTGGCGACAAAATAAATCAGTACAACTACTTTGGAAAACAATTGGTCATGAACCAGTAGGGCCGAAGGGAACTATTTTAGTAAAATAGAGAATATGAAGATGATTGACATTTTTTATTAGCATCTATATGTCAAGGGCTTTACGACGTCTGTTCTTCTCTCAGACATTCTGTAAATGTGGTTCTTAACTCCAGATAAAATATTCATGGGGCACAATTCTTGAAGATAATACTCTAGAGTACCATTTATAATTTCATGATTTAATTAAGTACTGGCTCGTGTGCAGACATATGTACAATGTGTCAGCTATTTATACAGGGGACTGATCAGACACCCTTTTCAGAAGGACAGGGCAGGAAATATCAGCTTTGCATCCTTTCTCAGCTCTAAATGAAACTCAAGTTTTAGGCTGTGATGAAACTTAGCCACTGGTTGGCCTTTCCATAAATTATACTGCAAATAAACTTGATTTATAACTCACATGTTTTTAAATTGCATATTTTGGGACTTTTACTCCAGATCCCATGCTTTTTTTTTCTACCTTTCTTTGCAAGATTCCATTCTACTTGGTGATAGGAGATGAATATAACTAAAATTATGAATAATGTGCTACCATATATGTCCACAATAAAATACTTTAAAACAAACTCTCTTAGCAAGCGCCACACAATATAGTCACCAAATGGAGCTCCCCCTTCCTGGTGTAAGACACATCAACACCTATAACCCTTTCAGTACTCAGTCTGAAAGCCTCCTTTCTCATTTGTTGGTGTCCTGGCACTCAAACTTGTTGAACTTAGGCAGATCCAGTTTTGTTTATTCCCAATTCAATTATGTCAAGATTCCTTGTCATTATACCTTTGTAACTTTATTAAATATGACATACACTAGTTAAGTAAAAGTGTGAAAGAGTTTATGCTAAGCGAAATAAGCCAGTCAGAGAAAGATAAATATCACGTGATCTCACTCATTTGTGGAATATAATGAACAACATAAACTGATGAACAAAAACAGATCCAGACACAGAGAAGCATCAATCAGACCATCAAACCTCAGAGGGAAGGCATGGGAGGGTGGGGGTGGGGGTAAGAGATCAACCAAAGGACTTGTATGCAAGCATATAGGCCTAACCAATGGACACAGACACCAGGGAGGTGAGGACATGAGTGGGCGGGTGGGGGGCAATGGAGGGATAAGGACACATATGTAATAACTTAATCAATAAAGAAAAAAATAAAAAAAGAGTAGGTGACCTTTAAAAGACAAAAATAAATAAATAAATAAATAAATAAATTTGGAATTGGAAATTGTACAAGATTCATTACGGTGAACAGGCCCAGGTTGAGGGTTCCATCCCTGATCAGGGTACTTATCAGAGGCAACCAATTGATGATTCTCTCTCACATTGATGTTTTTATCCCTCTCCCCTTCTCTCTTTCTAAAATAAAAGTAAAATTAATATTTTTAAAAAATGTAGTTTACCTGAAAACCCAAATTCAAGAACTCTGAATAAAACACCAGGATGTCATAGGTCCAGTGTTAAAGATTATAGCTTTACTTGAATGGTTTTTCCGTGTTAAAATAGTAGTTTGAGCTGTGGCAAGTGATTCCTCAGAGCCCTCTTGCAAGTTCCTCAGGGTATTCAGAAGTGGGATGGAGGAAGGGTCTTTCTTTCTCTCTAGGTGTAGGTGGTGAACCATGCACTGACTGCCTAATTCAGGCTACCACTGAGCTAATTCTGACTGTGGCCACCAATTATCCTTGTCAAGTTAAATATGGTGCCCACAGAAACTCTTACTCCTTCTTGGCATTTGCTCTCCTGTTGCCACAATGGGCTGATTAGCAGCTCTGCTCTTTTTAAAAAGCCCTTCATAATTTTCTTCCAACCTTCAAGGTTCTTGGCTGAGACACTCCCTATGTAAAAGACAGATTAACAGGAGGAAAAAATACAGAAGTTTAGTACCCCTCCTATATACAGAACATGAGAGATACCCCTTAACTCCCTGAAATGACCCTGGCCACTTTATATACCATCTCTAGATAAAGACAAAAGAAGATGTTATGGGTTGGGGAAGCCAGTTATGTGAGGTTATCAGACAAAGCACAATAAACAAGGGTATGGATGTAAATGCAAATTTAAGTTCTTGCCTTCTCCACTGAAGAGTTTCTAGAGATTTAGTCATTTTTCTCTTCCTAGTGTAGAGGAGGAGACATCCTTACAAATGGAGATTTTTCTTAAAATGTAAATGTGTCCTACAAAAAGGTAACTACTACCTGGTTTTCAGAGCTTTTCCTGTGTCTGCAGTTTCTTAAAATTAATCAGCCTAGCCCGGCCAGAGTGGCCCAGTGGTTGAGCATCTACCTATGAACCAGGAGGTCACAGTTCAATTCCATGTCAGAGCACATGCCTGGGTTGCAGACTTGATCCCCAGCGTGGGACATGCAGGAGGCAGCTGATGAATGAGTCTCTCTAATCACTGATGTTTCTATCTCTCTCTCCCTCTTCCTTCCTCTGTGAAATCAATAAAAATATATTTAAAAAAATAACAATCAGCCTAGAATAATCCTTATGGCAAAGAGACATATTTTGACATAGTGATTTCTGCTCCACTTCATTGTTTTCTATTTCAGCAAAAGAAGCAGAGAGATGAAATCCTGGTAGCATCTCTGGTGATCTAAAGGCTAGAGTTTCAGACTAAGGTTGCCAGGGTTTGTGAATAGTAGCCAAGCCACTGGCAACATCCCAGAATCTCAGCAGGACTGGAGATTCTGAATAGACAATATTACTTTGAATTCTTCAAACTAAAATTAATCATGGCTTGGCATTGTTTAGACATTGTCTGCGTGTATGCATTCCAGTAATTGATTTGTTTACACATGGACACCTTGATTTTGTTGCCAATGGATTTCCTTGATGGGTTGATTTTATTTCTCTTTGTGTATGCCAGGGGGCAGTATGGTCAAATTATACTGATTATGTGTTTCTTGAGGCTTTATTACTTTATTCTTTCAGAAATCTCTACCTGTAACCTACAGGAAGATGAGATAATGGGATGTCTTATGACTTTTAGTTAAACTTCACTTTGAAAACCAGCTCATCTTGTGCCCACATTTGCTTCTCAAATATTACATTTTTTCTCTTTTTTTAAACAAAATTCATACCACTACCAAGTGCTGGTGAGGAAATTTATTAGCATGATGTGTATGGTGAACTCTACCTACATTTAAAAAATATATTTACCTGAGGGGGAAGGAGAGAGAGAGAGAGAGAGAGAGAGAGAGAGAAAACATTGATCCGTTGCCTTCCATATGTGCCCAAGCCTGGGATGAAACCTACAACCCAGGTATGTGCTCTACAACCCAGATATGTGCCCTGACCAGGAATCAAACCTGCAACCTTTTGGTCCACAGGATAGCACTAAACCAACTGAGCCACATCAGCCAGGTCAACCACAGGTTTTTTTATCCACTGCTTACCGTTGGGCACTTGGGCTATTTCCAGATCTTGGCTATTGTAAATGATGCTTCTATGAACATAGGGGTGCATATTTTCTTCCTAATAGGTGTTTCAGGATTCTTAGGATATACGCCAGAAGTGAGATCACTGGGTCAAAAGGCAGTTCCATTTTTAATTTTTGAGGAAACTCCTCAGTGACTGCACCAGTCTGCATCCCCACTAACAGTGCATGAGGGGTTCCCTTTTCTCTACATACTCACCAGAACTTGTTGTTTTTTTGATTTGTTGATGGTAGCCATTATGACAGATGTGAGGTAATATCTCATTGTGCTTTTTAATTTTGATCTCTGATTGATTTCAGTGTGGAAGGAAGAGGGAGAGAGAGATAGAAACATCAATGTTGAGAGAGAGAATCATTGATTGGCTGCCTCCTCCATGCCCCACACTGGGGATTGAACCTACAATCCAGGCATGTGCCCATATCGGGAATGGAAGTGTGATCTCCTGGTTCATAGGTCAAGACTCAACCACAGAGTCACTCAGCTGGGTGGTCAAATATTAATTGACTATAGAGACATGGGTTGACTCCTGGGGTCTCTGTTCTGTTACATTGATCTAGATGCCTGCTGTTATGGCAGAATATTTTGATTACAATGGTCTTGTAGTATAGTTTGATATCTGGTATTGTGCTCCCACCAACTTTATTCTTCTTTCTCAATATTACTGAGGATTTTAGGGGTCCTTTTTAGTTCCATATACATTTTTAAAATATTTGGTCTATTCATACCAAATATGCCATTGGTATTTTTATGAAAATTGCATTGTATCTATAGATTGCTTTGGGTAGTATGGGCATTTTAATGATGTTAATTCTTCCAATCCATGAACGGTATATTCTTCCACTTATTTGTATCTTCCTCATTTTCTTTCTTCTATGGCCTCTAGTTTTCTGAGCACAGGTCTTTTACTTCTTTGCTTAAATTTTTTCCTAAGTACCTTATTTTTTTTGTTGCAATAAATGGGATTGCTTTCTTTTTCTCTTTCTGATAGTTCATTATTGTTGTATAAAAATACACTGATTTCTGAATATTAATTTTGTATCCTACTACTTTGCTGAAATCATTTATTCGATGTAACAGTTGGTAGAATCTTTAGAGCTTTCTATATATAATATCATGTCATCTGCAAACAATGACAGTTTTACTTCCTTTTTTCCAATTTGGTTGTCTTTTATTTCTTCTTCTTGAATGATAACTATGGCTAGGACTTCCAGGAATATCTATAATAATAAAAGCATAATATGCTAATTAGACTGGACAGCCAAATGACCTTCCAGACGTCATTCTGGACGTCCTTCTGGATGAAGTCGCAGTGGTGGGGGCTGAGGCAGAGTAGTTAGGGGCGATCAGGCAGGTAGGCAGAGTGGTTAGGGGCAATCAGGCAGGCAGGCAGAGTGGTTAGGAGTGATCAGGCAGGCAGGGAGAATGATTAGTGGCAATCAGGCAGGCAGGCAAGCAGTGGGGCAATGAAGCAGGCAGGCGAGTGGTTAAGGGTCATTAGGCAGGCAGGTGAGTGGTTAGGGCCAATGTGGCAGGCAGGCAAGTGGTTAGGGGCTATCAGGCAGGCAGGCAGAGGTGATTAGAGGTGGTTAGGGGAAATATGGTAGGCAGGTGAACAGTTAGGGGCAATCAGGCAGGCAGGCAGAGGGGTTAGGTGTGATCAGGCAGGCAGGCGAGTGGTTAGGGGAGATCAGGAAGGCAGGCAGAGGCAGTTAGGGGCAATCAGGCAGGCAGAGTGGTTAGGGGTGATCAGGCAGGCAGGCAAGTGGTTAGGAGCCAGTGGTCCCAGATTATGAGAGGGATCTCCAAAGGCCAATGAGACCCCACGATTGATATCTCCAAAGAGGTAGGCCCCGCCCACCCATCCAGGGCTCCTCGATGGATTGCCCGAGCCCGGGTCCCGCCTCCACACTGTGCGGAGTTGCTGGGACCCTCCTCCATGCCACGCATGCAGTGTCAAGTCCCTGCCCACCCACGCATGCCCACTGTGCACACAGCCTCCTGGTGATGGATTGTTACAGCGTGAGGGCATGAAGGCATAAAGGCATCATGGCATGAGGGCATGACGACCACATAAGCTTTTATTAGTATAGATGAATATTGTACCAATCTTGTATCCCTGGAATAAATCCCACTTGATCTTTTAATATATTGCTATATCTGAATTGCTAATATTTTGTTGAGGATTTACCATCTATGTTCATTTGGAATACTAGCTTATAATTTTCTTTCTTTGTAGTGTCTTTATCTGGTTTTGGAATTAGGATTGTGCTGGCCTCATAAAAAGAGCTTGAAAGTCTTCCCTCCTCTTGAATTTTTTGGAACAGTTTAAGGATAGCTCTTCTCTGAATGCTTGGTAAAACTCCCCTGAGAAGTCATCTGGTTTAGCACTTTTGTTTGCTGGGAGTTTTTTTATTTTATTATTACTGCTTTAATTTCATTATTTGTTATTAGTCTATTCAGGTTATAGCTTTATCAGCAAGATGAGAGCCCAATGGTATAGAGTAGAATTTAAACAAAGTTAGTGTTGAATAGCTATTTAAATATTACTTCATTCTAATATTTAAAGAAGATTCAAGGATAATGAAAACAATCTTTAAAGCTACCTTATAACTATATAATGTTGTCTATGCTTCTCTCTAATTCATAAATCTGTGACTCACAAGTTTGTACAAATATTCAAAATACCATAGTTTTGTTAACAGTGCCTCTGAGTCAGTGTCCAAGTAAACATGTTATCTCCCACAACACAGAAAATAGCATAATAATATATTTTCAGCCAAACAGGTTTCGTAGCTGGAGCTAACATCTTTTCCAATGAAATGAAACTCCTAAATGTCAATATGAATAAATTACTAACACAAGCTCTTCACTTATCTTTAATGCTTTGCCAAAGACCAACTTGATTGAAAAGCTGATATTTAGTAGAAAGAAGAAAGAGGGTATCTTGAAGCAGAATCAAACTAACAAGGGTAGTAAGATAGAAAATTTCTGTGTCAAATTCTATCTGAACAATCCTGTTTTTTTAAAGGTCGGAAGCCCATACATACTTGGAATTTTTGCTCTCTGCCTTTGATTTAAAGCACAAAATCAAAAGCCTGTTCTATGAAAAGAAATGCACTTGAGCAACCCAGGAATGTGCTGAAGCCTTTCTACAAATTAATCTCTTCTTTAGTGGAGTGAAACATCGGGACCATTCAGGGACAGTGGGAGGGGCTTGAGGCTTGAATTTGAGCCAGACTTAATGAGAAGGAGTTGGAGGCAACATAGAATTGAGCTGTACCTTGTTAACTGGTGAAAGCTGTGAGCGAGGTGGACTTACTGGCCAAGAATTCTTTCCCTTTGTTGCAATTAACTACAGGGTAGATTTTGAGGTGGTTTTCATGATCTCTAAAGATCATAGTCTATTTTTAAAATGGTATTTGTTCTTAAAATCTTAAAATAAATTCCTAATTCTGATTTGCAGATTTCCCCCCTGCCTTGAAGACACAAAAGTTCATGTTCCAGTAAACATTTGGTTTTTATTTGGCAATTTTGTTAGGAATCTGTATTGGTAGCCTCCGTGTAAGGTGCTGGGGAAAAAGCAATGATAGTAGACCTGGCCCAGAGTGACTCACATTCCAGTGAGAGATGCTGGAATCTCTCCACCCCAACAGCAAAAGCAGAAGCCAAGAGGCGAAACAGGCATCAGGCATTTAGCTTAAGTTCTCTGAACAAATAATTTCTTGTAGGGACCATGACATATCTTTCCAGAGAGACCTTTTTGTGGTAAAGTGCTGGTTCATTCCATAAATTTCTTGTAAAAAAAATTCACTAAGCAGAAAGTCCAGTATCTTGGGAGCAAATGTTCAACAAGAACTCAGGAAACCTGGGGTTTAGGGCAGAGAAAAATCATCTTGAACTAGTTACTAAAATGTTCTATGCCTGAGTTTCCTAGTTGGTGCAATGGAGATGAGCCCTCCCTCACAGAGCTATTGTAAAACAATTGCTGACCACACTTAGCACGAGCTTAACCTGTTTCTCAAGGGCCAGTGATTCATTTAGCATCTTCTGGTCATTCAGAAAATTCTGGTTGTGGGGTTCTCTCTTAAGAGTCTGGCTGATGAAATGTTTATGGGGTAGAATAATAGTGTGCCCAGAATGGCCATTGGATTGAGGGGCTCTCCAGAGTGAAGTGAGTCAGTTGTGCTTCAGTCCAAAGTGATAAAGTGGCACTAGCTGGTTATTGCTCAGTGGATAGAGCATTGGCCGGTAGACTGAATGGTCTCCAGGTTCAATTCCAGTCAAAGGCGCATGCCTGGGTTGCAGGCTGATCCCCAGCGGGGGGCGTGCAGGAGGCAGTGGATCAATGATTCTCTCTCATCATTGATGTTTCTATCTCTCTCTCCCTCTCCCTTCCTCTCTGAAATCAATAAAAATATTTTTTTAAAAAGTGATAAAAGTGCCCAGTTTAATTCAAATTATCTTTAATATAAACCTAGAAAATCCTCTAGATAAAAATGAAACTCCGATTTTTTTTTTAATATATTTTATTGATTTTTTACAGAGAGGAAGGGAGAGAGATAGAGAGTTAGAAACATCGATGAGAGAGAAACATAGATCAGCTGCCTCTTGCACATCTCCTACTGGGGATGTGCCCACAACCCAGGTACATGCCCTTGACCGGAATCGAACCTGGGACCTTTCAGTCTGCAGGTCGACGCTCTATCCACTGAGCCAAACCGGTTTCGGCGAAACTCCGATTTTTTAAGAATTTTAATATGTTTACAATCTGAGACTCTAATTTGGAGAGCTTCCTTGAGATCTGGAAGCCTGTTTTGAAACATCAGCTTTCTGGATTGTTTTACAGCCTGGGAGAGGCTATGGAAGTGAAATACATCAATGTGTTTACAGAGTGTTTCTTGACTTCGCAGAGTACTGGCATCTCCAGACCCACTTTCATCTCCTCCCACCTTATTGTAAGTTCTTGGCAAGCTGACGGCAGTGACTGCATTATCTAGATTTTTAGCTTTTGGCTTCGGTTTGCATTTGGCCAGTGAGATGCCCTGGTAGGGTCTGGAGAGAAGAAGAGACAGTGTGGGGCATGTATTACCTCTGTTTCCTCTTGACAAGGTGGCCTGTTGGCAGTTCCTGAATGGCCATGGGATCTGTCCAAAAACCTCTACAGGCACAGCTTGCCTGCGCTTCTGGTGCTGGTACCTTCCTTTCATTCAGGTTGAGAGAAGTTAGGAACAATCTTGCCATATAGTCAGTCTCTTGTTGGTTTTCTGAAGCCTGTCCCGAGGTTGTAAATATACCTATCATTAAATTCTCCTTCAGTGCCCCTTTTGGTTGACATCAATGTTCTATCAAGAACTTGTCTCCAACTCAATTCAACTCATATCTCTTACTAAACTGCTGAAGATACAGATGGAGGGCATACAGACCCGAGTTGGCTACGTCCCAACGTTATTCTTAGGGTGTTTGATGTTGTTCCTGGTAAAGCAGAGGTTTGGGTTTGTTTGTTTGTTTTGTTGTTTTAAACAACATATGTGCAAGTAATCTTTTAGCAGAGAATATTATGTTCATTTTTTTTTACCTGATACAAACACATCCCTAGAAAAGGGTGTATATGCTTAGACAATTGCCTTTTAGCATATCAGACACCAAGCAAGGATATTACCATATAAAGAAAAAGTGTCACAGAGAGGGATAATATGACTTATAATAAAATAAGAAAGTGACTTTCATTAGAAACAACTGCTACACTTGTCCTGGTGGAGGGAGCTGACTCCAGGGAACACACACATTTTTTGTATTGTTATTGAGATGCATAGAGATATAAGTTTAGAAGAAAAATATGACAAGTTTAAATTTTGAAAGAATCAAATAGCGTTACCACTACTGGCAATAATACTTAACTTTTGTTGAGTATTTATTATGCATTTTACATGTATTAACAAACTTAATTCTCATAATACCTCATAAAGCTGGTATTATTATTAATAACTTTGTTGTTGTTGTTGTTGTTTGTCAAGGAATAGAGAAAGAATTCACCCAAGATAGGAACCTATACAATCTAGTTCCATATATAAGCTGTTGATTATATATACTCAGAAGGAAAAAAAAAATGTTGACTTGAAAACTATTTTATGAATGAGAATAACTTTTTTCTTCCTCCCAACAATGCATTACATTTGCCTCATTATTAGAATAATTCAAAAAGAGTGTTACTTCTAGACTTCCTCTTTTATTCTAGGAAGTCCTTTGTAGCAGTAACAAATGGATTATTTCAGAAAGAGAGAGAAAGAAATTCGGCAGTTCATGTGAGATATTTCAAAGGGATACATTTTGTTTGAAAGAGAGGTTTTGGCTTTTCAATGTTAGAACATTAGTGTGTAAGTCATTTTCTGAAGCAAATAAAGGTGTTCTTTTAAAGAGAAGACCCAATTGTCCAAAGCATCTCCAGGCCGGTCACATGTCAGGGTATTATATCAGCCAATAGACTGGGGTGCTTAAGGAGCAGAGACAAATATTTCAACCTAAGTTTACAATTGGAAGTCAACTTGGAAATCTACTCCCTTTGAGAAGCTGTGAAATCTCCTGGATGTTTAAAAGATGTCACGTTGGCTGTTTTTTATCACTTAACTGTCAGTTTCTCATAGGAGGAAATAGATCTAGTTGGCAAACCGTGGCCCCACCCGTGGGTGGGATGTGTGATTTATCCTGCAAGGAGCAAATGAGGGGAGGAGCATGGTCTGCGTTCTGGTTTGCTCTGATGCTGAGCAGGACCTGGACTTCTTCGGAAATTTGGCTGCCAATGTCTTTAGGCCTGGCTGTATTGTAGATCAAATACATTCCATCAGAAGATCTCTCACTAACCTCCTGGGATTACCCTGCATTTCTGAGACTGAAGTTCAGGCTCTGTACAAATAGCATGTCCCATAGAGTGTGGAGTGTAAGATCTATTAAAAGAGTGAAACATGTACACACACACACACACACACACACACACACACACCAGGAATGCATGTCACATGACATTATTATTAGGAAGGAGAACAGTTTCTGATGGAAAATTCCAAGTTCCCTTTGAACAACTGCCTTGGGGAATGTCCTTGGGAAACAGGCCTCACATCTATTATGCCATTAACTGTGCTTATGATTTCCTTGGAGTGTTTATAGGTGGGAGTCCGGGTATGGAATGTACAAATATTGCACAAAAAATTGCCGTACAGTGATTACTTCCTTTGCCAAGCCACTCTCCAGAAAGTCATGAAACACAGCGGTGGCGTCTCTGGTATGTACGGAAACTTAAGCTCTCACCTTTGTTTAACCTCATAAGCTAGGTCTGACCCGGAGCCTGTAGTGTATGCTTATTGAGGCAAGCATTTTGAGTGAATTTGAATGTGGGACACTGGTGTGTGGACAAGTTTAACATCTCTCTGTTCCAGAGAAATCTTTCTCAGCTTTACTCATGCTTGACAATAAGGAAGAGATATTATCTGTGCTAAAGAAACCAAAACTAATGTCAAGTTGGCCCCTGGGCTGTGCTCCTCATTTGCTAATTCCAGTTTGTCCACTGAAGCTGTGGAGCAATTGTGTGCTGAATTGGTGAGAGTCCAGCACTAATGGGGACAAAGGTCACTGGTCTGGTTTCTCTCTGGGGGCTGTCATAGCTCCACCCATCTGGTATAGTCATGCCCTTCTCCAGCAGGGTCCTGGGGCTCTCAGAGCCCACATGGGGCCCGGAGGAGTGAGCTTGATGCTCCAATCAAGTGATTGAACTTTTATGTCACCGTGGATGCTCCTTGCTCTGGCACCTCGAATGACATGTTCCAGTTCTATCTTGGACTCATTTACCTTTACCAAAGGGATTTTGATAATATTTATTATAATTTCACCAGCTAAATTCTTAGCCCACTAATGTTAGGAATACAGTTTACAATTCTTCTCTTTCCCATGCAGTTCCTACATGCTGCCAGATATAAAGGCAAAACTTAAAAAACCCTTATTAATTTGTACTGAGCCACCAGTATAGACTGGATGGTGGCAAATGTCCTCTATACATAATATCAAATAATGATGGTAGTAGTACTAGTAGTACTGGCAGCAGCAGTAGTAGTACTACTAGTAGTAACGGTAGTAGTAGGAGGAGAGCAGTTAGCATATGCCAACTATATGACATTTCACTAAAGATTACTATCTATTTTGATCCTCATTCAGCCCTCTGAATCAGGTACTAATAATGTATCCAATTTATTGCTGAGAGAATCAGTAAAGTCCATGACCCCAACTTCTTTAGCCACCATGATTAATGATTTCCCCCTATACGTACAACCCACCCCTGGAAATCATCAGGGAGCCATGTCTTTTGAGCATTAGCTTACCTGTGACTCTGGACTTGTCACCATTTCCTCAACTAATAAACTCTTACTTTTTTGGCTTAAAAAATTAAAAAGAAAGAAAAAATAAATTGAGAATAAGAGCATTCAAGTTAATCAACCAAGATCAATAGCAAAGACATGATAGAACCAGGGGTTGCTTAAAGTTGGTTCCAAACTTAATGCCATTTAACCTGGGCTTGGACATGGAGGCATTGCTAATGCACACAACCATTTATCTATTCAATCTGTTTACTATTATAGATTATTCATCCACATGCAGATTTGTCTAGTTTAGAAATTCAAAGCTAAATAACTGAAGAGTATAGAAAGAAGAAATAGAGTATGGTTTCTATTTGACTGTTTTTCTTATCACTAGCCTCTTATGAGTTTCAGAAACTGAGGAAAGTGAAGGCTTTCCAGCATCTGTTTCTTTGCTCTCTTCAGATTTTTGGACTAAAGTTGATATCTACCCAAGGGTAGATTGGTAAATTAACCCACCAAAACTGCAAGCAACCCTCAAACTAACAGCATTCTTTGGTGACAGCATGGATACTTCTAGCTCCTTTCATTTGGTAAAGATTAGTGTCATCTGTGGTTCTTCATACCTTTAGGACATTTTTATTTTATTATATATATATATTTTTAAATATATTTTATTGATTTTTTACAGAGAGGAAGGGAGAGAGATAGAGAGTTAGAAACATCGATCAGCTGCCTCCTGCACATCTCCTACTGGGGATGTGCCCGCAACCCAGGTTCATGCCCTTGACCGGAATCGAACCTGGGACCCTTCAGTCCGCAGGCCAATGCTCTATCCACTGAGCCAAACCAGTTTCGGCACCTTTAGGACATTTTTAATTCAGCTTTCTGTTCCACCAGATTTTTACTCAAGGTTGCCTAAATAAAAACAATAATAATAAGAAAAACAATCAAAAAATAATTTTCTATCTGTCCCTATAATTCAAATACAAAAAAGAAGGGAGGCACTTTATTGGGAAACTATAGCAATTTTATAGATTTCTTTTATTTGTATTTTTTGTTAATCCTCACCTGAGGATATTTTTCCATTGATCTTTTAGAGTGAGTGGAGGAGAGAGGGAAAGACAGAGAGAAACATCGATGTGAAAGAAATACATAGATTGGTTGCGTCCTGCACCCACCCCGACAGGGTCCCAAGCCGAGGAGAAGCCTGCAACTGAGGTGCATGCCCTTGACCAGAATCGGGTCCAGAACCTTTGGTTTGCAGGCCGATGCTCTAATCACTGAGCAAAACTGGCTAGGGCATAGACATCTTTTAAATCAATAGTATTGATGCTATGGACCAAATTTTGCCCCCTCCCTTCATTATGTTGAAGCCATAATCTCTTAAGTGACTGTATTTGGAGATACATCTTTTAGGATTTAATACAGGCTAAATTAGGTCATAAGGATGGAACCTTAATCCCATAGCATTAGTACATTTATAAGATGAGATCTCTCCTGCTCTTCTCTCTTCCCCCAACCCCTCTATTTTTCTCCCCTTTCCTGTCTCCTGCACCTCCTGTCTTCCCACCCCCCTTCTTTCCTGTACACACCCTAGAAAGGCTGTGGAGAGATCCCAGCCCTATGCAAACCCGAAATAGAACCTTAACCAATACCCGATCATACCCAGATCTAGGATTTCAAGCCTCCAGTACTGTGAAAAAATAAATTTCTGTGTTTTAAGCCATTTATCTGTGATATTTTATTATGGCAGCTTTGGAAAACTAATAGATTCTTTTAGGCATTTGGAACATTGAGGTATGTGATGGGTAACATTTTTTAGTAAAATAAAGTCTTCTTGCTAACTTTAATATCACATCACTAAACCACAATCTACTCAGCCTTTTGATGGACAAGTTGGTTTTATTCTAGTTTTTTTTTTAAATGTATTTTTATTGATTTCAGAGAGGAATAAAGAGGGAGAGAGAGAGAGATAGAAACATCAATGATGAGAGAAAGTCATTGATCGGCTGCCTCCTGCACACCTCACACTGGGGATCAAGCTCATAGCCCAGGTATGTGCCCCAATTGGGAATCAAACCATGACCTCCTGGTTCATAGATCGATGCTCAACCACTGAGCCATGCCAGCTTGTGGGGGATTATTCTAGTTATGTTTAGAATGATAGTATCATACCAACTTTAAATATTATCTGTCCAATCTCCTAATATTATAAGAGAGGAAAGTGAGGCATGGATGGGGCTACTGACTTACCCAAGGTCCCATATTTGTTAGTTACAAAGTCTGTGCTGTTCAAATACTTTGATTTTCATTTCTCTGTTCCTGCTACCATATCAAACAGTTTATCTTAATTTATATTTTTACCATTAATTTACTTGTATATATTTTTTATATATTTTTTTATTGATTTTTTACAGAGAGGAAGGGAGAGGGATAGACAGAAACATCGATGAGAGAGAAATATTGATCAGCTGCCTCCTGCACACTCCCTACTGGGGATGTGCCCGCAACCAAGGTACATGCCCTTGACCGGAATCAAACCCAGGACCCTTGAGTCTGCAGGCTGATGCTCTATCCACTGAGCCAAACTAGTTAGGGCTAATTTACTTGTATATTTTTGTTTCCCAACTTTCAATGTACATGTGGTTCATTCTGTTTATTTCTTTAAGTGTTTATTTCCTCTACCTGTTTTCACTGCCTTATAAACATGAGTTTTCAGAGAGAGACTACACTAATACATTTTTCCATTTCTTGTATGCTTAACTCAGTTAATAAATTGCAGTGGTTTTCAGTTATGCTTTCCAGCTCCATTAGAGTTGACTTTGCTGAAATGAACATGCAAAGTTTTCTTTATTAAATGTCCTGAATTTGTAATTACAGACCTTGATTAGATTATGGCCATTGTCCTTGAATTTATTTTACTTCTGTATTACTAGACTTCCCCCCACTCCGCTTTCAAATAAAATAAGGTTCTGGCTGTTTCCATCTTTAATTCTTCTTTCTTGAGCAACAAAAGAGCCTTTGTTATGCCCTCACAGGTAGTGTTGATGCTTTGTGAAGTCTAAGGATGGTTTTGTCAGATAGAGTCTTGGCACAGCCTCAACTAAGTACTCAGTCTTCATATGTTGAAGCTATGTATAGACCTGTGTTGTAGGTGTTCTGATATTTTTAAAATAAGGTAGTTTAATCCCAATATCATATTGAAGTGATGCAGAATTCTCTTCAATGGTTAAAAGTGGATTTTAATGAAAGTGCTATCATGATAATGAAAGCAAATGTTTCTAGGGGACCTAAAAGTTTTCAAAGAGCTTTCACATACATGATTCTACCAACCCTTCACATTAAGCATGTGAGAAGTTTATAGTATGAATAACGTTGCATCCATTTTTCAGGTGATGAAATGGATAATGAGAAATCACACATTTACATACTCATGGACAAACCATTTCTGAGACTTCAAATCCATACCAACTTTAAATATTATCTGTTCCAATCTCCCAATATTATACACAAGGAAAGTGAGGTATGGATGGGGCATGGGTGAATTTCTTCTAAGCTATAAGGATACACAATTAAACTTGGATTGAATAAAATTTAGTTGTTACTTTCAGCTATTAATCAGATATTTTTAAAACACTAGTTTTTAACTCAATTCCATGTTCAAACTTATTTTTATTATTGGCTGTATCTTCAGTTTACCATGACTAGACTTGTTTAAACCTAATTTTTACCTATAGGCCTCTACTTGGTAAAAATATGTCACCCACAGCATACCAAGCCTCTCTTATGTATATGAGGGTCCATTTGACAGTATGATCCAGCTTAGAAACTTGTAAAGAGACTGGTATAATAGAGGTTAATGGCTTTTGAGACCTGGCTTTGTAGCTTGTCTTTAACATGTTCGGCAAGACACTTAACTTCTGTAAACCTCATTTTCTTTAATGTGGAAAAAGTGAAAATAATTATAGTATCCATACCATGAGTTTGTTAGAACCATTTAATAAAATCATATATGAAAATTCCTTTGCACAGTGTGACATCTTGCTCCCAGGAGTTTATCTTCCTAAAACCAAAAGTAACCAAAATCAAAATTTCTAATGTTTCTTGTCTCCATTACAAAATCCACATTTTTAGCTTGATACTCAAAAGCCTTTACAATCTCCATCCATTTTACTATTCTAACTCCCTCCCCTCCATTTCCACCTAACTTTTATTCCAGCCATACTGAAATGACCACCATCCTCTGCCACCCCCTCTGCTCTATTCTTCCTGTTTCATGAAATGTGTGAGTTTTCTTTATCCCACTGCAATTTTTTGGTAGGTCCTTTCCTCTTCCTAGACAAGTCCCACACTCCTTCGAGGTAAAGCACATCAAGAGTTTATTGCTCCTCCCTCTGTTTCCAAGGTACTTTCCCCCTTGTATCTTCAGCAATGGTCTCCGAACTTAATTGTATGTTATGGCCCACAGCCCTGACTCTTGTTAGATTTCAAGGTCCTCAGAGAAGGTGCCTCATTTGATTTATCTCTGCATTTTCATATCAGGCAGAGAGCAGAGATTCAATAATGGTTAGACTGAATTGAACTGATTAATTAATGCATAAATTATGATAGATTATTTACTATACTATGTACCTGGAAGAATGGCTTGGACAACAAATCTTTGTCCATAAAATATTCAAAGTTCAGTGACTAAAAACTTGAAAGATAAAATACTTAGTAAGCTTCTGCTTACTAAATGAGATGATCACTATGGAGTACTCCACACAATGCCTAGAATATAACAGGTGCTCACAAACTTGAATCCTTTCACCTACAGGAGGAAATGTGTTCAAATCAGACATGATGACAGCAGTGTCTTCTCTTAGTGCGAAAGTGTTTTAAAATTGTTGAGAAACTGTACAATACACCTAAAATAGTATTCAGACAAATCACTTGTTCAGCTAGTTATGTTACAGTGATTTCAATGTCCTCTGAAAATGTTTGGAAATAAATTTTAAGTTAGAAATTTTCCAGAGAATCCAGACAATCCATTTCCTGACTAGCCTTCAATTCATGGGTAAATAATAACATCAGTTTTAATTTTGTTTGCAATTTGAGCTATTCCAACAACTTAATAAATATGTAAGAGCAATTAGAGAATAAACTCAAAATATGTTAGGTATAAATAATTTCTTGCTTGCATAATTTTTCTCTATTTAGAGAATACATTTTGAATCTTACTAAAATAAAATGTATAAGATTAAATAGTTCATTGGGACCTATTTTTCCATCACTTTTAAGTAACTAAGGTGCAAAAACTGGTTATGAATCTTTTGTTTTCATTTTAATCAGATATCCTACACTTACCAAAATTGAAATTTTCCTTACGTTCTTTATTTTGGGATTCAGAATAACCCATCCAACTCTGTGCATTGGTATTGGTGTGTGAGAAGACACCGTTTTAGATAATCTATCATATCTATTAGTAAGATTGCTCAGGAGAAGAGCAGTATTCTTTTGGATATCAGCTTATAAAATATAGATCTGAGAAATAATGAATTGTAAGACTAAATTCTTGTCCTTTGGAAGGAAGAATGGAAATACTTTTTTATATTTATAAGATGGAATGTATGAGAACCAGTAAGTGATAAATATCTGGGATCGGGGTTTCCGATCATCTGCCATCATTCCACTGTGGACTAATGTCCTCATCACTGGCAGATATCCCCAAAAGAAATAGAATCAAAAAACACCAGACAAAAGAATATTTAACCTCTTTGAGCTTCAGTTTTCATGTGTAAAATGAGGATAATTTTAATCTTGGTCTCATAGTTGAGATAATTAAATCAGGCCATTAGTGTAACCAAGTGCATGCTTGGGAAGAGTTAGCTATTAATATTAAACCTAGACCTTTAACTTCAAACTTTGAATCAATCTCCTGTTAATATTTAATCTTAATTTATGTTGATTCTAATCATAATCATGCGTCGTTTTCATAAAACACATTATTTAAACCAGTGATAAGGCATTTACAAGCAGATTGGAAAAGAACTAGCCTTTGGGAAGAACTCAGAGACCTGTGCAATTATTCAAGTACCCACCTGTCCACCCATCAGCCCACCCCAAATTGCCATCCATTTACTCAATATCTATTACATTTGCAACTCTGTTGGGCCAAAAAAATATGTTGGCTTTGGAAATGTGGCAACCAGCTAAGCTGAACTTCATTTTGCAGAATTCCTGTTCCTATATGTTTTCCATCAGAGTGGGCCGCAAGCGAGATTCTCCTGTGAGGTTTGTAGGGAGCAAGTGATGCAGAAGGCATTGCGTAGCCCACCCGCAGTGCCTTCTCTACTAATGCACACATGGGTGTAAGGCAGTGGGCATGCCTGCAACTGCACCAGCTCCCCTAGGTCCATCTTCAGCCGCTCTGCTTGCTGCACTAGGGGGGTGTGATTGGCTCTGTGACAAAGGGTGCTGGCTTCTACAAGACGCCTGAGACATAAAGGTCAGACTCAGCGAGAATGAACACGGGCTTCTGTCGGCCCTCCTGGACTCCAGGTGTTGCCTGTGGTTTTCAGCTTCTTCTTCTCTCATACTTGATATTATCTTCCCTTCTCAATTACATGCCCTGCAAACTTCAAGCTTTAGCATCAGGCATGAATTCAATACCCTTACCAAAACTGATTAACCTGCTCCCACAATGGCATTTGGTCAAGTCTCTATAATAATTCCTCTCATAAAAATGTATATGGTAGAGGTTCTGCTTCTCTGATTGAACCTGGACTCATAACTGAACCTATTATAGATCTGCCATCATTAAATCATACCGTAGCCTTCTACGTGATTTAGAGTACCTAGCCAGCATTTTCACATACACATTTTAATTTTCTTATAGGACATATCATTCTGATACTGCTTCTAGCTTGCCTTTTCCTGCTCACATGTTTTTATCTTTCTCCTTCTAGAATGTAAATTCTCTGACATTAAAAATCGGTCTTCTTTACCAACACATAAGACAGTGCCTGGCAAGTTGAATTCACTTATGTAATTTGTGTTGCATGAGAATAATTACTCTAGAGACAGAGTAAAGAATGGTCTCAAGAGGGGCAAGCATAGATACAAGAGTGTTTGAAAGGCTTTTTTGGAGAATACTTCTTCCTTTGCCCACTATGCTGGTGTAATCTGCAACTCTGTCAGGCACTTCTGTGTATACTGGCAGCATGCTACCTCAAGCACCTTACTGATCTCAGCTCTTCTGTCTCAGGACATATTTGCAGATTAGCACAGAAGTTTAGAAGAATTATCACTAGTTGGGCAACCCTTTCAACTGCGAGGGGAAGGGAGCCAGGAGATAAAGAGATACTTTCATCCTTCAGAAGGAAAATTCTGAGGTACCATTGAATTCCATTACGCACAGTGGGAAACAGCACAGTAACATACTTTGATTGTCTTTTCTTCTTCCCTAGCTCACTCTTTAGTTCCTTCTCCCTGGCATCACCTTGCCAATCAACTATTTGCACCCAAGTTGCTGTTTCAGATTTTTCTGTCACAGGAAACTCACACTAACACTAGCCTTTTGTATTAATCTGTGCACTGAGGATAGCTATACCACTACTTTGAAGCATCAACTACTCTGCTCACCCAGTTTAGTAGTTACTCCAAAGATGCATAACACAAGAGTGATTGTCAGTTCTTTCAAGGATATTGTGATGTGGATGCTGTACTGAGCTGGCCTAACAACTATATAAACATGCAAACATACATACCACTATAGTGTATTCTCATCATAGCTGAATATCTGATCCAGGTTTTATTGATTGAAATAGAGAAAAAGACAGAGAGAGAGAGAGAGAGAGAGAGAGAGAGAGAATATTGTCTCAAACAAAGCAAAGACACATGTTCACTCATTGCTTCATTCAACCAATATTCTCTGAAAACGGCTATATGTCAGACACTGTTCTATATACAGAAAATGTAATTTTAAAAGGACACATACAATTATTTCTCTTCATTCAGTCAGGGCATTAATAGTACATATGCTCTTTACATTAATTCTGTTTTTTTGGAAAGACACAAATAAGGGAGAGTCCATTTGTTCAAGCACCAGATTTGAAACCGTTCCCCTATAGTAGATAAAAAGACAAAGTAAGCCAATATAGTTTGTTAAGCACAAGAACTATGACCACATGGTCAGTTTTATTTACCTCTATTCATACTTAATAAGAATCAAAAAGTGTTTTTTTTTTATTTTTTTTATTTTTTTATTTTTCGCTTAAAGTATTACAAAGGGTATTACATAAGTGTCCTTTTTTCCCCCCCGCCCTTGACAAACCCCTACCCTCCCTTACCCCCCAGTGTCTTATGTCCATTAGTTATGCTTATATGCATGCATACAAGTCCTTCGGTTGATCTCTTACTCCCCTCCCTCCTGCCCCCCAACTCTCTCTGGCCTTCCCACTGCAGTTTGACAATCAGTTTGAGGCAGCTCTGCCTCTGTATCTATTATTGTTCAAAAGTTTGTAATGGTCTTTATTATCCATGAATGAGTGAGATCATGTGGTATTTTTCCTTCATTGACTGGCTTGTTTCACTTAGCATAATGCTCTCCAGTTCCATCCATGATGTTGCAAATGGTAGGAGTTCCTTCTTTTTAACAGCAGCATAGTATTCCATCGTGTAGATGTACCACAGTTTTCTAAACCATTCATCTACTGATGGGCACTTAGGCTGTTTCCAGATCTTAGCTATGGTGAATTGTGCTGCTATGAACATCTGGTTACATATATCCTTTCTGATTGGTGTTTCTGGTTTCTTGGGATATATTCCTAGTAGTGGGATCACAGGGTCAAATGGGAGTTCCATTTCCAATTTTTTGAGGAACCTCCATACTGCCTTCCATAGTGGCTGCACCAGTCTGCATTCCCACCAGCAGTGCACAAGTGTTCCTTTTTCTCCACATCCTCTCCAGCACTTGTCGTTTGTTGATTTGTTGATGATGGCCATTCTGACAGGTGTGAGATGGTACCTCATTGTTGTTTTGATTTGCATCTCTCGGATGATTAGTGACTTTAAGCATGTTTTCATATGTCTCTTGGCTTTCTGAATGTCCTCTTTTGAAAGGTGTCTATTTAGATCCTTTGCCCATTTTTTGATTGGATTGTTTATCTTCTTTTTGTTAAGTTGTATGAGTTCCCTATAAATTTTGGAGATTAAGCCCTTATCAGATATGACGTTGGCAAATATGTTTTCCCAAGAGGTGGGTTTTCTTGTTGTTTTGTTGATGGTTTCTTTTGCTGTGCAGAAGCTTTTTATTTTGATGTAGTCCCATTTGTTCAGTTTCTCTTTAGTTTCAAGTGCCCTAGGAGCTGTATCAGTGAAGAAATTGTTTTGGCATAAGTCTGAGATTTTGTTGCCTTTGTATTCTTCTAGAATTTTTCAAAAAGTGTTTTTAATGTGGGAATTTTAGAGAAAAACACACACACAGTAAAAAAAAATTTTAAATGATGTTTTCTAAAAATGTAGTTTGTTTCCAAGCATGACTATAATATAAATACTCACAAATAGATTTAATTTCATAACCAATCCCAGTCTACTAGAAATTGAAACAATGGAGAATAGTCAACTCAAGTGGGTAACAATGTTTTATGCACAACCTTGAAGCTCATCTCTATTTTCTTCTTCTTTTCTCTCTTCTCTATTTCCCTTTCCTTTCCTGTCCAGATTACTCTTCAGTATCTGGAAAGCTTTTTTTTTCCTATGGAAGTTTGTCCTCTGTGAAGACTCTCTGATTGCATTGGCACAAACATCACTAATTGCTCTGAGGGCAAATTCACTCATAACTTGATTCCGCTCATGTTTATCTAACCTAATTGCTATCTCTCTGGTACTTGATACTGTTTACCACTTTCTCTTTCATAAAATTCTCATCTTCTATTAACAACACTGTTATTTCTTGTTCTCCTTTCATTCATATTCCTTCTCAATCTATTATTTATTTAACCACATCCTAAATTTTTATACCATCCATGCTCTTTAATTCTGTCTCTTTGCTACTCATCAATGAAACATGGTTTCAAGATGTTTAGCTGCCAAAAGGGAATCTATAGTGTGGAGCTGTGGAATCCACTCTGTTATGAGTTAATTCCTTAAATCTTTTTTTTTTTTTTTTTAAATATATTTTATTGATTTTTTACAGAGAGGAAGGGAGAGAGATAGAGAGTTAGAAACATCAATGAGAGAGAAACATCGATCAGCTGCCTCCTGCACATCTCCCACTGGGAGATGTGCCCGCAACCCAGGTACATGCCCTTGACCGGAATCGAACCTGGGACCTTTCAGTCCGCAGGCCGACGCTCTATCCACTGAGCCAAACCGGTTTCGGCTAATTCCTTAAATCTTTAATAAAATGATCCTTTCCTATCTATGATAATTCCTGGTCCGACATGAGGCCTCATTATTCTACCACTCTATCTGGAAAGATAAGTAAAATTAAAGTATCTCAGCGGTATTATAAGCATACTAAAATTCAGTGGGGGACAAATAACAGAAACCACTTTACTCCACTTAAAAAAAAGAAAGAGAGAAAAGACTAATTGAAATAATAGTGTGGCAGTTCAAAGAATCCAATGGTAGGGGGTAGTTGGGCCTTGGGAGCAAATTGGAACCGGATATTGAAATATCACTGTTTCTGTCTGTAGTGGGCCACTGCCACAATAGTGCTGAATAAAAACCCATTTCAAGAGAGCGTGCAGCAGCAAACATTTACTTTTCTTGTTCATAGATCTGCAGGTTAGCTTGGAAAGCTTGCTTCAGGTGGTGGCTTTGCTGGGCTAAGTTAGGATTCTCTTCAGGCTATGGATTGGATGTAGTGCACCCCATGTGCTTCCTCATTCTCTTTGGATCAAATGCTACCTGTAGTATACATTTCTCCTAGTGCATTCCTGGAGTACATGAGTCCAAGCAGAAACAAGGAATGCCTATTGAAATTTCAGCTGCAATTGGCATACTGATACTTTGGCTCAAATTCCATTGGCCAAAGCAATCACATGGCCAAGCCCAACACCAATGGGACAAGGAAAGATGCACTACTTCCCGTGGGAGGCACTGCAAGGTCACCTGGAAAAGGATGGGGATATATATGAGATGACCATAAATAATTAGGGAATAGTGATCCAACCTACCATACTCCCCCCTTCTGTTCATTCTATGTTCTTGTATATGAATCTCACTTATAGAACTTCCTGTTACTTACTTATTAACTATCACCTGTTTCTTTAGACACTACCTCAAATTCATACCCCTGGAAGCCTTAGGTGAGTTAGCCCTTCCTTCCTCTGTTTTACCATAATACTTCATTTGTCTAACATATTATTTGCCACATTACTTAAATACTTACTGTTAAGCATTTTATATACTATCTGATTTTCTTCTCTGCTTTGAACCCCTGGAGGTGGGCATTATTATCTCCATTTTACTGGTAAAGAAATCAGGGTTCAGAAAACTTAATGTAACCTGAACAAGGTCAGTGTGCTCAGTAAGTGGAAAGGACAGTGTTCAAAGCCAAGTGCACTTGGCCTCATGAATGTGTTTTCAAATGTTACATTATAATGCTTCACCATGTATAATTACCGATTAGCATGTCTATTTAATTTTTTACTGGTATGATCAGATCAAACCAAGGACCTAGTTTCATTCATTTCTGCATTACTACCTAACCAGCCAGTGCTCTCGTCCCAGATAGCTGTTGGACAGAAAATCACATAAAAAATAAACAGTAAAGAGAAGTGTAATAAAGCAACAGATTACCCACTGACAAGACACTTCCAAATGTGGTAGAAAAGCAAGGGAGACATATAAAGAAAACACTTGGAATTGGTTAGTGTAGAATCGAGAGAGAATCTGGAGGGGGAGGAATTGTAAACGTTTTACTAGCCAATGCCAAAGGAAATGGCCTTCTGCATTCAAATGTAGCCCTCCAGAATTTCCAACAGGCTACAGAAGGCAAGCTTGGTGTATTATAGTGCATGTTTTATCTCATTTTCTTCCTGTTGTAAAAATGACTTAGTTCTGCTTGGAGAGGGAAAGTGTTTACTTTGGCTTTCTGAATGCTGTCCTGGGGAGAACAGCCATGTTTATTGGGGGAGGGGGTGGGAAACTGCAAAATTGGCTTTATTATGAAGAACATTTTGCTGTAAAGACATCATAAAGTAGCTTTCTTTTTAAAGGCCCCATTCCTACTCCTCTGACTGTAATTATTAATATAACCCTCTGGGCACTCTCTTGTCATCTCTACCTGAATGTCCTATCTTGTTTTATCTGTGATCTTTCTCCTGCTTTATTAGTTTAAAGAGCCCTTGGCTACTCTCTAATGAGAGGAAACCAGGTCACCCTCTATTGCTTGAAGGGAGAAAGAAGAAAGTTCACTGGAAGGTAAAGAGGGAATAACAACAAAAACAGAAAAACTGGCAGACCGAATCTCCTTCACGTCTTTCTATAGCTACCAAGAACAACCTGCCTGAGACTGAATTTTTGTTTTTGCTTGACCAAAGACAAAGAAAAAAAAATATCATAAGGCTACAACATTTCCCTTGGGAGAATCAGCCTTATCTTGGTGTTCTCTCTCTTTCCTGTGATCTCTAAATGCTGACAAATCTGCTGAACAGCAAGCCCTGGCGTTTCCTTCGGACTCCCAAGTTCTCTTCTTGCAGCAGTTGGCCTGGGGCGAGGTTTTGCAATCAGTGTCAGCGTCAAGCCAGCAGCCTGCATCCTACTGCAAAATTGATGGGGCATGCTGATGAGAACAATGTGGCTCCCTGGGAAGATGGCTGGGAATTGGCAGGGGAGGTTTTTTGTAGGTCTGAGCACTGCAGCTGGGCCACCGATTTTTCCTTCCTCTGGTTGGACTTCAAAAGGTTGCACGCCTTGTTATCTGCTTTGTAGCCCTCACCAAAAGCTACTTTGGAAGCACTAGACACCTCTTAGAATACATTGGGGTATTCTCACAATGTCATCTCCTGTTTTGTGGGGATCACTCCTTATCCAAATTTGGAGAGTTTCTAGGCGGTAAAAAGGGGAGGGATGTGTTTGATTGGTCAGTTACCTGATCTGTCCCAAACACAAATGCCCAGGAGTTAAGAGAATGAATGGGTTGTTAGAAATTGTAGTGAAAGCACCTGGCACAGTGCCTGCCATGTGCAGTAAACACTGAATGAGCACTGGGAGAGGAAATCGAGCGTAGACACTGAAGCCAGCTTGCCTGGATTTTAATCCTGGTCTCTTCCTTATCAGCTATACAAACACAAGCAGTTACTTACCTACCAGTGCCTCCCTTGGTTCATCTACAGCATAAGGACAATAATATGTATGCCTCCTAAGGGTGGTCTAAAAACTGCATTAGGTAATACATGCACATTCTTATATCTGGCTCATAGCATGTGCTAAATTGATGTCATAGGTTCGCCATCACTGTTCTAGGTTGACTTTTTCTCATTCTTCAAATAATGTCTGAGATCTGGCTGAAAACAGCCACATTTTTTTTTTTCATAACCATTGCATTTCTGAAAATAACTTGAAAAGAACTAGCTTATGTAATATTTATAAATATCATAGCTTATACAATATATTGTATACTACATACATTATATACTGTTGCATATGTGTGTTTATATTCAAATCTTAATTCACTTATATATAATGCATTTAAATTGATTTATATAGAGAGATAAATTATATATAATACATTATATATAATCTTATTTTTAAGCCCATTACTGATGCTACTGCAAAATTTGAGATCATTGTGTTTACTGAGATGAGAATGAATATTTTTAAAATCTGAGTGTCTAGATTGTGACTGTGTTTGTATTAGCTGCCCGAGAACTAATGTTTTGATTTTACTGGTTTTGAGAACATTTGTTTTATCAGTTTTTTGGGATACTATTTCATTTGAGCCAAAATAGTCTCCTTGGGAAAGTACATTCCGACCCACTGATCCAAGATGTATGGTAATAATGTTGGGGGATTTTACTTTGCAGTTGGTCTGGCTCATATTGACACTCAGTGTGAGCTTCCATCTCATTTATTGGTTGATTTACTTAAATACAGTTTTTCTCAAAAAGAAACTGATGAAAAATCATGAGTGTTATTGATCTTCTTCAGTAATTGATGCAAGACAGCAGCCCAAGGGACCTTCAGATGTGTCCAGATGCAGTCATTTCCAATTAGGGACTGGCTTTGGCCAAATTATAAATCAAAAGAGGTAGCCAGATGTGGTGGAAAAACATGGGCATTTGGAATCAGATGAAACTGGGTTTGATTCTTAACTCTACTACTTGCTAACTGGTGACACCAACGTTTTAGACTCCTGAGTGTCCTCATTCATGCTTAGACCCCCTCAGTATTATCCCTCTGAGCTTCAATTTCTATTCAGGGACTCCTTGCTGATGAGTATTAAGCAGGTAGAGATGGAGAATTCAGTCTGACAACCAACTTAATCAAGGTTTTTATAGTGATTTTATATTTTTGAGTGATATGGATTCTATCCCTAATACAGTGTTAATTAGAATTGTCAGATCATAACCTAAGTTATTGATAAGGTGATAATAGCATAGATTTTTAGGTTTACAGTAAAATTGAGGGGAAGGTACAAAAAGTTCCCATATAGTTCCATGTTTCCCCACAAGCCTAGCCTTCCCCATTTCCAATAGCCCCCACCAGAGTGGGACATTGTTACACTGAGGAACCTAGATGGACACAATCATAATCACCCAGAGTCCATAGTTCACATTATGGTCACTCTTGTTGTTGTATGTTCTATGCATTTGAAAAAAATGTATAAAACATTTATCCATTATTCTGGTATCATACTGAGTGTTTCCACTGCCTTAAAAATCCTCTTGTTCTGCCTATCTGTCCCTCCCACTACCGAACTCTGGCAACTGCTGATCTTTGTGCTACCTTTATAATTTTGCCTTTTCCAGAGTGTCATGCAGTATATAGCCTTTTAATATTGGTTTCTTTCACATAGGAATATGCATTTACTGTTAACCCATGTCTTTTGTGCCTTGATAGCTGGTTTTCTCTTAGCACTGAATAATATTCCATTGTCTGGAGGTACCACTAATATATATTAGTAGGAAACTGCCTAACTATCTTTCAGAATGACTGTACCATATTGCACACCCGCCAATAATGTATGAGAGTTCCTGTTGCTCCCCACCCTCTGAGCATTTGGAGTTGTCAATGTCCTGTACTTATTATATTTTAGTCTGATACTGCTGAGCAAGTTAATTCATCTCCAGTGGTCTGCAAACTCATTAGTCAGCAGAGCCAAATATCAACAGGACAATGATTGAAATTTCTTTTGAGAGCCAAATTTTTTAAACTTAAACTATATAGGTAGGTACATTGTTATGAACTCAATTAGGGTACTCCTAAGGCTTAGGAAGAGCCACACTCAAGGGGCCAAAGAGCCGCATGTGGCTCGCGAGCTTCAGTTTGCCAACCACGGGTCTATACCATCTTAGTTTCTTCACTGGTAAAATAGGGTGCACTGAACCTGAGAATTTACTAAGCTACATAGGCTATTCAATGCGCATTAGTTTTCTCATTTCCTTCTTAAAATAGGAATTTTCTGTTTGGAAATGGAACCCTAAGTTATTGATCTAGTGATGTCACAGCTTTGTGTTTTCACATCTTTTTCTTTTGGCTCAGAATATTGTTCTTTCCTTTCTTCTCTTACCTAGTAAACCTTTATTCTTCTTTAAAAACCCATCAACATGTCACAGGTGTGAAATATTACTCATCTCCATTCATATTCATATAATGAGGAACTGACTTTTTGGGGAATATACTCTATCAGACACAATTTCAGCCATTTGCCTGGATTAATCCTTTTAATCTCCACATGAACAATTCCATGAAATTGGAGAAGAAAACTGATGACCTCGAGGTCACACCATCCATACTTGATAGGGGAGTAGAAGGTCTGGGATTCTAACCCACATTTATGTAACCCTACCGTCCCAAGTAATTTTTTTCTCTCCAATATCCCTCTACTCCCAGAGAACTTTGTGCTCATCTTTCTTCTAACACATATGCCAATGCAGTAGAATCAATTCCACCTGCTCACATTCCCTATTAAACTATAAGTACCTAATGTCAGGGGCCTTTCTTAGCCAGTTGACTGTTGCATTCCAACTCCCACAGCATCCTTTGGCAGATATTAGATATTTTGTCAGTGTTTGAGTTAATATATGCACCAAATGTTGACATCCAGTTTCCAAATAATCAATTTGTCACACAATGGAGTTATTATCAAACTGATTCATAGCAGGATGCAGCCCTTCCTGTGTCATTCAGAGGACTCCACAGGAGAATTGCTTTAGGAGAAATATGCCATTCTGTTCTGAATATCAGTTATCCAAAAAACATAAGTATAAAAATGTTTTGTTTAAAGCAATACCTTTACCTTCAGTAACTGTCTGTAAATTTTCCAGTTATCTAGTGATAGTCACAGTGCTTGACAGCTGTCAGTATTTTCAGACCACACATGCTAATGCACATTATTCATAAGTCTCCACAGCACAGTATTTGTAGAGAGAGCAACAAAAATATGGTTTGTGGGATTTACATTAAGTAGCTTCAAAATTTTTTGACATAATCTGGTATTCTATTATTATGCAGAAAAATGATTAAATAGAATTAGTAAGGAGCCAGATTTTCCCACTAATGTTAGCCATTTAAAACTTTAAATATAAGACCTCTTCAAGCACAGATAGAAAAAGCAAATTTTACTGACCTCATTTGATTGATTATCTATTTTTGTAAGTCCCCGTAGTAGCAAACAATTACTCTTGTCAGTTTTTGTTACAGTCTTGGAAAGATCTAGGTCAGCCCTTTTTCTTTTTCATCATGTTTAAATGCAGACAACAAGGACATTCACAGGCTTATGCCAAAGACATCAATTGTTTTTTAATGAGGCCATAACCCGAGTAGGTCACGGAATATTATAGATGAACATATTGCTGTCACTGGGGATGGGACTCTCTTGCCTGAAGAGTATCAATGAGGAAACACAATACCAAGACACAATACATGAAACTGCCTCTATTTCAAAAGGCTGTTAATTAGTAGACACTATAGGAATAGCCCTTGGCCATGTACGCGGTACATGCAAGCTACGTCTGTGTCAATGAGAGAACTGTGCACTGCCCTGCTCAATGGAGGGCCAATTGACAGAGACACATGCCCAGGCTTTATCTATGCAGTCAATTGGGAGAATTAAAAGGTCAGTCATTCAGTAAGAAACATTTTCCTTTTTGTGGCCCCATCTAGAAGGAGATTATCCTCATGAATGAGTGAGAAAAGAACAATCGTTTGTGAGGACCTAGACCCAATCAATGGGAATTCTAAGGGGAAGGAAAAGTTGAATGAAAAGATAGGGTGTTACTATAATGACATTTAGGCTCTTCATTGTCAGATCCTCATCTATTTCTCTAAACTCATCTTCTACTTCACTACTACATGTTAGTGAAGAAGCAAAATAGAATTTTCCTGTTTATATCTATTCTATCTAACTGGCAGGCCATTGCACATGTGGTTCAGTCCACCCAAGATAGCCTTCTTGTCGATCATCCTGAATAATGCATGCTCATTATTCAAGTCTTGAGACATGTGCCACCACTTCTGTGAAGGCCTTGTGACTCAGGCAGGCAGTGCTTGTCCCATCATGGACACCTGTGGCACAAATGGCTACAACTACCCATCAAATTTCCATAACAAGGTGCTATCTCTGGGAAGCAGCTTTCCAGGTGAAAATTTCATTTTCCAGATTCACTGTTGTGTTGGTAGGATCCCTTTCACTAGCCTTTGCTCTGGTCTATGGATGGAAAGGGTGTATGTCACTTTCAAGTTAAGGTGTTTAAGAAGGGGTTGTGATCTGGGCTGGCTCACTTCCCACACCCTCCAGCTGGATCCGGAAACTGACAGGCCCTGGATGGCCAAGGAAGAAGATGGCTGGGTAACACATGGAAGAAAACCACCTTTCCACCACATGGGAACACCTGAAGAGAGCTACTGAAATTTGGAATTTATTAATTATACCAACTAAGATTCCCCTTAATAATGAAATATCCAAGAACTAGTTTGACTCTGTGCCATAGAACTTGCATTTAAAAACTCTAATTTGTTATATGTATAATAGTTATTTTTGCACATTATTGCTATATATTTAATATATTGAGATCAGTCTCAGTGCATTTGTCTTGGTGTCTGGTGAACCAGTATTATCATCTGAGCTCTAATTGCATTCTTCCCAGGTACATAAACTTTTGCAGATGTCTTTCATGTCAACAAAAGTAATGACGGAATAATGCCTGCTTTCTCTCTTGCCCAGGTCTATGCAACCTTATAATGCTACTAGTATTTCTGTACCCTTAGAACAATTTTCCTCTTGCTTGGAGTCTAAAATTTAATTGCTCAACTGTTAAAATTCATAGAATAAAGTCAATCATTATGAACAATACTAGCTTGGAGCTAAACCTCCTCCTTATCTTTATTTGCATGTCAGCTGGATTTCTCTGTGAGCATAAATCCCATCACTATCCATCCAAGGAAACAAGCTTGGAGAATAATTGAGAATGCATTAGGCAAGCAAAGCTTTTTGTCCTTTCAGAATACATTTCAGGGAATGCATAGCAAATATGCCATTTGAGCCGCTAAATGCAGAAGTTTATACAGTAGGGTAGACTACAGGTATGGACTCTTTTTATTAAATGCCAGTGAGGGTGACTCTAGTAGCTGCTGTTCTCTGAGGAAAACAATCCTATCTAATAAAGAGGGAATATGCTAATTGATCCTCACACCATCATAAAGATGGCGGCACCAATAGCCAATAAGGAGGGAATATGCTAATTGACTGCTGCCCTCAAAGATGGCAGAGCCCACAGCCAATATGCAGGGAATATGCTAATTGACTGCCATGCCCTCAAAGATGGTGGCGCCCACAGCCACAAGATGGCTGGCAAGGGAGGGCAGTTGGGGGTGACCGGGCCAGCAGGGGAGGGCAGTTGGGGGCAATCAGGCTGGCAGGGGAGTGGTTAGGGGGTGATCAGGCTGGCAGGCAGAAGTGGTTAGGGGCCATCAGGCAGGCAGGCAGGCGAGCGGTTGGGAGCCAGCAGTCCTGGATTATGAGAGGAATCCGACTGCCGGCAGTTGGATATACATCCCCCGAGGGGTTCCAGATTGGAGAGGGTGCA
Organism: Myotis yumanensis; assembly: GCF_028538775.1. Lineage (NCBI taxonomy): Eukaryota > Metazoa > Chordata > Mammalia > Chiroptera > Vespertilionidae > Myotis > Myotis yumanensis. The sequence goes on along the minus strand of NW_027223752.1, from coordinate 230,478,929 downwards.
GGCTGGGCTGAGGTACACCCTCTCCCCCCACCATGCACGAATTTTGTGCACTGGGCCTCTAGTCTATATATGTATATAAAACCCTAATATGCAAATAGACCAAATGGTGGAACAACTGAACAACCCATCACTATGACGTGTACTGACCACCAGGGGCGCACGTGGAACATGGTGGGCATCGGCAGCAGGTGGCAGAGTGCGGAACATGGTGGGTGTCGGCCACGGCAGGATGGTGGAGCAGGTGAGCAGGGGTGCCAGACCAAGGTGGGGTGCCAGTCGCTGTCATTGGGGCAAGCTTCTGGTGGTAACTGAAAATTCTTTGCTCCCATATGCCATGGTCCTGCCTGGTGCTCGCACCCACTGCCAGCTCCCAGCACCGGCCCTGATCATTCTGTGCAGTCAGCGGGTGTGAGCGGTGGCTGCTGGCCCTGATCGCCCCTCGGGGCTTCTTCACCTCCCCCTTCTCCTGAGGGGCGATCAAGGCTGGCAGCGCCTCTTGCACCCACTGCCAGTGCCAGAGCCACCGCTTGTACCTGCTGCTGGTGCCGGCCCCAGTTGCTCTGCGCCATCAGCTGGTGTGAGCAGGGCTGGCACCATCAGCACGTGGGAGCAGCGGTGGTGGGAGTGGGGCTGCGGTGGAAGGGGCCGAGACCTGCCCCTGTGCCCACCACAGCCTCATGGCCCACAGATCCTTTCAAGGTGCACAGATTCATACACCGGGCTTCTAATATAACATAATTGCTCTGAGTACATTTACTTAGTGGTTTTTCTCACAATCCTGTCCCTGGTATTCCCCACTTGGTATAGTGTCTGTTCACACATTTCTTAACCTCTTTTTTTTACTTAGTTTAATCATTGAGACTTAAATATGATAATGAATGTAAAGCTTTTAGCTACAGTGACTGGTGTATATTTAGTTATCAGTAAATGTTTACTTTATCTTATAATACATTGCAAAATACAACTTGCTATCATATCTGAAATATATCAATGAGGTAGAGCAATGTGAGGAATCTTGCTATTGAACATCAAGTTTTAAATTTTCCTGAGACCTTTTTCCACAGTGCCTGAGTTTTACTTTCATGTGCTAATACCATGGATAGAAGTTTCCCCAGTGGCTTTAAGGTTAGGGAACACTTGAGCATCCACAGTACAGGAAAGCAGGAGAGATTTGCCTTTCTACAGAATAATTCAATTCATAGTTCTTATTTCAATAGTATCAGAAACAATGTTTCCATTAACCATTCATCAACTTACAAGAAAAATTATTTGAAATATTTTCTCTTTGCTCTTCTTTCCTTACCAACCTCATATATAGCTAACTGCTTGAAAATAAAACAAAAAAGTTAATTTCTATTATTTGTTGTGAAATGATTTACAAATTCTATCAATACTGTTTATAACATCTTAATAGTGTCTTAAAAGATAAAATGTGCTTTAGACTGTCAAAAATTGTTCCCATTAATTTAAAATAATAATACCAGACAGAAAGAAAGACAGAGTGTCAGAGAGAGGGAGAGAGAAAGTGAGATGAGTAGGAGGTGGAGGAAAAGGAGGAGGAGAGGAGGGGGAAGAAATAGGAAGAGGAAAAGAAGGGAGAAGAGAAAGAAGACAATAAAAATCTCAAGAAAAATATCTTTAAACTATTTTCCCCTCACCAAAAATTTTATTTGGTAAAATTCAATCATCATCTTTCTCAGGAAACAGTAAGCTTTTATTTTTAAAATGCTGATGTAGATAGGGAAGATTCTACAGATAATTAATGAACCCGCATGCATTCAATTTCCTGTGGGATAAAAGACAATGTATATTGCATAGTGTAAAATTAAATAAAATAGAATAGATTTTGAATCACATTTAGGTTGGAATCCCAGATCCAACATAATGCAACTTGCCCCTGGAAATGTGATTTTTAACTCTATCTTTTGTACATGATAGGGGAAGGGTCAACTTTCCTATTTTAAAGACTTGTTTTAGAGAAAAATCAGACAGTCACATGAAGCACTGAAGGCCAGGCACAAAGCAGATTTCTACTATATTTTAGTTTTATGTCTGCCTGCTTTCAAGAAACTTGGATGTTCCCAGGCACAAGACAGCATGAGCATATGATATGGAGCAACACAAGCTACTCAGATGGGAGATACTCAGATAACTCAGACAAAGAACAAAGCTGGGACCAGAGGAGGTTGGGGCTTACACAGGGCATTCATAGGTGTAAGTTGAATTTCCAATATCAAATACTGACCATGAGGCTGAAAAATTAGTTTTAAGTACCAGCTATCATGCTTTGTGCATAGAGTATAGAAGAAAATTATGGAAAATGGGTCAACACCACCTATGGCTCTCAGAGAATAGCTCTGACAACTGTGAGAAGTGGGCGAGGTTTTAGGGTAACCCCTTTTGGGCCCCCTTCCTGCTGCCTTCTTGCTGTGTTTTCTCCCCAATAAATTTTTTTCTTCCCCTCCCCCCCAAAAAATAAGTGCAACAGGTTTTTATGATGAAGATGGAGATGTGCTTTAACTATAAGTGACTTTAAAGCAGCAAACTAAATGTGTTGATCCTCACTGTGGTTGACAAACTGGGATTGACTCGACTTCCACTTCTTTTTTTAATTTTATTTATTTATTAGTTTTTTTTCTTTATTGATTAAGGTATTACATATGTGTCCTTATCCCCCCATTACCCCCCACCCCCCACTCATGCCCTCACCACCCTGGTGTTTGTGTCCATTGGTTAGGCTTATATGCATGCATACACGTCCTTTGGTTGATCTCTCCCCCTTACCTCCACCCTCCTCTACCTTCCCTCTGAGGTTTGATGGTCTGATCGATGCTTCTGTCTTTGGATCTGTTTTTGTTCATCAGTTTATGTTGTTCATTATATTCTACAAATGAGTGAGATCATGTGATATTTATCTTTCTCCGACTAGCTTATTTCACTTAGCATAATGCTCTCCAGTTTCATCCATGCTGTTGCAAATGGTAAGAATTCCTTCTTTTTTACAGCAGTGTAGTATTCCATTGTGTAGATGTACCACAGTTTTTTAATCCACTCATCTGCTGATGGGCATTTAGGCTGTTTCCAAATCTCCGCTATGGTAAATTGTGCTGCTATGAACATAGGGGTGCATATATCCTTTCTGATTGGTGTTTCTAGTTTCTTGGGATATATTCCTAGAAGTGGGATCACTGGGTTAAATGGGAGTTTCTTCCATTTCTTATATTACCCCCATCCCTCCCTTTCTCAAAGGAGTGAAGCATAGAGACAAGATTATAAAAATAAAGACAAATAACTCTCTCTTTTCTCTGTTCTTTGTTGTAAAAACATTTCTGTTTGATATTGATTTATAAAAAGTGTTTATAATTGCTTTCTTCCTAATCCATAAGGGCAAAAGAGGGTTTGGGTTTTGTGAACAGAGAATATTAACTTGTTGATATTTAACCAAAGCTTATACAAATACATTTGGATCACTAATATATTGTGCTCTTCTGAAAATCTCTTAAGATATGGATTTTCCTTGAAAGTTCAAGTGCCTTTGGGTTACAAATAAAGCCATAAAATTTAAACTGAACACTTTGCATTAAGACAGAAAATTACCAATTTACACTCCTCCTGAAAACAAACAAAATTAAAACTATGTTCTATCATCTCCATAAAGAAATAGAGTAAATATAGACACACAAAAAAATACACTGGCATACACTTATAACACAAAAATCATAATCCATGGTGGCTTTTCTCCATAAAGGGAAATGTACATATATTCCTTCTTCCTTCATCCATTTATTACTGGAAAAATTTACTCAAGATATTTGATATACTTTCCCAAATTTCTCATTTCTAGCAGAATCTCAATTTTTCTGTTTCTGGCTACAGACCCCTTGACATCACCTTTATGCCTTACTGCATAAACTATGCCTATATTTTCCAAATAATATGACTTTCCCTTTGACATTTGACTTTGTCATTTGTCTCATTTGACATTTTCTTTGGCTTACACATTTTCTTCTTTTTGCCATCCATTCTGAAACTGCTCTTAAGGAGGCCATATTTATCTCACAGATGGATTATAAGTCTTGTCTTCCAGTAATTTTAATTTCTCCCTTTTACCAATCCTACTCACTGTACCAGATAATTTCCTAAGTCACCCTTTTCTTACATCACTGTTCAAAAGCCTATTCCTTCCCCATGCTCGCTCCATCTATAACCATCCAGCAATGTATTTGATAGCAATTCCTGCCTATCATTTGAGTAAAACATTTCAGTCATCCTTAATTTTTCCCCTTTCCTCAAATCCATTTGCACCAGATGATCTATTTTGTTTACATCAATGGTACTGAGAATCCAAATTCTTGTCACTTCTCATATGCTACTTCCCTGTAGATTAAGCAGTAGCCTAGGCTTCATTTATCTCTAGCTGCATGGATAACTCCAAATTACTCCAAACTTTGTAATTTTAAGCAATATTTTATTTTTCTTCATTATGCTCTAGTTTGGGTGGGCTCAGCTAAGTGGTTTTCACTTCAGCTCTTTCACACATTCTCAGTGAAATGGCACATGAGACTGGATGTCTCAGATGGCTTACTCACTCGGCTATTGACTAGAACTCAGCTGAGTTCTATGTATGGACTTTCTATGCAGTTTGGGTGTCTCCTGGATGGGGGCTAGATTCTAAGCTGGAGCTTCTCGCAAGTGAGCTCCAGAGTAATTAGTTGAAGATGCCGGACTTCTTATAAAGTCCATCCATTACTTCCATCTCATTTTATTACTTAGACAAGTCAATAAGTCCACCCCAGATGCTAGAAGAGGGGAGTAAGCCTCCACTTCTTAATGTTGAAGGAGTTACAAGTGTGTAATACAGGGAGGGAATAAATTGAAGATAGCACCTTGAGGACTCTTCACCGTAGTCTTTCATGAGTCTGTTTCCATCATTGTCCCACTTCACTCAATTATTGATGAATCATCAATATTGATCTTTTCTAAATACAAGACAGATTATGTCAGTCCTCTGCTCAGAACCCTGCAGTGGCTCCCCATCTGACTTAGGATAAAAGCCAAAGTACGTACAATGACCTACAAAACCCTGCATAATTTGGCTCTCAACCATTTCCAATGTTGCACTGTTTTAGCCACACTGGTGTCCTTATAGATTTTTCTTAAACACTTTAGGCATTTTCTGGACCTAGGGCATTGGCACTGGCTGTTTCCACTGCCTAAAATATTCTTCACTCAGATATCTACATGGTTACATCCCTCATGTGTTTCAAGTCTTTGTTTAAATGTCACATTCTCAATGAGGTCTCACTTCAATATCCAATTGAGAATTACAACCTCAACCCAGTTTAGGGTTCTGCAGTCTATGGTAAGTGGCTTCATTCATTTCTGTTTTGATAGGGAACTTGATTTATTTTTTTAATGGTCTGGTGCACTCTTGCTTCTCTACAATGCCATGAAGGCGAGTTTTGGAGAATAGTTCTGATCTGGATTTCGGAGAACATTTTCTTACTTGGAGGTGGATAGAAGTAGAATGAATCATTAAGTACCTGTACATGTCTTAGACTTTTCCCTCACTGAAGCACTGTACCAATATTGCCAAATCTCAAGAGACATGGGTCTTTTAAAACAACCAATTCTACATTAGTCAAGAATTTTCTTTCCTCAATGATTTTCTCTTAATGTATCTAGTGTAAGAAGTGGCTAACAACCTTTTCAGCATTTTATCCATTTTTAAATCTCAGCTTCTATACCTGCTTCATCTCCTCCATATATGTCCATAGTCCACACTCTTACAGTAAACATAGTCACTTTCATGAGAACATCATTAAAGGTAGTGTTTACAAAGTGTGGTCCCTGGTAGTTTCTGAAGCTCCTTTGAAAAGTCTTTTGGATCAGAACCCTTTTTCAAATTAAACTAAGAACTTATTTGCCTTTTCACTCCCTTCTTTCTGCAAAATTGCAGCATTAACCCCATTTCTATTTATGAATTAGGTTCTGCAGTATAGCTCAGAATACTCTACCCTGTGGTTTCCAAATCAGGTATGAAAAATAGAAAGCAAAGCACAACCAAATTTTCCACAAAAGAGTGAGCAAGAGAAGAAAAAGAGCATAATTGAAAAATTGGGTTAAAAAAAGCATAATGGCAAAATCAGGTAAAAAAGATCTAGTGTGAAACTCTGAGAAACAGACTACCAAAATGTTTGTTTCAGTCAAAGGAATTCCTACCCTAATTATTAACACCTAATCATGATACCTCAGTTTTTTGGTGTAGTTCCTGATTGGCCCATTGTCAATGATATATGAGTTGTTAGACTGAGAACAAAGTTAAGACAAGGTGTCAACTACCACATCTGGAATGGATTGAACCTTCCTTCCAGCCCTATTGTTAACACCCTCTTAACACCCTTCTTTTTATACTGCCTAGGCCAGGAAGAGGTAAATTGGTGCAGAGGTAAGATAGTACAGCTGGAAGTACTTGTCGACTGTATATATAACCTTCTTCATGGGAAGAATTATTCCATGTTATAAATAGACTTGAATTCTGCTGGCCTTTCATCTGTTTAATTGACAGCTCACTGTTTTTTACACACACACATCCCCAAATAATTCAAGAAAATAATTGACTAAAATAAAATACACTGATTACGTACCTAATCTATCTACTTAGAGATTCTATATTAACCACGTATACTGAGAGATCACACATAAACAAGACCTAGACTTTAATGGCTTCCCCAGAAAGAATAATGGAATTATATTGAGTAAGCCATATTTTCATTTAAAGTTCTTGTAAATCAATTTTTCAAAATTGCAAGGCAGCTGCAGTGGTATAAGGGGGGGGGGGGGGGGTCTGAAATCTTAAAATAGAGAAAAACTCTACTCCCACCATTGATGTAACCAATACCCTAGATGCCCTGATCCAGGGCTATAAAATAATGCAACATTTAGGGACTACGGAAAGAGCCTTGTTTCTAGGGGCAGCAAGTCAGCAGACATAAGTTCAAATCCACATCCTGACATTTACCAGACAAAAGTTCCCTTTGCTTCGCAGGTGCTATTTCCTTCAATGGTAAACTAAGAAAAACTCTAAGCTCCTATGCAGATCTGATCATCCTATGGCTTTAAGTAAGTAGGTACTTTTAAGCCCAGAGTGGAAATGCCAGCTGCAGGCACTTGTCCTCTGAAGCACATCAGTGTGTGATGAGGGGTCTGTTTTGAGTGAAGTTGTCACTCTGATTTCTGACAATCTCCCAGGCCCTGCCCCCATAGTGACTCAAAGGACAGACCCACTCAACTGTGTAACACAAACCAAAGAGAGCTGACAGGCATGCAGAGGTCTCAGCCACCAACACGTGTTCTTGCAGGGCACTGTCATAAGCACTCAACCCTTGCAGCCACAAGGGCAGAAAACTAAGTCAAAGGAGGCAGATGCATCTACTTAAACAAAAATATGGCTGACTGACAGTTTTATAGGGAATCCTGAAGGGAAGAGGGCAACTCAGTGACCTAAAACAATGACCGAATGAATACCTAAAGGAACGCATATTTATTGGATGTTTTGGTTTCCCTATTGGGCACTAATATTTCAAAATAAGTGGAAAATAATTGGAATTTACTCCCTTTATTATGCAATGAATTCATATTAATCAAATTAATTCTTCGCAATGCATTTTGACATAACCTGACCCCATAGGAACTTTATTGCAACTTGGCCTTCCTTTCAATGTTTGCATGCAATATGTGACTGATATTTTTAATCAGAACCACATTTATTTGTGTACCCCAAATCCCCTACAGCCCTCATTAAAAATGAAGTCTCCTATCTAATAACTCCTGAGGCTGTTGAATTTCGCATACTTGACGTTACCCCTTCCTGAGTTTTATTTTACTACTTGATCAATAGAAACTGTTGCATTTGGAAATTTCTGGTCTTATTTGTCCAGTGTAAAAGCTGGCACTGAATTCTAAGCTGGAGTTGCCACATATGCCTTATGGGGAGATTCTGCATGAAGTGAAATACTCTGCTAAGATAATACTCTCCTACTCTCCATTTATTAAATTGTCAAGTGTGGCCACAGTCTTTATTAACATTTGATGGTTTTACTTTTCCTTTTTAACTGTCGGCCATAAAACTTTCTATCTTCAAAACACACATGTAAGATGATCATTATTTCCATTCTGATGGGAAGAGATTGTTTGGCTCAGACACATCTAAAGCATTCTTTTCAGAATATAAATACAGGGCACATAGAACATCCTTATCTCTGTGTGAAGGTGTAAATTGGCTGACTGCTTTCCTTTTAATATTCTGTATTTTCCCAACAATCGTCTCTTATAGATGGTTTACAGAGTTTTCTCTAGAGAAGCTTCCCAGACATTGGAGACATTTATATACACCCATCACTAAAAAATTCCTCATGTAGCTGTGGATAGTGCTCAGATAGTTTTGATTGTTGGCATAGCTCTTCACAGGAGGCTGAGAATAAGGGCAGTACTTGGGATTCAGAGGTAAAAGAACTGGCAGTGAAAGTAACACTGACTATGATTTTCATGATTGGGAACATTCTTACCTCTTCCTTTGCCTTCCAACTCATAGCAGGGTAATGTCATGGCCTCCACAGGGAAGCCTGTGCCTGCCATCTCAACGGTTGGAAGGGTTAACTTGACTTTCAAGGGAAGCTACATAAGAGTACCAAGCAATCAAGAGCCTGGAGCCCAGGAATGAGAAACAATTAGAGATCACTTCATTAATGCTTAATGAGGCGGAGCAGGCCGACAGCAAAGCTGATGCTGTGCTCTGTCTTGGCTAGGGATGCCAATGTGGTATTATAAATGCCTCTGCTCTGTAGGGTGTGGGTCAAGGAAGGCAGGAGATGAAATTACCTGGGGAATTTGGGATGACAGATTGGAGAGAAACCAGGAAGTGACTAGTGTGGATCCCCCTGCCAATCTCAGGGCAGCTTGGGGAAATGTTATATACTTTTCATATTTGGTTTCTTAAGCCTAATTCCTAATAGGCCTGGTTAAATCCCACTGAGAATTTCTGTTCCTAATAATGCATTAAGCATCTCGGTTGGAAGGTCCCATAAAGCATTCCCTCCTATTTTTTTTTTCTACCATACTGCAGTGAACAAGGATTAAAAAAACACAGCACAGGTGCAAGCTGCAGCTGTTGAGGGTAAACGCTGTTCTACTATATTAATTCATGTCCCACCAGGGGGATTGGGGAATAGTTCAGTTCCCATAACAAAATTGTCTTCATCAAAGAAGAGAGAAGTTTCTTATCCAGAGCATAACATTGTTTCAGCCAAAGGGGCTTTTACAAATGCAATTTCCTAACCTAGTCAAACAACCGCAGAAATGAAGAGGGAGTTCCTTGGTTTTGGTTTAAAATTATTTACTTAAAGTTACATATACACACACAAACATCATATATATGGTATACTATACATATACGTGTATGTATAGCACACTGATACATATATATAAAACCTCAAGAAGCCGCATTGTCATAAAAGTTTAAGTGAATAAGGTTAACTAAGTCAGACCTGTATAATCAGTGTTTTGTTGTGCTTACTTGCTGGGGGCAGGAGGGAATTGATGATAACACATATGTTTATACTAGATATTTATTTCAGTAAATTGGGCCCTGGCCTGTGTTGCTAGGTGGTTAGAGTGCCCAACCCCCACCCCACGTAGGTTCAATTCCCAGTCCAGGGCACATACTTGAGTTACAGGTTGGATCCCCTGTCCCAGTCTGGGCTCAGGTGGGAGAGAGGCAACCAATTGATGTGTCTCTCTCATATCCATGCTTCTCTCTCTCTCTCTCTCTCTCTCTCTCTCTCCACCCTCCCTCTCTTCTACTCTCTCTAAAATAGTGAAAAAGTATCCTTGGGTGAGGATTAACAACAACAAAGTAAATCGGCTATGAAGGCATCCTTCCCATAGAAATGTGGCTTCATGATTTTTATTTCCTACTGCCTCATCTATGGTTATATACATTTATCACTTATGTTTCAAACCATGACACCTGATATACAGCTTTTTTATATTTGAATTTTTTTAAAAAAATATTTATTGTTTAAAATATTTCATATGTCCCCTTTTTTACTCCCATTGACTCTTTATAGCCCACCCCGCCTCCACCCCAGGCCTCTACCATCCTATTGTCTGTGTCCATGGGTTATGCATATACGCATACAATTCTTTTGGTTGATCTCTTCCCAACTCTTAAATGAAGATTAACATATGCTCAGTGATAAAAGAGAGAGAGAAAGAGAGAGAGAGAGAGAGAGAGAGAGAAGCAGGGAAGAAAGGAAGGGAGGGAGGGTGAGAGGGAAAGAAAAGGAGGAAGTGAGGAAGAGGAGAAGAGAGAGGTGGAAGGAAAATGGGGTGGGAGAGGCCTGTTGAACATTTTTCCTCGCTGACTCACTGGCTCCAGGGTGATTTTAACTTCTAGAAGCCTCAGATTCTTTCAAATGGATAATCATTTCTGACTTGCTTATCTTTCAGAATAGTCTTAGGAATCCAATATCATGGTCAAAGATTATTGTACTCTGTAAAGAAGTATATGATCATATAATAATGCTCTTTGTAACCCACATTACCCTGTGCCTTGATAAATTCAAAGAATCTTCTTGACTCTCCTATCAGGTCTCATAAAATATTTATTGCCTCTCTAAGATTTGTGTAACTTTTATATATTTATGGTCACTTTTAACTCTGTGTTTCAGCAAGCTTACACTACACTTTCTAATCTATTGGTGGCATTGCATCTGTGGCCATTCTCTTTTCTCTGACATGGCTCAGATTTTAGTTGAAATCCCTTCAAGTTCATGAAACACCAGTCACATGGGGAAGGTTTGCCACAGAAGTTGACATTGTGTGTATGCAAATCCTGTGGCCTTCACTGTCGGGGAGAATTCCCACATTTCATATTTCTTTGTTCATCCCCACTAAGTCATCTTTGATTCCTCTTCTTTCCCTTTTCTCTGTTCTCACCTCGCAACCACCCCTTATTGAATGTTATTTTTTTCTAGAGCCACATATCTGTCACTGATTTTTCTCATCTAAATAAGAACATGTGAGAAGATGAAGAATGTCTCGATTTTACCACCCAAAATGGCAAGTAGAAGGAAGGCCATACATTCTAGAAAGAAATAATGGCACCCCAGTTTGGAAGGAAAAAGTTGATTTAAAATACTATTTTCTATAAAATTTAAGTATACATTCCAAAACCTAAAAAATCACAAATATGTATTACTTATATTCCCATATTGCCCTACTAAAGTCATGGCAGATGTTTCTAAACAAACATGACCCTCTGTCTAGAATTCAGAAATAACATTAGAATCCTTGTCAGTAGAGAGCACTCACCAATCCCGGTAGACCCGAGTTGGCACAGCAGATTGGCATACTTCTTTTTTACCCATGCCTTAGAACATTTATACAAAGATAGGAAAGAGAAACATGGCATTAATTCTTTTAATAAGTAAACACTCATATGTTGGGTACTTGGATGATTGCTCAGAATACACAGATAATGGCTTTCATGGAGATGACACTCCAGTGGAAGAGACACCCACACCAATAAGTAAGTGAAGGGATATTCAGCAGGTTATATGATTGAAGTCTGCTGGAGGCTTTGGGAGGATATACAAGGAGGGGTGCTCGGTGTACAACTGAGCGTAGAGAAAACTTCACAAAGTAGGGAGCAATTTAGAGCTGCCTTGAGAGAAATAAAGTGAATAATTTAGAGAGGCCAAGAAAGGCCTTCTATGTCTTTATATAATAATATGAATAGTACACACATACACACATCATATTCATATATATATGTGTATATATATATATATATACACAAATGCAATAATAATAATTTTAGAAATAAGTATTTTAAAAATAAATTTTTTTTCTTTTTTAATATTTTAAATTAAATTACATGGTGATTTCTCTCTGGGACCCATTCACCCAGTTCTTATACCACTCCAATGGTATAAGAATTCTATGTTTATGTTTATTCTCATAGAGTTTTTATGAATTCATGTGCAATGTATGAGGCTTCTTTTTTGTTTGATACTTTTAAACTTTGATAACTTTTTAAAGCTATAATTGGCATAAAGAAAATGACAGGTTTGTCATCTATAACTTCAAAACTCCTGACATATAGATGCAACCATCCCCACAATCAAGACAGTGAGCATATCTGTCGCCTAAAGGAGCTTCCTTGCACCCCTTTGTAATCTCTCCTGCCACCCTACCTTGATCCCCAGGCGACCACTGATCTGCTCTCATTATAGACGATTTCATATTTTCCAAAGTTTTACATGCATTGAACAATACAACTTATACTCTTGTTTTGTCTGGATCCTTTCACGCAGCATAAATATTTTGAGCTTCATCCACAGTGGGGCATGTTCATTCCTTTTAATTACTGAGTAGTGTTCTGCATAACAGAGACTGATGTGAGGGTTTTAAGCAATTGGATGAAATTGTCACTTTTCATGCATTAGATTCCAAATGAGCTGAATCTAATACTTCTCTAGGCTAGTTTCCTACTACTCTGTGCTAGTCTTTATAGGAATATTATAATATTTTGTTCCATAATGTATTATTTTTAAAGGCCTTTTATCTTTCCATGTGCTAGTCACTAGGCTTAGAAAGAATGCTCCTCATTTTTTCATGTAATAAATGCCTATTTATTTTTAGGATCTTGGCATCATAGTATCTTCTAAATTGCCTCCTCTGTCTGCGATAGGGTATTAACTTTCTCTGCTGTGTTGCTTCAGGATTGTATGCCATCTCTTTTAGCATTTATCCCATTCTATGCTAATTATTTATTCCCATATGTCTATCTCCTATTACGATATTAGTTTTTCAAGGTCCATGCCATGTCTTGGCTATTATTTATTTTTTAAAATATATTTTTATTTATTTCAGAGAGGAAGGAAGAGATAGAATCATCAATGATGAAAGAGAATCATTGATGGGACGCCTCCTGCACGCCCCACACTGGGGATGGAGCCCGCAACCAGGGCATGTGCCCTGACCTGGAATCAAACCATGACCTCCTGGTTCATAAGTCAACGCTCAGCCACTGAGCCATGCTGGCTGGGCTGGGTTATTACTTTATATGAACATTTAGTACAGTGCCGGATCTATAATCGGTATAAACATAATGTCACTGAACTTGCATTGTGATCATAATAGGATTGAACTGAATGGAATAGAAATATTGGGATTGTCTCTTTTTAATCTCTGAAATTAAATGTGGAAGACAATAAAGATTACACACATTAGTGACTCACATCATGGTAATATCTAAACAGGTGGCTCTCTCTGGATACCATTCTCAGAATGGGAGGATGAAGGCAGAGCCTGGCCATTTACCCCTGGCAGACAAATGTCCTCTAGAATCATGACTAAACATTATTGAATTGAAGAAATTTAAGTATTTTTTCTTAACTATAAATGAAAAGCTTCTTTTTTAAAGATAGCATTAGCTTACACAAGATTATTTGAGCAAATCTTATGGAATCAATATTATAATTCTTTAAACAAATATTTCACCACACATTTTATCAATAAAAAGAATACAGGCATAACTAATAATTCTCAGATGAAGGTGTTTCTCTACTGATAAAGAGCATTTGATGGTCAAGGGCATTTCTTGCCTGGTGGGGTGGGTGGAGACTAGCTATTGGGTAGAGAGAAACCTTCCACAGTGCTTGAGACATTCTCTGCAAGGAAGGCATTTTTGTCCTAAAACTTATAACAGTTCCATTGTGAAACGCTAATGTTAAACAACCAGGGGTGGTAATTAGCTTAAAGTGCTTACAAAAGGATCTTGGTCCTGGTTCTGTTCCATTGCCTGGTTCTGTTTCTAATGTGTATCTTCTCTGGGCCACATCTGACTCAGAGGCTGATGTCCTGGGCCGTTTCTTGTATCAATAGTCTTTTACTCAGAGAGTGTTTAAGCTCTCTGTATGCAAATTATGGAAGTTCTATTTTGATGAACACGTCTTGTTCACTAGTATTCCTTTTCTCAAACTATTTCTATTTTTTGTCATTAAATAAACTTGTGAAGATGCTGGAATTACTCGAGTCTTGTTCTGTGAATGTGCTTCCTAGGAATTTCTATGTATTTCTTTCTTCCAGGCCTGCAGCAATGATAAGAGATTTTGGCAAGAAAGGACTACTGAGTTTCCTCAATTTGAAGATGTATATTTATTTATTTATTTTTTTTAGTGTTTTTTTTTTTTTAATTTTTATTTTTCGCTAAAAGTATTACAAAGGGTATTACATAAGTGTCCTTTCCCCCCCCCCCCCCCGCCCTTAACAAGCCCCTGCCCTCCCTTACCCCCCAGTGTCTTATGTCCATTAGTTATGGTTATATGGATGCATACAAGTCCTTCGGTTGATCTCTTACTCCCCTCCCTCCAGTCCCCCAACCCTCCCTGGTCTTCCCACTGCAGTCCGACAATCAGTTTGAGGCAGCTCTGCCTCTGTATCTATTATTGTTCAAAAGTTTGTAATGGTCTTAATTATCCATGAAAGAATGAGATCATGTGGTATTTTTCCTTCATTAACTGGCTTGTTTCACTTAGCATAATGCTCTCCAGTTCCATCCATGCTGTTGCAAATGGTAAGAGTTCCTTCTTTTTAACAGCAGCATAGTATTCCATCGTGTAGATGTACCATTCATCTACTGATGGGCACTTAGGCTGTTTCCAGATCTTAGCTATGGTGAATTGTGCTGCTATGAACATCGGGGTGCATATATCCTTTCTGATTGGTGTTTCTGGTTTCTTGGGATATATTCCTAGAAGTGGGATCACAGGGTCAAATGGGAGTTCCATTTCCAATTTTTTGAGGAACCTCCATACTGCCTTCCATAGTGGCTGCACCAGTCTGCATTCCCACCAGCAGTGCACAAGTGTTCCTTTTTCTCCACAACCTCTCCAGCACTTGTCGTTTGTTGATTTGTTGATGATGGCCATTCTGACAGGTGTGAGATGGTACCTCATTGTTGTTTTGATTTGCATCTCTCGGATGATTAGTGACTTTGAGCATGTTTTCATATGTCTCTTGGCTTTCTGAATGTCCTCTTTTGAAAGGTGTCTATTTAGATCCTTTGTCCATTTTTTGATTGGATTGTTTATCTTCTTTTTGTTAAGTTGTGTGAGTTCCCTATAAATTTTGGAGATTAAGCCCTTATCAGATATGACATTGGCAAATATGTTTTCCCACGAGGTGGGTTTTCTTGTTGTTTTGTTGATGGTTTCTTTTGCTGTGCAGAAGCTTTTTATTTTGATATAGTCCCATTTGTTCAGTTTCTCTTTAGTTTCAACTGCCCTAGGAGCTGTATCAGTGAAAAAATTGTTTTGGCATATGTCTGAGATTTTGTTGCCTTTGTATTCTTCTAGAATTTTTATGGTTTCCTGTCGTACATTTAAGTCCTTTATCCATTTTGAGTTTATTCTTGTGTATGGTGTAAGTTGGTGGTCTAGTTTCATTTTCTTGCATATATCTGTCCAATTTTCCCAACACCATTTATTGAAGAGACTATCTTGGCTCCATTGTATGTTCTTGCCTCCTTTGTCAAAAATTAATTGAGCATATTGGTTCAGGGTAATTTCTGGGCTCTCTATTCTATTCCACTGATCTATATGTCTGTTCTTGTGCCAGTACCAGGCAGTTTTGAGAACAGTGGCTTTGTAATACAGCTTGATATCTGGCATTGAGATCCCACCTACTTTGTTCTTTCTCAGGATCGTTGCAGCTATTCGGGGTCTTTTTTTATTCCAGATGAATTTTTGGAGAGTTCGTTCTAGATCTTTGAAGAAGGCCATTGGTATTTTAATGGGAAGTGCGTTGAATGTATAGATTGCTTTGGGTAGTATGGACATTTTAATGATGTTGATTCTACCAATCCAAGAACATGGTATGTTCTTCCATCTGTTTATGTCTTCCTCTATCTCTTTTTTCAACGTCCTGTAGTTTTCTGAGTAGAGGTCTTTAACCTCTTTAGTTAAGTTTATTCCTAGGTATCTTAATTTTTTTGGTGCGATGGTAATTGGGATTGTTTTTCTGATCTCCCTTTCTGAAAGTTCACTATTGGTGTATAGAAATGCCTCAGATTTCCTGGGGTTAATTTTGTATCCTGCTACATTGCCAAATTCATGTATTAAGTCTAGTAGCTTTTTGATGGAGTCTCTAGGGTTTTGTATGTATAATATCATGTCATCTGCAAATAAGGACAGTTTTACTTCCTCTTTTCCAATTTGGATGCCTTTTATTTCTTCTTCTTGCCTAATTGCAATGGCTAATACTGCCAGTACTATGTTGAACAGGAGTGGTGAGAGTGGGCATCCCTGTCTTGTTCCTGTTCTTAGGGGAAATGGTGTTAGTTTTTGTCCATTGAGTATGATGTTGGCTGTGGGCCTGTCATATATGGCTTTTATTATGTTGAGGTATGATCCTTCTATTCCCACCTTGCTGAGAGTTTTTATCAAAAATGGGTGTTGGATTTTGTCGAATGCTTTTTCTGCATCAATTGATATGACCATGTGGTTTTTTTCTTTCAATTTGTTTATGTGATGTATCACATTTATTGATTTACGGATGTTGTACCATCCTTGCATCTCTGGGATAAATCCTACTTGGTCATGGTGTATGATCCTTCTGATATACTGCTGGATCCGATTTGCTAAGATTTTGTTGAGGATTTTGGCATCTATGTTCATGAGGGATATTGGCCTGTAATTCTCTTTCATTGTGATGTCTTTACCTGGTTTTGGTATTAGGGTGATGCTGGCTTCATAGAATGAGCTTGGAAGCGTTCCTTCCTCTTGAATTTTTTGTAATAGTCTGAGGAGGGTAGGTTTTAGTTCTTCCTTGAATGTTTGGTAGAACTCCCCTGTGAAGCCGTCTGGCCCTGGGCTTTTGTTTGCTGGAAGCTTTCTGATGACTGCTTCAATTTCTTCCATAGTTATTGGCCTATTGAGGTTTTTAGATTCTTCCTGATTGAGTTTTGGAATGTTGTATTTTTCTAGGAATTTGTCCATTTCCTCCGGGTTGTCTAGTTTGTTGGAGTAGAGTTGCCCGTAGTATTGTTTAACAATCATTTGTATTTCTGTGGGGTCTGTTGTTATTTCGCCTCTATCATTTCTGATTTGGTTTATTTGGGACCTCTCTCTTTGCTTCTTGGTGAGCCTGGCTAGGGGTTTGTCAATTTTGTTTATCCTTTCAAAGAACCAGCTCTTGGTTTCATTGATTTTCTGTATTGTTTTTTTGGTCTGTATTTCATTGATTTCTGCTCTAATCTTTATTATCTCCTTCCTTCTGCTCACTCTGGGGTTTTCTTGTTGCTCTCTTTCTAATTCTTTGAGTTGTAGAGTTAGATGATTGACTACCATTTTTTCTTGTTTTTTGAGATAGGCCTGTAGAGCTATAAACTTTCCTCTCAGGACTGCTTTCATTGTGTCCCAGAGGTTTTGGATTGTTGTGTTTTCATTGTCATTAGTGTCCAGGATGTTTTTAATTTCTTCTTTGATGTCATCGGTAACCCAATCAATATTTAATAACATGCTATTCAGCTTCCAAGTGTTTGAGTATTTTGGGTTGTTTTTATTGTAGTTTATTTCTAACATTATGCCATCGTGGTCTGCGAAGAAGCTTTTTATGATTTCAATCTTCTTGAATTTGTGGAGACTTTGCTTGTGACCCAATATGTGGTCTATTTTTGAATATGTCCCATGAGCACCTGAGAGGAATGTATATTCCGCAGCTGTGGGGTGAAGTGTTCTGAAGATGTCAATTAAGTCCATCTGATCTAGTGAGTCATTTAGGATTGCTGTTTCTTTGCTGAGTTTTTGTCTAGCGGATTTATCCAGTGATGTCAGTGGTGTATTAAAGTCCCCTACTATGATTGTATTGTTGTCGATCTCTCCCCTGATATCTTCCAGAAGTTTTCTTATGTATGTGGGTGCTCCTGCATTGGGTGCATATATGTTTACCAGGGTTATATCTTCTTGTTGTATTGATCCCTTTAGTATTATGAAGTGGCCTTCCTTATCTCTGGTTATGGCCTTCACTTTGAGATGTATTTTGTCAGATATAAGTATTGCTACCCCAGCTTTCTTTTCCTTTCCATTTGCGTGAAAGATATTTTTCCATCCCTTCACTTTCAGTCTGTGTGAGTCCCTTCTAATGAGGTGGGTCTCTTGTAGACAGCAGATGTATGGGTCATGTTTTTTTATCCATTCAGCCACTCGATGTCTTTTGGTTGGAGCATTTAGTCCATTTACATTTAAAGTTATTATTGAAAGGTACTTGTTTGTAGCCATTTCTTTTTGTGTGTGTGTGTGTGGCTGTTTTCTTTCTGAGCTTGATATTTCTTCTTTTTACACCAGTCCCTTTAGCATTTCTTGCATGGCTGGCTTGGTGGTGATAAACTCCCTTAGCCCTTTTTTGTCTGTGAAGCTTCTTATTTCCCCTTCAATTTTGAATGATAGCCTTGCTGGATAGAGTATTCTTGGATTCAGTCCTTTGCTTTGCATCACTTTGTAGATTTCCGTCCATTCTTTTCTGGCCTGATGTGTTTCTGTTGAGAAATCATTTGATAATCTAATGGGAGATCCCTTGTATGTTACTTTCCGTCTCTCTCTTGCAGCCTGTAAGATTCTCTCTTTATCCTGAACATTTGCCATGGTAATTATGATGTGTCTTGGTGTGGGTCTTTTCGGGTTCACCTTGTTTGGGACTCTCTGGGCTTGTGTGACTCTTTTCTTCCCCACCTCGGGGAAGTTTTCTGATATTATTTCTTCGAATAGGTTTTCTAATCCATGTTCATCTTTCTGTTGTTCTGGCACCCCTATTATTCGTATGTTGTTTCGTTTCATGTTGTCCCAAAGCTCCCTTAGGCTCTCCTCCTGTCTTTTAATTTTTTTCTCCATTTGCAGTACAGTTTGAGTGTGTTTTGCTTCCTTGTCTTCTAACTCACTAATTCGGTCCTCCGCTTCTCCCAGTCTACTGTTGATACTTTCAATGGTGTTTTTTATTGCAGCTATATCGCTCTTCATTTCTTCTTAGGACTTACTTAAGTTGTTGATTTTTTCATCTGTTTCTTCTAGCTTCTTGCATAAGTAGTTGATTTTTTCATCTGTTTCTTCTTGCTTCTTGAACATCCGGTGCATGTACTCTAGGAACCTTATTCTGAATTCTTTTTCCGTCATGTTGCATATCTCTGTCTCACTTAGCTGCTTTTCTGGCGAGTCCTCCTTTTCTTTCCTTTGGGGGTTTCTTTGTCTACCCATGTTTGATCTCGCTGACATATGTAGATGTTGAGATGTTCAGTGGCTGCTCCCTGGGTGGCAGTGGCTGCTCCCTGGGTGGCAGTGGCTCCTCGGGCTGTGGTTGCTCCTTGGGCGGTTGTGGTAGCAGCGGCTCCTCTGTTGATAGCAGAGCCTCTGGTGGGTGCTGTTCACAGCTGTGGTGGCTCTTCTGGCTGGTGGAGGGAGGCTTCACACACAGCAACTGTTCCCCAGGCAGAGCGTGTGGTGATCAGGAGGCCGCTGTTGCTTGAATCTTTCCGTGGAGGGATGCAGGTCTCCTCTGGGCTCTTGCAGTCGCGCTGCTTTAGAGTCGTTGCCTCCCAGTTAGTAGCCGATCTCTGGATGCGGATAACAGCTACACAAGATGGCGCGGTCTCGCCGCTGCGCTGGTGCCCAGGGGGAGGTTTCAGCCTCAATCTCTAACCATCCCCATTTTTTAGGAGTTCTCTGTCTTTCCTGGCTGCAAACTGTCTCTCAGCTGAGCCTCCTTAGCTTGATTGGGCTGATTGTTACCCATTTCAGCTGCTCGCCCTTATCTGCTCCGGGACAAAGCACCAACACGTCCGTCTAAGCCTCCGCCATTTTTTTTTCTCCGAAGATGTATATTTAAAATGTATATGTACTTAGTATATACACACAGTTTCATATATACTGCAGCATCACACCACGTAGGGCATTTACTCTGATACATTCAGATACGTTTGAAACCCTTCTTAAGGCTACAAAATAGAACATAGAAAAATAAACAGGGATCTATTTCACACTTACAAAAGGTGATAAGAAATATAAAGTATTATTTTTCTTTCAAAACTTCAAATACATATTTTTAAATATTTCTTTCATGATTTCATATTTACCTATATGTGGTAGTATTTCTTTCCATGCCAGAAACTTTAAAAAATATTACTAAATTTATATTTGTTGTAAAACAAATTCTGTTTGAGAATTGGAGAACTGCATTGCATCTGGGCTGAGCGTTGTCTATGAGAACATTCCGTTTAACCTCAACACATGGGATGTAGTACCTTGAATGTTCATCTAGAGCAGGTATGATTCAAAACTGTGCCCTTGGTGATTGCAAGTAGAACCACTTTGTAATAAATAATTATGGGCATGAACTTTGCAGACAGACAGATTTAGTTCTAATTTCCTGACTCAAGATTTACCAGTAGTGTTACCAAGTATCTGATATGTCCGCATGCATGTATGTATATACATATGTATGTGTATATCCGTGTGTCTAGGGGTTCACTTAATGCCTGGTATATATTAGGTACTTTATTTGTTAACTATTATTATTAACTTTACTGAATATAAGGTCCAGGAATCTGAATGTTTAATAGATTTTTAAGATAATAATACACTCAAATATAAGACTGTCTTTATCTAAAACCTTTCTTAAAAGTAATTCTTCTGGAGTGATAATGACTTTCATTGAGTCTGTGTTGTCATAGAAAGTCTCTGGAATTAACTTCTTATATTGCTGGGTTCTTCATCTGGAGGAGGAACATTTCAAGATCTTTCAGATAAGTGATTATAAAGAACTTTCTTTGCATCATGATCATCATCATCTTTGCTAAAGTATGTACTCTGAGTTGGCAACTCAGTACTTTAGAAGAACTCTCTACTGAACCTGAACTTTGATTACAGTGCTGGTAGCACCACGGTGAGACATAGGTGAGAATAATCCTAGCGGTTGAATGATATCCAGACTATACATTTTAGTTTGGAAATACTTTAGTATAGTATTTCTCCATATTTTGTCCCCCAGAAAACATTTATCAATTTCTGGAGTTATTTTTGCTTGTCTTACTTTAGGAGAATGATGTTAATGGCATTTGGTGGGTAGAGATGCCAGGGATATTCTTAAATATCTTACATGAATGCTGTTAAACATCATTGGATACTGACAGCCCTATCACCACCTCTCACCAAGCGAATTACCAGCCTGGAATAAGAACTCCTGCTTTAGAATTTTCTTTCAATATTGAAATATACTAGAAGGCAGGGA
Source organism: Myotis yumanensis (assembly GCF_028538775.1). NCBI lineage: Eukaryota > Metazoa > Chordata > Mammalia > Chiroptera > Vespertilionidae > Myotis > Myotis yumanensis. Next base: position 230,457,587 of record NW_027223752.1, on the reverse strand, counting down.
TATCTAATTGGGCTGATAATTCCACTTCTGAGTGACAGTAGCAGGAAATGATCCTGGATCTTGTAACACAGAAGCACAGCAACCTGAAGGAATTTGGGATTGGACAATACCTTCAGTGACCCTTTATTACATTTAGTCTACATTCCAGACTTCTTAGCCTTGAAGTTCTCAATCATTCCTATACACCAGAAGCGCTTTGAGGGTTGTAAAACACAGATTTCTGGGTTTTACCCGGGGTTTCCAATTCAGTTGGTCTGGAGTGTGGTAAGAATTTGCATTTCTTACAAGTTCTTTGGAGTTGCTCATGTGTCTGGTCTGGGACTACCCTGACCATCACTGCCTGTTACTCTCTGTTTGGTTCAGTTTGTCTTGGAACCTCATTAGTGATCATCAAGTATCTATAGTAATGTCAGGTTGAATTATTCTTCGAGTCCTGTTTACGTCTTCCACTTAATAATTTATTTACTTGCTTATTTTTATAGTGATGCTTTAATTCTCTTCCTTCTGCTCAGAGTGGCATTGACTGCCATGGTTCACAATCTCTTCTTTGAAGAAAATAGTGTGAAGAAGAAACAAAACACAAACCAATAAGCAACAAACTAAAACACCCTCATCCTTTCCCTTCAATGGACTTATTAAATGTTGATATAATAACTGATAGCATTTTTGTGTTCATTTGGCTTGAGGCAAAATGACATCCCACCCCCTGAACAAAAATGAACTGCATACTGTGAATTCCAATTTGTTAATTTTATGCCTTTTGCTTCCTTTTTCTTCTTCGCTTATCATTTCCCCCTAAACCTTGGTTTATGCACCTTGTTATTTAAATTTTTTCATAACATTCTAATATGCAATTTTAAATCATTTGAAAAACAGGGAAAGATATAAATAATTAATAATACATCCTTTAGGGTCTGTTAAAATGCTACCGCACAAGAAATTCCCTGCTCTCACAATCTTAAAGTAAACTAAAAACAATAATACTTTCTTCTGGAGGGGAGTAAGAGATCAACTGAAGGACTTGTATGCATCCATATAACCATAACTAATGGACATAAGACACTGGGGGGTAAGGGAGGGCAGGGGCTTGTCAAGGGTGGGGGGGAGAAAAGGACACATATGTAATACCCTTTGTAATGCTTTAGGCAATAAAAAAATAAATAAAAAAAAATAAATAAATAAAAAATACTTTCTTCTGAATATTCTTAGAATATTATTTATGCCTTTTGTATGTCATAAATTTTTAAGATTTTAATGCTTTAAATTATGCAATATTTCATAGTTTAGTAGAACATATGTAACACAAGCAGGGTTCAAGACATATAGCAATAGAATAGAAGTTGCAATTCTGGGCCACCTCTGACCAGTGTCCTTGTTCCTTAGGCAGGTGTTTCTCTAGGGCTGATTTTAACTGTATAGCTGAATGGAACTGCCAGATCATGTATGATTAATTTTATGACATAATCTACATTGTTTTTCAAAGTGGTCGTACCACTTTACACTGTTCTTTGCACCAAATGAGAGCTATTTTTTTCTTTAAAGCTTTAGCAATACTTTGATAGGGTCATATTTCTTAAATTTTGCCATCCATCCAGGAGGTATAAATAGCATTTTTCATGGTCATTATTTGTCTTTCTGTGATTGCAATTGGAGATTAATTTATCTTTACTCTATTTTTTTCCTATTGTGTTCCTATAGTTGATCTTGTCTAGCAAACTTTTAAACTGGGGCATATGGCTTTTTTCTCATTAATGTTTTGGTGGTTTGTTTTTTTAGGAATTCTGTATACACTCCAGAGAGAAATCTAGATTTTATTTTCCTAAGCAAACATTTATTTAAAAAATCCCAGAGGTAGAAGAAATTTGTGTTAAAAGAAATAAATGGATTGACTCCACCAAGATGGCGGCATAGGTAAACACCGGAGACTTCTGCCGCAAACAACCACTTCAAAAATACAACTAAAAGAAGGAACGGACATCACCCAGAACCACAGGAAGGCTGGCTGAAGAGAGACTCTACAACTAGAAGGAAAGACAACAGCATACCCAGGCTCAAAGGAGGCGCAGTGCGGAAAATTTAAAGGTGCAGTGGTGCGCACATAAAGCGGGCTGGTGGCTGAGGGCGCAGTTGTCGTTTTCAATCAAGAGGGAGTCTCAGACTCTGAGCTCCAGATCCGGGAGAGTCTCTAGGGACTCAGACTCAAATGGCAGAAGTGGGATTGTCTAGCATCAGTTGGAACGTGAGGGCAGCTTTCTCTCCGAGGTTTGCAGCCGTTGCCGGGGTTCTGAGAAGCAGAGCCTCTGGGAAAGGTACTGAGAGCAGCCATAACTGCTCCCTCCACCCGCCCTGTT